>NC_037338.1:99362152-99987152 GCF_002263795.3 Bos taurus | reverse complement strand
CGACGGACGTGAGTTTGAGCAAGCTCCGGGAGTTGGTGATGGACAGGGAAGCCTGGCGTGCTGAAGTCCATGGAGTTGCAAAGAGTCAGAATTGAACCGTGATAGACTAGAGTGTGACGTGGCTCACAGGGCCCCACATGGCCCAGCCCTGAGAACCCTTCCAGCCTCGTCGAAAGCTCCTCCAGCCCCGCTACACAGGCCTTCTCTCTGCCCTCCTCTACTGGCCCTCCCTGTGCAGACCCTTTGAGCACAACATGCTGTTCCCTCAGCTGCCATGTTGCTCCCTCTCTCTTTAACTGGTGACTGGCACTCAATCTTCAGGTCTCCTCTCCAGGGCCCCACCCTCTGGGAAGCCCTCCTTAACCTCTCCTGAGACTGGGTCAAATTACCCCATTATTTCTTTTAAAATATTTATTTGTTGACCAACCCAGACAGCATATTAAAAAGCAGAGACATTACTTTGCCAACAAAGGTCCGTCCAGCCAAAGATATGGTTTTTCTAATTGTCATGTATGGATATGAGAGTTGGACTATAAAGAAAGCTGAGCGTCAAAGAATTGATGCTTTTGAACTATGGTGTTGGGGAAGACTCATGAGAGCCTCTTGGATGGCAAGGAGATCCAACCAGTCCACCCTAAAGGAAATCAGTCCTGAATATTCATTGGAAGGACTGATGCTTATGCTGAAAGCTCCAATACTTTGGCCACCTGATGGGAAGAACTGACTCATTGGAAAAGACCCTGATGCTGGGAAAGATTGAAGGCGGGAAGAGAAGGGGTCAACAGAGGATGAGATGGTTGGATGGCATCACCGACACAATGGACATGAGTTTGAGTAAGCTCTGGGAGTTGGTGATGGACAGGGAAGCCTGGCGTCCTGAGGTACATGGGGTCACAAAGAGTCGGACATGACTGAGCGACTGAACTGAACTGATTTATTTCATTTTTGGCTTTGCTGGGTCTTCCTTGCTTTGCGTGGGCTTTCTGTAGTTGCGATGAGCAGGGGCTACTCTGCTGCGGTGCACCGCCTTCTTATTGCAGTGGTTTCTCTTGTTGCGGAGCACGGGCTAGTTGCAGCTCGTGGCTCTAGAGCTCGGGCTCAGTAGTTGTGGTGCAGGGCTTAGTTGCTCCGAGACATGTGGGATCTTCCCAGACCAGGGATCGAACACACGCCCCCTGCATCGGCAGGCAGATTCTTTACCACTGAGCCGCCAGCGCAGGCCCCACTCCATTATTGACTGCGTCTCTCTCCCAGCGTCTGTTGTGATCAGAAAGGTCCCCTGTTTGTGGGATCACTGTGTGTGTGTGTCCCCCACTGGGACCATGTGTTCCTGGAGGTCAGGCCTGGCCTGGCTCCTTCTTACGTTGCTACAAAACAGTGACAAGCCTGGCACATAGGAGTTGCCCGATAAAGGGTAGCCACTGCTGGCATCCTCCCCTCCACAGCGGGAGCCTTTGAGGGGCTCTGCAGAGCGCCCGTACCCAAAGATCGGGCAACCACGTGGGAATAGTGTGGGCTGGGTGGAGGTCCATGCTTGACCTTGGGGGAGGGGAGCACCCACTGGGGGGTGATCAGGACAGTGGCTGGGACGGGGATGTCCTCTGGATGCCCACACCCAGTCCCTGCCTTCTGCCTCGCATCATAGCCTGCTCTCAGGGAAGGGCCTGCGTTTGCCACATTTTGGACTTCATCCCATTCTCTGAGTTTGGCCTCTGCTGGAGAGACCCGGGTCCTGAGGCCCAGGATGAACTCCAGTGCCACCACTCATTGCTGTGCATCCTTAGGCAGCGCCCTCCCCCTCTCTGGGCCTCTAGTTCCTCATGTGGGAGATGGAGGCAATACTAGTCCCTGCTGCAGAGGGCAGGAGTTAGGGAGGTGCTCTGTGCCCAGCGCCCCTGCTGGGACAGGAGGCACTCACTAGGGAACTGGGACACAGGGAGCAACAGGGGTGTGGTCTTCAGGGCGTGCCCCCGAAACTGCTGTGTGGCTGGTCTGCAGCAGGCATTGGGGAGGGTAATAGAAAGAGCCTCAGAGTGGCTGCTGAAAGACGGTGAGCGCTGAGTGCACACGTGTGTGTGTGTGTGTGTGTGTGTGTGTGTGTACAGCTGCTGGAGGAGAGACTTCAGAGGAGAGGAGGGAGGGAGTGAGCTGGCAGAGCTGAGCGCTGCAGCAGCAGTGGGACCAGAGGCCCAGAGGCGGGAGCTGAAAGAAGCCTCCCAAGGCCACTGCAGTCAAAGCTGGAGAAGGAGGGGTGGGCCTGGCTGGAAGGAGGGGCTTCCCAGACCTGGGAGGGGAGGCTGGGGACCCTGGGCTGGGGGTCTGAGGACTCACAGGGTTCTTAGCATCCCTGGTGTGCAGAGCTTGCACTCTGCCGCTCAGAGGCCCCTGTCTGCATTCGAGCTCTGCTTCTCACTAGCTCTGTGATCCAGGGCGAGCCCTTTGCCGCTGGAAGCCTCCGTTTCTATGGCTGCAAAATGGGAATGATGATAGACTATCCCTGAGTATTTCCTGGGGCTACCATAACAAAGCGCCCCAGGCTGGGCGGCTTAAACCACAGAAATTAGTTTTCTCCTGTTTCTGGAGACTGGAAACCAAAGCAAGGTATCAACAGAGTTGGTTTCCTCTGAGGCCTCTCTCCTTGGCTTGTAGACAGCCGCCTTCTTGCTGTCTTCATGTGGTCCTTGCTCAGTGCGTGCCTGTGTCTTAATCTCCTCTTCTTAGAAGGACACCAGACATTGGATCAGGGCCCACCCCAGTGACCTCATTTTAACTTAAGTACCTCTTTAAAGACCCCGTGTTCAAACACAGTCACATCTAAGGTACTGCGGCTTAGGACTTCAACCTACAAATTTTGGGGAGGGGCTTAATCCAGCCCATAATACCGGGCTGGGCTCGGTATTTGGTCTGGGCTCCCTGCACACAGGCTAAAATAAAGGCTGAGGTATGAGTAGTTTGTCAGGGGCAAGAGTGAGGGTGGGAGACTGGAGGGTGAAATAAAAGAGTAAAGAGAACTAACACAAACCCGCATTCTCCAGTTCCCCGAGCTCCCCGTTAAGGCCGCCTGGGTGCCCAGGCCCCGGGGTGGTCTGAGGTTCCTTATGAGACTCACCTCAGAGGAGGCATCCCAGAGCTCCTGCTCCCTGGGATCAAGGGTTGCCTCGAAGGTGTTACAGCTGATCTCCTCCGACTGCTGAGGGGGTTCGGGTGGGTGGAGGGATATCCCAGACAGGCAATCCTATTCCCACAGCTTGTTTCTGGCCCGGGTGTCCTACTTCTTGGGAACACAGCACCACCGACTGGCTGTGGGCTCTGGGCACGTGGTCTGCTTGCCCCTGGCTCCAGGGTCAGAAAGTGGCTACCATGCTTGTGCCCTTCTCTTGCCATAAAGTCGGGCCCTTGGTCCAAGCCCCAGGGAGGATGGGACCCCATGTCTCCAGATGAAGAATTGCGTAAGGCCTAGGATGTGACCAGCTATGGTGTTCTGAGAGGTGTGACAGATGACGGAGCACACATCTCCCTAAATAGGGAGGCTTGGTCTCTGCCTGGGCCAGCTCAGGGAATAGTGTGGAGGCCGAAGTGACCCTGCATGGCCTTCCAGGGCAACAGCCACCACTGGGTGTGGGCAAAGGGGCAGTGCTAGGCTGACCCATGGAGACCTTTCTGGAATAACTGGCAGCCATAACCACCCACTGAGGGGCAGGACAAAGTGACTGTGATCTCCTAAAGCCTGATTTCTGCCCAGGATCCCTAAATCCTTCCTGACAGACCATCATCATTCCTCCTAGGCTCAGCTTCCCAGCTGGCTCAGTGGTAAAGAACACGCCTCCAAATGCTGGAGACGGGGGTTCAATCCCTGGCCAGGAAGATCCCCTGGAGAAGGAATCCAACCACTCCAGTATTCTGGCTCAGGAAGTCCCCTGGACAGAGGAGCCTGGAGGGCTGCAGTCCACGGAGTCGTAAGAGTCGGACATGACTGAGTGACTAAACAACAACCTCCCAGGCTCAGGACAGGGGGACCGGGCTCTGGGTCAAACACAGCCTTCTGGATGCGCAACCCCGGGTGAGTCCTGTCTTCATCCCCTCATCGGGCCTCAGGAGGACTGAGGGGCTGAACGAGATGCTGGGGGCCTGGCCCTCAACGGGATTGTTAGTCCAGCCAGGGCACAGAGCGGCCACCCGGTGGGCCTGAGTCCCACCTTGATTGCCAGTCCAGTGTTCCTTCCACCACTCCTCAAGAGAAAGCATGGGGGTCGTGGGAAGAGCGAGAGGATGGGAAATGCCCCGCACATAGTAGGTGCTTACTAAGTACGTGTTGAATGACTGAATGACTGGATGCAAGGATGGATGGACAAATGGACAGACAGGTAGGTAGATGCAGCCTAGCTCTGTTTTTTCCAAATCCCAACCACCCAGTCCAGCCCTTCCCTCCTCTCGCTAACCTCATTTGGTTGCTAGCAGTCTCCTGCTTTCATTTCTGCCGAGTCATTGCTCTCAACCCCGTGATGGGGCTGGGCGTGCCAGGAATCCAGAGAGAAGGAAACAGAACCTCAGAACTTCACCACTAGCTCCATTTTCAAGATGAGGAAACCGAGGCAGGGGGAGGGTCCTGAGGGTCCTGAGGTTTGGCTCAGCCCTAGCACGGCCCACCTCCCCAGCAGCAAAAGGCCCCCACCCTTGCCTGGCTCACCCACCACCATGGGATGGCTTTAGGCCTTCTCTGGCAGATTTGGGTAACTGGTTGGAAGAGGGGGGTAGGAGAGTGGGGAGAGTTTGGTCAGCAGATTGGGTTCCCTGAGTCATTCCCAGTCCTCCCAAAGATGTCCTAACTCAACCCACGTTGCTCCAAAGACGCGCCCAGCCCCCCTCTGGGGCCTAGGGGCTGCCCCCAGCAGCCTCCCCTGGGTGAGTCTCTCCTCTCTTTTTCTCGGGCCCTTCTTACCCTTCTGCAGGGTCTGGAGCCAAGACCCAGGGACTCGCCTCCGACCCGGCACAAGTACTATGGCCTTAAGCAGGCCTCTGGCCCTCTCTAAGCCTCCATGGCCCCAGCTGGGGCGGCTGGCTATCTAAATCCCTTCTGACCTTGACCCTCCAGGCCTCCTGGCAACTGGAGCTCTGCTCTCCCGTCTCCTGCCCACCCTCCTCAGAATGCCAGGTCTGCAGCTTTCCCTGACCTTGAGCAGACAGCAGGCTGGGAGCCCGCAGCTCAGAGCTTTGCAAAAGGGCCTCCGGTGATGAGAAGCCTTCCAGCTTTTCTGGTCCTGGGAGGCTGCACTGTCCTTGCTGGCCCCCTCCCCACACCCTATGCCGCGCCCCGAGTTTACTCTTATCCTTGGCTTTTCTCATCTTCTCACTAGTTACTTCACTTGCCTGTGCGTGCTAAGTCGCTTCAGTTGTTCCGTATGTGTGACCCTATGGACTGTAACCCCCAGCGGCCTCTGTCCATGGGATGCCTCAGGCAAGGATACAGGTGTTGTTTGTTGTTCATCCCCTCGTAAGAAGGTCATTTTTGCCTCTTGTCACTGCTGGGGGTCCCCCAGCCCAGAACTGGCGCGCGGCACATAGATACACAGATATGGTGCTCAGCAGATACTTGATGAATGAAGATTCTGCTCTCTAACGACAGCGGCTATTTATGGAGGGTGTAATACTTGCACACTGCCTCTGATTAGCAAGCCCTGCATGCCCAGGACTGTGCCAGCCCCTTTGGGAAGATGGGGAAACTGAGGCTCAGAGAGGAAGAGCCCAGAGGGAAGAGCTAAGGTCACACAGCGGAACCGGTGGAGGCTGGATTCGAACCCACAGGTCCAGCCCACCGGCCTGCGCTCTTGGTCCTCCCTCCCAGCAGGGATGGGGGTGGCGGGAGCGGTTGCAGTTGCCACCCCGACCAAAGGGGAAGCCGAGGTCAGTGCCGGGGCGGGGGGGGGGGGGGGGGGGTTGTCAGTCCGGCCCCCAGGCCTCCGGCCACGCCCCTTACTTATGGACCGGGAAGACCCAAGTACTCTACCTGCCTCGGGTTCCCTGGAAGCCTCCCTCCCAAACCCGAGTCAGTCTGGGAACCGGCCCGCGCCACCCCACAACCCCCACCCCGCCCGAGGCGGAGCTTCGCCCGCGCCCACCGGGAGCCGGGGAGGGAGAGAGAAATGAGTTTTCCTGCCGCCCGGTGGCGGTGTCAATTGATCGGGCGCGGGCGGGGGCCGCGCGCCGGGCTGGGGGCCTCGCTCGCAGCTGCCGGCGCACAATTATCGGGAAAAAACTGGGGCGGCCGCTGCGGTGAAATTAGTTATCGATCCCTCGGCGGGGCCGCGGGGCCGCGCTTGGCGCTGACTGCTGCAGACCCGGGCCGGGCCCGCCGGGCGCGTGCAGCAAAGAGGGGGCAGGGATGGTGGGGAGGGGGGGGGGCCTCCCCCGCCCCTCCCCTCCCTCTCAGTCTCCCCGCGGCGCTCCTCCACCCCCTCCTCCCCGCACCCTCCTCCCGGCCTCTCTGCCTCTCTCCTCTCCCATTCATCCCCCCGCCGTGGTATCGACCCAAAGTCGACCCCGAGCTGACGGGCGTCCCCCGCCCCCAGCACTGGCCGCCCCGCCTCGTGAGCTTGGCACCCGGCGCCCCGTCTGAGTGCTGAGAACACCCCCAGGGTGGGCCCTGCCCCCCCGCCCCGGAGAGCCCCCGCGAGCTGGCGGGGAGGAAAGCATGTTCCCGGTAAGCCAGGGTTTGGAGCCCTGTTGCCCGGGAAAGTGTTTGATCCGAGCCTCAGTTTCCTCCCCTATAAACTGGGTAGTTCCTACATCTTGCTTGTTGAGAGGGAGGAGTGCCTGCGCTGGTCGCCTGGAAGGAAGCATGTTGGGGTGTTGATTTCACGTTTATACCGCCAATTCTTTTCAGCGACTCTAGATGTGTCACGTCCTCATGTCCCCATTTTATAGATGAGTAAACTGTGCTCTGAGGGAGGAAGTGCCTTGTCCACCCCATACAACCAACAAGTGGCCCCATGACACTAGAACCCAGCTAACAGAGGGGAGATTGGAGAGGGGTGCTTCTCAGTGGGTGCTGACATATAAAAGGGGAAGGAGGGGTGGTAAGAGAGGAAGTGGGGGTCAAGTCAGTTCCCCTAGGACCAGGTGGCTCAGGGCAGCTCAGGGCTCTGCAGCCTCCGGGGAGTGGGGGAGGGAAAGGGGCAAAGGGGAGGGGGAGAGGGCCTCTCTCTTTCCGAAGACTAGGCTTTGTACTGTGACTTTGGGCATCCCCTTGACCCTGTCCCAGGCCTTCTACAAAAAGGGGTTTGGACCTCATGTCCCACCAGGGAGAGATTGGCAGGGTCTGGTCATGGAGAACTTGGGAGTGTCCCAGCGAAGGGCATTGAGGAGGGGGATGGCAGGGTCAAGTTTGCCCCTGGAAGCCTGGTGTGCAGAAATCCTGCATTGGAGTCCTGACTCTGTTCTTGGTCTCTCTGCGCCTCAGTTTTCTCCCGGTAAAATGATCTCCACCAATGTAAGGGCAGTGGCTTTGGACTGGTGCAGCCCTGGGTTCGAGTCTTCCTTTAAAGCTACAGTACCTTAGGTGCTGGGGCTTCCCAGGTGGCACTAGTGGTAAAGACCCTGCCTGCCAATGCAGGAGACGTAAGAGACTTGGGTTCAATCCCTGGGTTGGGAAGATCCCCTGGAGGAGGGCATGGCAACCCGCTCCAAGATTCTTGCCTGGAGAATCCAGGCAAGAGGAGCTTGGCGGACTATAGTCCACAGGGTCACAAAGAGTCAGACGTGGCTGAAGCGACTTAGCACACGTGCGTCCATGCGCATTGGGTGCTATCAACAAGCGGTTCAATCAAAGGGGCAGAATAGCCTAGCAGCCTGGGGGCTTTGTGCTCCCCCTCCTAAGATTTCCTGGCTTCCCAAACGGGGCTCTAGAGATGCTGCTTGTTTTCTGTTTTGTTTGTTTTGGCCCTGCCACAGGGTGTATGGAATCCTTTTAATAGTTCCCTGACCAAGGAATGAACCCGCGCCCCCTGCAGTGGAAGTGAGGAGTCTTAACCACCGTTGGGAGGTCCCCAGAGGTGGTGCTGAAGGGGATGTGGCCCCTCTGCAGGCCACAGTAGCCCTGGCCTGATGCTGGAGGAGAGGCAAAGCCAGAGCGCTGGAGGCTAACAGGCTGATTCTGCCTCTTCTGCCTGTGGGTTGCAGGGACCTCAGCAAAGGAGTCCTGAGATGAGGAAACCAGTGCCCCCTTGCTGTCATTGAGGGCAAACAGAAACTTTTGGGGAGCGGGGACCAGGGACTGCAGGCCGGCCTAGGGGGCCTGCGGCTGCCTTATGTTCTATAAAAACTGACCCTCATTAAAAAAAGGGTGGGGGGGCTTCCCAGCTAGCTCAGCTGGTAAAGTAGCCGCCTGCAGTGCAGGATACCCTGGTTCAATCCCTGGGTGGGGAAGATCCCCCTGGAGAAGGAAATGGCAACGCACTCCAGTATCCTCGCCTGGAGAATCCCCATGGACAGAGGAGCCTGGTGAGCTACAGGCCATGTGATCGCAGAGAAACATCTACAACAATGAAGACTGACCCTTATCCACTCTGTGGAGCAAGATATATTCTATTTCTTGATTTGGATGCTGGTTAGTTATACAGGTGGATTCACTTAGTGAAAATACTTACAGCTGAATACCTAGCGTGTAACTGTTCAGTTCAGTTCAGTCGCTTGGTCGTGTCTGACTATTTGCCACCCCATGGAGTGCAGCATGCTAGGCCTCCCTGTCCATCACCAACTCCCGGAGTCTATTCAAACTCATGTCCATTGAGTCGGTGATACCATCCAACCATCTCATCCTCTGTCGTCCCCTTCTCCTCCCGCCTTCGATCTTTCCCAGCATCAGGGTCTTTTCCAAATGAGTCAGTTCTTCACATCAGGTGGCCAAAGTATTGGAGTTTCATCTTCAACGTCAGTCCTTCCAATGAATACTCAGGACTGATTTCCTTTAGGATGGACTGGTTGGATCTCCTTGCAGAGGAGAGACTCCCAAGAGTCTCCTCCAACACCACAGCTCAAAAGCATCTTCAGCGCTCAGCTTTCATGTGCATTCATCCATGACCACTGGAAAAACCATAGCTTTGACTAGACGAACGTTTGTCGGCAAAGTAATGTCTCTGCTTTTTAATATGCTATCTAGGATTGCTCATAGCTTTTCTTCCAAGGAGCAAGCGTCTTTTAATTTCATGGCTGCAGTCACCATCTGCAGTGATTTTGGAGCCCAAGAAAATAAAGTCTCTCACTGTTTGCATTGTTTCTCCATCTGTTTGCCATGAAGTGATGGGACTGGATGTCATGATCTTGGTTTTCTGAGTGCTGAGTTTTAAGCCAGCTTTTTCACTCTCCCATTTCACCCTCATCAAGAGGCTCTTCAGTTCCTCTTCACTTTCTGCCATAAGGGTGGTGTCATCTGCATATCTGAGGTGATTGATATTTCTCCCGGCAATCTTGACTCCAGCTTGTGCTTCCTCCAGCCCAGCGTTTCACATAATGTACTCTGTGTGTGTGCATGTTTTGTCGCTCAGTCGTGTGCGACTCTTTGTGACCCCATGGACTGTGACCCACCAGGCTCCTCTGTCCACAGGATTCTCCAGGCAAGAATACTAGAGTGGGTTGCCATTTCCTTCTCCAGCGGATCTTCCCCACCCAAAGATGAACCCAGGTCTCCTGCACTGCAGGCGGATGCTTTGCCATCTAAGCTACTAGGGAAGGCCCTAGTATATACTCGGCCTGTAAGTTAAATACAGTGACGATATACAGCCTTGACATACTCCTTTCTCAATTTGGAACCAATCTGTTGTTCCGTGTCCGGTTCTAACTGTTGCTTCTTGACCTGCGTACAGGTTTCTTAGGAGGCAGGTAAGGTGGTCTGGTATTCCCATGTCTTGAAGAATTTTCCACGGTTTGTTGTGATCCACACAGTCAAAGGCTTTAGGATAGTCAATGAAGCAAAAGTAGATGTTTTTCTGGAATTCTCGTGCTTATTTTCTATGATCCAGTTGATGTTGGCAATTTGATTTCTGGTTCCTCTGCCTTTTCCAAATCTAGCTTGAACAGCTGGAAGGTCTTGGTTCACGTACTGTTGAAGCCTAGCTTGGAGAAATTTGAGCTCTAGCATGTTAGATGAGTGCAGTTGTGTGCAGTCTGAACATTCGTGGGCTTCCCTGGTTGCTCAGCTGGTGAAGAATCCGCCTGCAATGCAGGAGACCTGGGTTTGATCCCTGGGTTGGGAAGATCCCTTGGAGAAGGGAATTGCTACCCACTCCAGTATTCTGGTCTGGAAAATTCCATGGATTGTACAGTCCATGGGGTGACAAAGAGTCACACACAACTGATCGACTTTCAAATAAATAAAATTTATTGAACATTCTTTTTTTTTTTTTTTTTTGCTTTGCTTTTCTTTGAGATTGGAATGAAAACTGAATGTTTCCAGTCCTGAGGCCACTGCTGAGTTTTCCAAATTTGCTGGCATATTGAGTGCAGCAATTTAACAGCATCATCTTTTAGGATTTGAAATAGCTCAACTGGAATGCCATCACCTCCACTAGCTTTGTTCATAGTGATGCTTCTTAAGCTCCACTTGACTTCCCACTCCTGGATATCTGGCTTTAGGTGAGTGATCACACCATCGTGATTATCTGGGTCATTAAGATCTTTTTTGTATAGTTCTTCTGTGTATTCCTACCACCTCTTCTTAATATCTTTTGCTTCTGTTAGGTCCATACTGTTTCTGTGTTTTATTGTGCCCATTTTGCATGAAATGTTCCCTTGATATCTCCAATTTTCTCTAAGAGATCTCTAGTCATTCCCATTCTATTGTTTTCCTCTATTTCTCTGCACTGATCACTTAGGAAGGCTTTCTTATCTCTCCTTGCCATCTTTGGATCTCTGCATTCAGATGGGCATATCTTTCCTTTTCTCCTTTGTCTTTTGCTTCTCTTCTTTTCTCAGCTACTTGTTAAGGCCACCTCAGACAACCATTTTGCCTTTTTGCATTTCTTCTTCTTGGGGACTTTTTTTTTTTAAGTCTTTATTGAATTTGTTACAATGTTGCTTCTGTTTTATATTTTGGTTTTTCGGCCTGCAGGCATGTGGGATCTTAGCTAACATTCCAGGTTCCTGTGCAGTATTGTTCTTTACAGCATCAGACTTTAATTTACTTCTATCACCAGTTACATCCACAACTGGGCATTGTTTTTGCTTTGGCTCAGCCTCTTCTTTCCATCTGGAGCTATTTCTCCACTCTTGTCCAGTAGCATATTGGACACCTACTGACCTGGGGAGTTCATCTTACAGTGTCCTATCTTTTTACCTGTTCATACTGTTCTGAACACCTAGAGTGTAACTGAGGCCCAGCGAAAGTCAGTGCCCTGGCTAGGTCCCCAGGCACTAAGACAGAACCAGATTTGGAAATAAGACCTGCCTCCCTGGCTGCAAGGCCTACGTTTTCTGTGACACTCCTCTCCCTCCCGCCCCATCTGACATTCCACCTGCCATCATTATGCAGGAGGGTGAACAGAGGCATGCGAATGGGGAGGGAGGGGAGGAAGAAGTCAAGGGGTAACTGTCCTGAACACTCCCTCCCCAGCCACCAGGCCCATCCCAGCCTCATTCACTCACAGGGGACCCCTGGCCACTTCCCAGACTGTCACCCTCTTGCCTCTGAGCTTTTCCCAATGTTGCAGGCCTGCAAACCCTCTGGGCACCGGGCCCTGAGCTGGGCTTTAGGGATGCAACTGTGAACCAGGGCCACAGTCCCTGCCCGTGGGCGCTTTCAGTGTAGCATGAATGTGTGGAGCACCTTTACTTAGGCTTTTATAAGCATGCAGGTACAGATGGGAACGAGCTTCCCATGGCTCAGTGGTAGAGAATCTGCCTGCCAATGCAGGAGACGGGGGTTCGATCCCTGGGGTGGGAAGATGCCTTGGAGAAGGAAATGGCAACCCACTCTGGTATTCCTGCTGGGAGAATTCAATGGACAGAGGTGCCTCCAGGACAGAGGTGCCTGGAGGGCTACAGTCCATGGGGTCTCAAAGAGTCGGACACAACTTAGCGACTAAACAACAACAACATACGAGGACATGTGTTCATCTTTGAATTTGGAGTTCTCCATAAGATGGCACATACATAAGATGCATGGATATGAGAGCTGGACTATAAAGAAAGCTGGGCACCGAAGAATTGATGCTTTTGAACTGTGGTGTTGGAGAAGACTCTTGAGAGTCCCTTGGACAGCAAGGAGATCCAACCAGTCCATCCTAAAGGAGATCAGTCCTGAGTGTTCATTGCAAGGATTGATGTTGAAGCTGAAACTCCAATACTTTGGCCACCTGATGCGAAGAGCTGACTCATTGGAAAAGACCCTGATGCTGGGAAAGACTGAAGGCAGGAGGAGTAGGGAACAACAGAGGATGAGATGATTGGATGGCATCACCAACTCAATGGACATGGGTTTGGGTGGACTCCAGGAGTTGGTGATGGACAGGGACGCCTGGCGTGCTGCGGTTCATGGGGTCGCAAAGAGTCAGACACGACTGAGCAACTGAACTGAACTGATAAGTTGGCACTGAAAAATCCAGCTGAACTTTTTGGCCAGCCCACTCTGTGTGTATTTGTGCATTGTGACATGGGCATGGCTGGGCACGTGTACACGTACTGCTCAGTCTGCATGTTCACATACGTATAAGCGTGGGTAGCACCGCATAGGCATGAATAACTGTGTACATATGTGCGTGTGCTCATTTATGTAAATGTGCGTCTTTATGCGTGTTGCACGTGTCTGTGTACATCTGTTTGTACCTGGTTTTCGGTGCACATTTGTGTGGCAGGTTGAACATCTCTGTGAATGCTTAGAAGCACATAGGATGGGAATCTCTGTGGACGCACGGAGCTGCAGAGATGTGCAGAAAGGGGCTGTGTGTCTGGACACTGGCTATGTATTTGCATTCTGAGTGTATAATGTGTGCATGCTGGCATGCGTGGGTATGCAGGTGTATGCAGAGCAGGTACACACCTTTGTGGTTTCAGGCCTTGCTTGTGTTTGTGTGTGCCCGTGCGATTCCTCCACATGTGTGTGCGTCGGTGTAGGGAGCGCCTCCCTAGTGCATGCGCATTTTCGAGGCTGTGTGTGTTCATGCCTGTGTCTGTGTTTGCCTCCATGCCCGTTCTGAGCACGCACATGGCACGCTGGGTGTGTGTCACCCCACGTCCATTAGGGAGCACAGCACACTGCTGTGGGGAGGAGGGCGTTTCCCATCTTTCAGCAGAGCTCGAGAACAGACAGACCTAGGCAGGGCTTGGCTGCTTCCTACGTGGTACAAGATGCTGAAGAGGGAGGTAGAAACTGGCCAGGACTGCCAGCTGCCTGCTGCACCCAGCCGGGGTCCAGGGAAACGGCCTCCTCCCCACACCTCCTCCGGGCCGCTAGGGATGGCAGGGGCAGGAGACAGCAGGTGGTCTTGCCGAGCAGGCTGAGGCCTCCCCCGGGCCCCTTGCCAAGGGAGGCTTTCCTGAGCTTTTGAGCTTAGAGAGGTCGGCCACCGCCTGCCACCTCCCTGTTGGGGCCTCTCACACCTGTGCCCCCGCCTGTCTGCTGTGAGCATCACATCGTAGGCTCCAGTGGCAGGCCGTGGAGCCTGGCTCCTCTCGACTTTTTCTGCATTCCCATCTCCCTGGCTTTGAGGCCCAGGTCGGGACTGGGCCAAGGCTCTCCTCTTAAGCAGCTGGAGCCTCTGGTGAAGGCAAGATGCACAAGAACATCCTTCTTTTTTCAAAAAAGTAAAAAAATAATTTTTTAATTGAAGGATAATTGCTTTACAGAATGTTGCTGTTTTCTGTCAAACCTCAACATGAATCAGCCATAGGTATACATATATCTCCTCCCTTTTGAACCTCTCTCTCATCTCCCGCCCCATCCCAGCCCTCTAGGTTGATACAGAGCCCCTGTTTGAGTTTCCTGAGCCAGACAGCAAATTCCTGCTGGCTATCTATTTTGCATATGATAATACAAGTTTCCATGTTACTCTTTCCATATATCTCACCCTCTCCTCCCCTCTCCCCATGTCCATTAAGTCTATTCTCTATGTCTGTTTCTCCATTGCTGCCCTATAGATAAATTCTTCAGTACCATTTTTCTAGATTCTGTATATATGCGTTAGAGTACGATATTTGTCTTTCTTTCTGACATACTTCACTCTGTATAATAGGTCCTAGGTTCATCCACTTCATTAGAACTGAATCAAAGGCGTTCCTTTTTATGGCTGAGTAATATTAAAAAAATATTTATTTGGCTGTGCCGGGTCTTAGTTGCAGCACGCAAGATCTTCCATCTTCACTGAGGCATGTGGGATCTTCAGTTGTGGCACGTGGGATCTAGTTCCCTGACCAGGATCGAACCTGGGCCTCCTGCACTGGGAGTGTGGAGTCTTTGCCACTGGATCTCCAGGGAAGCCCCAGTGCATCCTTCCTTCAGCTGCCGGCCTGGGCCGTAGTGATGGAGCCCGGTGTGCAGACAATGAGCTTGCTCATGCTTTTTCTGTCCATGGGAACCTCTGTGGTCCCTAACGTAGGTCTGTGATGGTCTTCCGTCCACCACAGCTTGCTTCTTCCCCATCCCCATCCGGCTCCCTCATCCCTTTGGGGTTCCTGTACCCTGGTCCCTGGGCTCCCTCCTCACCTGGCACAATGCTTCAGTCTCAGAAGACTTGGGGGCCCCCCACAACCCTCCTTTCCTTGGTCAGTCTCCCTCCAACACCACCAGGACCCCCTGGCTAACACATTGGGCTCCCTCTTTCTCCATCCTGTTGCTTCTTGGGAATTTGGCTTGGCGCCTGCACCGTGGTCCACCCTGACCTGGTCATCACTCGCACGGCTGTACTTCTGGGGTCTAAAATTCAGACACCCCTGCCTCATCCCCACCTCCCACCTATCTAGCCCTCACTCTTCTGAGAGTATTTATGCTTGCCACCTTCTTCAGACCCCTCTGGTCCCAACCCTCCTCAGGACAGCTACCTCTTTCTGTGCAATGTCCTGAGATGCTCCCATTGCAGGGCCAAGCCAGCCTCACCAGACTTCACCTCTAAGTGACCACATTGCCACTTTAGATCTCCAAGACCATGGCCTTCTGGACATCTATCTCCGGTCCATCGTCTTCTGAACACTAGACCCACTGTGTTTGCTGCCCTTGACATCTCCTCTGTGTCCTTAAAGCCCACCCAGGCCCTTCCCACCCCAATCCTGCCCTCCCCTCTTCCAGGCTTCCCCCTCAGAGAATGGTACCCCAGCCATGTCTTCTGGGCCAGAAGTCGGGACATTACCCTTGTCTGCTTCTTCTCCTCCACCTTCCACATCCCGTAAGTCACCAAGCATCTGTGCTCAGGGTTCATTGAACTTCTTGGATACTAGTTTCATTAAATTTGGAAGTTTTTCATCCATGAGTTCTTCCAATATTTTTCTGTTCCTTTTCCCCCTTTCCTCTGGGACTCCAATTATCCATATATTAGGCTGCTTGGAATTATTCTACATCTGACTGGTGTTCTTCCCATTTTTAAAAACACTTTTTCTCCATGTTTCATTTTGGATAGTTTTTATTGCTATGCCTTCATGTTCACGAACATTTCTTCTGCCTTGTCTAATCCGCCACAAATCCCACTCGGTGTATTTTTTAACCTCAGACATTGCAATTTTCAACTCTTAAAAGTTAATTTGGGTCTTTTGTCTATCTTCACGTCTCTGCTGCTGCTGCTAAGTCGCTTCAGTCCTGTCCAACTTTGTGCGACCCCATAGATGGCAGTGCACCAAGCTCCCCTGTCCCTGGGATTCTCCAGGCAAGAACACTGGAGTGGGTTGCCATTTCCTTCTCCAATGCATGAAAGTGAAAAGTGAAATTGAAGTCACTCAGTCATGTCCGACTCTTAGTGACGCCATGGACTGCAGCCTACCAGGCTCCTCCGTCCATGGGATTTTCCAGGCAAGAGTACTGGAGAGGGGTGCCATTGCCTTCTCCGATCTTCATGTCTCTAGCATTTTGAAAATGTGGAATAGAGTTATAAAAGCTGTTTTAGAATCCTTCTCTGCTAATTCTAACATCTGTGTCAGTTCTGGGTCAGTTGCCATTGATTGATTATTCTTTTCTTTATGGCTTATGTTTTCTGGCTTCCTTGTATGCCTGGTAATTTTTAGTGGATGCCAGACATTGTGATTTGGGGATATTTTTGTATTCTTATAAATCTTCTTGAACTTTCTTCTGGGAAGCAGTTAAATTACTTGGGAACCAACTGATGTTTTTGGGTCTTGCTTGAAGATTTATTAGGTGGGTTTTTAGCAATACTGTCTAGGACTAACTCTTCCCCACCTCTGAGACAAGACCTTCCTAAGTGCTCTCCCCACTTCCCTGTGAATTACGACTTTTCCAGTCTGGCTGGTGGGAACAGGCAGTATTCCCAGCCCTGTGTGAGCATCAGACACAGCTCCCTCTAATCCTTTCATATGGTTCTTTCTTGAAAACCACTGTTTTTTTTCCTTCTGTCTGAATTTTTTGGTTGTTTCAGGTGGGATAGGAAATCTGGTCTCCATTACTCCATCTTGGCCAGAAGCAGAAGTCAGGTGTCCTTGTTTTTCAGCTGCTCATGTCATGTCCGACTCTTTGAGACCCCGTGGACTGCAGCACGCCAGGCTTCCCTGTCCTTCACTATCTCCCAGAGTTTGGTCAAACTCATGACCATTGAGTTGGTGAAGCCATCCAAACTCTCATCAGAAGTCAGTTACCAAATCTTAATGATTCTACTTCCTAGTAACTCTCAAATCTCTTTCCTTCTCTCCCAACCCCTGCCATGGATTCAGACCTCACTGGCTCTTGCCTGGCATAACACCCACAGCCTCCTGGGCTTTCTCTCTCTGTCTTATCATTTCATGTGGCAGCAGCCAGAGCCATCTTTCCAGACCGCATTCTGACCATCCCTCTCACTAGTTCAAACCCTTTGACTCCTCATCGTCTTGGAATTAATTTCAAACTCCTGCTTGTGGCTCCCTGGGTCTTGATACAGCCAAACTGAACTGCGTGTAACTCTCTCAAGGGATCGTTCTTGTTCTGTGGGGCCTTTGCTGTTGCTCCTGTCTCCCCTCTTCCCTTCTCCTCCTCCTCCACCTTCTCTGGGAGGCTCTCTCACCCCTCCCTTTTGCAAACCTTCACAAATAGCTCTGGATCATAGCTGCCTGGGATGTCTGTGTCCCCAAGGTTGGGCCTCGTGAGGGCAAGACCCTGGCCCCTCATGCCCAGCCCTGCCTAACTTATCCACTGAAAGAATGAATAACAAGAAGAGAAGAACATAAAGGACCACAGGGAGGGCTGCCAAGAAGGGGAGGGAGACCAGGACTGTGGCTCGAGAGTCTGTGTCCTGCTCCTAGCCCTCCCCGACTGGCCCACTTGCTGTGTGATTGCAGGCCCTCGCTGCACATGATGACATGATCTCTGAGGTCTCCTCTGGCTCGGTTGCAGCACTTGCCTGTTTCCACAGCATCACAGCATGATTTTCGGGCATTCTGAACCCATCCCCCTTGTTTGACTGATGGGGAAACCGAGGCCCAGTGCTAGGGGTGAGCTGGACCCTCAGGTTACTGGAAAGTTGTTGCTGAGCCGTGAAAGATGCCGGGATTCTTGGCCTCCGGAGGCAAGAAATTCAATCCGGGGCCAGTGATGAGGCTTGGTCGCTCAGAGCTTTTGTGTAATAAAGTTTTATTAAAGTATCAAAAAGATAGACAAACCTCCTGACCTAGACATCAGAAGGGGGCAGAAAGAGTGCCCCCTTGCTAGTTTTTAGCAAGCCGTTTTATGTCTGTTAGAAAGCTGTTAATCAGATAAGAGAGACACCTCAAGGCTGAGGGAGTTTCACCAGGCCCCTCTCCCACAATATTTATTTTTGAGATAGGATGGAACGAGGTGTATCATCCCCCAGCCATAAAATAATTGATATGAATAATGGTTTGTTGAGCTATTATCAGCCCAAGGTTTGAGAAAAGAAAACAAGTTAGTCTCGGGTGGAACCATTTTGAGGAAAGGCAAATTCCAAAGCAAATACATAGTTTCATTAACATAGCTTAAGACAAATATTTCCATAAGAAAAACGCATCGGTTAGCTCAAGGTTTGAGAGAAGGTAAGTTCAGGTGGACCCAGGTGTCGTCATGGCAACACAGAATTTTAAGAGAAACCTCCTTTTAGTTTTGTATAGAGAAGGAAAAAAATCTGACACTTGAAGTTGGTTTACTTCTGCCACTTAAGGAAGAGAGAAAGCATGTCTGACCCTTGCAGCCTATTTCCTCCGTTTGGAGACCCCTGGCTCTCCTGCCTGTCACCCTCTCATCACTGGCACATGAGTGGCAGAGTCCAGCTTGAGGCCCACATGCCAACTCAGTTCTGCAATTCTGGGCTTTGTAAGGAACGTGGAGAAAAAGGAGTCCCTACTCCCCATGTCCTAGATGGCAGCCTCGTGGGCAGGCTGGGGCACTCCGGGACTGGGACCAGGGCTTCTCCGTGTCTGGTGTTTCCCCAGGATTCAGAACCCACCGGTAGAGCACCGGAGGAAGAGGGTCACTCCAAAGCGGTCACACATCCGACTGCGGTGGGAACTTAGCGGGAGGAGGCTCAAGGTCAGCCTGAGGTCAGCCCTTGTCCAGTTTAATTATTCATTAACCAGGCAAGTCTAGGCACTGAGTTAATGACCAACATTACCTGGGGAGGGGGTAAATTCTTCCCCTGAGTGTGGGCATGACCTGCAAGGGCAGGGAAGCCTGTAAATGAGCAATTGGTGGAAAAGCTCTTCCCTTTTCATTCATTTTCACCCCTTCATTGGTTCACTCACTCACTCACGAATCCACTTCTCTCTCTGTGCCTGCCAGTGAGCAGAATCTTAGAAACCCAGCTGGTGCGGGAGAGGCAGAGCTGCAGAGACAAGGGCAGTCCAGAGTGGTCAGTGCTGCGGCAGGGACAGTGCAGGGGTCTGGGGAGTGCAGAGGAGACCCCCACCCCCAGGCCAGCTGGGTGCAGTTGGTGAGGCTGCTTGGAGAGGATGAGGCCCCGGAGGAGACGGGCAGGCCCCATGCAGCCAGACCACACCTGCGGGTCTGTGGGATGTGGGGGCCTTGTAGGGTTCTCAGCCCCACCTACCCAGCTCAGCTTCTGTAACATCTCTGAGGACAGGGATGAAGCCATCAAGCCCACTTCTGTCTTGGCTTTCCCTTCACCAAGAGATACAACAGGGGACCTCCTCCAGTGGTCTGGCCATCCCCGGCACCTGGCTCCCGGCAATGCACCTGGACAAGATGAATGAGGAAGGGTCCAGGGAGGCCAAGGTGCAGGCTGAGGAGGGGGCAGGGCATCCTCCTTGGGGTTCCATGGGTGCACAGCTGAGGTGAAGATCCTGTCCGAGGGGAGGTTTCCAGGATGGAGAAGCTCCAGAGGCCATCTGGGCCTGGGCTTGGAGGAGCCTTGTGTGTTCAGTGCAGATGGAAACTGGACTGGGAGCTGAAGTTGGGGCTCAACTGTGGGAGGGCAGAGAAGGAGGGAGGCGGGAAGACCGCAGTGGGGCAGCGAGTGGGGCGGGGGTCTTCTGGGAGAGTGCTGGGAGCCACGGGGGCTTTTTAGAGGACCCTGTGGGGGATCGAGTTGCTGGGACTGGCCTGGGAGCTGGGGACCAGGTGCCTAGGTGTGTCCTTATGTGTGTGTGTCACTGCCTGTGTATACTGGTGGTTCCCCATGCTTGTGCCTGCTGGATAAATGGCTCCCTTCCGAAGGCCCCATGCACTCGCGGTAAGGTCTCCTTACTAGGGGCCCTGCCTAGCCGTTCCCCATCACCTCTGGCGAAGTTGGCCGGATGAGAGGGGCTGGAGCATCACTGTTGCCCCTTCCCCTCCCTATTCATCTGGTGAGATTGAGAAGAACTGGGCCCCAGTGGGCTGTGTTCCCATCCCATCCTCACTTGATTCAGGGAAGTGCCCGGATGAGGGTGGCTCCAAATAAAGGTGTGATGCTCTTTGGAACCACATGGACCATAGTCCGCCAGGCTCCTCTGTCCATGGAGTTCTCCAGGCAAGACTACTGGAGTGGGTTGCCATTCCCTTCTCCAGGGGATCTTCTCATCTCAGGGATCAAACCCAGGTCTCCTGCATTGCAGGCAGATTCTTTCCTGTCTGAATCACCAGAGAAGCCCTTTTGAATAAAGGTGTCTCCCCTTAAATTTGTTTTTTAAGTTTTTTGATGGGATCCTACCTAGTTCCCTGACCAGGGATCAAACCCGAGCCCCCCGCCATTGGCAGCACCGAGTCCTAACCCCTGGATCTCCAGTGAAGTCCCAAGGTGGCTCCTCTTACTGAAACTAAACAAAACCGTTCCGAGGACACTTCATAGCCCCTGTCTCAGTCTGTCCAGGTTTGAGAACCAGAATCCTGGAGCAGGACCCAGGCAAGGAGGCCTCATGCGGTAGACAAGGGGAGATGCCCACCCGGGTAGGGGGTGGAGTAGGGAGATAGGGGCTGGGTATGCCCCCGCCCCACCAAGCTGGCCTTTAACCCCACGACCTCAGTCTGGGCCTCACTGCTAAGTCTCAACCACTGCGGGAGGCCCTGATGCCTCCCTCCACCGGACTCCAAGCGATGGGGCTAAATCGCTCTCGACGGGTGGGCCCAAAGCTGGAGGCAGACGAGTTGGTGAGGAAACGCAAGATCTGTGCTCTGGCCCCCCGCCCGCGGAACCGGAGGGCGCGGGCTCCAGGCAGCCGGCAGGGGCAGCTGGGCCTGGAGGGTTGGGGTGGGGGGAACTGCAATTCCAGCCCGGGGAGGGGCGAGCACCAGACGGTCCCCCCGCCCTCCGCTCCCAACAAAGGCCTAGCTGGGAGGAGAGGGCCTGTTTGTTCAGCCCTCGTACTGGTCGAGGAGGGGCAGGAAGCAGAGTTTCAAAGCTGTTTCACCCTTTGTTATTCCTGCCCAGTCCCACCCTCTACACCCCCACCCCAGGCTGCATTCCAGAACCTGGGGAGGGTGGGGGTCCTGCCCCTGGAGAAATCCGCTTAACCGGGAGGAGGCTCGGGTTACAGCTGAGCTGCTGGGGAGGAGTCGGGCCCTTCCCAGCCTGACACCGAACATTCCGGAAGGTTGGTCTACGGGTCCACCTGGTCCCTACCCTGGGACCCCCTGGGGCCCTTGGGCCTCGAGGGGAAGGAGCGGGGAAGAGGGTGGAAAATCTGGGGATGGCGGGGTCGGGGTCCTCGTGTTTGAATGGGACAAGATGGGGTTTGGGTGGGTTTGTTTTTTGTTTTTTTTTTTTCTTTTTCTGGGAGGGGACCCAGGACTTTTCTGCCCTGGGGTGTGACCTCAGAATCTGCGGGGTGACTCCTGATTTGCACGAGGTAAGCTGGAGGAGGCTGGAGGCTTTCTTTCCAAATAGGGCCAACTCTGTGTCTCTGCCTTGCCGTGCTTTCCTGCCGTGTCCTTTACATAAGCTAGAAAGCTCTCGGGTTACACGTACAGCTCCACAATTTCCCACATGTCTGTTCCTGTGTGATCACCCTGGGCAAAAATCCAGGCTCCATCACCTGGGGGTGTTCTCGTCATGCTCCACCCCTCACCACGGACAGCTTTCCATTTACACACAAGTATAATCAGAGGTGAAAGTGGAGAGTGAAAAAGTTGGCTTAAAGCTCAACATTCAGAAAACGAAGATCATGGCATCCGGTCCCATCACTTCATGGGAAATAGATGGGGAAACAGTGGAAACAGTGTCAGACTTTATTTTGGGGGGCTCCAAAATCACTGCAGATGGTGACTGCAGCCATGAAATTAAAAGACGCTTACTCCTTGGAAGGAAAGTTATGACCAACCTAGATAGCATATTCAAAAGCAGAGACATTCCTTTGCCAACAAAGGTTCGTCTAGTCAAGGCTATGGTTTTTCCTGTGGTCATGTATGGATGTGAGAGTTGGACTGTGAAGAAGGCTGAGCGATGAAGAATTGATGCTTTTGAACTGTGGTGTTGGAGAAGACTCTTCAGAGTCCCTTGGACTGCAAGGAGATCTAACCAGTGCATTCTGAAGGAGATCAGCCCTGGGATATCTTTTTCTTTGGAAGGAATGATGCTAAAGCTGAAACTCCAGTACTTTGGTCACCTGATGCGAAGAGCTGACTCATTGGAAAAGAGTCTGATGCTGGGAGGGATTGGGGGCAAGAGGAGAAGGGGACGACAGAGGATGAGATGGCTGGATGGCATCACTGACTCAATGGACGTGAGTCTGCGTGAACTCCGGGAGTTGGTGATGGACAGGGAGGCCTGGCGTGCTGCGATTCACGGGGTCGCAAAGAGTCGGACACGACTGAGCGACTGAACTGAACTGAACTGAACTGAATGATGGCTGGATGGCATCACTGACTCGATGGACATGAGTTTTAGTAAACTCCAAGAGTTGGTGATGGACAGGGAGGCCTGGCGTGCTGCGATTCATGGGGTCGCAAAGAGTCGGACGGGACTGAGCGAGTGATCTGATCTGATAATCAGAGAAGGGTCTCTTTTATGCCTGGCTTAAAAAAAACAGTATTAATTTCTTTGGTTGTGACGGGTCTTAGTTGCTGCACACAGGATCTGCGATTCATTGAGGCTGGTGGGACTTGGTTCCCTGACCAGGAATCAAACCAGGGCCCCCTGCATTGGGAGCCTGGAGTCTCAGCCACTGGACCACCAGGGAAGTCCCTGTGCCTGGCTTTTTCGTTCCACATATTTTGGTGATTCATCCATGTCACTGAGCACGTGAGCACCCGTCCTTTTTCATTGTTCAATTGAATTTCGCCGTTTATTTATCCCATCTCCTGTCAGTGGCTGTTCCAGTTTCTGGTCTCTGATTGATGAGTGAGGTTACTGTGTTACCTGTCCTTTTGTGGAGTGGGAGGGACTTGATATGACGCTTTTATTCATCCCCTGATTCCTGACTAGAAGCATACAGAGCCTCAGGGCCTTTGTATATGCTGTTATCTCCGTCTGGACGCTCTGTTCCTGTCCTTCTCAGAGATCTGGCCATCCCTGATCCCCTGGTTTAACGACGTCCCCCAGCCCGCATGCCAGATTCCTCTTCTTGGCTCTGTTGTCTTTATGGCACTTGCTGCCATTTGCATCCATCTATCCCTGGACTTGCCTCTTGGATGCCAGGCCTCTACCCAAAGGTTCCTGCTGTCTGAAGCCCACCACTTCTGCCTCGTGTACCCTGGCGCTCAGCACGGGGCCTGGTGTAGGGTGGTGGTCCCTCAGATATTTGTGGGTGCTTCTGTAGGCACTGCTTCCCCAGTGGCTCGGTGGTAAAGAATCTGCCTGCCAATGCAGGAGACGTGAGTTCAATCCCTGGATGGGGAAGATCCCCTGGAGAAGGAAATGGCAACCCACTCCAGTATTCTTGCCACGGAAATCCCATGGACAGAGGAGCCTGGTGGGCCACAGTCCATGGGGTTGCAAAGAGTGGGACACGACTTAACAACTAAAGAGCAACAACAACTGTAGGCATTGGGAGGTGGGGACTCTGCTGGCCTCAGAAGCCTCTCCTGGGGAGGCTTCCTGCAACCATGACCCCTGTCCCAATAGGCCAGGCAAGGAGGGGTGGGAGATCTGTGGGCTACGGTCGTATCTGCCTTATCTCTTGGCTAAAGGTTTGCCAACATAAGTAAACCATTCCAGGAAACAGGAGGGTGGGGGCAGAGTTCAGCCATGTCTCCACTCCTGCCTGAACCTGAGCAGTTCAGCCTTCATCTGTTTTATAAACACACGTGTAGAAAAGGGAGGTTTGGAAATGACTGTGTAGGCAATAGGGAGCTACAGAGGATTTAAGAGATAGAGTGATATGGAGGAAGTCAGCAGCGACCATCTATCCTGGGGCTTTCTACCAGAAAGAAGGGCTGGACTTGGTCATTTTGCCATCAGCCCTCCATGGGCTGAAAAATGGCCCCACTTATTTGCAAGGTTGCTTTAGGTGAGAATAGAGCGAGGGAAGACCCACAAGTCTTCAGAGCTGGTGAGTTCAGCAAGTGAAAGCCTCAGGTTGAGAGAGCACGGCCGGGGAGCAGCAGAACTACTTTGAGCTGGGGAGTAGTCATGTCCCCACACAAGACATTTGGGGAACTCCCTGGTGGTCCAGTGGTTAAGACTGTGTTTCCACTGAAGAGGGCACAGGTTTGATCCCTGGTCGGGGAACTTACATGCCGCGTGGCACGGCCGAAAAACCAAAACAAAACACTGTGGACATCGTGCCTTCTGGTAGAACGCAGGAATCCTGCTTCTGAACTCTGGGGGGCCCTGGTGTTGAGCCCCGTTGGCTGAAGGATGGAGGACCTGGGATGGAAGGGGATGGGCTCACGGCCAGTCCCCCAGCTGCTTAGAGGCGGGCACAGATGAGAAGCAGTGTCCCAAAGGAAAGGCAGTGCTGGGTCCCCTCCACTCCCCTCCCTTCCAGCCCTGAAGAGCCAGGCTGCTGTGGGTTCTTCCTCCCCAGACTCCTCCTCTGTTTACCTGCTGGCAGGCCACACAGGGTCCCGTGGAGTGGGGGTGGGGGGATGGAGGAGCTCTGCCTTCATTCCTGTGTAGCATCTGGGGGTCTGGCCTGCTGCTACAGGAGGGGCTGGGACCAGAGGACCAGCCTCCCAGCTCTTGCCCAGCTTCTGTCTCACTAACTACCAGAACATCTGGGGGGTACAGAAGGGTCAGTGACATCAAGGACACAGTCACGTGTTTGCTGAGCCCTCGTGTGTGCCAGGAATAATTTGGGAACCCTGATGGTTAGGATAGGACCGATCTTGCCTTGGTTGTAGGCTCTTGCAGCCCTTAGCAGGGGAACTGCAATCTGGTGCTATGATCTGTGATGAGGGATGCTGAAGACTTGTAGATGAGGGGAACGATAAATGAGAGGAGAAGGGGGCCCAGGCAGGCCCAGGTCAGGACCGGCATATCTGTGGCCTTGGGGCAGGGCTCCTGGGAGAGCTGGTGAGTTTCGCAGGACTGGGTCCTCTGGGTCGCAAACAGGCTGCCATGAGCCGTGTTCTCCTGTGTGAGTCAAGTCCCAGTCACCTTTCTGTTCTGAGGCAGAGCTGCTTTCTCATGCTTCAGTGTGCAGGGCAGGGGAGGAGGAGGAAGAACTCACTTAAGATGCAGAGTCTCTGGCCCAGCATCCCGGGTTTCTAGTTTGGAACCCAGTAATGTGGATTTAGGGTGTTAGTTCTAGAAGGTCTTGTAGGTCTTCATAGAACCGTTCAACTTCAGCTTCTTCAGCATTACTGGTTGGGGCATAGACTTGGATTACTGTGAGAATGAATGGTTTGTCTTGGAAACGAACGGAAATCATTCTGTTGTTTTCTGAGATTGCACCCAAATACTGCATTTCGGACTCTTTTGTTGACTGTGAGGGCTACTCCATTTCTTCTAAGGGATTCTTGCCCACAGTAGTAGATATAATGGTCGATCTGAATTAAATCTGCCCATTCCTGTCCATTTTAGTTCACTGATTCCTAAAATGTCGATGTTCACTCTTGCCATCTCCTGTTTGACCACTTCCAATTTGCCTTGATTCGTGGCCCTAACATTCCGGGTTCCTAAGCAATATTGTTCTTTACAGCATCGGTCTCTACTTCCATCACCAGTCACACCCACAACTTGGCATTGTTTTTGCTTTGGCTCCATCTCTTCATTCTTTCTGGAGTGCTTTCTTCACTCTTCTCCAATAGGATATTGGGTACCTCCCAACCTGGGGAGTTCATCTTTCAGTGTCATGTGTTTTTGCCTTTTCCTACTATTCATGGGGTTCTCAAGGCAAGAATACTGGTGTTTGCCATTCCCTTCTCCAGTGGACCACGTTTTGTCAGAACTCTCCACCATGACCCGTCCGTCTTGGGTAACCCTACACGGCATGGCTCACAGTTTCATTGAGTTAGACAAGGCTGTGATCCAAGTGATCAGTTTGGTCAGTTTTTTGTAATTGTGATTTCCATTCTCCTTGCTCCTTGGAAGAAAAGCTATGACAAACCTAGATGTATATTAAAAAGCAGAGACATTACTTTACTGACAAAGTTCTTGTATAGTCAAAGCTGTGGTTTTTCCAGTAGTCATGTATGGATGTGAGAGTTGGACCATAAAGAAAGAAAAGAAAGCTGAGTGCCAAAGAATTGATACTTTTAAACTGTGATGTTGGAGAACTCTTGAGAGTCCCTTGGACTGCAAGGAGAGCCAACCAGTCCATCCTAAAGGAAATCAGTCCTGAATATTCATTGGAAGGACTGATGCTGAAGCTGAAGCTCCAATACTTTGGCCACCTGATGTGAAGAACCAACTCATTTGAAAAGACCCTGATGCTGGGAAAGATTGAAGGCAGGAGGAGAAGGGGGCAACAGAGGATGAGATGGTTGGATGGCATCACCAACTCGATGGACATGAGTTTGAGCAAGCTCTGGGAGTTGGTGATGGACAGGGAAGCCTGGCATGCTGCAGTCCATGGGGTCACAAAGAGTCAGACAGGACTGAGCAACTGAACTGAACTGAACTTAACATGGATTGTAGGGTTTTCCTGGTGGCTCAGCAGTAAAGAATCCGCCTGCCAGTGGAGGAGACTTGGGTTCGAGCCGTGGCTCGAGACCCCTGGAGAAGGAAATGGCAATCCATTCCAGTATTCTTTGCCTGGAGAATCCCATAGACAGAGGAGCCTGGCAGGCAACAATCCATGGGGGGTGCAAAGAGTCCGATACAACTTGGCGACTAAACAACAGCAATCTGCATTTTAATAGCCATCCCATCTTTGTTTCCTAGGGCTGCAGTAATACCTGACCTCAGACTGGGTGGCTTAATATTAACACAACAGAAATTTATCCTCTCGTGGTTCCAGAGACCGAAGTCCAAACTGAGTCCTACTGGGCTCAGACAAGTTCAGCAGGGCTAGTTCCTTCTGGAGGCCCCAGGGGAGAATCTGTTCCTTGTCTCTTCCAGCTTCCGGAGGCTGCTGGCGTTCCTTGGCTTGTGGCCCCATCACTCCAGTCTCTGCTTCTGTCTTCAAATCACCTTTCCTCCCATCAAATCTCCTGTGTCTTCCTCTTATAAGGACAATTATGATTCCATTTAGGGGCTGTCCAGATGATCCAGGATAACTTCCCCCATCTCAGGATCCTTCATTTAATCATACCTGCAGCACCCCCTTTGCTTTATCAGGAAGCATTCACAGGTTTCAGGGACTATGACCTGGTGTCTTTAGGAGTTATTCAGCCTGTCACTCATCCTCCTAGTGATTCCAGACAGTGTCCTGAGAAATCCTGGTCTGAAGGCTTGTTTATTTAACTGATGGCTGCTCTCTCCTGATTCTCTGAACTTACAGAAATAGGGCACCATTCAGCATTCATTTACCAAGTCCTCATGGAGCACTCACTCCATGCCAGGCCCTGTGCTGGACATTGTGGACACTGAGGTGAGGTGGACCCAGCCCATCATGCTGCGAGCCTGGGAAGGGGTAGAGATCAGGCTCCCAGCCCTTGACCCTAAGGTTAATGGTCTTTATAAAACAAAAGACCCTTCTTCTTGATGTGTGTGGTGCCTCCAACCTTTCCCAGTGTGTAGCAGCACTGGTTTGGGATTACCCCAGCTCCAGGCCATCTCCTGGAGACCTAGGCTGTGTTGTTGTTCAGTCGCTCAGTCGTGTCTGACTCTTTGTGACCCCATGAGCTGCAGCATGCAGACCCCAGGCTTCCCTGTCCTTCACTGTCTCCTGGAGTTTTTTCAAACTCATGTCCATTGAGTCGATGATGCCATCCAACCATCTCGTCCTCTGTCGCCCCCTTTTCCTGCCCTCAGTCTTTCTAAGCATCAGGGTCTTTTCCAGTGAGTCAGCTCTTCGCATCAGGTGGCCAAAGTATTGGAGCTTCAGCTTCAACATCAGTTCTTCCAAAGAATACTCAGGACTGATTTCCTTTAGGATTGACTGGTTTGATCTCCTTGTTTCCAAGGGAGTCTCAGCAGCCTTCTCCAGCACCACAGTTCAAAAGCATCAATTCTTCAGTGTCAGCTTTCTTTATGGTCCAACTCTCACATCTATACATGACTACTGGGAAAACCATAGCTTTGACTAGACGACCCTTTGTCAGCAAAGTGATGTCTCTGCTTTTTAATATGCTGTCTAGGTTTGTCATAGCTTTCCTTCCAAGGAGCAAGCGTCTTTTAATTTCATGGCTGCAGTTACCATCCACAGTGATTTTGGAGCCCAGGAAATAAGGTCTGTCACTGTTTCCATTTTTTCCCCCATCTATTTGCCATGAAGTGATGGGACCGAATGCCACGATCTTCATTTTTTGAACGTTGAGTTTTAAGCCAGCGTTTTCACTCTCCTCTGGCTGTGGGAGGCCCTCTTTCCCTCCTGCTGGACTCCAGGAAGAAACCAGGTGGCCTCCACAGTTCCCTGAGGATTCAGCTCTGGGTGAAGAAGGGACAGCCCTAGCCTGGGAGCTGGCCCCACGCTGGGCTGCATGTTTTGTCCAGGTGTCGCAAAGAGTCGGACATGACTGAAGCTACTTAGCAAACCACCCTGAGTCAGGATGCCTGTTATCTGCAGCCAGAAGCATCCTCACTGAAGCAGCGTGTGAAAGAGACAGCCAGTTGTCCAGGGGGCTTGCCCAGGGTGCCCTGAGACTGCTCAGATCCAGTCCCACCCCTCTCCCCGCTCCTCAGCTCCCCCTTGCCTGTCTGCCATTCCCTAGGGGCTTCTCTGCTGCAGATCCCTTTCTTCTTCTTTTTTTAAAAGTTGTATTATTTATTTGTTTTTGGGTATGCTGGGTCTTCATCGCGAGGCAGGCTCTCTAGTTGCAGTAAGACGGGGCTCCTCTTCCGTTGGGGTGCACGGGCTTCTCATGGTGGTGGCATCTCTCGTTGCAGAGCACGGGCTCTAGGGTGTGGACTCAGTGGTTGTGGCTCACGGGCCCAGTTGCTCCTCAGCATGTGGGGGTCTTCCCAGATCAGGGGTCGAACCCATGTCACCTGCACTGACAGGTGGGTTCTTAACCACTGGACCAGCAGGGAAGTCCCTCTTTTTTTGTTGTTTTAAAATATTTTCATTTTATTGGAGTAGAGTTGATTTACAGATTGTGTTAGTTTCAGGTGTACAGCAAGTGGTGCAGTTATACATGTGTTCTTTTTTTTAATTAATTAATTAGTTATTCTTAACCACTGTACCACCAGGGAAGTCCCCTATATTTGCTGGGTTTTTTTAAGAATCTTTTCTCATATAAGTTATCACACAGTATTGGGTAGAGCTCCCTGTGCTATACCGTCAGTTTCACTGGTTATCTTATATACAGTAGTGTGCATGTCTTCATCCCAAGCTCCTGATGTCATTCCCTTCCGTTAAGCCCTCCAGTTCTTTGTCCTACAGTGCTCAGCTCACATGGTGCCCCCTCCGTCCTGTCTTCCCAACCTACCAGGGCAGAAACACCACCATAAAAAAGGTTCACCGACAAGAGCAGAGCCTTCTCTGGGGCCAGGAACTGCCTAAGACCTTTCCAACATGATCAGCTACAAAGGAAGTGCTCTTCTCATCACCCTCATTTTATAGACAAGAGGGTGGAGGTCATTCACAGAACTGAGGTCTGCCTGGCTCCAAGTGCACACTGGAAATTAACCACCAACTGTGATTCCTCTTTCTGCAGCCTGAGAATTTAGTTCCCCATCCTCCTCAGGGATTCCTTGCCCTTCATCTCTCCTGTATCCAGCCCAGGAGCACAGGAGTGGGAGGGGGATTGTAAAAAATAAATTCTTTAAAAAAAAAAAAAAAAGAGGCCAGCGGTGCCGTGAGCAAAATCTCCCTGCCACCTCTTATGGGCAGACGTGCAAACAGCATCACTGGGGCAGCTTGTGGACAGTTAGACAAAGGCTGGGTGCTTGGGAAGGTGAGTGAGGAGGGAGCATCGGGCAGCTTCACCACAGGCCCTTTAGCATTGGCGTTCACAGCAACAAAAAATCCTGTCTCATTTTCACCAGGTTTTTTCCTTTTTAGTATTTATTTATTTTGCTGAGCCAGATCTTAATTGTGGCTCTTGGGATCTTTAGTTGCAGCATGTGGGATGTAGTTCCCGGACCAGGAATCAAACCTGGGCCCCCTGCTTTGGGAGCACAGAATCTTAGCCACTGGGCCACCAGGGAAGTCCCAGAAACCACCTACTTCAGTTCCGACCCTTCATTTAATCTGGCGTCACTTCCTGGGTGCAGGTGGTGCTGGTCTAGTCACTAAGTCGTGTCCGACTCTTGCGACCCCCTGGACTGCAGCCCGCCAGGCTCCTTGGCCCATGGGATTTCCCAGGCAAGAATACTGGAGTGGGGTGCCATTGCCTTCTCCATTCTGTGTGCAATGTTTCTGCTAAACACTCCATGCCCTTGACCTCACTGGACTGTGACCTTGTGACAGGCATGCCTTTATCATCCTTATAACAGAGGGGGAAACCAAGCTCCAGAGAGAGTAGATGAACTGCCGAAGGTCACCCTGCGGGGAGAGGCAGAGAAGGGACTAGAACTCAGGCCTCCTGGTCCAGAGTAGAGCACTTTGCACTGAATACTGCCACCCACTGCTCCCTCCACAGAGGGCCTGCTGACCAGGAAGGAGGTGGAGAGTGGGGGAGCAGGAGGAGAAAGTGGAAAGTGTTGGGGGGAAGGCCTGGATTCCAGGACCTGCTTTGCTTGTTCCTAGCGGGGTAACCTCAGGCCAGAAGGAATTTTATTTTTTGAGCCTCAGTTTCCTCATCTGTAAAATGGGCACAGTAGTGGCATCCATCTCCCAACGTAGTTGTAAGAATGGTAGAACGTTTTGTGGACTGCTCCCTCTGCTTGGGAAGTTCCTTTTTGGCTCTTCAGGGAACCAGCCCTTCAGGGGACCAGCTTCTGCTCGCCCCTTTATATTGTTTGAATACCCCTTCCTCGGGGATGGCCTCCTTGACTATCCCTAGCCAGCATAGCTACCACCTGCCTCCTGTCATACACACTGCTTGCTGTCTCTCTCATTACCTTGCATATTTCATTCCCAGCCCCTGTCACTGGCTGTGACATCATTGTCTATTGTCTCTGCTCTAGCAGACTGTGAGCTCCATGAGGGCAAGGAGTGCCCCTTGCCAACGTCTGGCAGGGTGCCTGGCAAGCGAAGGAATAATCGAATGAAAGATGATGCATGTAAAATGCTTAGCTCGGCGCCTGCTGCAGAGCAGTCGCTCCATGGATGCTAGCAAGTGTTCTTACTACTAAACAAACCCAAGGACTTCCCTGGTGGTCCAGTGGCTAAGACTCCACATTCCCAATGCAGGGGGCCTGGGTTCGATCCCTGGTCCGGGAACTAGAGCCCACATGCTGCAACATGTAGCATGCAGCAACAAAGACCTAGCGCAGCCAAATAAACACTAAAAAGAAAACAAACCCACACTCACGTTTTGAGACTGTCCACATAGAACACGTGACTTTTGGGTCAGTCACTCTGCCAGCTCTACTGCCTTGGAGAGAGCACAGGGTGGGGGTCCTAGGGTCCCCCGCTCCCCCCCCTCCTCCCGCCCAGCATGCTTTGACTACTTTTTATGATGACTGTGGGAACAGAGCGGAGAAGAGCTGCCTTGGCCTGGCCCCTGCTCTGCGAGTGGGGAGGCTGGAGTGCAAGCTGAGTAGGACCTAGGGACCTATGAAGTCCTCGGACACCACCCCTGCCCCAGCCCAGACTGGGCTCACCTATCACTGCGCTCAGCCTCTCCCCAGTGACTGCGTAGCTCCGGGGCACCTGTAATGTCATTTGCATGTAGTATTTCTAATATGAGAGTCCTCCTCTGGAGTTCACGGCTGTAGCTGCGGGACTTGGCGCGCACCTGGCCTGTAGCGGGTCTCCATAAATACGTGCTGAATGATGAAGATGCAAGGGAAGCATCTCTAGGGCTGTGATTTCTAACTTTTCTGAGTCACTGACTACTTTGAAAAACCCACGAAACCTTTGGACATCCCACCCGCTACCCGCCACCTCGCCAAGCACCCAGAGTGGGACATATCATTTCAAGGATTTCATGCATTCCTCCACCCTAAGGTCATTCATAAAGCTCTGCCTAAGATCTTTCTATCTGGGGCGCGGGCCAGCTCTGAGATCCCGGCGTGGGGGAGGCGGGATGGTGGGGAAGATGTTACCAAGAGGCACACTCTGGGGAGCCCAACCTCCCCCCAAGAGGCTGGCGAAGAACGGGGTGAGTGAGCGCCTCTTCTTTGACGTGCTGCGGTCCAGGAGAAGGAAAGGAAGCGAGGTCGAGGCAATCTGACAGGATGGGGAGAGAGCGGGAAGCAAGGGAGGAGAGGACGGAGCATCGGGGAGGGAAAGGGGGCGTGATGGAGAGACGCAGCCCTTCGCCGGGAAGAGCAGGGCGAGCCGGGGGAACAAAGAGCCGGCGCGCAGCGAGCGAGGCGCGGAGGCGCCGGGAGGGAGAGGCCCGAGGCCGGCCGGCCGCCCGGGCTGTCTGATTTTCTGTCAGCCGCCGCTGATTAACGGGCCGCCTTCCAGCTCCAAGTGCGCCGAGCCGCGTTCCTGGCAACCCAGCGCGCAGCTTCCTGGCGGAGGCGGGGCCTGCGGAAAGGTTACATTTGCACAAAGTGCCTCGGCTCCGCGGCCCGGAGGGGCTGCGGGGGGCGGGGGATGGCGGGGGGCGGCGGGCAAGCCAGGCGGGCCGAGAGGAAAGGCTGCGGCGTGCGGCGCTGCCTGGGTAATGGAAAAATTCCTCTGGGGGGCCGTGCTGAAAAATATCAGGTTACACACCGGCAGCGCGAGCGGTACCTCCTGTAGCAGCCGGGCGTCCCGGCCGCGAGGGCGCGGGGATCGGCTCCCCGGTGCGCCCCGGGTGCTGCGCCCCAGCGGGTGCCCAGGCCCTTGAACTCCGGCCCGAGCGCCCCAGTCTAGTGCTCCCCAGCCTGTGCACCCGGGTCCCTGCACCCCAGCTCTATGCATCCCAACTGGAGACCCCTAGCCTGTGCGCCTGGGCGTGCGCCCTACCTACCCGGTGCGCCGAGCCCGAGCATCCGTGTTCCGCGTGCCCAGCCCCTGAGCTCTGGGGCGTCAACTCTCCTCCACAGCCTCCATCACAGCCTCAGAAGGCAGATGAAAGAACCCCACTTTCCCAAATCTTAATCAGGCCTCCCCGCTGACCGTCCCCTTCTCCCTAAGAAGGCCATTGGATGACTGGGGCCAGGCCCTGCGGAGAGGACTGACCGGATGCATCCAGCGTGTTCACAGTGACTTGGGAAGTGGGGTCGACTCTTGAGTCTGTCCTCGTCTTCCCTCGTGGCTCGCCGAGTCTGTCCAGTTCTCTGAGAACTAGGCTGTTTCCTCCAGTACCCACTTGCATAGGATAAGCAGTGTCGGTCTGCACTGCGTTCACCACTACCCTGCTCCCACACCATCTGTGGCTCCCTATTACCACCTCTACTTTCTAGTTTACACCCTTGAGTCCTATCCAGCATGGGGGTTAGGGAATGATGTCAAACAGGACCTGGGGTCCCGCCGGTCTGGGAGTTGAAGAGCTTCTGACCACACACCCATCTATCTGGTGAGATACGCTCTTTCTTTCATTGAACTGGTTCTCTCGGTAGACACTGTATTAATTCGATGCCAACTAGATGTCAACCAGTTTCTGGGCCTTGCCCTGGGCCCTGGAGGCAGCACCAGAAGCAGCCTCAGCCCTCAGGGAACTCGGGTCCCAGCAGGCAGGGTGGAGGCTGCCCAGTAAGGAAGTCAAAACCTGGAGTCCAGTGGATAAGGGTTTAAATTTTGCTTTCCACTTCCTGGCCGGATGTGTCCTTGGGCAAGCTACCCTCACAACCCCCGTCTGCCCAGCTGTCAAACGGGGATAGAATAGCAGTAAGAGCCACTTCCTCAGGCTTGCCTGGGTGGATTGAAGAAGAGATACCAGTAGTTCTTGGCACCGTTCAGAATGGCACTCACTCAGTGGGACATTTTATTACTGTGAGGGCTATGGAGGAGTCCACCAATAATAACTCAAGTGCATGGCAAGATTCTCCACTGCAGAAGTCTTAGCAAGGCTTCAGAAGGCAGGGTGATGTGGGGTGGGGCTGGCTGGTGTGTCACGGTGCGCACACATCTACAGCTCAAAGCGTGATTTCTCCAAGGCACACGTGCAACAGGGACCAGCCAAGGTCAAGGCTGCAGTTCTCCTTTAACCCGGGGATCTGGGGAAGCTGGGTCACTTGGCTCGGGGAGCTGTTACCCTGGAGCGCCTCTCCTGCCACTGAGCTGGAACAGGGTTTTCTCTGAGGCAGCAAAGCAGTGGGCAGGATCTGCTGCTGCCTCCCAGGGCGGGGAGGCCGATCTCTGTGAACCCAGCAGCACAGACCAGGGAGGGAAGACAGATCAGGTGGGATGGAGGCTTGTCAGGCTGGTCCCTGCCAGAAATCAGTCAGACCCTTACCGAAGCTTGGGGGCCCATGGGGTCCTGGGCTTCTCAGAAAATGGCCCAAGGGCAAGTGGGGCAGGGACAGGGTGGGGGTCAAGAACACCCAGGGCTCACTGCTGCCTTGGTGGCCCTCCCCAGGGCCTCACGAATTGGTCTGGGAACCATATTCAATATCTTGTAATAAGCTATAATCGGAGAAGGCAATGGCAACCCACTCCAGTACCCTTGCCTGGAAAATCCCATGGATGGAGGAGCCTGGTGGGCTGCAGTCCATGGGGTCACTAAGAGTCGGACATGACTGAGCGACTTCACTGTCACCTTTCACTTTCATGCATTGGAGAAGGAAATGGCAATCCACTCCAGTGCTCTTGCCTGGAGAATCCCAGGGACAGGAGAGCCTGGTGGGCTGCCGTCTATGGGGTTGCACAGAGTCGGACACGACTGAAGCGACTTAGTAGCAGCAGCAAGCCATAATGGAAAAGAATATGAAAAAGAATAAATATATGCATGCTAAGTCACTTCAGTGGTGTCTAACTCTGCAACCCTATGGACTGTAGCCCACCAAGCTCTTCTGCCCATGGGATTCTCCAGGCAAGAATACTGGAGTGGATTGCTATGCCCACCTCCAGGAGATCTTCCTGATCCAGAGATCAAACCCATGTCTCTTATATTTCCTGCATTGGCAGGTGGGTTCTTTACACTAATGCTACCTGGGAAGTTATGTATATGTATAAAACTGAATCAGAAACTAACACAACATGGTAAATTAACTAGTTGTTATTCAGTCACTAAGTTGTGTCCTACTTTTGCGACACCTTGGACTGCAGCACACCAGGCTCCTCTGTCCTCTTCTATGTCCCAGAGTTTGCTCAAATTCATGTCCATTGAGTCAGTGATGCTATCTAACCATTCTCTGCCGCCTCCTTCTTCTTTTGCTTTCAATCTTTCCCAGCATCAGGGTCTTTTCCAGTGATTCGGCTCTTAGCATCAGGTGGCCAAAGTATTGGATTCCGTTCCAGCAAGTCCTTCTAATGAATATTCAGGGTTGATTTCCTTTATAACTGATTGGTTTGATTAACTATACTTCACTTTATAAAAAGAAAAGAAAGAATGATTCAAAAGGGTCGTTTGGTGTCAGAAATTCCAAAAAAAGAAAAAGAACTGGTCTGCAATCAAATGGAATCCCAGCTCTGTCTCTGAGCTGGTGACTTGCTCCAGGCCAGTGTGGTCGCCTTGACCCCTGCAGCTCTCAGCCACCAGCAAAGTGATAGCATTGAGTAGACACTTAACATGTGCTATGAGCTTGTGGATCTGGTGTCCTAACAGGGAGGTAAAGATCTGTTAAGGTTGTTTTTTCACAGATGAGGAAACTGAGGGTCAGAGGGTTTAAGTTGTCATACAGTCAGTCCTTGATGAGGCTGGAACCCAAAGCCAGCCTTGCCAGACACTAAGGTCTGAACTCCTAACTAAGTGCCAGGGGCCACCTCCCAGGTGGACCCAACGAGCCCCCAGCAAGGGGTGAGAATCCACTCTAGCTGACAGGCTGCCTCCGGTAAGGTACCCATTTTATAGATGAACTAGCAGATGCTTTGGCGACTTGCTCAAAACCCTGTTGCTAAGGAGTGTGGTCCATAAAAGAAGGCAGTCCTAGCGTACCGGAACCAGAACCGGAGGGCATCTTGGATTCTTCCAATCCACAGGGAAGAAACGGTGGCAGGGGAACAGTGGTCCAAAGAGGGCTGGGGCCCAGCCACCTGCTGAAGCTCTTTCTCAGTCATCACGGGCTGCATACCCGCCCCAGTGAAGTGATGACCCCCCAACATGTGAGTTCCATGGAACTTTTGAGAGGAGATGGAAGGCGACTGGGGAGAACAGCAATTACATAAAGTGTTAGTGTTAGTCGCTCAGTCGTGCCCGACTCTTTGCCACCCCACAGACTGCAGCCCACCAGACTTCTCTGTCTATGGGATTTTCCAGGCAAGGATACTGGAGTGGGTTGCCATTTTCTTCTCCAGGGGGTCTTCCCGACCCAGGGATTGAACCCAGGTCTCCTGCACTGCAGGCAGATTCTTTACCAACTGAGCTAAAATTACATAAAAGGACCCAGGTTTTCACCCAGAGGCTTATCAGAGAACTGCCTTGCTGTGCTGTGCTTAGTGTCCGACTCTTTGCGACCCCATGGACTGTGGCCTCTGCCAAAATTTCCAGCTGGAATTTCCTAAGGTGGGGGAGGGACGAGAGGGGAGGAGGGTGGAAGGGTGGGGGAAGGGTAGAATGAAGCCTAAGTCAGCCCAGGTCTCAGTCTTCTGGGTCCTCACAGGATGAAGCCCCAGTGTCTCAGTTTTGCACCTGAACGGTGTGGGTGCCACTCCCCTCTCCAGGTCTCCTAGTCCAAGAAGCTGGGAGACTAATCGGCTGTGACCCTGACGTTGAAGCAAGTCTAACGTTCTGCGCTCACGCATTTGACCAGACTTATTAGGCTTCTAGTTGATGCAGGCAGCCCCGTGCCAGGGAGTGGGGTACAGTCTCGAGTAAGAGAGAAACGTGCCCGCCCTCATGGCTTTCCCATCCCAAGGTCTAGTTCTCAGTCTAAGAGGCAAATGCGAGGCATCTATGAGAGCCTTATTCACACAAGAGCGGTTCTCCCAGACCCTTGATGTTTCTGGAAGAAGGGAGGAAGAAAGAGGGGTGTGCAGAGAGGTGGGGGGTCACACAAAGTCACACACTAATTTTCATGTACACTTCCAGCAAATGTAACCTCCTGGGATCTATCGCACGGGTCAATCACTGAAGAACTATGGACGGAGGTTCATAACATTGTACAGGAGGCGGTGACCAAAACCATCCCAAAGAAAAAGAAATGCAAGAAGGCATTTGTGGTTGTCTGAGGAGGCCTTATAAATAGCAGAGGAAAGAAGAGAAACAGAAGGTAAGGGAGAAAGGGAAAGGTATACCCAACTGAATGCAGAGTTTCAGAGAATAGCAAGGAGATATAAGAAAGCTTTCTTAAGTGAACAATGCAAAGAAATAGAGGAAAACAATAGAATGGGAAAGACTAGACATCTCTTCAAGAAAATTGGAGATACCAAGGGAACATTTCATGTAAATATGGGCACAATAAAGGACAGAAATAGCAAGGCCCTAACAGAAGCAGAGGAAATTAAGAAGAGGTAGAAAGAATACACCGAAGAACTATACACTGATCAATATGAATGCCTTAAAATATCAGTGCTAATAGGGAAGAAACACTAGTCTCTTTCAGTGGGCTATTCACCCAAGTATCCCGAACGCTCTGTGAACATTCATTCACTAAGTGAAAGTCGCTCAGCCATGTCCAACTCTTTGCTACTCCATGGACTGTAGTCCATGGAATTCTCCAGGCCAAAATACTGGAGTGGGTAGCCTTTCCCTTCTCCAAGGGATCTTCCTAACCCAGGGATTCAACCCAGGTCTCCCGCATTGCAGGTGGATTCTTTACCAGCTGACCCACAAGGGAATCCCAAGAATACTGGAGTGGTAGCCTATCCCATCTCCAGCAGAGCTGCCAGACCCAAGAATTGAACTGGGGTCTCCTGCATTGCAGGCGGATTCTTTATCAACTGAGCTATCAGGCAGGCCCATCTTGACTTTATACTTCTCATCTGAGAAGTGAGTGGATCCCTGAGTATGCTATGCTATGCTAAATCGCTTCAGTCGTGTCCGACTCTGTGTGACCCCATAGACGGCAGCCCACCAGGCTCCCCTGTCCCTGGGATTCTCCAGGCAAGAACACTGGAGTGGGTTGCCATTTCCTTCTTCAATGCATGAAGGTGAAAAGTGAAAGTGAAGTCGCTCTGTCATGCTGGACTCTTAGCGACCCCATGGACTGCAGCCTACCGGGCTCCTCTGTCCATGGGATTTTCCAGGCAAGAGTACTGGAGTGGGGTGCCATTGCCTTCTCTGTGTCCCTTCAAACTCCGAGTTCAGTAATCCTCTGAAGAATTAGTCTGAAGTTTAGAACTTCTCCACTTCTGCCTTCTAATAGAGGAAATTTCCTCCTGGAGGAGGTGCTGCTGGGCTAAACTCTGTGTTGGCATAGGGGTGGGGGGAAGGTGATCCACCATATATTGAGCAAGGGCCAACTGTGGGCCAGGCAGAGGCTGGGCCATTGGTCAGCATTTCTCAGGACGTGGTGGGGGGTTGGGGGTAATGGGATTGGGTGGTTGGCATGGAGACCTGAGATCCTCTGCACATCTTAGAACCACAGGCAGGAGCAGTGATAAAGGATTAGTCTGAAGTTTAGAGCTTCTCCACTTCGTTCATTAAGAAGCCCCAATCACATAGTTATTGACTGAAAATATATTTATTGCATACATTCAACTGGTTACTGCTTTCCTGATTGTGACTTACCCCTGCTTCCATCATGTTCAAACTACATGACGGGAGGGCATTAGAAAATTGGATTCGTCCAGGGACGGAACTGCTGGGACCACAGTCTGACCTTCAGTTCAGGATTAGGTTGGTGTGGCAATAAAAAAGAAAGAACAGGACCGGCCCGTAATGAGGGACCCTATGGATCTGTTTGAAAGGCAGAGAAAGAGAGAGGGGGCTTCCCTGGTGGTGCAGCGGTTGAGACTCCACCTGCCAATGCACGGGACCCGGGCTCCATCCCTGGTCAGGGAGGATTCCACGAGCCTCGGGCCAGCTAAGCCCGTGGGCCACAACTACTGAAGCCCCTGCGCCTAGAGCCTGTGCTCCGCCACGAGAGAAGCCACTGAAACGAGAAGTCCAAACACGGCAGCCACAACTAGAGAAAGCCCTGGCACAGCCAAAATGAAATAAATAAATAAGCTCTTTAAAAAGAAAAACAGAGAAGGAGAGTCAGGCCCCAAATGTGGGATTTTGAAGAGCATATACGTACCGGGGAGTCCTAAGACCGGGTAAGACATCACGCCACCGCTACATTACTTCTTTCTTTTTTTGGCCGTGCCACGTGGCTTGCAGGATCTCAGTTCCCTGACCAGGCATTGAACCCAGGCCACAGCAGCGAAAGCACCAAATCCTAACCACTGGACCACCAGGGAACTCTCCACTCCTATGGTATTTCTTGCAGCTTTTATTTCTCAAAGTAGAATGGGACATGTGGTATCTCTGCGTGTATTCGGGCTACACCTATGGCAGAAATCCAGCTCAGGATTTCTGTGCTCAGGAATACTGGAAACTTATGAACTCAGTGCATGTGCTCAGGAATACTGGAAACTTATGAACTCAGTGCATGCATGCATGCTAAGTCACTTCAGTCGTGTCCAACTCTTTGCAACCCCATGGACTACAGCCTTCCAGGCTCCTCTGTCCATGGGATTCTTCAGGCAGGAATACTGCAGTGGGTAGCCATGCTCTCCTCCAGGGGATCTTCCCCACCGGGGGATGGAACCCTCATCTCTTATATCTCCTGTGTTGGCAGGCGGGTTCTTTACTGCTAGAGCCCCCTGGGAAGCCCTGTGAGCTCAAGTGTGAAAGCAAATAGTGACAAGGGCAGGAATGGAGCACACCTCAGCGAGGTCGTCCAGGTCTCCAGCCATTCCTGCCTGCTTCTAAGGAATAGCCCTGTCTCATTCCTCTCCACTGTCTATGTGGTTTCCTTGGGGAGGTGGAAAGGGGTGACTTTGTAAAATACTTTTATTGGTGTATAGTTGATTTAAAATGTTTTCTTAGCTTCAGGTGTACAGCAATACGAATCTGTTATACATACACATATATCCACTGGTTTTTAGATTCTTTTTCCACGTAGGCCATTTCAGAGTACTGAGTAGAGTTCCCATGTCAACCGCAGCCACCAGTTTATAGGGGTGATTTTTAAAATACTAATTTTTTTCCTTTAATGGTCACTAATGTATTTATTTTTTCATCTTCTTGAGTACACTTTAATCATCTCTATTTTTCTACAAATTCTCTATTTCATGTTTTCATACAGAGTGGCATAAAGTTGCTCCTAGCATATGATTCTTAAATCCTCTGTATATGTACTTTCGTCTTCCTTTCATTCTTAGTATTAGATATTTGTGCCTTTTTTCTTCTTTCCTTGATTAATTTTGCTCGATGTTTGTATTATTGCCTTTTCAAAGAAACAACTTTTAGCTCTGTTGATCATTTTTGTGATTGCTTCCTTTTCATTTGTGCTTTTTACTGTTTACGGCCTTCAACTGTTTTTTTTTTTTAAGCTTCTTTAGTTGAAAGCTTTACTCCTTTGTGTTTAAATCATTCTTGTTTTAGAGTAAATGCACTTAAGAGTATATATTTCTCTACAAGTGTCATTGTGGCTCCATTCTACAAGTCTTTTTTTGTATTTTTTTCTTTATCCTCAGTACCAGATATTTCATAATTCCCACTGCAATTTCTGTTGATGTCTTTGGGCGTGGGTACTCAGTAAACAACTTCCCTTTCCTCTCTCAAATGCCTAGTTTCTGAACTCAGAGACAAGGTGAAGAGTGAGGGGAGGGTTTTGTGTTTGTTTTTTTAACTGATTAAGAGAAGGTTGAAAGATGAGGATGATGGTAGATGTGACAGTCAAATGGGTTTTCTAATACTGGTGACTGCAGCCATGAAATTAAAAGATGCTTGCTCTTTGGAAGGAAAGCTATGACAAACTTCAACACCATATTAAAAACAGAGACATAACTTTGCTGACAAAGGTCCATGTAGTCAAAGCTATGATTTTTCTAGCAGTCATGTATGGATGTGAGAGTTGGACCATAAAGAAGTCTGAGCGCCGAAGAATTGACACTTTGGAACTGTGGTGCTGGAGAAGACTCCTGAGAGTCCCTTGGACAGGAAGTAGATCAAACCAGTCAATCCTAAAGGAAATCAACCCCAAATGTTCATTGGAAGGATTGATGCTGCAGCTGAAGCTCCAATACTCTGGCCACCTGATGCGAAAAGCCAACTCGCTGGAAGACTCTGATGCTGGGAAAGATTGAAGGCAAAAGGAGAAGAGGGAGGCAGAGGATGAGATGGTCACACAGCATCACTAACTAAGTGGACGAGTCTGAGCAAACTCCAGGAGGTAGTGAAGGACAGGGAAGCTTGGTACGCTGCAGTCCATGGGGCTGCAAACAGTCGGACGTGACTTAGTGCCTGTACAACAACGAATCTTGAAAATGGGGATTTGGCAGCCTAAACCCTAGTCTCTGTGACGCTGTGGGCGGTGGATGGGGGACAGAGCTGCCTATAAGCAGCTCACTCCCAAGAAGAGGAAGGAAGTTGGTAAATCAAGAAAGTCCATTTTATTTTCCCCACATTGACCAGCTGAGTTACTCTTCCTCCATGGGGCAGAGAGAGACTGGGAGTGCTACACCAATTTGGCACCCTCCACAAGAAGGAAACGTAAGGATTGGAAAGAAATATTCCTCAAGTGTGCTATTTAGTTTTCAAAGTTACAGCTATAGTTGGTCTGCCTTTGCTAATGTTGCTGACTTTTCATTTTGCTGCACTGTAGGTAGCAGTGTAGGTACCTGCATTGTGATCTGCTTCACATCCACTTCCAAATTTGCTCGGGCTTTCGTTTATGATCCAATGCAAGGGCAATTTTTTGAAATAAATGTTCATGTATTCATGACAACTATGAACCTAATCCTTTTGTGATTCCTCAAATCAAACTAAGTCTTCCAGTCTTTGCTTTACTTATTTCAAGGTTAGTAGTTACATATAAAAAGCTTATTACAGGCGAGTCCTTTTGGTGATTTGTGACTTTAATCATCCTCTAGTCTACTTCTAGTTAAGTCACTCAGTCATGTCCGACTCTGTGACCCGATGGACTGCAGCACACCAGGCTTCCCTGTCCATCACCAGCTCTTGGAGCTTGCTCAAACTCAAGTCCAACAAGTCAATGATGCCATCCAACCATCTCATTCTCTGTCATCCCCTTCTCCTCCCGCCTTCAATCTCTCCCAGCATCAGGATCTTTTCCAAACAGTCAGTTCTTGGCCTCAGGTGGCCAAAGTATTGGAGTTTCAGCTTCAGCATCAGTCCTTCCAATGAATATTCAGGACTGATTACTTTTAGGATTGACTGGTTTGATCTCCTTGCTGTCCAACGGACAAGAGTCTTCTCAAACACCACAGCTCAAAACCATAACATCTTCAGTGTTCAGCTTCCTTTTTAGTCCAACTCTCACATCTATGCATGACTACTGGAAAAACCATAGCTTTGATTAGCCAGAACTTTGTGGGCAAAGTAATGTTTCTGTTTTTTAATACCCCACATCCGAGGTCAGGGGCAGAAGCCAGGAGGACCCCATGCCCCAAGGGCAGCAGCCAAGAGGAGCAACCCCACACCGGAGACCACGGGCGGCGGCCAGGAGGACCAACCCCATGTCCAAGGAGCGGTGGCTGCGAGGGTGCAGGAAGGCCTAGAGGAGCTATCCCACATTGAAGGTCAGGAAGGGCGGCAGTGAGGAGATACCCCTTGTCCAAGGTAAGGAGCAATGGTTGCGCTTTGCTGGAGCAGCCGTGAAGAGATACCCCACACCCAAGGTAAGAGAAACCCAAGTAAGATGGTAGGTGTTGCAAGAGGGCATCGGAGGGCAGACACACTGAAACCATACTCACAGAAAACTAGTCAGTCTAATCACACTAGGACCACAGCCTTGTCTAACTCAGTGAAACTAAGCCATGCCCGTGGGGCAACCCAAGATGGGCGGGTCATGGTGGAGAGATCTGACAGAATGTGGTCCACTGGAGAAGGGAATGGCAAACCACTTCAGTATTCTTGCCTTGAGAACCCCATGAACAGTATGAAAAGGCAAAATGATAGGATAGTGAAAGAGGAGCTCCCCAGGTCAGTAGGTGCCCAATATGCTACTGGAGATCAGTGGAGAAATAACTCCAGAAAGAATGAAGGGATGGAGCCAAAGCAAAAACAATACCCAGCTGTGGATGTGACTGGTGATAGAAGCAAGGTTCAATGCTGTAAAGAGCAATGTTGCATAGGAAACTGGAATGTCAGGTCCATGAATCAAGGCAAATTGGAAGTGGTGAAACAGGAGGTGGCAAGAGTGAACGTCGACATTCTAGGAATCAGCGAACTAAAGTGGACTGGAATGGGTGAATTTAACTCAGATGACCATTATATCTACTACTGCAGGCAGGAATCCCTCAGAAGAAATGGAGTGGCCATCATGGTCAACAAAAGAGTCCGAAATGCAGTACTTGGATGCAATCTCAAAAACGACAGAATGATCTCTATTCATTTCCAAGGCAAACCATTCAATATCACAGTAATCCAAGTCTATGCCCCAACCAGTAATGCTGAAGAAGCTGAAGTTGAACGGTTCTATGAAGACCTACAAGACCTTCTAGAACTAACACCCAAAAAAGATGTCCTTTTCATCATAGGGGACTGGAATGCAAAAGTAGGAAGTCAAGAAACACCTGGAGTAACAGGCAAATTTGGCCTTGGAATACAGAATGAAGCAGGGCAAAGACTAATAGAGTTTTGCCAAGAAAATGCACTGGTCATAGCAAACACCCTCTTCCAACAACACAAGAGAAGACTACACATGGACATCACCAGATGGTCAACACCGAAATCAGATTGATTATATTCTTTGCAGCCAAAGATGGAGAAGCTCTATACAGTCAACAAAAACAAGACAAGGAGCTGACTGTGGCTCAGATCATGAACTCCTTATTGCCAAATTCAGACTTAAATTGAAGAAAGTAGGGACAACCACTAGACCATTCAGGTATGACCTAAATCAAATCCCTTATGATTATACAGTGGAAGTGAGAAATAGATTTAAGGGCCTAGATCTGATAGATAGAGTGCCTGATGAACTATGGAATGAGGTTCGTGACATTGTACAGGAGACAGGGATCAAGACCATCCCCATGGAAAAGAAATGCAAAAAAGCAAAATGGCTGTCTGGGGAGGCCTTACAAATAGCTGTGAAAAGAAGAGAAGCAAAAAGCAAAGGGGAAAAGGAAAGATATAAGCATCTGAATGCAGAGTTCCAAAGAATAGCAAGAAGAGATAAGAAAGACTTCTTCAGCGATCAATGCAAAGAAATAGAAGAAAACAACAGAATGGGAAAGACTAGAGATCTCTTCAAGAAAATTAGAGATACCAAGGGAATATTTCATGCAAAGTTGGGCTCAATAAAGGACAGAAATGGTATGGACCTACCAGAAGCAGAAGATATCAAGAAGAGGTGGCAAGAATATACAGGAGAACTGTACAAAAAAGATCTTCACGACCAAGATAATCACAATGGTGTGATCACTGACCTAGAGCCAAACATCCTGGAATGTGAAGTCAAGTGGGCCTTAGAAAGCATCACTACAAACAAAGCTAGTGAAGGTGATGGAATTCCAGTTGAGCTATTCCAAATCCTGAAAGATGATGGTGTGAAAGTGCTGCACTCAATATGCCAGCAAGTTTGGAAAACTCAGCAGTGGCCACAGGACTGGAAAAGGTCAGTTTTCATTCCAATCCCAAAGAAAGGCAATGCCAAAGAATACTCAAACTACCGCACAATTGCACTCATCTCACATGCTAGTAAAGTAATACTAAAAATTCTCCAAGCCAGGCTTCAGCAATATGTGAACCATGAACTTCCTGATGTTCAAGCTGGTTTTAGAAAAGGCAGAGGAACCAGAGATCAAATTGCCAACATCCGCTGGATCATCAAAAAAGCAAGAGAGTTCCAGAAAACATCTATTTCTGCTTTATTGACTATGCCAAAGCCTTTGACTGTGTGGATCACAATAAACTGTGTACAATTCTGAAAGAGATGGGAATACCAGACCACCTGATCTGCCTCTTGAGAAATTTGTATGCAGGTCAGGAAGCAACAGTTAGAACTGGACATGGAACAACAGACTGGTTCCAAATAGGAAAAGGAGTACATCAAGGCTGTATAATGTCACCCTGCTTATTTAACTTATATACAGAGTACATCATGAGAAATGCTGGACTGGAAGAAACACAAGCTGGAATCAAGATTGCCGGGAGAAACATCAATAACCTCAGCTATGCACATGACACCACCCTTATGGCTGAAAGTGAAGAGGAACTAAAAAGCCTCTTGACAAAAGAAGTGGAGAGTGAAAAAGTTGGCTTAAAGCTCAACATTCAGAAAACGAAGATTATGGCAACCGGTCCCATCACTTCATGGGAAATAGATGAGGAAACAGTGGAAACAGTGTCAGACTTTATTTTTTGGGGCTCGAAAATCACTGCAGATGGTGACTGCAGCCATGAAATTAAAAGATGCTTACTCCTTGGAAGGAAAGTTATGATGTCCAACCTAGATAGCATATTCAAAAGCAAAGATGTTACTTTGCCAACAAAGGTCTGTCTAGTCAAGGCTATGGTTTTTCCTGTGGTCATGTATGGATGTGAGAGTTGGACTGTGAAGAAGGCTGAGCGATGAAGAATTGATGCTTTTGAACTGTGGTGTTGGAGAAGACTCTTGAGAGTCCCTTGGACTGCAAGGAGATCCAAGCAGTCCATTCTGAAGGAGATCAGCCCTGGGATTTCTTTGGAAGGAATGATGCTAAAGCTGAAACTCCAGTACTTTGGCCACCTCATGCGAAGAGTTGACTCATTGGAAAAGACTCTGATGCTAGGAGGGATTGGGGGCAGGAAGAGAAGGGAATGACAGAGGATGAGATGGCTGGATGGCATCACTGACTCGATGGACATGAGTCTGAGTGAATTCCGGGAGTTGGTGATAGACAGGGAGGCCTGGCGTGCTGCGATTCATGGGGTCGCAAAGAGTCGGACACAACTGAGGGACTGAGCTGAACTGAGGTTGATCATAGTGTTTCTTCCATGGAGCAAGCACCTTTTGATTTCATGACTGCAGTCAATATCTGCAGTGATTTTGGAGCCCAAGAAAAGAAAGTCTCTCACTGTTTTCACTGTTTCCCCATCTATTTGTCATGAAGTGATGGGACCAGATACCATGATCTTAGTTTTTTGAACATTAAGTTTTAAGCCAGCTTTTTCACCCTCTTCTTTAACTTTCATCAAGAGACTCTTTAGTTCCTCTTCACTTTCTGCCATAAGGGTGGTGTCATCTGCGTATCTGAGATTATTGGTATTTCTCCTGGCAATCTTGATTCCAGCTTGTGCTTCATTCAGCCCTGCATTTCACATGATGTACTCTGCATAGAAGTTAAATAAGCAGGGTGACATTATACAGCCTTGTCATACTCCTTTCCCTATTTGGAACCAGTCTGTTGTTCCATGTCCGGTTCTAACTGTTGATTCTTGATCTGCATACAGATTTCTCAGGAGGCAGGTAAGGTGGTCTGGTATTCCATCTCTTGAAGAGTTTTCCACAGTTTGTTGCAATCCACACAGTAAAAGGCTTTGGCGTAGTCAACAAAGCAGAAGTAGATGTTTTTCAGGAATTCTCTTGCTTTTTCTATGATCCAAGGATGTTTGCAATTTGATCTCTGGTTCCTCTGCATTTTCTAAATCCAGCTTGAACGTGTGGAAGTTCACCATTAATGTACTGTTGAAACCTGGCTTGGAGAATTTTGAGCATTACTTTGCTAGCATGTGAAATGAGTGCAATTGTGTGGTAATTTGAGCATTCTTTAGCATTGCCTTTCTTTGGGATTGGAGTGAAAACTGACATTTTCCAGTCCTGTGGCCACTGCTGAGTATTTTCCAAATTTGTTGGCATATTGAGTGCAGCACTTTAACAGCATCATCTTTTAAGATTTGAAATAGCTCAACTGATTTTCCAGCCTTGGAATCTGGCAAAGGGACTGAGAACCCCCAGAGAATTTGACTTCGGAGGCCTGTGGGATTTGATTACAGAATTTACATAGGATTGGGGAAACAGACTCTTGGAGGGCACAAACAAAACCTTGTGTGCACCAGGACCTACCAGAAAGGAGCAGTGACCCCACGAGAGACTGACCCAGACTTGCCCGTGAGTGTCCAGGAGTCTCTGGGGGAGGCGTGGGTCTGCGGCAGCCTGCTGCAGGGTCAGGGGCACTGAGTGTGGCAGTGCGTGCACGGGACCTTTGGAAGGAGGTCGCCATTATCTTCATTAGCTCCACCATAGTTTGGCCTCAGGTCAAACAACAGGGAGGGAACACGGCCTTGACCATCAACAGAAAACTGGATTAAAGATTTACTGCATGGCCCCACCCATCAGAACAAGACCCAGTTTCCCCCACAGTCAGTCTCTCCCATCAGGAAGCTTCCATAAGCCTCTCATCCTTATCCCTCAGAGGGCAGACAGAATGAAAATCACAATTATAGAAAGTAATCAAACTGATCACATGGACCACAGCCTTGTCTAACTCAATGAAATTGTGAGCCTCGTCGTGTAGGACTACCCAAGACAGATGGGTCATGGTGGAGAGTTCTGACAAAATGTGGTCCACTCGAGAAGGGAATGGCAAACCACTTCAGTATTCTTGCCTTGAGAACCCCATGAACAGTATGAAAAGGCAAAAATATTGGACACTGAAAGATGAACTCCCTAGGTCGGTAGGTGCCCAATATGCTACTGGAGATCAGTGGAGAAATAACTCCAGAAAGAATGAAGAGATGGAGCCAAAGTAAAAACAACTCCCAGTTGTTGGTATGACTGGTGATGGAAGTAAAGTCCAATGCTATAAAGAACAATATTGCATAGGAACCTGGAATGTTAGGGCCATGAATCAAGGTAGATTAGAAGTGGTCAAACAGGAAATGGCAAGAGTGAACATCGACATTCTAGGAATCAGTGAACTAAAATGGACAGGAATGGGTGAATTTAATTCAGATAACCATTTTATCTACTACTGTGGCCAAGAATCCCTTAGAAGAAGTGGAGTGGCCATCATAGGCAACAAAAGAATCCAAAATGCAGTACTGGATGCAATCTCAAAAACGACAGAATGATCTCTGTTCATTTCCAAGGCAAACCATTCATTATCACAGTAATCCAAGTCTGTGCCCCGACCAGTAATGCTGAAGAAGCTGAAGTTGAACCTTTCTATGAAGACCTACAAGACCTTCTAGAACTAACACCCAAAAAAGATGTCCTTTTCATCATAGGGGACTGGAATGCAAAAGTAGGAAGTCAAGAGATACCTGGAGTAGCAGGCAAATTTGGCCTTGGAGTACAAAATGAAGTAGGGCCAAGGCTAACAGAGTTTTGCCAAGAGAACGCACTGGTAAAGCAAGTCAGCCGATTTTATTTTCCCCACATTGACCAGCTGAGTTACTCTTCCTCCATGGGACAGAGAGAGACTGGGAGTGCTACACTAATTTAGCTCCCTCCACAAAGAAGGAAATATAAGGACTAGAAAAGAAATGTTCCTACAACAAGTGTGCTTTTTAGTTTTCAAAGTTACAGCTATAGTTAGTCTGCCTTTGCTATTTTGCTTCTAATTTTGCTGCATTGTGGGTAGAGGATGTGGCCTCCTTTACATCCATTTCAAAGTTTGCTCAGGCTTTCATTTATGACCCAACACAGGGACAACTTTTTAAATAAATGTTCATATATTCATGACAACTATGAAGCCGTTCCTTTTGTGATTCCTCTATTCAGACTAATTCTTTCAGTTTTTGCTTTACTTATTTCAAGATTAGTAGTTACATATGAAGAGCTTATTACTGGTGAGGCTTTTTGGTGATTTGTGACTTTAATCATCTTCTCATGTCCCTCTTTATCTCTTTTTAGTATTTCTTGGCCTTAGGTATATTTTGCCTGATATTAATATTCTATGTCAGCTTTCTTTTGGCTCCTATTTGCCTGCTGTATCTTTTCCCATTATTTTATTTTCAGTCTTTCCTTTTTCTTTTGCTTTAGAGTGTTCCTTCTACCCAACACTCTATTGTATTTTGTTTTGATCCAATATGACCTTCTCTGTCTTTAAGGAGACAAACGAAATCAATTTACATTCGTAATGACTGTTGATATATTTAGAGTTACTTCTACCGTTTTATTTTGTGTTCTCATTACACTACGTCTTTAAATTATTATTTCTCTTGTGTTAGCATCCCTGGACAGAAGAGCCTGACAGGCTGCAGTCCATGGGGTTGCAAAGAGTTAGACATGACCAAGCAACTAAGCACAACACACAGCCTCTATTAAGTTTACAGCTAAACCTTGAAATCTGTGTAGTTTATACTCACCGGCATATTTCATTTTGGTTTTTTGTTTCGTTTGTTTTTTACTCTTGTCTGTTCTATTTTATTTATTTTAATTGTTTAAACTTTTTATTTGGCTGCATGTGGGATCTTTTGTCGTGGCGCACCGATTCTCTAGTTGTGGCTTGTGGGCTTCTCTTGCGGGGTGAGGGCTTAGTTGCTCTATTACATGTGGGATCTTAGTTCCCGACAAGGGATCAAACCTAAGTCCCTGGCATTGCAAGGGGGATTCTTAACCACTGGACCACCAGGGAAGTCCCTAAACTTTTTATTTTATCTTGGAGTATAGCCAGTTAATTGTTGTGATAGTTTCAGGTGGACAGCAAAGGGACTCAGCCATACCATACATGTATCTCCGTTTAATTTAGTCGCTCAGTCGTGTCTGACTCTTTGTGACCCCATGGACTGCGGCACGCCAGGCTTCCCTGCCCATCACCAACTCCCACAGCCTGCTGAAACTCATGTCCATCGAGTTGGTGATGCCATCCAACCATCTCATCCTCTGTCTTCCCCTTCTCCTCCTGCCTTCAGCCTTCCCCAGCATCAGGGTTTTTCCCAATGAGTCAGTTCTTCACTGTTACATATATCACTGAGCAGAGTTCCCTGTGCTATACAATCTGTCATTGGTTGTTATCCATTTAAAATATAGCAGTGTATACATGTTGATCCAAAATTCCCTAACTGTCCCTTCCCTGCATCCTTCCTCCGCTGCTAACCATAAGTTTATTGTCTAAGTCTGTGAGTCTGTTTCTGCTTTGTAAATAAATTCATTTGAATGATTTCTGGTTAGAATGTGCATATAAGGGATGTCATACAACATTTCTCTTTCTCTGTCTGACTTACTTCACTCAGTATGACAGTCTCTAGGTCCATTGACATTGTGGCAAATGGCGGTATTTCATTCGTTTTAATGGCCGAGTAATATTCCATTATATATGTACTACATCTTCTTTATCCATTCCTCTGGATATGTGATTTGAAAATACTTTCTCTCAATCTGTAGTTTTTCTTTTCTCCTAACAGTGTCTTTTAAAAGCTTAATTGATTTGGCTGCGTCAGCTCTTAATTGCGGCATGCGGGATCTTTGCTGTCATGCATCATCCTTCACTGTGGAGCATGGACTCTTTAGTTTTGGTGCATAGACCCAGAAGTTGTGGCCCACAGGCTTAGTTGCTCAGCAACGTGTGTGATCTTAGCTCCCTGACCAAGGATCAAATCCACGTGCCCTGGATTGCAAGGGGAATTCTTAACCACTAGACCAGCAGGGAAGTCTCCAAGAGTGTATTTTACAGAAGCAAAGCTGAACACTTTTGATATAACATAATTTATCATTTTTTTCTTTTATTTGTTGTTTTTCAGTTGCTAAGTCGTGTCTGAGTCTTTGCAACCCCATGGATGGCAGCACGCCAGGATTCCCTGTCCCTCACTATCTCCCAGAGTTTGCTCAAATTCACATCCATTGGGTCAGTGATGCCATCTATCCATCTCATCCTCTGCTGTCCCCTTCTCCTTTTGCCTTCAATCTTTTTCAGCATCAGGGTCTTTTCCAATCATCAGGTGGCCAAAGTGTTGAAACCTCAGCTTTAGCATCAGTTCTTCCAATGAATATTCAGGATTGATTTCCTTTAGGACTGACTGGTTTGATTTACTTGCAGTCCAAGGAACTTTCAAAGAGTCCTCTCCAGCACCACAATTCAAGAGCATCAATTCTTTGACACTCAGCCTTCTTTATGGTCCAACTCTCACACCCATACATGACTACTGGAAAAACCATAGCTTTGACTACATGGACTTTTGTTGGCAAAGTAATGTCTCTGCTTTTTAATATGCTGTCTAGGTTTGTCATAGTTTTCCTTACAAAGAGCAAGCATCTTTTAATTTCATGGCTGTGATCTGCAGTGATTTTGGAGCCAAAGAAAATAAAATCTGTCACTGCTTCTACTTTTCCGGTCATGATCTTAGTTTGTTCAATGTTTAGTTTCTAGCCAGCTTTTTCACTCTCTTCTTTCACCCTCAACAGGAGGCTTTTTAGTTCCTTTTCACTTTCTGCCATTAGAGTGGTATCATCTGTGTATCTGAGGTTGTTGATATTTTTCCCCAGCAGTCTTGAGTCCAGCTTGTGATTTATCTAACCTGGCATTTCGCATGATGTACTCTGCATAGAAGTTAAATAAGCAGGGTGACAATATACATCCTTGTCATACTCCTTTCCCAATTTTGAACCAGCCCATTGTCCCATGTCCAGTTCTAACTGTAAGCTGCTTCTTGACCCGTATACAAGATTCTCAGGAGACAGGTAAGGTGATCTGGTATTCCCGTCTCTTTAAGAATTTTCCATAGTTTGTTGTGATCCACACAGTCAAAGGCTTCAGTGTAGTCAATGAAGCAGAAGTAGATGTTTTTCTGGAATTCCCTTCCTTTCTCTGTGATCCAACAGATGTTGGCAATTTGATCTCTGGTTCCTCTGCCTTTTCTAAACCCAGCTTGTAAATCTGAAAGTTCTTGGTTCACATACTGCTGAAACCTAGCTTGAAGGATTTTGAACATGACCTTGCTAGCATGTGAAGTGAGCTCAATTGTCCAGTAGTTTGAACATTATTTGGCATAGCCTTTCTTTGTGATTGGAATGAAAACTGACTTTTTCAGCGTGGTGGCCACTGCTGAATTTTCCAAATTTGCTGACATAATGAGTGCAGCACTTTAACAGCATCATCTTTTAGGATTTGAAATAGCTCAGCTGGAATTCCATCACCTCCACTAGCTTTGTTCATAGTAATGCTTCCTAAGGCCCACTTGACTTCATACTTTTCTATACCATATCTAAGAATGCTTTGCTTATTCCAAGCCAAAAAGATTTTCCCCCTGTATTTTCTTCTAAAAGTTTTATTATTTTACTTTTATCATTTAGGTCTATGATCAATTTTGAGTTAATTTCTGTATAACATGTGACATAAGATTGACAATCTTTTTTTTCAATGTGTTGGTGGTTTAGTCTCTAAGTCGTGTCTGACTCTTGAGACCCCATGGACTGTAGCCTGCCAGGCTCCTCTATCCATGGGATTCTCCAGGCAAGAATACCGGAGTGGGTTGCCATTTCCTTCTCCAGGGGATCTTCCCAACCCAGGAATCGAACCCAGGTCTCCTGCACTGTAGGCAGATTCTTTACTGATTGAGCTATGAAGGAAGCCCTTTTTTTTTTTCAATGTAGCTATCCAGATTATTCTATTTGTTGGAAAAAACAACAACAAAAGAACCTGTTATCCTTTCTCAATAAAATTTCCTTTGCATCTTTGTAAAAAATAAACTGGCCAAACTTGTGTGATTCTATTTTTGGATTATATTCCTTGCTCCATTGACCTATGTATCTATCCCATGACCAGTTCCACACTAAAACTGTAGCTTTGTAGAAAGTCTTCAAATAGGTAGTGTGAATCCTGAAACTTGTTCTTCTTTTGCAAAATCATTTCAGCTATTTTGGTTTCTTTGCCTTTCCATGTAAATTACAGAATCAGCTTGTTTATTACAGAAAAGCCTGCTAGGATTTTTTCTGGGATTGGACTGAATCTAGTTGGATCATAGAAAAAGCAAGAGAATTCCAGAAAACCATCTACTTCTGCTTTGTTTACTATGCCAAAGCTTTTCACTGTGTGGATCACGACAAACTGTGGAAAATTCTTCAAGAGATGGGAATACCAGACCACCTTTCCTGCCTCCTGAGAAATCTGTATGCAGGTCAAGAAGCAACAGTTAGAACTGGCCATGGAACACCAGACTGGTTCCAAATTGGGAAAGGAGTAGGTCAAGGCTGTATATTGTCAGGCTGCTTATTTAACTTCTATGCAGAGTACATCATGTGAAATGCTGGGCTGAATGAAGCACAAGCTAGAATCAAGATTGCTGGGAAAAATATCAGTAATCTCAGATATGCAGATGACACCACCCTTATGGCAGGAAGCAAAGAGGAACTAAAGAGCCTCTTGATGAAAGTGAAAGAAGAGAGTGAAAAAGCTGGCTTGAAACTCAACATTCAAAAAACTAAGATCTTGGCATCCAGTCTCATCACTTCATGGCAAATAGATGGGGAAACAATGGAAACGGTGGCAGACTTTCTTTTCTTGGGCTCCAAAAATCACTGCAGATATTAACTGCAGCCATGAAATTAAAAGATGTTTGTTCCTTGGAAGAAAAGCTATGACCAACCTAGATAGCATATTAAAAAGCAGAGACATTACTTTGCCCACAAAGGTCCATCTAGTCAAAGCTATGATTTTTCCAGTAGTCATGTATGTATGTGAGAGTTGGACTGTAAAGAAAGCTGAGCACCAAAGAATTGATCCTTTTGAACTGTGGTGTTGGAGAAGACTCTTGAGAGTCCCTTGGACAGCAAGGAGATCAAACCAGTCAATCCTAAAGGAAATTAGTCTTGAGTATTCATTGGAAGGACTGATTCTGAAGCTGAAAAACTCCAATACTTTGGCCACCTGATGCAAAGAACTGACTGACTGGAAAAGACCCTGATGCTGGGGAAGATTGAAGGCAGGAGGAGAAGGGGGCAACAGAGGATGAGATGATTGGATGGCATCACCGACTCGATGGACATGAGTTTGAGCAAGATCCGGGAGTTGGTGATGAACAGGGAAGCCTGGCGTGCTGCAGTCCATGGGGACGCAAAGAATCATACACCACTAAGCAACTGAACTGAATTGAACTGAAGTGCCACTAATGTTTCAGGGAGTACAATCTCAAAAAAGGAAAGGAGTGAGAACCAATATGAAGGTACATTATTGAGCTGGCCACTGCTTGATGTTAAACACAACTGATTCCTTGACCTTCTGGAACTATCTTGCGCTTGTCTGGGCACTGAGTGAATCCATGGCATTTCAAGCACCAGCAGCCATAGAGAAGCCCATGGGGGCAGGAGGCAGAAATGCTCTCAGGGTGTGTCCATGTAGAGTTGATCCGAATCCTTGCAGAATTGGCTGGGACAAAACAACTGGCCAAGACTCTTGCAGACTGGTGGAGCTAGGAGGATTCAAGCTGGCACATAAGAGTATATGAGAAGTGTATTGTCCACGTGTCTTATGTGTTTCTTAAATTTTCATGTGTATACAGGCGTATAGTTTAATGCATCAAGTAGGTCCACAGACTTATCATGAAAACTTCAGCCTCCTGTCCCCCATCCTCAAATTCGTCCATCTTTCTGATCCCGAGGGGCAAGCAACTTCTACTCTTTTACTATTGCTTTTGGGATTTACGTCTGTATCACTAAATAACATGCTCTATTATTCCCCACCCCTAGTTTTCAGGCATTATCTGTCAACTTTTCACACCAGAAGGTGAGGAACTACCTGGATTTTGCCAGCAACACCCCTCCCCCTACTTTGCACACACATGCTTCCTGTCCCACTGTTCTTCCAGTAGAGTTTAAATCGTAATTTAAAGTTAACATTATTCAGTTCAGTCGCTCAGTCGTGTCCAACTCTTTGCGACCCCATGAATCGCAGCACACCAGGCCTCCCTGTCCATCACCAGCTCCCAGAGTTCACTCAAACTAACGTCCATTGAGTCGGTGATGCCATCCAGCCATCTCATCCTCTGTCATCCCCTTCTCCTCCTGCCCCCAATCCCTCCCAGCATCAGAGTCTTTTCCAATGAGTCAACTCTTCGCATGAGGTGGCCAAAGTACTGGAGTTTCAGCTTCAGCATCATTCCTTCCAAAGAACACCCAGGGCTGATCTACTTTAGAATGGGCTGGTTGGATCTCCTTGCAGTCCAAGAGATAATTATGATTACATAAATTCTATTCACCTTTGTGCCACATAGAACACATTAGCTATTTTTATTTTCTTTCACAATCTTTTGTTTTCCGTGTCGTTGATACTGTCTAGTTTCTATTTGTTTGCTTTGTTTTCTAATTATCATGAAATCATCCCAAGTCATTCCTCAGCAGCACCAACCACCTCTTGATACATCCAAGCACATTTCCCAGTTGCATCGTCTCGGAGATTTCTTTCACAGACCTCTCTGGTCTGTTCCTATTTCTTTTGGCTGCCCTCTAGGCTGTTGTGTTCTCCCTTCATCAATAGCTTGAGGACTCACATTATTTCTCTTAGGCATGGGTTTCCCATCTTAACTTCTTTCTTGATCTATTCCCTATTTTAGAGGTGCACATTCTCTAGTAAATTCCCAAGAAAGGATGTTCCCAAACCAAATTTGGGTTCATTTGCCTATGTGCAGTGAAGCCATCTATTAACACTAGGATGTGGGGAAGCAAAGTGCAGGGCACCAACCAAGGAGTCCAGGTAACTAGTGCTTAGAAGTCCTAAACTTTCCAAGGACATTCAGATAAAGAGCTTTAAAGATAAGGTGAGGTGGGGCGTCTGTGTGTGGGGTATGTGATCAGCTCTTAGACATTCATCTGATTGGTTGGAGATGAGGTAATCAAGAGTCAACATCATCAACCTTCTGGTTCCAACTGATCTGGGGTCTAAGTGCTTGTGGATAGCATACAGTCAACTCCTTCCACCTGGTGGGGGTTTCAGTTTCTGCAAAACAGCTCAAAGGATATATAGCTCAGAATATTATCTATAGCCCTTGCTGCTGCTGCTGCTGCTGCTGCTAAGTCACTTCAGTCGTGTCCGACTCTTGGTGACCCCATGGACTGTAGCCCACCAGGCTCCTCCGTCCATGGGATTTTCCAGGCAAGAGTACTGGAGTGGGCTGCCACTGGCTTCTCCGCTATAGCCCCTGAGGAGGAACTAAAGGTCATTGACTTTGTTTCATGGCTAAACTATTATTTTTTGTCTTGCTTGACTTTCCCCTTCTTTCTGCCTTTTCCCACTTCTCTGATTAAATTTATTCTTTTTTATTCTTTTCTTCTCAATGATTTTTATTGGAGTATAGCTGCTTTGCAATGTTGTGTAAGTTTATTCTTTGACTGAAGTTTTTCTATGGACAAAAGGGAGGAGGAGGACGCAGCAGGGCAGAGTGGGAATTCTGTTCTAGGAAGGCCCCGTAGGTCCTGCTCTGTTACAGTACCTCTGTTGAATGAGTACCCCTTCCTCTTTGTTGCTGTGTTAGTTGTTCAGTCGTGTCCAAGTCTTTGCAACCCCACTGACTTTAACCACCCAAGCTCCTCTGTCCATGGAATTTTCTAGGCAAGAATACTGGAGAGGGTTGCCATTTCCTTTTCCAGTGTATCTTCCTGACCCAGGGATTGAAGCTGGGTCTCTGGCATTGCAAGTAGATTCTTTATTGTCTGAACTGCTAGGGAAGCCCTTCTGTTACAGATGCATGGGAGTTAAGCTTTTTGAGACTGTTTATTTCTGAAAATCTTTATTCTACACTCACAACTGATAGTTTGGTTGGGTATAGAATCCTAAGTTTTATGCATACTTTTCTCTGGATTTTGAAGGCATTGTGGTCTAAATTGGTGTTGTTGTTAAGAAATCTGATGCCCTTCTGATTACTGATGTTTCGTGCAAAACCTAATTTTTTCTCTCTGGGAGTTTGTGTGATTTTTGTTTTGTTCTCAGTGATCTAAAATTTCACAATAATGTGTCTTCGTGTGAGAATAGCATCCATTTCATTCAGTACTTAGTGGGCGTCTTCAAACTGGAAACTCATGTAATTTAATTCAGAGACATTTACTTGAATAATTTATTGAGTGAGTACCCCTTCCTCTTTTATTTTCTCTATTCTTTATGGGGTTTCTTTTCTTTGGATGTGAGATCTCCCAGGTTGGTTCTCGAATTTTCACATCTTTATTCTCTTGTATTTTGTCTTTTTGCTCTACTTGCTGGGAAATTGCCTCATCTGCAACTTTATCTTCTAAACTTTCCACTCAACTTTTAACTTGTGCTATGCAAGAGAGATTTTTTTGTTGTTGTTCTCAAAACATTCCTTTTTAATAACATCCTGTATTTGTTTAACGTGTGCGCTTACGTCTTTGATGATACTAATGATAATTTTTTTGGCGTTTTCTTTTTATCATCATCTGTATTCCCTCCAAGTTGCTTTTTATCTGTTTGTTATTGTCTGACTATGAGTTAGGAGCTTCTCTTATGTGCTTGGTCATCCTTGGCTTCTACACACACAGTCTGCTCAGAAGCTCAGAGCTCAGAGTTGGCTGCCCTCCAGAGACTCCACTGAAGGGTGATCTGGCTAGGCTCTTTCACTGAGCAACTTCTATTGTCACTGCCTTTAGGTATTTCTTCCTCAGTTTCTCAGGTTTGCAAGAGTTATCTTTCAGTCTCCTGCCTGGAGGTTCATACTAAACCTGCTTGCCATTTGGCAGTATTAGTATTCACTGTGAGGACCTTCACTTAATTTCTCCACTTTCAATGCAATGCCCCTGCCCCTAGCTGGGTCTACTGTTCCCCAGGACAGAGTCCCATGGCTTTACCCACTCCAGGGAATAATATTCTGTTGGGATATAGTAGAGGCAGTCACCTTGGGGAATGGAATCTTGGTTACTAGCTGCTCTTTAAAGCTCTCTTTCAAGTCTGCTGTAGTTCCCTCTGCTTTCTTACCTGTGCTGCCCAAAGTACCTGGTACTCAGTTCCTGAAGCTTTGGGGGTTTAGTGTGTCCTAGACTTTCCTCGCTGCCAGTTTAGGACTCAATTTTTTGCATCCATGAAGTCCATTCTCACTCTGCTTTCCAATTTCAAAATTATCCTTTTTTTTTTTTTTTTTTATTGTGGTACTTTAAAAATTCCTCTTCTGCTCCTTTTTGAAAATTTTCAGGAGGGATCAGGATAAATGCCTGTGTTTAATCTACTGTCTATAGCGCTTGCTTTGGCAGCACTTATATTAATCTGCTGTCTATAGCAGGAACCCTGGCTATTCTTTTTTCATTATATTAATTCTTTTTCATATTTCCCAAAACATTTTAGTCATTGCAATCACAGCTATTCTCTGGTCTCTATCTCCTGGATCTATCATCTGAGGTTCAGTGAGATGGGTGGGGGTCAGTGAGGGGAGTGGGGCAAGCATATCATTGGTTTTCCCACTGACTCTGTCTCACGACTGCTTTTGTTCTGTAATTTTGTCTTTGTGAGCTCATCTGCAGAAACCTTTGTCTGTGGGAACCCTGAGCAGCCTGAGTTGAGGTCATGGCCCTCTAGGGAGTGTTTGCATTTGTTTCTGCCCAGTGCCCACAGACATCTCCAGCCAGGGACCCCTTTTTGTATTAGCTTCTTGCTTTCAGAGTCTCCTGAACACAAGGGAAGCAGGGTAGTATAAATTTAAATCCCAACCCCCTTGGGGCTCCGTCTATGATTACAAATTCCCAGAGCCCTGGCTGTAGCAGATGAGCTGACTAGTGATGTGTCTGAGCAGAGAGTAGACATTTTTTTTTTTAAATCCTTGCCCACCTTTTCACCAAGAATATAACTCTGAAGAGTCTGGCTTGGAGGTAGGTCTCATTTACAACTCCCGGCTTTGTGAAGCCCAAAGCCTTATTTCTTGTCCCCATAGGGGCTGTAAAACCCAATCCCAGGTTGCCGAGTCCCACAGCCCCCTCCCTGCCTGTGCCCGCCCAACACAGCACCAACACTAGCCCTCATGATTCCTGCTCTGGTTTTCAGCTCTGTCTTTGTTTTTATCCCTGGGGTGTTCCCTTCCTTTCTTGCAAGCTCAGCCATGCATTTAAAAGGATGTTTGTTATATTTTAGCCACCGTTTCGGAGTCCCGCTTTGTAGCAGGATGGTTTTCTGCTGTGTAACTCACGATTCTGCTTGGAAATAAAAGTCCTGTGTTTTTGGTGCCCCCCCCCTCCCCCGCCGCCACTGGTTTCTACTGTCTTTTGCATCTCTGTATTCCCCACAGCAGAGCATCAATAGAGGCTCGGTGAACAGTGAATAAAGGGAGCTGAATTGCCACGATTGGTGTCCTAGTCACCTAATTGGCGATTTTGAAAAAGGCACAGCAAAGCTGAGTCAGTATCTCTGGCAGTCCTGCTGTTTGGAGCAGGAGTCTCAGAGAACATTCAAGACCCATCCTGGGCTGGACTCAGCCTACCCATGGGTACCATCTGATGTCCAGCCAGCCCTCCTAGACATCCTGACTGCCGGCCACACACCTGATCACAAGCTGGGTCTCATCCTTCTTTGAACTTTGGGTTCCCAGTCCCTTGCCCAGGCCGGGTGCCCACAGGGAGCCTCTGCAGCGTTGCCTGCAGAGCTTCATAGGGGCTGTTTGCTCGCTTGACCAGCCTCATCCACCAGGCTCACACTCCGCGGAGGAGGCTGGCTGCTTTCCTCTCTGTGTCTTCAGCATCTTCACGGTAACAGTGTAAACAACCGAAGCCGCTCCATAAATGTGTGTCTAATGCGTGAACGAGCGAGCCGGCATTCCCAGAGAACCAGAGTTTGGATTTTACAAAATTAAAGCAGCTGTTACAGCCTGGTGGCTATAACATCCTGGGGGAAGAGGGAAGAGGGACTCCTCCCCCCAGCCCCTCCCCTCTCCTTCTCGTGGGTGGGTGGGGCTCCCCATCCAAGTTTGGGAAGACAAGGGGAACTGGGTGCCTGTCTCCCCAGATCTGTGGCCCCCAGCAGCTTTGTCTCTGTGGGTGCCTTGGCTGCCAAGATACATGGATGAAAGGAAGGTCGCAGTGACCCCCCCTCACAATTAGTTTACAAAGCACTTTCCCTCTGATGAAGACACGCTGGGAAGGGATTCTGCAAGTGTGTGTGGGGGGCGGGGAGACTTGGAGTCAGGATGAGGGTATCAGGGCTGCAGTATCCAGTGGCCACGAGCCAGGTGCCACCACTGAGTGAGCACTTGAGATGTGGCTGTTCTGAACCTAGAGGTGCCTAAAGTGTAAGATACACACCAGGGTTCACAGACTTGGAATGAAAAAATAAAAGTAAATATCTCATTAAGAATTTAAAATATTCATGACATGTCAAAATGATAATATTTTGGATGTATTAGGTTAAACACAAATATTATTAGAATGAATTCCACCAGCTTCTTTTGACTTTGTTTTAATGAAGCTATCAGAACAGTTCAAATTACCCACATGAGTTGTGTTTGTGGCTGGCATCTCATTTCTGTTGGAGGCACTGGTCTAGAGCATGGGCCACGTGATTCCCAAGCAGGCTTTCCTCCACTCACAGCCCTGGGCACCAAACATGGGCCCCAGGACAGACAGGTGTATCTGCAGGATCCTGGTTTGGTCTCTGCTGCAACATCTATGAGTGGTCTGACTTTCCCTCGGACAGGTCCTGATTTTCTCATCTGAAAATGGCACAGTTTTGCCCACAGGGGAACGAAATGGTTTTGAGGATTCAGGAATCAGACACAGCTCTTCCCAGTGGCCCATTCATGTCCTCATCATAATGGCCACTGGGCTATAGCAGCCCAAGAGCGGGGCCTTGCCTGCTGTAGGCTGAATGAATGAATGAGTGCCTGTTCAACCCCACTGAACCTTTGGCTTATCCATGAAACAACTTCCTGTGGCTGTGAAGACCTTCTCAATCTGGCTTCCACCTTCACATGTATATCATATTCATGAAATGCCCAGTTGTGGGTGCAACCAGATTTTGAGAACTGCTGCTGCCTTATTTTGGGATCCTCTGAGAGCAGAGCTTGAGTTAAGGACTTGGGGTGACCCCAGGAGGCAGGAGAGCAGGGAATAGAAGGAGGAGGAGCGGTGGGGGGGTGTCCTTCTCTGCTTTGGGTGAGAGAAGGCTGGTTTCCACTAGGAACTCTAGAAGTATACAGAATGCCTCCCAGAATTGTTTTCTGGAAGATGGGAGGAGGGGGGCATCCATCCGCTGGCTTCTTTTTCCATTGCAGAATATTGCTCGGGGATCTTTACCTGCCACTTCTGAGCTGTCTAGTGGCTTTGGGGGGCTTTGGGAGAAGCTCGGAGGCAGAAAATCTCCTGCTTAAGGTGGCACAAGTTACACTGAGTCAGGACAGTCCACCTCATTGCAGCTGAAATCAGAGGGGAGACCAGGGGGTGTAAGGGGGCAGAGAAGTGTCTGCTATAGTCCCTGAAGTCTAGAAAGACACCGAAAAGAGTCCGTATTTGTTGCAACAAATAAACAAAGTTAGTAGCTCAACTTAAGGTTTGTGTTTTGACAGAATGGGCTATGGCTTATGGGCAATTTTTGGAAAGTAAGCCGAAACCTTATTCTTTTGTTCATGCATGCATGCATTCATTCAAACATCAGTCGATATTTATTGGACACTGATTCTGGGTCAGGCCCCTGCCCACCCCAGAAAGGACAGCAGAATGAAAGAGAGGGGTAAGGATGTCATTGTACCAACAAAGGGGAATCTTTCCTAATTTATAAATTGTTATTTGCAAACTTCAGTTTTTTAGTCTTACTGGTAACAGGGGATTAATGCTGAAGGTCACCTATTGTTGGCTGACAGTTCAACCCAAAGCCCCTGAAGAGGATTTGGCCTCTTCCCTGGGTCAAGGAGAACTTATAAATGAATTTACCCACCCATGCTGCTTTCCTGAGGTCACTCAGTCTGCAGCCCCTGAACACCCGCTTGGTGCCAGGCTTTGTGCAGTTTCCAGGAGTGCAGTGGTGAATGAGACAAAGCCCTGCCCTTAAGAGCTCACAGTCTGGAGGGGGAGATGGTAGCACCCTGGCAGAATCTGGAGGCAGGCACCAAGCCCTGGGAAGGGAGGGAGAGGGCTGTGTCCTGCTGGGTCTTGGAAAGCTTTCTGGAGGAGGTGTAATCGGATACTCACCCCAAGGCCTCTGGGCCCCAGATGTGAGCTTCTGGCACAGACCAGACCTGGCTGAACCCCATAACTGGCTGCTTGGCAGAGGACATTGGCAAACCCAGGCTTGCTCTGGGCCATTTGCATATCATTTGCATCGATCTGCATATGCGGTGGCACAGCCTGGTCTCTTATGCATTTAAATTGCAAGTTATTTGTCTCTCTTTGAAAGCTCTCATTTTTTTTTTCCCCAAGGGTGGGCTGGCTCCATTTCCCCTCCTTGCCCTTATAATGCAAGACTTTGTTGAGTTTGCCAAGCACGGTGCAAGGCTGTAGATCTTGGGTTTCGATATATGTTATTCTGGCTTTCAGAATACTTTGTTATTTTCAAGGGATCCATGACAGCTTGGTGCAAAAGAGAGTGTTGAGCATGTGTACCCCATGTCCAGATGGGGAAACTGAAGCAGAGAGTGATTAAAGTGAGATGCCCAATCTCATCACTTCTTATGTTGGAGGCAAGACCATGGGTAGGGGTGAAGTCACTTGATTTCTGATTGCCCATTGAGAGGGCTTTTAGAGGTTAATTCTTTGTACAGATGGTGGGAGGAGATCCAGAGAGGGGCAGGGACTTGCCAAAGGCCACTGGTTGGTCCAGGATGCAGCCTTGGCTTCCACAGCTCTGCCTGAAGACAATGAGTCCCTCTGTCAAGGTGCTTGTTTTGGCTGCTGTGTCAGTGACATTTGCCCCTTAGAGGGGGACCTGCCCCATAAATATCGAGTGTATTGATATCTCCTTATCTGAGTTGCTGTTTAAGCCTGGTGAGTATCACCCAACCCAGCCCTTCTCATTTGACCAGGACTTGACTTAGCCCAGATATGAGTTAACAGGAGTCTTTGTTGGTCTTCTAACTGGGGACTTTCTGCCACCAAGGAGGCACAGTTAGGGCTATTTCAGAGGATGAAGGTCTCTCCCTGCACTTAGAAGATGCACCTCTGACATTACTATGAAATCAAACTTGAAGACATCAGTTTGTATCTTAAAGTATGTCAACAGATAGGGACTTACTCTAAGTCAACACTGGACCTGACTAATTATCATATCATTGGGGATATTTACTCGTAAGAATCAGTTCAGTTCAGTTCAGTTCAGTCGCTCAGTCGTGTCCAGCTCTTCGCGACCCCATGAATCGCAGCACACCAGGCCTCCCTGTCCATCACCAACTCCCGAAGTTCACTCAGACTCACGTCCATCGAGTCAATGATGCCATTCAGCCATCTCATCCTCTGTCGTCCCCTTCTCCTCCCACCCCCAATCCCTCCCAGCATCAGAGTCTTTTCCAATGAGTCAACTCTTCTCACGAGGTGGCCAAAGTACTGGAGTTTCAGCTTATGCCTCATTCCCTCCAAAGAAATCCCAGGGCTCATCTCCTTCAGAATGGACTGCTTGGATCTCCTTGCAGTCCAAGGGACTCTCAAGAGTCTTCTCCAACACCACAGTTCAAAAGCATCAATTCTTCGGTGCTCAGCCTTCTTCACAGTCCAACTCTCACATCCATACATGACCACAGGAAAAACCATAGCCTTGACTAGACAAACCTCTGTTGGCAAAGTAATGTCTCTGAGACATTACTCAGAATGTCTAAGAATAGAACTAGGTAATTCACTGCTAATAACAGCTCCTATTTATCGAGCACTTTGCCATGTACAGATATGGGGCTGGGTTTTTAGCTCAGGTTACTTTCATTGCTCATCCTAAAGACAGGGACTGTTTTTCCTGTTATACAAGCGAGGCCACCGAGGCTCACTGAGACGAAGAAATTTGTTCAAGGTCACACAGCAATACAGGGTCAAGACTCAACTATGAGATGGCTGGCTCCAGACCTCAACACAATGACCTACATTTTCCACTAAACCATATTGCTTCCAATGTCAAGTCTAAAATTAGACCTAACATGAGCACTAAATTAAGTCTTGGGCAACATGATGTAGTTTGTAAAGCATAGACTTGCTGGTAGTGGAGGAGTAGTTTATATCAGATTAACTTCCTGCTGGTAACAATTATAAAATCTATACAGAAATATATAGAACAGATTTGTTTGGAATTACTGGAGAGTGACCAAAAACAGACAAATTAGAGGAGATATGACCCTTGAAACTAAGAAACTCGACTGGTAAGAAATGCATTCATCTGGATTTTCCCCTGAGAGTGTTTCCTAGTTTATGTAGTACATGAGGGGGTAGGACTCAAAGAGAAAGCAGAGAAGCCTTATTGATTGAGAAGTAAGAAGTTAGGAGTTCGGGGCCTGCCGAGCAGCTGGAAATTGAGAAAGAAGATCCCAGAAAACAGAGCTACAGAGGGAGAAAACTCCACTCAGATTCTGGGCTGGCTCTGCCGTGGGGCATGACTCCAAGGAGTCCAGGCGAAAACACAGCTGGAGGGCTGAAAAAGCTGAGCAGAGATATTTGCAGCTGCTTGGCATTAGGGATACAGATTTTTTAGTTCAAATCTCGCCAAGTTAGAGTGGCTTGGTAAATACACCAGGCTTTTCACTGAGATCCTGGGGGACCATCACTTAGGAGTAAGGACCAGAATAAACCTGCTCTAACAAAGTTTAAAACCAGGACTTCACAAGACCAAGGTGAATGGCCAACAATTAAACAGAAACAGTATACAAAATTCTTCAGAGGAAGATAACACAATCCAGAAGCCCTACAGTGTATCATCACAATGTCCAGAATAAAATTAAAAATTACAAGATATGGAAAGAAACAGGAACATGTGACACATAGACAAGATCAATAAAAAAAGAATCAGTGAGTTTAAAAACAGGTCAATAGAAATTATCCCCACTGAAACACAGATACAAAATGATGAAAAAGTGAACAGAGCCTCAATAATCTATAGGACAACATCAAGCAGTCTTAACATATACATGTAACTGGAGTTCAAGAGGTGGAAGAGAGATAATGGAGCAAAAAAAAAATTTTTTTTAATGAAATATTGGCTGAGAATGTTCCGTGGGTTTGGAAAAGCAATCAACCTGCAGATCCAGGAAGTTCAGTGAACCCTAACCAGGATAAATACAAGGAAAATCATATCCAGGCACATCATGGTCAGACTGCCAAAAACTAAAGATCAAGAGAAAATCTGAAATACAGCTATAAAAATACATACAATAATTATGTATAGGAGAACAATGCAGAAGACGACAGACTTCTCATTAAAATAATGCAACTCAGGAGACAATAGAACAATTGACAACAAATGAGATTAAAATCTGTCAATTTAGAAAGCGATCAGTGAAAATATATTTCAAAATGGAAAAATAAAAACATTCCTGAATATATAAAACAAAGAATTTGTTTCTATTAGATCTGCATTATAAGAAATGCTAAAGAAAAGTATTTAGGCTTAAGGAAAATGATGCCAGAATTGCAGAAAATGTACAAGGAAATTTTTGTAGGAAACAGTAGCACTGGGAATGGTGAATATGTGAATAGAAACAAAAGACTATTTTCCTTTTCTTAACATCTTTAAAAATTAATTGAGTCCTTAAAGCAAAAATGACAGTGTGTTCTGGAATTTATATCGCCTATAGAAGTAAAATATATGGGAACTTCCCCGGCAGTGCAGGGGGTAAGAATCCGCTTGCCAATTCAGGGGATATAGGTTTAATCCCTGGTCCAGGAAGATTCCACATGCTGCGGAGCCACTAAGCCCGTGTCCCATGACCACTGAACCCACACTCTAGAGCCCATGAGGCACAACTGCCAAGTCCGAGTGCTGCAACTACAGAAGCCTGAACACCTAGAGCCCACACTCTTCAACAAGAGAAACCACCTCATTGAGAAGCGTATGCACCAGATGGGCTTCTCTGGTGGCTCAGATGGTAAAGAATCCACCTGCAATGCAGGAGACCTGGGTTTGATCAATGCAGGGGATCCTGGGTCAGGAAGATCCCCTGGAGAAGGGAATGGCAAACCACATCAGAATTCTTGCCAGGAGAATTCCATGGACAGAGAAGCCTGGCAGGCTACAGTCCATGGGATCAGAAAGAGTCAGACACGACTGAGTGACTAACACTTTCATTCGCTGCAACCAAGAGTAATCACCCCTCACAATGACTACAGAAACCCTGCATGCAGCAACAAAGACCCAGTGCAACCAAAAATAAAATTTTTAAAAAAGTCAAGTGACCGTAATAGCACAAAGGACAGGAGAATATCAAGTAGAATTCAATTTCTATAAAGTTCTTACAGAATACATGAAGAAGTGCACTATTATGGGCAGGTAGACTGTGATAACTTAAGAATGCACATTGTAATCCCTGTGAGAGCAGCCCACACTATAAACAGGTAGAACTAAAAAAGCAAAAGACCAAATGAAATGTTATAAACACTTGGTTAACCCAACAGAAGGCAGTCGAAGAAGAAAAAGGAACAAAGAAGAAAGGGGACAGACAGATATCAAATAGCAGGATGACGAATATACACCCACCTGCAATAATAAGTACATTAAATGTAAAAGGACTAGACTCTCCAGCTGAAAGGCAGATACTGTCAGACTTGATTTTTAAAATGGTCACATCTGAGTTATTGGTGTATAAGTAAAATCAAATGAGGTTGTGCATCAAAGCTCTGAGCAGAGGGCCTGGCCCATGGTGGGTGCTTCTTAAGTGAAAACTCTCAACTTATTTTACAGTCCCTTTCCTGGAAGCCTGTCAGTGAACTTCCCATGGGGAGGCGCCAGTTAGCCATTCACATAGCATCATGCCCAGCTGAACATTCATCCAGCCAGACTTCACTGAGCAACAGCTGTATACCAGACAGTCAGGACCCTTCTCATTGGCATGTAGGTTACTTGTCTGCTTTTCAGGAGCAAGAAATAACCCTCCTTCTTTACCTACCTCAAAGGAGGAAAGTAGGGAGGGGTTAAGGTACAAACAAATGGATCCTTAACTCAGGACTGGAGCTTAGCTTTCCCAAGGCTGCCTGGGGTCAATAGCCTATGGTCTGTGAGGCTGCCTCATGCTGCCCAGCACCCTCTCCTTCCCTGGAAGCCTGTGCCAAGGTCTCCACCAATTTCCAGTGCCGCAGGGCTGCAGATAAGACCTCTTTCCCCAAAGAAGCTCTTGTTCTCTGGCTTGAAAAGCCAGCCCCCTTCTTATGCCTGGTGTCAAGTTCCCGGCAATCAAGCCCAAGCACCTGGGTTACCACTTGCAAGTTGACTCAGGATCAAACCCGCATCTCCTGCATTGTAGGTGGACTCTTTACCATTGAGTCACTGGGGAAGCCCTTATCCATCCTTAAAGCTGACCAATTATCCACTAGACTGTCTGATCTACAACTGTAGGATATTTGGATTCATTCTATGCAGGGCTATTATGCAAACAGTGCTGCTATGAACATTTCCCATCACATCTTCTGGAGCACACACAGCCGCATGCCTTGGAATGAAAGTGTGGGTCAGAGAGTAGGATGCACCCAATTGGAGCAGACCTCACCCAGGCTTCCCACAGTGGTTGTAGTGATTCACATTCCCGCCAGCTGGGTGTGAGTTCCAGCTGCTCCTTGCGCTTACTAACACTTGCCATTGTCAGTCTTCTTTGCTTTAACTTTTCTTGTGTCTGACGTGGTACTTCACTGTCTTCTTAATTTGTGTTTCCTCTTGATGAGTCGTGAAGCTGGGCACTTTTTATCATGCATTTGCTGGTTATCTGGCTATTCATTTGTGAAGTATTTTAATTCATTGCTTCCGTTTTTTTTCTTGAGTTGTCTACCCCTTTCTTCTTGGATCATAAAACCAATCTGCTCTGTCCCACAGACTCAGAGCCATAGTAGTTGGGCCATAGTTGCACTGTAGGTGGTGACAGAGTTTCAAAAAAAGATACGTCCCATGAAACGAATCCGATTTGATTTTGTATCTGCTTGACCAATTTGTCTTGGTTTTGTGGCTCTCACAGCTATAAGGAAGACTTCCCTGGTGGTCTAGCAGTGAAGAATCCACCTGCCAGCGCAGGTACAATCTCTGGTCCAGGAAGATTCCACATGCCTAAGCAACGCAACTACTGAAGCGCATGCACCCAGAGCCTGTGCTCTGCAACAAGAGAAGCCACCACAGTGACAAGCCTGCGCATCACAGTCAGAGAGTAGCCCCTACTCGCGGCAACTAGAGAAAGCCTGCATGCAGCAACAAAGACCCAGCACAGACGGAAATAAACAATAAAATAAAACAATCTTCAAAAAGAGCTATAAGGACCTTATGCTTCATTTAATGCTTGGACATGCCTCAATAACACTATGGTAAAAATATAAGGCAACAAGGAGGACCCATGAGGTCTCCTCTCCTCTTGGTAACCAGGAGGAGATTTTCAAAACACAAATCCAACACAAAAATTCCAAATCCAAAACACAAATCCCTTGCGTAATGCAGCTCACAGGATCCCTTCTGTCTGGGATGGGGACGAGGCTCCTCAGCCTGGCTCCCCTCATCTCGGCTCTCCTGTGTCACCCACTGAAGCTGTTGATCTTTCCTGGAACACGATCTGTCACTCCAGACCACTGCTCTGCACGGGCCCCCAGCTCTTGCCGCTGCTGTTGTGGAGGAGTCTCTACCCTTGGCCATCTTCCCCCTTCTTTGCTTAGAGTTGACTCCTTGCTCAGATCTCAGCTCAGTGGCTCAATGGTCACTTCCCAGGGAAGCCCTCACCATGGCCCTGAAACATGCCAATGCAGCTGCTGCTTTCCTTCTTTGCATGATCTCAGTTGCTATTTTGTCTTTCTTTGTGGCTTTCTTCCCTCCTAGAATGCAGGTTCCGCAAAGGCAGGGACAGCATTGCCCTTCCACCCCCTACCTTTTATTCCCCAGTGTTTGGCAGTTGGTGAGTGCTCAATGCACGTTTTTTGAGTGACTTAATGACCTCTCACTGCACTGATGCTAAAAGGCAGGGAGGGCCCGAGGCAGGCCTGGGCCCTGCTCTTCTCAACCAATCACACAAATGTCAAGGAGAGTCCCCTGAGTAGCAGCATAGGGGCCAGGCTCACCTCTCCACGGACCTGGAAGAACCCTAAGGATAATCCAGTCCAGTTCGTTTGTGCTTCAGATGAGGAAACTAGGAACCAAAAAGAGGACAGGGATTGTCTGGAGTCACACTGTGCGGCAGAAGATTGGCTGGGTCTGGAAGCCGTAGGGCCGGACACTCAGCATGCTCTCCACTGGCCCACACTCTCTTGGAGAGGAAGACCAAGGCTGGTGGGCTCACGGTTTTCATAATCCTGACTGGGAGCCTTGGCGTGGCTGTGATTCCCAGCTGGATGCAGACAGGAGACAGATGACAAAGGCCTTCCTTGTCCTCCTCTAGGGTCTGTCTAGATTCCCACGGGGTAGTACTGAAGTCCTGTCTAGGCAAAAGTGAGAGACAACAGGAACATTCTGGAATAAAGACTGGGGACCCTCAGAGTGAGGCAGAAAGGACAATTCAGAGCTGAGGAAAGGACGAATTGCGGTGGTTCATGCAATCCTTTCTGGGGCAGAGGCAGATGACATTGTTTTGTTTTGGGGGGGCTGTGCCACACGAGGGATCCTAGTTCCCTGACCAGGGATCACACCCGGGCCCTCAGCCGTGAGGGCCTAACCGCTGGACCCCCAGGGAATTCTCCAGATGACATTTTTAAAAATTGACGTCTCCACTGAGATGGTTGTAGATGGACGTGCAGTTGTAGGAAGTAGTACAGAGAGACCCCCTGTGCCCTTCACCCAGCTTCCCCCAGTGGAAGCATCGAGCGGAACAACAGGGACAGTATCAGGGCTGGGATGTAGACGTCGACATGGCCCCCAGTCTTACTCCGATTCCCCAGTTTCCCTTACACGCTTTTGTGTGTCTAGTTCTATACAATTTCATCACAGGATGAAATTGTAGATCCTCCGTCACAGGGAGGATGCAGGACATTTCCATCAGCACAAGGATCCCTCCTGGGGCTCTTTCAAAAGCACACCCCGACTCTACCTCCATCCAGTGTGTCCCTAGTCTGTCCTCCATCATATCATTGTATGACTTCAAATATGCTATCTGAAGGGAATCACAGAGGATGTAACCTTTTTGGGGACTGGCTTTCCTCCTGGGCGGATGCCCCTTTCTGAGCCAGCATCCTGTCTACAGGACCTCGGAGCCCCAGGGGATGGGTTCTGTTCCTCCCACTTTGCAGCTGAGCAAACTGAGCCCTTGAAACTCCAGAGCCAGCACTCTTGGCGGCCACAGCAGGGAGCTTGTCCTCCAGGAGAGGAGGAGGAGGTGGGCTGCGGGTCCCCTGCCCTTTTCCTTTGGCCCTGCTGTGACCCGGCCCGTCCTCTGCTGCCCCGTCTCGGGTAGGTCTCAGTCCCCACTCGGTCCCCAGTGCTGTCTCTTTCCTCCAGAGAGAGGCAGGGACTGTGGATCCCGCTTGGCCACTGAGAAGCTGGTGACTTGCACGGTGGCCCCATCCTCTAAACCTCAGGCTCCCCCCCGGGGAAAAGGGAGAGGCGGGGGAAGGTTCGCACCCCACAAATCCAAGAAGATGCAACGAGGCAACGTGTGAGGAGCAGTCAGCAAAGTGCCAGGCGCGGAGTGAGCCCCCAGCGCACAGCCGCCCGCCGCCCCATTTGGCAATGAATTATGTATGGCCTTCTGGCAGCCCTGTTCAATGGGGCTGTGTGCCTTCTCCAAGCTTCTCCCAGGCCTCTCTCTCCAGTGAGGGGCGCAGGCTCCCCCAGGGCGGCGGGCAGCCTCCTTTGTCTCTCCAGCAAGAACCTGTTCTGTTTCTGGTGGCTGATGCCTCAGTCCCCAGGATGCTCATTTCAGAGGCTGGAGAACCAAGGACTGGGATCAGCTCAGGAACAGAGTAATGATACTAATAATAATATTCATAATAGTGGGACTTCCCTGGTGGTGGAGTGGTTAAGAATCCACCTGCCAATGCAGAGGAGATGGGTTTGATCCCTGGTCCAGGAAGATGCCACATGCCCTGGGGCAACTAAAAAGTAAATAATAACAGCAGCATCAATAATAACAAGGCTGATGGTGCAGGGCTGGGCCTCACTGAGCCTTTTCGATGCACAAGGCACATTTAACAGACTGTCGCCCATTCAACAGAAGTCAGAGCGCCCGTCTGTGCCAGCTCTTTCCTAAGTTCTGGGGCAAAGTGGGCGACAGCACAGAGTCCTGACTACACGGAGCTTGGAATCTACTGCAGGAGGGCAGGCAATTAACAAGGGAGTAATTGATTTAAGTGATACTTCAAATGATAGAGGTTGGGAAGGAAGACAAAGGAGAACAGGGGCGGGAGGAGACGGGGATAGACAGGGCAAGTCCTGCTGGGGCGGGTCCTGAAGGAAGTGAGAGAGCTATCTCCTGAGACATCTAGGGATGAATATTCCGGAAAGGAGCAGCACGTGCCCCAGAGGGCTCGGGGCAGGCCAAGAACCTGTGTCTCCTGCGGGCTGGCCGGTATCACGGGAAGCATCAAATTCTCAGGGCAACCCTGTGAGCCTGGTACAGCCATTGCTCCACGTTAGAGACGAGAAAACTGAGCTTCAGAGAGGATTTGTGTCTTTGTTCGTAGGCTTTGCCGCAGGCCTGGTAACACGTCTGATTACAGGGGCTGCCCCACACTTCACTGGGGGTGTTAGGAGATATGTGGTCTACGTGTAATCCTTTCCTCCTACAACTGGGGAAATTCTGAGTTCTGAACCTATGTAGCCAGGGATTTGGAGTGCAGGACGGTGGGCCTCCGTGATCTTCGCCGTTACTGCTCCCAGACCATCCCCGCTGGCCTTATATCGCCTGCTGGTTCCTATGTTTCTCCTTTTCCAGTCTGAACTCCCAGCATCAGATCCACAGTCCAGTGTTTCAAGATAGAGGCCAGAGGTGCGTGCTCTGCACCCATGGCTCCCGGCAAGGTCCAGGCTACGCCTTTCAAGCGAAGTCCAGAGAAGCCACCACCCAGCTGCATCAGTCTGAGGCAGGCCCAGAGTTGGCAGGCCGGGAGCTCATCGATGCGCCTGCTTGTGTGGGCTCCCCCAGCAGCCGAGAGAGGTGATCAGGCGTGGATGCGCTATCTGACGTTTCTGTCGATGGATGGCCTGGGTGAGTACTGAATGGTGAGTGTCCTCCTTTCATCTCTAGCTGGGGTGGAAGGTGTGAACACCTGTGAGGAAGGAGTCGGTGCAAAATCAAAATGACTCTGCAGAAGGGAAGAGCAGCTGAAGATGAGGACCGACCTGCTGGGAAGGAAAATCCACTCAGCAGCGGCCTCCTCCTGGCCTCTTCCCCAGCCTCCCTGCCTCCAGGCTTGCCCCTTTAATCCGTCCTGCCAAGGTTCTAGATGAATCTTCCCAGTTAATCCTCCAAACCTTGATCATGAAGGCTGCTCAGTACCTGGCCCCACTGTCTCCCTCCCAGACACACACCCGGCCCCCCCCCCCGCCCCCCACCTCCACGCCTTCATCTTTGCTGCGTCTTTGTCTGGAACGGCATTGAAGGCGAACTCACAGGCCAGTCCCCGATATCACAGGAGGCCATCTTTCTAAAACTCTGTAGGCCTCTGTCTCATTTACTCAGGCTGCCCATTCCACATCTTTCTGATTATCCCTGCCCTGCTTGCCCAGACTCCTGAAGTCTCCTAACTGGCCTCCCAGCCTTGGGTTCTGTCCCAGGGCGCAGTGGCCTGGCTGTTGAGGCCCTTCCTAATCGCAGCTGCAGCCTTATGGCTCACCTGGCTCCTTCCTTGACTTCCTTGCATCTGTTCAGTCCAACAAAGCTGTTTAGAGATCTCGGGTTCTCTGAGATAACCCTGGACTTCGAGACCTTCTTACGTGTGGGTCCCTCTGCCAGGAGCACTTTCCCTCCCCCTTAACCTGACCAACTATTTATTTATTTATTTGGCTTCTCCGGATCTTGGTTGCAGCATGTGGGATCTAGTTCCCTGACCAAGGACCGAACCTGGGCCCCCTGCATTGGGAGCACAGTCTCAGCCACTGGATCACCAGGGAAGTCACTTAACCTGCCCAACTCTTACTCATTCTCCTAGACAGTGTTGATTCAACCTCCTCCAGGAAGCCTTCTTGGATTCAGGGTCCCTCCTCTTGTCTCCCAGAGGTCTTGCCTCACTCACGTCATCATAATTTCCCCTCCACACTGAAAGTGACGGGTTTGCCAGGTCCCTCTTCTAGGCCATGGTATCATGAGGACAGAGTCCCACACTGTCTTCTCCAGCCTAGCTGGGGCTCATGAAAACCCAGAAGGAAGAAGTGGGAAATGAAATAGCAACACTTATTGAGCTCCTGCTCCAGGCCAAGCTTTTCACGTGCAGCTCAGGGATTACTGGGCCTTTCTAACAGAGTTAGGTCACCATCTGGCCACACCCAGCAGCCCTGGGCTATTCTCCTTTAATGCGTATAATGGGCATAACCCTGGAGCCTATACTCACTATTGTGAGGATAAAGGACACAGCACAAGTAAAATGTTAAATGCAGCCTCAGGTACTCAGTAAGCATTTAATACTCCTATTGCTATTCATTGTTGGGGCTCTGGAGCCATCCTCTGAGGCTTCAAATCCAGGCTCCTCCACTTCCTTGGCTTTGTTACTTTGGGCAAGTGACTTAACCTCTCTGGACCTCAGTTTCCTCATCTGTAAAATGGGACAAAGTACAGTCTTGTTTTCACTCTCTCTCATAGGGCTGTTGAGAAAATGAAATAAATGAATATGCAGAAATCATACAGACCCTGTATGATGCTTGTCTCAGGGAGGGTATGCTCAATTCTCCAGTCGTGTCCAACTCTTTGTGACCCCATGGACTGTAGCCTACCAGGCTCCTCTGTCCGTGGAATTTTCCAGGCAAGAATACTGGAGTGAGTTGCTCCACCAGGGGATCTTCCTGACCCAGGGATTGAACCCGTATCTCCTGCTTGGCAGGTGGATTCTTAACCACTGAGCCACCCGGGAGGCCCCTGGTGCAGGGAGAGGGCCGACTATTATTATTACTGTCTCAGAATCACCACTAGGGTCTCAATTCTGATCCTAGAATTGAGAAGTGAGGAGACTTCAGATTCTGGAAAACCTTCCAGAATGACTGATCGGAGCGGGGGCAGGGACAAATCTTAGAACTTGTGAAAATCCACTTCCCACTCCCTGCATTTCCTGAAAGCAGTCTATCCCTCACTGATGGTGAGAGCTGCCAGAAGGTTCTTCCTTGGACCTCTGGTGATTCCTCTGGGTTCCCATCCAAGCATGGGTGGAAAGATGAGGGAGGGAGCAGGGTGAATCCCAGAGCTTTCCAGGTTAGCCCAGAATTCAGCAAGGTGGACCGCCTGGGATCCTGGGCAAGTCCACAGTCAGGAGGGTTGGCTGGACTCGGCCTTCTCCAAGGCCTGCCAACTGGAGCCAAATGCAAATCCACTTTTGTTCCCTGGATTTCAGGCCTGGGGACCCAATAGGGTGAGTGTGTCTGAAGATGGAAGGGGGAGAAGGAGAGAGAAGTGTAGGGTCTGAGCAGGAGGAAGGCAGAACGGGGACCCTGGGCAGCCAGAAAGAAGGGAAGGGGTGTGGGAACCGCAGGGCATGGGGCAGGGCCGGCAGCGCTGGGAAAGGGAGCCTTGGGGAGGCGCGGGAGAGGGAGGCCTCATACCAGACACTGTCTAGACGCAGCAATTATTGTCAGCTCGGAACACCCAGGCTCTGCCGGCTCAGCTGAAAGGGAGCTTAACAAAGAGCCCAGAGAGGAAGAAAGCGGGGAGAAAAGCGCCCGTGGAGCCGGCTCCTGGCCTGTCGGGCTCTTTCTCTGCCGGGCTAGCCCCCTTTGTGCTCCATCGATGTGAAAGCCAGCTCCGAGATGCCTGATGGGGACCCTGCTCCTCCTGGGCGCAGAGGGCCAGGCCAGGGTCACTGTGTGGTTTTGGGGAGAGGGAGGAGGATGTCCTGCAGGGGAAATGCATTTTGCACTTTAGTTTTTCTATCTGGAGGAGGGCGAGGGCTGTGGGAATGGAATCCCAAATCCCAGGGAGAGAGCAGGCCTGAGAATTTGCACCCTTCCTGTCCTGTAGGGCCAGTTACCAATTTCTCTGAGCCTTTCTCTTCTCACCTGCAGATAGGAACAATACCACCACCCAACCCGTGGTGGGACATGGCGGTAAGCCCAATTCTCCTCCACCTTGAAGGCCTGCAACCCATACTGATGGGGGAGCTTCAGGGCCGCAGGTGACCTGGGACAAGCCCCTTTCCTTGCTAAGGGCCTTACCTTCACCATTTCTCTGCCTCTGCCATTATTAGGCCCATTTTTCAGATGAAGAAACTGAGGCACAAGAGGCCAGTGCTCACAGCCAGCCGGGCAACGAGTCTGGATTCAAGTTTGTTCCTTCAGCTTCACCTTGACTTTATGATGTGCACCCACCCTGGGGGGTTGTGTGCTAACGGTAGGTAGCAGGACTGATGGGAAAGCCACAAATCCATGTGGTCCAAGAGTCTCAAGGTGAGGTCAGAGCTGCAGGTGGTCAAGCCACAGCACCAGCCACTATCTGGAATCAGGCCTCAGCTGAGCCACTGGACCCCTGTATTAAGGGCAGCCCCAGGCTAAGCAGATCTGCCCTCGCACCCTGGGAGAAGATCAACTGGGACCCAAGGTGGGTAGAGGGCGTGGGTGACCCTGGGTCGCTGCTGCAAGGCTTCCTCGGGCCCCTGAAGTAGTTGAAAGCATACAGACATGGCCCCCGCCCCAGTCAATAACCCAATATCCCAGCACTACCTGCCCCAGCTCCCTTGGGGAGGGGGCCAGATGCTGCTTCCAGGTTCCACAGCGGTTTCATGTGTGGGTATGTGTGTGTGTGTGTCCAAGACTTCCAGGGCTGTGACTGGTGGCTGAGGTCCTCCTCCATCCATCATCCTCCTTGAGCTGGTCTGGCCTGGTCAGACACACTCTGGTCCTGGAGGATTTGGAGGTGTCCCCCAGGGCCTGCCTTGAGTGAAGGTTAGGACACTCAGTGCAAGGGACACACGCACAGTTACTCTTACTCACCCACCCTATAGGCTGTCCCAGAGGTGTGCTCATGACATGCCCCAGCATTCACATCCCCACCTCCAGTGCTGGGGTGTAGACACCTGCTGTCATAGGCTCAGTCCCTGCCCCTGTTGGTCACTGCTGGGTGCCCTCCCCATGTCCAGCATTGGAACTTGCCTTCTTATGCTCCCCGCTGACTACAACTTGGTTTCAGACCTCTTTGCCTGCAGTCAAGGGCACCAAGACCAGCCACAGTCCCACTTTCTGGAAGATTCCAGCACATTCCACGGTCCTTGTGTGGTTTCCTTTGCCCTTCTCCTCTCTGCGCCTTTGCTCAGGCTGTTCCTGCAGCCTGTCCCCACCCTGGCCCAACACAAACACCTGACCTCCCATGAACCTGCTCCCTTGGCTGCCCTGTCTTAGGGGACAGCCCCAGCCACCCTCCTTGCAGGAGCCAGAGCCTGGAAGTGTTCTGGCACTTCCCTCCTCGGCCTCCTTTCCCCCCACACCATGACACACCAGCTCCTGTGCTCTGGACCTCCCAGTCATGTCCAAGGCCAGCCTTCCCTCCATCTCAGAGGCCACTTCCCTGGGCCAGGCTGCCATCACTCTCCTGGGATCCTGGGACCTCTCCGGTACCCACTTTTGTCCCCGGCAGCCCAGGTGAATTTTGCGGATCTGGTCTCCTCTCAGTGTGTGTGTACATGCTCAATCCTTAGTAGCGTCTGACTCTTTGTGACCCCACGGACTGTAGCCCGCCAGGCTTCTCTGACCATGGGATTTTCCAGGCAAGAATACTGGAGTGGGTTTGCCATTTCCTTCTCCAGGGGATCTTCCCAACCCAGGAATAGAACCTACGTCTTTTATGTCCGCTGCATCGGCAAACAGATTCTTTATACTGTACCACCTGGAAAGCCCTGGTCTCCCCTCTCTGCTCTGTAAAACTTCTGAAGCTTCGGGCCGTCTCTAGGACAAGGGCTATGGTGGGCCACCCTGATGCTCTCTTAAGCCCTTGTGCCTCTGGGATCCACAAGCACGCCATCCCTGCTCCCTCCACCAGTAACTCTGCCCTTAGTTAAGCCCCTCCAGTCTTCAGGCACCCCTCCTTCCTCCTTGAGGATCCCTCCCATGACCCCTGCAGAGATCAGCCTCTTGGGACCAGCCCTTCCAGTGCCCCTCACAGTCCCCTGCCAGCCTGCCACCCCCTTGCCATTATTTAATGCATTATTCATAATGGTCTGTGCAGCCTCCGCCTCCCCTGCAGGACCGTGAGCCCCATGTGGGCCGGCTGTGTCTGTCTTGTTTGTCACTGTGTCCTCAGCACCCTCCTCGTAGGCCCCCTCTGGGTTTGGTGTTCAGCTTGGCTCCACCCTAAGCTGAACCCTTCCTTTGCAGAGCTATATGGGGTTTTCAGGGTGGTCTTCCTTGTCCCCTCCCCAGTGATCACCATCGAAACAAGGGCAAGTCATGGGGCTGCTGTGGGCCGGATAGCACCCTAGGGCAGGGCTGTGGCTGCCTGGTGCCCCCTATTCTCCTAGCCTCTGTGCCCCACACAGCCCTGGGTTGGGGATACCCAAGAGGGCGCTGCTTTCTGCCCAGGCTGGGTGGCCTGGGGTGGGTCCCATAGAAGCACCCCTGCCCCCAGCCCGGGCCTGGGAGAGGAACCAGAGGGGTTCAGGAGGGGGGTGACGTGCCCCCTCCACATCCAGTCCCCTCCCAGAGACCCCGGCTGGCTTCCCCCATTCCCACTGGCCCCGCCTCTGGCTGCAGTCCCTCCCTGACCGCCCCCCTCTGCCGGTTCCCTCCCAGCTTTGCCTTCCCTGGCCCCTCTCTCCTGCTCAGCTTCCCTTTCCTTCCCCTCCCCCCTTCCCCATCCTCTCCTCTCCTCTGCCATCCTCTCCTCTCCTCTGCCATCCTCTCCTCTCCTCTGCCATCCTCTCCTCTTTTCTCTGAGTCCTTCTCCCTCGCCTCTTTCCTTTCTTCTTCCTGGGTTAAAAATAATCAACTTTCTGGGAAGCAGCAGCTCCTGCTGTGCCGCCCTCCCCACACTTGGGAGCCCCTGAGAATTGCTTTCTGCGGTTCTCAGCTCGAGCCCCTCCTCTCTCCCACCGCCCGCCCCCCCCCTCCTCCCTGCGAGCTGACTAATAACCCTGGGCCTCAGCAGCAGAGCCAGCTTCTCGGCTAGAAAGGCTTTAACCGCTTCGTGCCCAGAACCCTCTCGCTGGGCCCCCAGCAGGCCAGCGAGAAAGGGGTGCCCGGGTCGCAGACAGCCCCCGAAGCCCGCCGAGCTCTGAGCTGCACGTAGTAGATACTCAATTAATTTTGGTGGTTCAATGAACTTTGACCTGTGACCACCAGACTAGCCCGTCCACCTGCTTTTGCAGCTAACTTGGGACTTGGGGGCAGCGAAGAGACATCGCAGACACCCCAGGGATAGGGAGGGGACGATGCTCTGGGGCCCGCACGGAGGGGGTGACGGGCTGGCGAGGCTCCTTCCACTTGGCCGGGCGGATTCCTTGCCCCAGTGTGCCGTACACTGCCTAGGCAGGGCCAGGGTCGTGGCCGCTACACGGTGGGCCAAGGGCGGGGAGGGGCTGAAAACCGTTCTGGGATCCAAGAACGTTCACCAGCTAGTCGCGTCTTCAGCGATCTTCTTGCAAAAGGGGAAACTGAGGCTCAAAGGAGGCAGGACCTCTCTTCAGGTTCATATGCCGCAGACCTTAAGGGTCGCGGGGCCGCCTGAGACTCGGCTCCAGCACAGAGGTTTCTGCGGCTGTAAGGCTGCGGGGTGGGGAGTGGGGAACATCAAGGTCAAAGGTGAGGAGTAGGTGGGGAGGCGAGGAACTCGAGCCCGGCAGGACCCCCACGGGCTCCGCCCACTCGCGCGCGGGTCCCCGGCATTACCTCATCGCGGCGCGTGCCCATTGGCTGGTTCCCCCGGAGGCCGGCCCATTGCGGCGGAGCGCGTTAACCCTTCCGGCCCAGTGGGCTCAGCCTCGGCCTTGCCACTTGTCCCCGTGGCCCCACGCAGCCTTCGGGGTCCACGGGCCACGGAGACAGGGAAAGGTACTTGGGCGGGCGGGCCTGCGGCCAGAGGGCTCAGTGATTAGAGCACAAGTCAGCCAGCCTCGCTGGGGCCCCATCCTCCTCCTACTGGGCTGTGTGACCTTGGGCAACCGGCCTTACCTCCCTGAGCCTCCTCCGCTTGTTTTCTCAGCTGTAAAAAGAAATGAGTGATGTAACTCCTGCCCTTCCTAATCCCTTCCCCAGTACTTGCCAAGTGCCGGGCACACGTGGGCTCCGCGTTCCACATTGCCTCCTCACTGCAAGAGGTGCAGTTATGATTACGGGTTTTCAGAAGAGGAAACCGGCTCAGAGCCCCGAAGCGCCTCCCAAGGTCACACAGCAGGAAAGTCACAGAGCTGGGATTTGACCCCAAGCCTGTGTGCATCCTGAGTCTGCATTCCTACCCAACTGGCAAAACCCTGCTTCTTCTGGGAGGTGCTGCTTCTAGGAGCTCCTGGTCCCAAAGGAGCCACATCCCCAGCTAGTCAGACCACCAGCAGCCACTGTGACCAGATAATACCAGTGACAAGCTGGAGAGCCAGGGCCTCGGGGGAGGGAAGGCTTCCTGGAGCAGGAGGGGCTGGAGGTGAACATTCAAAGGGGTAGGCAGGAGGACCTTGGGCTAAAGGCAGAGGATGGATGGATGGATGGATGCACGGAGCGGGTGGGCAAGAAGTGGGGTCAGAAAGCTCTGAAGCCTGGAGGGTCTCCTGGGGTCAACCTCCTGGTCCAGGTTCGGCCACCCGTTGCTGAAGTGGAACCTGGGAGGCGGCTTCTCTCTGGGCAGCACTGGAGGCAGCAGTACAAGCAGAAGCCCACATACCTGGTGTCTGAGTATTTACAAGTTATAAATCAAGCTAACAAACTGCTAAATAAAATATGTTCTGTCCTCCTTCCTTGACAAATACACCTTCCTAAGGACAAACACACCTGGAAGGCTGGGTTTGTATTTAGAAATCACAGGCTCCTGGGGTCCACGCTGGAAGTGGCAGCATGGGGAGGGGTGGCCCTGGCCTCCAGTTTCCACTCAACCCACTCTTTTCTTTCTGCCTCAGGTTTTGTTCTTTTCTGGGGGTGAGGGAAGGGTGTGCTTGGGTGCTGATGCTCCAGCTTGCATGACTGAACTCTGCCCACACTCCCTGTAAACAGCCACCTCTTGGTCACCCCTCGGGATTAGAGGTGCCCAAACTGGCAGCTCAGACCACCCCCAGGAGGATGGACCCAGGACATGAGCTGGGGGCCACTGAACAGGGAATTTCATGGTCCCAGGTGCCCAGATCACAAATTTCTTGGCCTGTGAGAAAAGGCACAATCAGAAAAGGGCCAGAGTGCCACTCTCTAAACTGGGATTCGGGTCTGAGGACACTGCTGTGGTTCTTGGATGCTGCTACAGCTGGGGTGGCCCAAACTGAAGGCAGCCCTTCCCCTCTTTTGGAATTCACTTCTGACCATCACTTCCCTCCATGCACCCTGACCCTGTTTGGTTCCCATGTGCCATGCCGACTCCTCCTCCTCTACCTCCACAACTCCCAGCCCAAGATCCAAGGAGCTTTCCACTTAAAGAAGTCATCTCCCTTCACCCTGTACCCACTGCCCCTGCCCCAATCCATGCTTGGCCCCCAGCTCCCACTCTCTGACAGCCTCCCCATCAATCTGCCCCCTATGTCCCCTGGGAGTTGGCGATGGATAGGGAGGCCTGGCATGGTGCAGTCCATGGTGTGGCAGAGTCGGACACGACTGAGCAACTGAACTGAACTGATGTCCCCCAGATAGATCTTTCTAATATGCTGGCCTGAGAGACCACTTCTTTCCCTCTCTACCCATCACTGGCTCTCTGGTTTCGTGACGCAGTGTTTCCAGGCTCCGGATGTCTGCCTCCCCTCAGCTTCTCTTGCTCTCATCACCTTTGGTTCTAAGCTCCAGTTCTTTGGACCTTCCCTCCAATCTGGACAGTTTTATGTCCTTTCTGCCCCCTGGGTCTTCACTCATGTAATTCCCTCTGCCTGGAACCATGCTTTCTGCTCTTCATTTTGCCAGTCTCAGCTTAAGTGGCCCCTCTCCAGGGGACCCTCCCTGAATCCCTGAACCAGAGAGACTTCAATGTGATGGGCTGATTTGCTCTGGAGTTACTGTTTCAGGTGTTTCCCATCTGGACTGTAGGCACCAGGAAGGCAGACTTGGTCTGTCTTGCTCACTTCTCCATCTGAGTGTTGGCAGAGCAGTTGGCCCAGATGAGCCTGCCCTGAACTAGAAATCAGGAGACTGAGAATGGTATCAATGCATGCCATGTACCAGGTCTCATATACCTGCATTAGTTCAGTTCAGTCGCTCAGTCGTGTCCGACTCTTTCGACCCCATGAATCGCAGCACGCCAGGCTTCCCTGTCCATCACCAACTCCCGGAGCTTGCTCAAACTCATGTCCATCGAGTCGGTGAGGCCATCCAACCATTTCATCCTCTGTCATCCCCTTCTCCTCCTGCCTTCACCTCATAGAATATGTTTATTTCTCAAAACCATTTTTGCTTTTTGTTTTGTTCGTTTTGGAGGGGAGGGGGGTTGGCCACACTGTGGCATGTGAGATCTTAGTTCCTGGATCAGGGATTGAACCGGTGCCCCCTGCATTGGCAGCATTGAGTCCCAACCACTTGGACCACCAGGGAAGTCCTCACTTTTGAAATAGGAACTATTATTCTTCCCATTCTACAGAATGAGTAGACTGAGCACAGAGGGTTCAGAGACAGGCTCACAACAGACTCAGCGAGCAACAGACAATCAGCAGGCGACCAGCAGGCAACAGACCCAGACTGAACCCGGGCAGCTGAGTTCCAAAGCTCAACCGCCTCCCTCCTTCCACCTAGTCCCAGGTGGGCCAGGACCTTGCTGTGTGCCCCTGGACCAGTGTCTCCACTTCTTTGAGCTGAAGTTTTCCTGCATAGGCAATGTAGGGTCGCCAAAGTGGTGATCCCCGGGATCTCTTCCAGCCTGACATCCTAGGGTCTCACGATACTTCCTGGGACATCCCCCTGGTGTTCTGCCCTTAGGTGAGCACCTGCTCTTGGCCCCGCCTCCTCAGGTCGCAGCCCCGCCTCCTCAAGACTCTCTGTGGAGGTCCTGCAGTTGGTGCCCAAGGACTTGAATGGATTGCAAATAGTTGGGTGTGAGTTAGGCAAGGTGGATGGGGGTGGTCAGTACTTAGAAGCTGTGGCTGATCTTTTTTTAATCAGTAAGTCACAGGAGGCAGGGCCCATGGCTCACCCAACCCACTTGACCCCGTGGTTCTAGAACTCATCTAAATTTGAAACATTCCACCTCAGACAGGCAGGAGCCCAGAGTGCCCAGATGTGTACCAATCATCTTGTCATCACAGCCAGCTGGTGCTGGGCCTCCCCTCGCAGGGACCGCTCATACCCTCCCAAAGCTGAGCTGCTAGGGACTGGGGTTCAGGCAGAAATGGGAGGCCAGTGGTCCAGGGGGCTTGAGCAGTCACGTCCAGAGGCCATTTGGAATAGAGTCCAGCTCGAGTCCCCATGCCAGAGGAGACACTTCACCACATCTGAGGGTTTTGTCACAAGAGTTCTGAGGGATATGCACCCATTTTTCCAGAGAAGGACACGACATGAAGAGTTTGAGAGGGACAGGGACTTGCCCAGAGTCACACAGCCAGGAGAAAGAGTCTGGATTTTGTTCTTAATCACTCTGCCTCAGGCGAAGGTGTTCAAAGCATGTTCCTAGACAGAATGAAGGTATGTCTAGTCAAAGCTATGGTTTTTCCAGTAGTCACGTATGAATGTGAGAGTTGGACTATAAAGAAAGCTGAGCACCGAAGAACTGATGCATTTGAACTGTAGTGGTGGAGAAGACTCTTGAGAGTCCCTTGGACTGCAAGGAGATCCAACCAGTCCATCCTAAAGGAAATTAGTCCTGAATATTCATTGGAAGGACTGACGTTGAAGCTGAAACTCCAATACCTAGGCCACCTGGTGCGAAGAACTGACTCATTGGCAAAGACCCTGATGCTGGGAAAGATTGAAGGCAGGAGGAGAAGGGGACGACAGAGGATGAGATGGCTGGATGGCATCACTGACTCAATGGACATGAGTTTGAGTAAGCCCTGGGAGTTGGTGATGGACAGGGAGGCCTGGCGTGCTGCAGACCATGGGGTTGCAAAGAGTCGGACACGACTGAGCGACTGAACTAACTAGACAGAATGAGTGAAGGTTCTGGAAGAAACTCTGGGGCACAAACCCAGGTCCACATAAGGGAGTGTTTATAAAAGTGTGAGTGCCCTGTCTTCACCATCCCAGCCTCCATCCTTTCCTGCTTTTCTTGTGCTGCCTCATTTACTCACTCCTTAGACTCTAAGCTCCACCAGGGCGGCAGTGAATTCTTTCTTTACCATGTGCCCAGCATGTAATTCCATGCCCGGCACACAGAGGTGTCAGCAACTCCCCCGTGAAGGAAAACTCTGAGAGCAGCAGGCAGCAGATCCACGCCCCCTTCCATGTGGCCTGGCCAGTCCCCTCTTGGCCCTGGCCTCTGTTTCTCCCTCTCTGAATAAGGAGTGTTGTGTGCCACCCTGAGTCTGAGCTCAGGTGAGCTGCTGGGCTCCTGCTGGGCCTTGCTGGGCCAGGGAAGGGGCCCTAACACCCAAGGGGCAGTGACGGGGAGGGTGGACACTGTGAGGTTCATCTTCCCCATCTCCCATAAATGCATCTACCTTGAAAGCAGGTTCCTCAGGTCTTTATCCATACCTGCCTGTCTCCCCTCATTCTCCTGATTCTGGTCACTCGCCAAAACCATTCCTTCTCTAGAAGTTTCTCTCATCAGGGCCAGGCAACCACAGTGGCACTCTGCTGGATGGCAGGAGGGGATCTGAGGCTCCAGCCCGGTTTCCCTGTCCCCCCTTCCATCTCCCTCCCCGCCTCCGTGGAGGTCACAAGTCTTCCTCCTTGCAAGGCAGCCCCCACAAACAGACAATGCCTGCTACTTGTCAGGAACCCCAAGCCAACCCCACTCCAGGGCTTAGCGCAAAGTGCACTAGGGTCTCAGTTTGCAGGAAGGGCATGACCAGGACACTCAGTTGGGGAGCGGGCTCACCTCAAAGATGAGTTGCACCAACCAAAGCTCAGTTCATTCCCAAACGCAGCCCAGCAGGAACCTGGCAGCCCTGAAATGACATCCACTGGGACACATCTGAGTTTCTGCAAGACACTTCCAGTGTCATTTTACAGATGAGAAAGCTGAGACTCCCGAAAGAAGTGACCTCAAGGTTCTGGTGCCGTTCAAGCCACCAAATACTCCTGAGGCCCTGGAGGGTTGATGGGGGTGGGAGGGGTTGGGACAGCCGCACCTGGGAGTGTGGCTGTTCAAAGCCCAGGTGCCTGTGACCTGCGGGTGAGAAGGCGAGGCCTGGAGTGGCTCTAGTGGGAGTGTGGACAGCTCCTGGCACAAACAGGGGCGGGTATTCATTTGAGAGGACCTTGACGGAGTGGGACTGGGACAGTGTTTGCCATGGGGGGAGCTTCCCTCGTGGTCCAGTGCTTAAGACTCCACACTTCCAATGCAGAGGCGCAAGTTCAATCCTTGGTTAGGGAACTAAGATCCCACAAGCCGCATGGCTTAGCCAAAAAACAAATGTTGCCCATGGGAAGAGATCAAGGTTGAGCAAGAATTGGTGCAAGGTCTGGATTGTGCTGGAATGGAAGAGAAGGGGGATGGGTCCCTGTCCTCACTGGAGTTGGGGAGGGTAAATACCATGGGGAGGAGGCAAGACTAGAGGCTGTAGGAGCCCACGGGAGGGGCACCACTGTGTAAGGTATGTGTGTGAATGTGTGTGCGTTTGTTGTGTGGTCAGGGCATGTAAGGTGTGCACACTGAATGGTCCATGTGATGTGTGCGGGTGTGTGTCTGCAGTCTACGGCATGTAGAGTGTGTAAATGTGCAAGTGTGTGTGTGTGTATGTGTAAGCCTTTGTGTCTGTGATCTGTGTAATGGAGTGTGCCTGCGCCTGTGTGCGGTGTGGTCTGTGTAATGTGTGTGTGTGTGTGTTATGGGGCGGTTGTAACTAGGACACTCCCCAGGGGAAGAGCTAAGGAGAGACGGTGGAGATGTTAACCAGAAACAGGGGAGAGGAGAGAGGGGGTGTTCCTAACAGAGGAAGGGAAGAGCACGTACAAAGGCCTTTAGGCAAGAAGAGGCCCCCCTAGCTCTGGAGCACTTGAAAGAGTCTTAGTGAAGCTGGGTGGGGGGGCGGGTAGGGAGAGGCAGGGATGCGGGGTGAATCTTTCTCTGATGCTTGAGGGGGAGTGTGTGGGCAGGAGTGGGGAGGTGTGGGCAGGAGTGGGGAGGTGTGGGCAGGAGCAGGGTGTGGGTCAGGAGGGCTCAGCCACACGGACACACACGGGCCCACGGGAGGGGCAGGCCTGGACCCAGGAGAGACGCTGGGTGGCCCTGGGGGTGCATGTGGGGAACAGCCTGAGCCACAACCACCCATCCGAGAAGCTGTGTGGTCCGGGATCCCAGACCTAATCCCTGCTCAGCCCCAGAGAGCAGCAGCCAGAAGGGTCTTCGTTTCCATCTATCCACTGGGCCCTGAGGTTATAGGCCAAAGACCCAAGGAAGAGCCTAAGAGTGGCCATGTTTTGGGTACAGTCAGTCTCCATACATCTCTGATGGGGTAGGCATTTGCTAACAAGCATTCCCAGCACCCAGGAGGCTGGGGAGGTGGAAGGTGGCAGGCAGCTCTGGCACAGGGTTCAGCTGTCAGTACCTGACTTGAGGGCGCAGAGCAAGGTGTGGAGGACAGGGGGCTGAGAGCCAGCGAGTTGAACCCAGGTCATCAGACTCCAAATCGGCCCACTCACTGGATACGGTGCTAACAGCTACCCCGTAGCCTTCACACTGCATGGTCTTTTCTTATTGGAGCCTTTTCTTATTTCTGACTTGATTTTCAGCCCTGCTTTTAGAGATGAGAAAACTGGCCTGGACTCACCCCCCCGCCCCCCACCGTGGGCCTGCTCCAGAACACGCCCCTCCACCCACCTTGTTAGGTCTGCCCGATCAGCAGATACCTCAATGGGTCTTCAACCCAAGTCGTTAAGAGCGTGTGGCAAGGCAGAAAGGACTCGGGCCCAGAAACCCAGCTCTGCTGCCCATGTGCTGTGTGACTTTGGACGAGTCCCTTCCCATCTCTGGGCCTGGGGTCACCCAGCAGTACAACGCACTTACTGAGTCTGGGAAGATTCGTGGAGCACCTGCTAAGTGGCAGGTGAGGACACGTGAGTTCAGAAAGCCTAAAGGACTTGCCCAAGGTCAAGGCAATTTGAGACTGGAACCCCAGAGTGTGCCCTACCGGCGCCACAGCCGACTCCACAGCCCCCAGGAGCGCCGCCCCCCACCCCTGCTGCCCGCAGCGTGGGGTTCAGGGGCCCCACGCGGTTCCGGACCGTGTCAGCCTGAAGTCAGGCCGGGGCCCCGCGGGGCTCAGCACTGCACAAACAGACGGCGCGGGCCGGGCCGGGGGCGGCGATGACTCAGGGCCCCGAGACGGCCGGGAAGCGGAAAGTTTTGTGCCGATGACATCACCGGGCCGCGAGGGCGGGAGGGGGCCGGCTCCGGGAAACGGCGGCCTGGCGGGCGGCCCGGCCTGGGGCAGGGCGCGGGTGGGAACGCGGGGCCGCCACGCTCGGCCGCGCCGAAAAAGATCCCAGACCCCGGCCCCGGCCCCCAGCTCCCCACCACCCTCCCGGCCCCGGAGCCTGATCGCCCGCGAGAGCGGGTTCCACCCCGCCTGCGAAGACGCCGCGCTCCCCAGCGCTCCGGAGGCACCGCATCCATCCTGCCGCGTCCCTGCATTTTAATTACCGCCATATTAATATTCATGAGCCGGGACTCAGGGGGACCGCGGGCTGTCATTTCCCTCGCCCGCGCACCCCCCGCACCCCTCTTCCCCGGCAGAGTCGCGGGTTTTTTCCCTCCCGCTCCCAGCCCCGCCCGCGCCAACTGTCGGTGCCCAGCCGTTGTGGGGTGTGTGTGAGGGAGCGTGAGTGTGAGTGGGTGTGAGTGCCCTGGGCAAGGGTGAGGGTCGGGAGGGAAGGGTCGGGACACGGCGAGGGACTGAGTGTGAGGGTGGGGTGTGCTTGCAAGGTGTGAGTGTGTGTCTGCTTGTGTGAACGTGCATGCCTGTGGGAGCATGGGCCTGCGTGCACATGCCTAACCCTGTGTGCATGCCTCTGCGTGTGCACGCCTCTGCGTGTGCACGCGTGTGCACGCGTGTGTGCATGCTGGTCCGTGGATCCCTGGGCAGTCCCAGGGGCTGTTTGCCAGTCACAGGGGGGAATCTGCTGTGTGCCAGGTCTGGCCTGGGGCAGGGAGAGGGGGTCACAGGATCTGACTATATAAGTGGGGAAACTGAGGCCTGGGGAGAGGCTGGGGCTGGTGCAAAGTCACCCCCGGAAGTGGGTGGCCCGGCAAACTGGTGCCTTGGGGGCTCCATCAGGCCCCTTAGCACACCAGAACACTGAGGCACTGGTCTAGCTAGTGAGATGTTTGAGTCCACAGACCCAGCTTTAATGCCCACTGTGGAATTGTGTGTGGGGGTCCCCGCTGGGGATTCTGGGGGTATGCTGTGAATACCCAGGGATCAGAGGGTGCTTCACCAGAGACAGAGAGGCTCCACAGTGGTGCTCCCAGTCCCCATCCCTTGCCTCTTGGCCCCTTGAAGCCTGCCTGCAGACCCCCCTCTCCCAGGCTCACAGAACCCAAGCAGTCTTGCCTCACAATGGAGCAGGCAGACAGACTTCAGGCTCCTGGTCCTCCTCCCTGGGCCTGGGATCAGGCAGTCACTCAGTCATCCACCCAACCAACGTGCAAGCGGCCATTGTGTGCCAGTTACCGTTCTCGGCACTGGGGATTCTCTTGAGTTTAGGAAAAACCACACCACTCTGCTCGCAGTGCTGGCTGTCTCCACCCCGGGGTGGGGGTCTCTGGGCTCTCAGGGGAGGCTTTTGTCTCTCTGTGCGCATGCTCACTGGGTGTAGGCCTCTAGGGCCCCTGTGCACGGAACATAACCCCCCAACCCCAGCCTTGCCACAGAGGCCCAGTTGCACACACACTGGGAGGGCCTGGCTATCGTCTTGGGCTAGTGGACAGCCGGCCAGACACTGCTAGGCAGTCTGGATCTCTGCTTCCCTCTCCTTCTGGAACTTGTCCTTCTCCTGGCCTCTAAGCCAACTAGTCACAGGGGTGGCCCATCCGTCTTTTCCTGGGTGAGCCAAGGACTTCCTCCTTCTCACGTCCACCCTGCCCCAGTCCTGCCCTTCTGAGCACCCAGAACAAGCTGACTGTCCCCTCCCCTTTGCCCAGGCAGGGCTGGGTTGGAACTCATGTCCCAGCCGCGTCCCCTGAGTTTTTTTCCCCCTTCTTGGGGAGCTCTGTGGGAACACAGATCAGGGGACAGGAGGTACAGTTTGGGACTCTCTTGGAAGGAAGTCAGGGTTTGGCTGGGCTCCACCAGTGAAGTAGGAGTTCGCCTGGTAAATGGCTGGGAGGAGAAGGAGGAAAGGCATCCCAGGCAGAGAATGGCTCGGGGCGCGGCAGGGCCGGTGGGGGGGCGGTGACTGTAGCCCCTCTTCTAGAAACCAGAGCAGGCCAAAGGCAAGAGATCTGGGGAGACAGGACGGGTGGACGTTCTCCTGAAGAGCCCAAGGCAGGACAGCCTAGTGGTCAGGACTCTCGGGTGAGCCCACCCTAGGTGAGAATCCCACTCCCCCTGCACTGTGAAGCTTGGGCAAGACACAGAGCCCCTTTTCCGCATCTGTCCATTGGGAAGAGTAACACTTTTTTCTCCTTTTTCTGCTGGATTCTATTCAGATTAAGAGACACTTGTCCCTAAAACACCCAGCACAGTGCCCGGTGCTCCTACAGGGGACAGTCTGTCCTCAAGGACAGAGGGAGGCCCCTGGGATAACTGTCCCCATTTAGCCCAGAAGGGGATTTAAGGCTCAGCCTGTGTCCCACAAGGGGGAGGAGTTTGGGATGGACAGTCTGGGGCGAGCAGGAACAGGCTGAAGCTGTGTCAGGCGAGGCTCAGGCTCCAGGTGAGAGGAGGGTCTCCAGGTCCCACGGCCCCGGCCCCACCTGTCTCTGAGAAGATGCTGCCAGATCACCCATCACTCAAACTGCCGGAAAGCCGGGAGTCAAGAGAGGTGGCCTGGGTCCACCAGTCCTGGCTCAGTCCTGCTGCAGCCTCCCACATCTCTGCCTCCCAGCTCTCCTCTCTCCTTTGAAAGTTTGCTTCTTTTTTTTTTTTTGGAGTAGTTATACCCAGACAAGGCAAAAAAATAAAAATAAAAATTGAAGGAAACGCTATAAAAGTTGCCACAGTGCATCCTGAGCTGTCCTTCTGGTCTTCTGGGTGTAGGTTTCCAGGACATTTCCCTGCCTAGAGAACTGCCTTTTTCCAACTCCTATGGGATAGTACCCACCTCCACTCAAAGACCTGCAGAGACTCCCACGTGTATATAGCAAAGGCAGCTCTTCCAAGGCTTTCAGCAACACTACCTTCTCCCCTCAAGCTGCCATGCCTTTGCCCTTGCTATGCCAGCCTCCAGGGGCCTCTGCCAAAACTCTACATTGCTCCAGACCAGACTTCCTTGTTGTCAGGCATCTGCCCCCTCTCTCAGCTCCTGCCCTTCTTGCCCCTCACCTCTCTCCTGGTGCCCCACAGTCCCAGGGGTCTTCATGGTGGTGCTTTTCAAATCTAGTTTTCACGAGAGAGTCATCAGAGTCATGCGTTCTCACTCGACTATGGGCTTCTCCGCACTTTCTTCCTTTTGTTGCCACGTCCCTCGATGTCTTACACATAGTGGGTGCTTGAAAAAAAAATTTATTTTTAAGTGTTCAATTTGGTTTTTCTTTAGGGATTCAGTCTCCAAGACAGCAGATCCGGGTTTGAATCCTGACTCTCTCATTTCCTAGCTGTGTGTCCTTGAGAAATTCAGTCGACCTCTCTGAGCCTCTGTTACTTCATCTGGAAAATAAAGTCAATACTAACACCTCCCTCCACGAGTAACAGTGAGATGACAGTGTGTGTAAAACACCCAGCACTGGGCTGAAGCAGAGAGCTGCTGACATGTTCTACTCACGGGAGTTGTGCAGTCCTATTCTGTCTCATTCAGACTTGCCCAAGGTCGACGGTCAGGTGGAGGGCAGTGCTGGGACTCGACCCCTGTCTCCGCCCACTCCAGGGCACCTGACTGCCTTCTAATGAGTGAGACTCACAGATCACTGTCTGTTTAGTAGATAAGGGGAGAACAGGGTAGAGAGAGGCTGAGTTGTGACCCCCGGTCATACAGCCCTGTGAGCAAAGTAAGGGTCAGCCTGTCTGCCAGGTCCCTGGTGGGTTTTCTGGGCCCCTTCTCCACAGCCTCAGTGAGACCCACCACCCAGATCAGGGGCCTCTGGTCCTCCTGGGGGGCCAAGGAATCAGCAAAGAGGGCCTCTTGGTGGCCTGATGGCCCCCACAATCGGGAAGTCACTAAAGCAAAGACTCCCCACTTGTGGGATGCTCACATGGACCCTGTTATCCTGTCTTCCAGGGGCTCACTCACACACCTGGGGTACAGGGGCTTGCCAAAGGAGGGGTATGACCAGCATCCTTCCCGCCCAGACCTCATTGACCAGCACGGGACAATGAGCTCTTGCCTGGGCTGCGGCAGCCCTGGGGCTGGAGCTGGAAGCTGGGTACTGCTCAGGATCAGGGTCAGAGCCCCTTTGCAGAACATCTGGGGGCTCTTCCCCAGCCCTGGCCCCCGCAGAGCCTGCCCAACTGCGTCTCTGAGCCGCACCCAAACTCTTCCGGGCTTTGCCAGGGAGACTGGAAATTTCTGCCCAGCAGCTTCTCTGGGAGGATTTCGACACTCAGCTCAGTGGGGGACTGGGAGGAGCCAGGCTGCTCCCGGCTCAGCTTCTCACGGCTCTGCTTGGGGGGAATGGGAGGGGGACTTCGCTAGGCCTTGGTGAGTCCTTCAAAAATAATTGTAATAACAGTCAACCGGTTCCAACAACAGTGACCCTGTACTGAGCGCTCACTGAGTGCCAGACTCCGTGCTAAGTCAAGACTGGCACCGCATCAGTGCCATAGCCCAGGCGAGGCTGGCACTGTTACTAACCCATCTCACAGACGAGCAGAAGCAGAGTGGTGAAGGCGGCCGTTGAGGCTACAGAGGCAGAAGCCGAGGCCAGGCCTGTGATATTCCGGAGCCCAGGAGGTGCAGGTCATTAGCTGGTTGGGAGCAGGCAGGGCTGCCTGGGGTAGGAGAAACACTGGGAGCCACGAAAGGCAACTCTGATACTCAAACAACAACTATGGCTCGACCAGAAACTGCAGTTCAGGTGAAGGCATGCTTGGACCCTGCGTCTCTGTTAGCAGCCTCCTGGGGGTACACTCGGACCCCTTGAGACCTCAAGGGGTCTGGAAACCTCGCCCCAACCAGTCCTGGTAAACCAGTAATTCCAGACCCCTCCCTCCCCTGTCTGGCTCTGGGGCTGGGGGCGTCTGATCCTGTGAGGTCAGATGCTTCAGGCTTGCTTTTTGCTTTCTAGGTCCCTGGAAAAGTGCGCGGTCAAATTCACCCTGAGGGTAAGGTGCCCCTACCGAGCGCCTCGCCCTCGGCTCCCAGGGCTGTCACCAGCCTCCAAGTCACAACCGGGGGAGAGGGGCGAAGGGAGAATCTCAGGACTCGGGCAAAGGAATGGGGTGGCCGGAGGGAGGCGGGGGTTTCGGACACCCCGGCCAGGCAGCAGAGCGACCCGCCGCCGCAGTGATGACCCTCCCCGGACTCAGGTCCCCCACCCATTAAACGGGCAGACCGATCCCTTCCCTCCCCGGCAGCTGGGGATTCAGTGAGCTCCCGGGGAACAGCGAGCGTAAGGGGTAATAACGGGGCCACCCCAGGCCCAGCTCCCCGCTGCCTCCTCGTCCCGCCGGGCGCCGCTCCCCGCCCCCGGGGCCGGGCCGCCGAGGGCGATGCGTGCAGGGCGCGGCGGCGGCGCGGGCCCAGGCGCCCAGTTCAGCGGAAAGGAATGTCTTGCTCGGCGGGGGAGGCCGCGGGCCCTCGAGGCCGTGTAAACCCGGCCGCCCTCCCCGGGCCTCATTTATTGCGGCTCTAAAGCCGGGCTCGTTCCGCCAGCCGGGCTGCTCGCCGGGTCGGCGGCATGACTCACCCCCGCGCTCCGCCGCCTGCTCCCGCCACCGCCCCCCACCCCGGCCCCTCCCGGCCGCCGCCAGCAGACCCTCTGACAAAGTGGGCCCAAAGTCGGGGAGGGTTTCTCCGTGGGGATGCGCGCGCCCCTGCCGCCGGAGCCCGCCGCCCCGCCCCCACCCGTTGCGGCGCCCCCTCCCCTCCCCTCCCCTCCCCCTCCTCCCCTCCCCGGGCCGCCCGCCCGTTCCCTCCCCTCCCCCGCTCCATAACTCAAAAGCTTGTCAAGCTGGTTCCAGACTCCTGGCGCCGGGCTCCGCTCCAGGAAAGAAAAAAAGGAAAAAGAAAAAGGGAAAAAGCCGGCGCGAGGGAGCGAGATGGAGAGAAAAAGGCCCGTAGAGCCACACTGCGCCCCCGGGCCCCGTCCCCCTGCCCCCACCAACCCTGCTGGGGAACCCCCGCACCCTGGGGGGCAGAGGGCGCGCGCGCAACACTGATCAATTATTTATGGGCGAATCAATTATTCAGCTGCCCCGGGAAGGGGAGGGGCGGGGTAAGGCCGAGGAGCTGGAGGGCGGCTGCGGAGACCACCCCGCCTGACTGGGGTCGCGGCTCTCCCGCTGGGCCTCGGGGGGTTGGGAGGCGTCCCCACGCCGGGGGTCCTGTTGTGAGAAAACTGCCTCGGGGTGGGCTCCAGGAGGAGCGCGGGGGAATCCGCGGAAACAACAGAGACAACTCAGAAACATCCCAATTAGACCGGGAGGCCGGGGGTTGAAAAGAGCTGACTGGGGCTGGGGGGTGGCGTGGGAAGAGCCTGGCTGCGAATTCTTTCCTTTCTGACTTCATTCGTTCCCTTCTCTTTTGCGAGCCCACTAGGGTCCACTGTGCCCAGAGCCGAGGATGGCCGGTGGCAGAAGAGGGTTAAGAGCAGGAATTCGGAGTTAGCTCCGTTCAGTTGCTCAGTCGCGTCTTTTTCGTGGCTCTCTGCGACCCCGTGGACTGCGGCGCGGCCAGGCTCCCCTGGAGTTAGAGCTGGGTCCGGTTCTGGGTCTGTACTGTGTTCTCCCCGGCTCTGTGCCCTTAGGCAAGGGACTTGCCCTTTCTGAGCCTCCACTCCGTCATCTGCTGGGTGGAGAAGAGCAGAAAGATAACGTGAAAGACGTGGGTGTGAGGATTCAGTAAAATGGGCACTTGGGCAGGCCTGGCACCTAGTGGGGTGTAGGAGGGGAGATTCTTTCTTCACTTTGAGGGGAACATGCCAAGGCCCCCAATATCCTTCCCTCTCCCCTGCCCCCCAAATCTGGGCTGTGTGTCGGTCTCTCAGTTGTGTCTGACTCTTTGTGACCTCATGAACTGCAGCTCTCTAGGCTCCTCTGTCCATGGAGATTCTCCAGGCAGGAATACTGGAGTGGGTTGCCATGCCCTCCTCCAGGGAATCTTCCCAATCCAGGGATTGAACTCAGGTCTTCAGCATCGCAGGCAGATTCTTTACCGACTGAGCCACCAGGGAAGCCCATGCCCCCCCTACCCCAACTCTGGGTGCTGGATAACCTGCATCTTCCCTTGGCTTCAGACATTTGAAGGTCATTATCAAAACCAAGTCAACCCCAAGGTCTCTGTCCAGGGCTCTCACCTCTGGCAGGCTTCTCACTGCCTGGCCCTTCAAAGGCTAATGCCTAAGGCAGCCAGAGGGGTCTACGTGAGCCTCAGTTGGATCTTCTTGCACCCTACATCCTTCCCTCCTCTGCAGCCTCCTCCTCTCCCCACGTCCTTCATCCTCCTTCCAGCCTTCTCCTCCCTGCTTCCCATCTGCTGAAGAGGTTTGGAGCTCTGAGGCCCTGGGAGCCAGGGCTTGTCAGAATAGAAGTGGGTGCAGCTCTCGAGAAGGTCCTGGCCTCCCAGGACACACTGTTCAGGGCACCAATATATTTTCCAGAGCTCAGGAACTAAGCAGGCTTCTGTTTCCAGACTCAGGCTTGCCAAAGGGTGTACTGTCTTCTCACCAAATCTTACTATTGTTTTTCAGTCGCTCAGTCCTGTCCGACTCTGCAACCCCATGGACTGCAGCACACCAGGCTTCTCTGTCCTTCAGTATCTCCCGGAGTTTGCTCACATTCATGTCTGTTGAGTCGGTGATACTATCTAACCATCTCATCCTCTCCCACCCTCTTCTACAAATCTTACAACAGCTGTGTGAGGTGAACCTGGGCAGATCTAGGTTTCCTGAGGCCTGAAGCTTTTACCATCTTGGGGACCCTCTTTAAGAAAAATAATGTGAAGTTATGAATACACTGTTAAGCCCAGAGCCTTGACAGGAGTACCTGAACCTGAAGCTTCATTATCTTCTGGTAAATCGCCACTGGAGGTGGGGGACATAATTATGCCTTTGTAGAGGTGGAAAGAAAGCTTTAGAGAGGGAAGTCGCTGGCCCAAGGTCACAGAGCTGGACAGAATGCAGCTGGGGTTCCAGCCCAGGTCTTACTCTACAGGCAACACCCTGAACTGCCTCAGTGCATATACCACCCACCACCTCACCTTCTCACCTGTGCCCACCATGGCTCCAGCCCAGGCAAGGTCAGGGATAGCAGCCCTTTCCTCCAAGCTAGCCTGTGCCCTCCTTCCCAAGGCCCTCATGCCCCAGCACTCCAGCCTAGGAGACTTTCTGTCTTGTGACAACAACCACACAGTACCAGGAGGTAGATCTCTTCTGACCTTTCAGTTCCCACAGCTGTTCCTGCTCATTCCAGAACCCAGACTCCTCAAATGACCCCAAGGGAATGCCCCCTGTTAGGTGGTGAGCTTCCAGGCGCAGGGGCTGCCTCTGTCTTGTTTGGCAAAGCATTTTCAGCTTTCAGCGCAGGGCAGGTATGGAGCAAACCATTAAAATACATTTAGAAGTAACACCTATTCCCAGTTTCAGGAGGGGGTGGGATGTTAGGGGCAGTGGAGACACTGTTAAACTGCAGACACCCGGGTCCCTCCAGACCTATTGAATCAGGCTCTCTGAACGTAGGGCCTGGGACTCTGCATTTTAGAACTCCCTCAGGTACATCCCAAGCTCAGCAAAGTTTGAGACACCCAAAACATTATGTGTTGACCAAGTCCCTCTCACAAAGGGGACTCATCACACCTGGTGGTGGTTTAGTCAGCAAGTATGTCTTACTCAGAGCTGGTGATGGACAGGGAGGCCTGGCGTGCTGCGATTCATGGGGTCGCAAAGAGTCGGACACAACTGAGCGACTGATCTGATCTGATCTGATCTGATGTCTTACTCATGCTACCCCATGGACTGTAACCTGCCAGGCTCCTCTGTCCATGGGATCTTCCAGGCAAGAGTACTTGAGTGGATTGCCATTTCCTCCTCCAGGGAATCTTCCTGACCCTGGGATCAAACCCAGGTCTCCTGCATTGCATGCAGATTATTTACTTATTGAGCTACCAGAGAAGCCCCTCATCACACCTAATTCTGGCCAATTTTACCAGTGTACCAAGGTCACCTTCAAGCTGAGAGCTAATTGTTTCTAATACTTATTAAAGATCAGTGGTGTCCCTGGGACTGGATCTGAGGTTTCAGATAGCTGACCTGACTGGACACTCACAAAAACTCTTTAAGAAGTAGAGACAATTATTGTTCCCATTTTATAGATAGAGAAACTGAGGCCAGGTGAGGCAAAGCAACTTGTAGACAGACAAAGAAAGAAAAAAAGTAAAGTTGTTCAGTCGTGTCTGACTCTTTGCAACCCCATGGATGGTAGCCTGCCTGGCTTCTCCATCCATGGGATTTTCCAGGCAAGAATACTGGAGTGGGTTGCCATTTCAAGGCACTGGGGAACAAGGAGGTTGAAACAGGAGAGCTGTCTGCAGGACCACTGGTCTCAGCAGTGTAACTTACAAGGGTCTCCATAGATAAGAGTATATATTCACTGCCTGTGAATAGCTTGGAAAAATGTACAGTCACTACAAGGACCTCAGGCTAAGATGTGCAAAAAATTAGGTGACAGACCCCAAAGAAATCTAATCAAGTAAGCCTCTTCTTCCTGGTTATCTTTGGAGTCAGTGTTCTGGGGAATGCGTGTTTGCAGAAGGATTTGATGTGTTTGCTTCAGGCAAATCTTTGCCTTTTCTCTGCCTGCTGTTCTGGTACAAAGGGAAATGGCCAGGCCAACAGGAGGAGAGAACCTGGGCTGGTGGTGAGCAGGCAGGCTGGCACTGCAGGCCGGCATGGCTCTCTGGGCTATCTGCAGGACTCAATCATCTGATCCCCTGAGCCAGTGCTGTGTGCAAACACAGCCTCTTTTCTGCTCCACTAGTGTGATCAAGGCACTGGGGAGGCGTCCGCTGGGGAGGAGATGATTTAGTGGCCTCTGTTCCTGGTGCCCAAGGGACTAGTTGGGGCGGAGGGTGTGGACTTACTCTGAGAAGACCCAGAAGGCAGAACTAGGGGAGGTCACCCAGAGAGGTGTTCAGCCTCACAAGGTAAACCATCTAATTGTCAGGGTAGCCTTGTAGGTAGTGAGCATCCTACCTGGGGAGGTATTCAAGGACAGATAGGGTGTGTCTGTGTGTGTACAGAGCCATGACTCAGGAAAAGGATCGGCTGAGGCAACTTTGAGAGCTTTTTCCATACCGAGACTGGGAATTTCCATTCTTAATGTAGTTGACCAGCCCAAGGGAAGCTGATGGGAAAAATTAACACAGAGAGAAGGTGACCAAGGTTACAGTGCTCAGACTGGGAACCCACAGGCCCTGAAGAGGCACCCAAGGGACATGGAACCAAGCCCACAGCCCTTGGCCTTCCAACAAAACTGGCATTGCTTAGCACTTGGACATGCTCCTTTCTCTCGCAGTCATCTGTAAATGCTCGTTAGCCCTTCATGATAATGATTAATAATACTATTAGTGATGACCAACAATCAATAATCGTAATATCCATAGCATGAACTGAGTACTTACTCAAGCAGGCGCTGTATGTTTAAACCCATGTAACTGACATGACAATCCTATGAACAATGTCCTTACTTTTACTATCATTCCTATTTAACAGATGAGGACACTGAGTCTCAGAGAACTGACATGTGACCCAGACTCAGAGCCGTGCTGCCATCCATCTGTGGGGCTACTTCTACCCTCAGTGGCAGGGACCCTGGCCACTTCCCACCCCAGGGTTACAGAGCAGCAGAAACTGGCATGGGAACAGGGAGAGGGGAACCATCTTCTCCAACTCCCTCATTTTACACCAAGGGAAACAGGTGCCAGTGAGGGGAAGAGACGTCTCAGTGTCAGCATCAAGACCAAAGGCTGCTGGTTTCCTGGGTGGGCTTCTGTGCACTCCTACATCCCACTCCTCTTTCACAATGATATTTTAAAAGTTGTTAATGTTCGCATATTTGTAAGAACACATTGTTAAAGAAATGAGAAGACCTGCCACGTGTGAAGCAGTTAAACTGTGTGCAGAGACTGTTTGCTTGCCTGTAATGGGGACAATAACAATGCTTCCCCACTGACCTCGCAGGAGGGGGTCACAGTTAAAGGTGACAGGGAATGTAAAGCAGCTGTTTTATAAACTGGAGGCCACCGCCAGGGTGATCATCTTTGGATGCTGGGCATAGAGATTAGAAGTAAATGCTGCAGCCCCTATCAGGAAAACTGACCAGCATTTAGGGCCCAGCGCCATCAGGTCTCCTAGTGTTAGATCCTCCCTGGAAAGCATCCCATTCATTTATTCATCCTTCTGCCTGGAAATCATGTATTGAGCACCTGCTGTGTGCAGCAGTATGTCCAGCCCAGCAGCTTTGAGCCCAGGCTCCAGGTCAACTCTTCCCCGTCCTGGGTTCGTATCTCAGCTTCATCACTCTCCAGCAGACATGGAACTCCCTCTGGGAGCCTCTGTGTCTCCTGGTAGGATGCCGTCCGGCTGCTCTAGCAGAACCCAGGGGACAGCAGCTCACGGAGAGAAGGGCTGACTCCCTTCTCAGGTTAGTCTAGGGGGCTCTGTGCTGGGAGCTGGCCCAGGGCCTAGGCACGTTTTGTCTCTCTCATTCCATAGGGAATTGAAGTGAAGTGAAGTCGCTCAGTCGGGTCTGACTCTTTGCGACCCCATGGACTGTAGCCTACTACGCTCCTCCATCCATGGGATTTTCCAGGCAAGAGTACTGGAGTGGGTTGCCATTTCCTTCTCCAGAGGATCTTCCTGACCCAGGGATCGAACCCAGGTCTCCCATACTGTAGGCAGACGCTTTACCCTCTGCACCACCAGGGAAGTCCCCCATAGGGAATTGCCTCCACCCAAAAGGTGGAAGATGGCCACCACCTTCCCCTCCCAATTCTTTCCTGTGTGTTGGGAGGACCCAGGAGGTGGAGACTGCTCCTCCTCTTTCAGGGAGAGCTGGACAGCACTTGGATCATCTCTCTCACATCCCATTGGCCAGAACTGACCACATGACCTGCCTTAGTTGCAAGGGATACTGGGAAATGTAGTATTTAGCCTGGCAGCCGTGTGCCTCATTAAAACCCTGGAGAGGGGGGTTTTATTACTAAAGGTGTGATAGCAGAATGGGTACTGGGCAGCAGCCAGCAGCCTCTGCCACGTAGGATTCAGGGAGGTACTTTGGGGAAGCACTCAACACAGGCCCAGGTATGTGGCTGGTGCTCGGGAACTGTGCATTCAGGAATACAGGGACCTGCTTAGACCGAAGCCCTGGGAACTGCTCTGGCTGTTAAGTGGGGGCCTCCACCCCATGCCCTGCATCCTCTAGATGATGGGGAGGAGCACTGAGAGACAGCAGTCCTCCACCCAACCCCTCAGGACTCCCAGCCCAGCCTGGGGAGGATCTCAGGTCTCCTTTCTCCCTTCAAAGGAAAAACAGGAAAGCAGCCTTGTCTTCAGGGCTTGGGGACATGGAGAGATGAGTGACATAGGGGCCCTTGCAGCTCAGCCTCCACGGAGCATGGCAGCCTCTGCCAACCCAGAGCTCGAGGCTGGGGTCCATGTTTGCCGTGCTCAGGCTCTCAAACCCTGGGCAGAAGCCCTGGCAGGCATCTTTGTTCCACACCTTCTGAATGCAGCACCAGCTGGATTGAGCTCAGAGAGACGTTCCCTCCCTGAATATTCCCCTCCGGACACGAAGCCCTTCTCAGCCTAAGGAGGACTGGTGGGTGACACAGGAAGGAGGAATATCACCTCCCTCGGCACTGTGTCCCCGTGGGTCCAGCGCACCCCTAGCCACGTTGCAGGAGGCTCTCCTTCAGAGGCTGGGTTTAGGCTCAGGAGCTGAGACACCCCCCCAAGCCACCCCCCATCAGACATACACTGGTTCTGCCTCTTAGCAGCAGCATGAGCTGATCTTTCCAATTACAATGATGATGATAAAGGCACCGGTTGCTCCATGTTATTGTAAAGGTTTGTAAAATAATCCATGCAAGGTGCTTGTGGAGACGAAGAGCTCAGTGAAGAGTGTCTGTTCAGACCAGGGTGATGACTGTTATTTTCTTCCATCCATTCCTCCCCCTTTGCCCACCCGCTACCTGTCCATACTTCCCTGCCGTCGACGCCCTCCTATCCCACCGTCTGCATGCTAAGGCTTCTTTGAGGCCCCCAGACTGGGCAGGTCCCCTGCATCCGCTAGCTTTGCATTGCAGCTTTCTCCTTCCCAGTACTTTCCAGAACGTGATGAATTCATTCTGGGTGGAGCACTGCCCTCCTGACCTGGAGTCCTGAGCCAGCAGAGACTGTGCCTATTTCATTCATTGGCATAGCCCTGGTGCCTGACACAGGGTGTGGTGGCATGGTGAGGAGCCCAGTGAAAGCCCTCCGAATGAATGAATGAGGAAGTGAATCAATGGTTACATGAGTGATGAGGGCATTTTGCCATCTGCCTGAGAATGTGTATTTAAGAGCAGAGTTCAGGGACTCAGAAAGACTAATTTTAATGTCAGCTCAGTCATTGACTTGCTGGTGACTTGGAACAAGATCCTGCTTATTTTTTATTTTTTCCATGCCCACCTCCTCCCTGCTTCTTTTTTTTAAATGTATTTATATATTTTATTTTTGGCTGCACTGGTTCTTTGTTGCTTTGTGCGGGCTTTCTCTAGTTGCAGCAAGCTACTCATCTTTGTGGCGTGCAGGCTTCTCATTGCTTTGGCTTCCCTCGTTGTGGAGTGCAGGCCCTAAAGCACGGGCTTAGTAATCGTGGCTCAAGGGGCTTAGTTGTTCTGCGGCATGTGGAATCTTCCTGGACCAGGGATCGAACTCATGTCCCCTGCATTGGCAGGCAGATTCTTAACCACTTGCCCCTACTTCTTCTTGAGTTTTAGTTTCCTCCTCTAGAAACTAACAACGCATCATAGAGTTGGTGAGGAGTCACTGGAGATCATGGGGAAATACTGCAGAGATATTGAGCTCCCAGTGCATAATAACTGCTTATTAAGCACTGGTTGTAACAATTATTCTTTTTTCTTTGTTTTTTTTTATCGAAGTGTGAAAGTGAAAGTCGTTTGGTCGTGTCTGACTCTTTGCGACCCCATGGACTATACAGTCCATGGAATTCTCTAGGCCAGAATACTGGAGTGGGTAGCTTATCCCTTCTCCAGTGGATTTTCCCGACCCAGGAATCGAACCGGGGCCTCTTGCATTGCAGGCGGATTCTTTACCAACTGAGCTGTAGATGATGTACAATATTATATAAGTTACAGGTGTCCAACGTAGTGATTCACAATTTTTAAAGGGTATGTATGCTCCGGGGACGACAGAGGATGAGATGAGTCTGAGTGAACTCCGGGAGTTGGTGACGGACAGGGAGGCCTGGCGTGCTGTGATTCATGGGGTCGCAAAGAGTCGGACATGACTGAGCGACTGAACTGAACTGATGCTCCATTTATAGTTATTATAAAATATCAGCTAGTCCTAATTATTATTAATATTCTCCTTGAAACAACCAGTGGCGTTTACTCTGCATTTTTATGTCAAAGTTCCCTGGACTGACCCACTCTCCTTCACTACTGGAAAGCTCAGGAATAGTTGACAAAAGCTTTCATTCATTCATTCATTCATTCATGCACACAGTGATTTGGCAAACACTTTCTGGGTGTTCTCCAAGTGCTGGGTTCAGAGCTGGTTGCTGGTGTGGGGAGTAGAAAGGAGGGTAGTGCAGGAGAAGAAAACCATCAAGTTCATCCTCTGGGCAAAAGGAAGTGGCAGAGACCCTCTGTCCACATCCTGTCACACCCCACCCTGCCCATGGCCCGTCCATCTGTGTCCTTTTCCTGTGCCTCTTTCATCCTGGCCTGGGGAGGGGGCTCTGCACCCCCACCCACCAGCAGCCATTTCCTGCCCTTCTGTCATCTGCCTCCTTTGATCCTTTTGTCAAGAGACTCTTAGAAGCCTCTGAGCCGTTGGCAACCCTGGCAACCTCTTCTCCTGGGCTGGTGACCCCCGCAGAGGTTGGAGCCACGTGGGCTTCTCTTGGGATGCTGCCCTGGGAGGCAGATGGTTTCTGGCCTCATTCATTCATTCACTCATTCAGCATTCATCACTCATTCACAGGCTCCAGCCTGTGAGGGGCCCACACAGAGTAAAAGACAGCCCCGGTCCCTGCCCTCATGGAGCTCCCAGACCATTCTGAAGGGTGATGGATGTGCATTGCTGATAAGGAAACAGGCCTCCAAACATGGGCCTAGGGTCTTCACCTGGCACGAGCGCCCTTGCCCAGCTCAGAAGCTCAGCTGATGCTCTTTTCTTTTGACTGCGCTGGCTCCTGGTTGCGGAGCCTGGGCTCAGTAGTTGCTGCGTGAGGACTTAGTTGCTCCTAGGCATGTGTGATTGCAGTTCCCTGACCAGGGATCAAACCTACGTTCCCTGCATTGGAAAGCAGATTCTTAACCACTGGACCACCGGAGACAGGGCTTCCCTGGTGGCTCAGACGGTAGAGAATCTGCATGCGAATGCAGGAGACCCAGGTTCAATCTCTGGGTTGGAAAGATCCCCTGGAGAAGGAAATGGCAACCCGCCCCAGTATTCTTGCCTGGAGAATCCCATGGACAGAGAAGCCTGGTGTGCTACAGTCCATGGGGTCACAAAGAGTTGGCCGCGACTGACCAGCTAACACTTTCCACCAGGGGAGTCCCTCCACTGATGCTTTTGAGGGGCTGCCATTTATTGAGGACTTACCGCGTGCTGGGTGCAGTGGCTCAGCGGTTTGTGGCCCCGCAGGAACCTGCTGACTCATCCCTCTAGCCCTGTGAGGGAGGGATGGTTATTCTCCCCATTTTATAGATGAGAAGATCGAGGCACAGAGAGATGAAGAAGTCTGCCTGGGGCCCTGTGGCTTGTGGACGGCAGAGCTGGGTTTTGAACCTTGTTTGACAGAGTTCAGCACACATGCTGTTCCGTCCCCTGGTGAAAGAAGAAGGGTAGGGTGATCCCGGCATGAGGACCCTGGACTCACCTCTGCTACACAAGCTGGGGGACCCGCCCTTTCCACATTCTGGCCTCAGTAGTTCCAGCGGGTGGTTGGGTGGGTGGGAGGGTGGGAAAGAGTCAGGAAAGAGGGTGGAGGCCCACCTCCAGGGGAGGCCCTTCGGAGGCAGCTGTGTGGACTTGAAGGGAGGCCTCCTTTCTGCTCCACCCCCTCCTGGGGCCTCCAGTAAGAGGGAGGAGGAGGAAGAGGGTAGCTGGTTGGCGGGGAGGATGGTGGGGTCATCTCTGAGTCAGGACTCGGGGGAGAAGTGGGCAGGGCAGTTTCTTCACACCCTGGGTCCCACACCTTTTCCTCCCCCAACGCAGAGGCGGCCAATCCATCCATCCCTCCACCCACTCACCCACCCATCCATTTACTCATTCACGCATTCATTCGTTCACACACTCAGATACTGTGTGGGCAATAGGGTACACAGGTAGCCCAGTGTCTGTCCACAGTGAGCTTCCTGCGGGGCAGCTGACGACACGTGGAGAGCTCAGCACGAGGACGTTCGGGTGTGTTCAGCGCTGGGAAGCTGTGGAGTGAATGTCGTTGGGCTGCGGCCTCCTGCAGGAGCTGACGTTTGGGCTAAGATTGGAAGGATCAGTAACAAGAGCCCTGCAGCCCCGTTTACAATAGCCAAGACACGGAAGCCAGCTAAATGTCCATGGACAGAGGACTGGATAAAGAAGATGTGGTACATATATACAACAGAGTATTACTCAGCCATTAAAAAGAATGAGCTAATGCCATTTGAAGCCACACGGATGGACCTAGAGAGTGTCATACTGAGCGAAGTAAGTCAGAGGAGGAGAAATATTATATGGCCTCCCTTATACGTGGAATCTAAAAATAAGTGATACAAATGAACACACCTACAAAACAGAAACATACTCACAGACTTCCAGAATGAATTTATGGTTGTCAGGGGGAAGGATGGGGGGAAGGGATAGTTAGGGAGTTTGGGACGGACATGTACACGTGGATAACCAACAAGGACCTGCTGCATAGCTCAGGGGACTCTGCTCAATGTCATGCGGCAGCCTGGATGGGAGGGGAGTTTGGGGGAGAATGGATACATGTTATCTGTAGGCTGAGTCCCTTTGCTGTTCACTTGAAACTATCACAATATTATTTGTTAATCAGCTACACCCCAATACAAATTTAAAGTCTTTTTTTTTTTCTTAAGGAGCCCCAGCAGCCCTGGGGAGAGGGTCTCCAAGTGTCAGGAATGGCAAGTGCAAAAGCCTGGAGTGAAGAGTGGAGGGGAGCCTGTGTGAGAGATGGAGGGAAGGATGTAAGATGGGGACCAAAGCAGAGTCCCACATGGGCTGGTACCACGGGCACAGAGTCCCATGTCCTTCTGGGTACAACGCGAAGCCACCGGGCATTGGACATGAACCCAGTCTTGTCTTCAAAGGCGCTGTGGGTCTCGCTGGGCTGCAGTGCGCAGGAGGCCGGGAAGAGTGTGGTGGAGGCGGGGAGGCCCTGGGGAGGCTGCTGTGCAGGGAGAGATGGAGGGGCTGGACCTGGGGTGGCTGTGGGAAGAAACGGGGCACAGGTCGGACAGCAGAGCCAACAGGACAAGCTTATGATTGGGTATGGGGGTCGGGGGGCCTGAGTTTGGGGACATTCACTTTTCATCCCTTGGGACAGAGCGGAGCCTGAGGTTGGGGTAAGAACTGACCCCTCTATGAGTGGTTGTTCAGTTGCTCAGTCATGTCCGACTCTTTGCGACCCTGTGGACTGTAGCACGCCAGGCTTCCCTGTCCTTCCCAATCTCCCAGAGTTTGCTCAAACTCATGTCCATTGAGTCGGTGATGCCATCCAACCATCTCCTCTGTCGCCCCCTTCTCCTCCTGCCCTCAATCTTTCCCGGCATCAGGGTCCTTTCTGATGAGTGGGGCAACCCCCAGACTACAGACTCCCTGGACCCACAGCCCCACCCCACATCCTCGTTTTCTGTAATTGATGGGGGCCCCACACTGTGTTTGATCAGCTGTCTGGGCCCCTCAGGGGCTGGTGGTCAGTCTGTCCCTCTGCATCGGTCCGTCTCAGAGAGGAGGGACCCCCAGGCAGAGGGAACGTCCACCCGAGTTGGAGCCAGACCCTCCTCGCTCTGCTTTGCTCCAATGCCTCCTCCCAGGAAGCCGGCCCTCCAGGCTGGGGGTTGGATGCTCTGCCAGCCGCGGGTGGCACTCCCTGGATCCCAGGACCCGGCCCCCACAACTGCCGGCTGTTTACCCACAAGGGCTTCTACCTGCCAGAGATCCCTGCTTTCCACAAGGAGCTCCAGCTCCCTGATGGCTGGGAAGGGCTGTTTTAGGGTCAGGACTATACCATCAGGCACCCAGAAAGCTGTGGCCTGGAAAATCCCATGGACAGAGGAGCCTGGTAGGCACAGTCCCTGGGGTCGCAAACAGTCCGACATGACTGAGCGACTTCATTTTCCTTCTTTCTTTCTTTGAGTCTTGTGAAGACACTGCCCGGCTCCTTCCTCCCTCGTGGCCTGACTCAGGGATGCCCCAGCACCCACCCCGCTGTCCAGCCACTTCCTCCCTCCTTCCTCATCCCCTTGTCCAGCAAAGCTACCCTTTTTTTAAAAAAATTATTTTTCATTAATTTATTTGGCTGCACTGGGTCTTAGTTGGGGCATGTGGGATCTAGTTCCCTGACCAGGGATCGAACCCAGGCCCCCTGTGTTGAGAGCTGAGTCTTAGCCACTGGACCACCCAGGAAGTCCCAGCAAAATTACCCTTTAAGTCCTTCCCAGCAGTCCCTCTGCCTGCCTTCTGCTACCCCAGTCCAGGCCCCCATTATTTCTCGCCTGATATCTGCAGCAGCCACCCCGCTGGGCCCCCCTCCCCCGCTTCTCCCTTTGTCCCTGCAGTCCCTTCTGCTCGGAGAAGCCAGAGCAATCTTTCTGGAAGGTCTCTGAATGCATCGCTCCTCTGCTAAAACCTTCCATGGCTCCCCATGACCCTCAGCATAACATGGAAACTAACATAAGCCCCAGGAAAGGCCCAACCCAAACTGACTTCTCCACCTCCCTCCTTGGTGGTACTTTCCACAGCTTGTAGCTCTCTGCTTCTGAAACGGAACATACTGCAATTGTTTGAATTAGCCCTGTTTTCTCCTCACCCTTGGGCCTTTGCACGTGTTATGTGTCCTTTGCCAGGAGCCTCCCCACAGCCTCTGCCTGGCTGACTCTGACTCAAGCTTTGGGTTTCAGATTAGACCCTCTTTTGCTGCCCTCTCCCCAGACCCTGCCCTGCCCATCACACCCCTGACCACCCTGGACAGATCCTCCTCTTCAGGTCCTCATCATGCCCACACACAGGAGGTGTCTGGGAGACGGTTCAAGGGCAAGTGGGAGGGTCAGGCTCAGGCCTCTGGGGTATGTGGGCAGGGGAGAGAAGGAGGCAGCCTCAGTGCCACTGTTGTAGCAAATGTAACCCCCTGTCTCTTGGGCACCAACAGAGTCCCATGGAAGGCCTTGGGCTACAGCCACAAATTTAGGAGCAGCTGGAGGGCACTGCCAAGGACAACATACTGGTGACTGCGTCCTGCTCTGTGACAAGAGCCATCCTTGCTGGAGGTCACTCTGTCCCTTTCTCATCCCCAGGTCACAGAGGAGGAAACTGAGGCTCTGAGCGGTGCAGGGACTTGCTCAAGGTCACATAGTCCTGCCAGTGGTGGGGGTAGGAACCCCGGATTATGGCTACATTTGTCATCAGCCACCACCTGGCTGGTTTGGGGCACTTCACCTAGACTCTGCAGGCCTCCAGAATAATGGGTTTCTTAACTGCAATGACCGCTTTTCAGGGGGCTTGTGCAGTCAGCGCCCTGAAGGTGAGCATGATGCAGACACAGCTTTCGGAAGAGGTGGGTCAGAGAGGGGCGGTGACGTGGTCGGGGTCACAGAGCGTGGAGGGGTGGTGGGGGCCAGCTTCAGAGGCTGTGGTATCTGGTGAGATTTTTTTCATTCAGCTTCTCTCTGAAACGGCAGCGATCAGGGCTGGCGGGTGGGTGCGCTGCTCGGCCGGGTCAAGGGAGAGCTGGGGAGGCTCCAAGGTGTCAGGGCTGTGGCTTCAGGCCCGCTCTGGCCCTGGCTCTCCCTCTGCTCCCAGGGCAGGAGTGGGGATGGGGAGCATGAAAGGAGTGGTGGACACGTGAGCCACTCAGAGGCTGGAGCCCACCTTCCTGGCCAACTCTGTGGGGTCTCAACATAACGCTTCACTCCCCTGTTCCTGGCGCAACTTGGAAACTTTGGGGGTGAGCCTCAGTGGCAAAAAAAAAAAAAGGAATCAGCCAGCTCGTCTGCAGCTTGGCGCAGCCCCGTGGGAAGAGCACTGGATGAGGAGTCCAAGCTAGGCTCTGGCATGGCCTCCCTGCGTACCTGGCCCAGGCCTGCTCCCTCTCTGGGCATGGGATTCCTGGTGAAAATCTCTCACGTCAACCTAATTCCCCTTAATGCTCTGGATAGCTCATCCAGGGTAGGGATGGGAGTTCAGAACCTCGTCCTCTCCAGGGCCTCCTCAAGTGAGTAAAGGTGATGACCTGGTTGGTCAAAATCACTCACAAAGGGCCAAAACCAACTGCGGCTCAGAACACCAAGAAAACCATCCCCACGCTTGCTCTCAGGAGACGTAAAACATGCGGGTTTAATCCCTGAGTCAGGAAGATCCCTGGAGGAAGGCATGGCAATCCACTCCAGTATTCTTGCCTGGAGAATCCCATGGATAGAGAAGCCTGGTGGGCTATAGTCCATGAGGTCACAGAGTCAGACAGGACTCAAGTGACTTAGCACACGCTCACGCTTGCTCTCAGTGCAAGAGAAGGCTTCAGACTGAAGTTGAAGGTGGCGGGTAAGGCGGTGTCAAGTTAATACCTTTTGAGAATTTACGGGGGGTGAGCCACACTTGCCCACCCACAGTAGTAGTCTGTCTTTTGGCCTGAGTGTGGACTCCCTATCCTTACTGCCTCAGTGCCATGATTATTCACATCCTGAGATATTGTTGGGTGCCTGCTCTGTGCCAGGCACAGAGGCTCAGAGGGGAGCCCACAGTCGGGCCAGGGAAGTTATCCAGAGCCTGAGAATTAGAACACAGTGTGGCACGAGGGATCACCATCCCCATTTGCCAGATGGGGAATCTGAGGCTTAGAGAAAGGGGCGCTGAGCTGGGAGCTGGAATTCAATGCCTCCACAGTCTCCTACAAACCACACAGGAGCTTGGCAACCCTCAGGAGGCTTGTGGACCCCTTGGCAGGGCCCACAAGAGGTCACACAGTGGTGCCTGTCTGTGCGCCTCTTGCTGCCTCCATTTCAGCTTCTGGGAGGTACAGGGCTGCCGTTAGCCACAGGGCCTTTGCACATGCCTGGACTTCTCTCCCTCGTGCTGTAACAGCCCTAGACCACGTACCCACGAGGATGGGGTTAGGGCCAGTTTCTCCCATGTTTACTGGAAATCCACTCCAGTATTCTTGCCTGGAAAATTCCATAGACAGAGGATCCTGGCAGGCTACAGTCCATGGGGTTGCAAAGAGTTGGACATGACTGAAGCGACTGAGCATACATGCATGCATGCACCCATAAAACCATCACTACTGTCAAGACAGTGAACACATCCACCACCCTTCAAAACTTTTCCTGTGCCCCTGTGGGACCTCCCAGCACCCAGAGTCCCCAGGCAAACACAGAGCTGCTTTGTCACTATAGGTCAGTTGGCACTTTATAGAATGTTCTAGAAATGGAGCCACACAGGATGCGCTCTGTGTCTCCTGGCTCCTTTCACTCAGCATCACGACCTTGAGATTCCTGCCCGTTGCTGCAGCATCGGCAGTTCATTTCTTCTTACTGTTACCGAGTCCTGTTCCCTGGTAGGGATGCCCAGGACCTGTGGAGCCACTCTCTAGCCAATGCATATTTGGGTTGGTTCCAGTTTTGCCTGTTACAAATGCAGCTGCGGTGAACATTCGTGTCCAAGTCCGCGTGGACCTAAGTTTTCCTTTCTCTGGGATAAATGCCTAGGAGGGGAATGGCCTGACCATATGGAAGGTGTATGCTCCACTTTTGAAAAAGCTACCAAATGTTTTCCAGAGTGCTTGAACCATTTTACACTCCCATCAGCAGAGGAGGAGGGTCCCAGAGGAAGAGGGGACTGGAACCCCAGCTCAGCCCACTAGAGCTTGTGTCCCTCACTTCCAGGCCCCAGACCTCCAGGACCGTCTGTCTCAGCTGGCCTTGCGCCCCCAGCGCCTCTGGGCTGCAGGAGAGGGACCAACCCACAGCAGGGGGCTGGGCTGCCATCTCGCCCTCCCCTGCAGGGGTCTGGCTTCCCTTTCCAGCAGACAGCTGCCTTCCCCAGCCCCCCCATACTCTGCCTTCCCTGGCCCCCCTGGACGACAGAGCTGGGCACACAGCGGGTGCCAGGCAGATGTCGCTGGGCCCAGGAAGCAATGGGCTGGACCTCCCTGGGTTCTTGTCTCTGGCTGTGTGAGGGGGCCTGGGGCCTCCCAGGCCCCTGACAAAGGCTCCTGGGTGGTGGGGGGAACGCTGAGGGTTTCACTGGGCTAATTACCAAGCTGGTGAGAGGTGAGTGTGTGTGCGCGTGTGCGCGGGGAAGGGGCCTTGTGCCTTTGAGCACTGGGACAGGAGAAAGAAAGAACCATCAGAACCTAACGGGGCGGGGGCGGGGGGGGGGGCAGAGACGAGGACCAGAAAGAAGCCGCCGAACCGAGGAGGGGCAAACCTCCCCTGCCAGACCCCAGGGAGGTGCGAAGAAGGCGGGGTGGGGTGCCAGAGGGGAGCAGGAATTCTTCATTAAAAATGAAAGCCCGCAGCCGGGCCCGCGGCGGCCGAGGAGCCAGGCTGCCGGCAGCTTCCAGCTCGCGGGAGCTGCGAGGCCCGCGCCGGCTCCAGCCGCCCGCGGCCGACCTCACGCGTCCTCAAAGCCAGCCTGTCCCACTTCCCCCGCCGGTTGCTACAGCAACTGAGCTCTGAGTAATCAGCTGCACGGTGACCTTTCTTCCCCCGGAGAGAGGGAGGGAGGGAGGGAGGGGGGCCGGGGGGGAGAGAGGGGGGAGAGGGAGGGGGAGGAGGCTTGGAGGAAGGGGGGAGGCGGAAGGGAGGAGGGGGAGAGGATGGTGAGGGGAGAACAGAGGGAGAAAGATGAAGAGGAGGAGGGAGGGGGAGGATGGCGGAGCGGTGGGGGGGGGGGGGAGACGGAGGCGGAGGTGGGGAGGAGCAGGGGGAGAGAGAGGAGGCAGGCTGAGCGGCCGGTCAGAGCTGTAGAAACACTGCAGCTGGGGTCTGGGGCTTTGCGGGGAGGAGCTGGCAGTCAGAAGGCAGAGCGAGGAGGGGGTAGCTGGCAGCCCTGCGGTGGGGGCAGGGAGACGCTGCAGAGCTGGCGTGGGGGAGGCCCGTGGAGGGGTCTGACCCCCACTGATTCCTACCCAGCACCGCCTTCACCCGACCCCCATCTCACGCCCTCCTTTACCCTCAGGCTGCCCCTTTCCAGTCGCGGGGCATTAGGAGAGGTGGACAAGTCCCTGTGTGCACTCTGGCTCCAAAGATACCCTTTTGGAGCGGCCTCGACTCCCCCATTACCCAGATGGGAAAAGTGAGGCTCCGAGGCTTGACAGTTTCAGAGCCTTTCACCCTCTGTGACACCCCTCCCCGCCTCCTCTCATCTGCCTAGGACTGTGAGGCAAAGCCAAGCCAGGGCCAGGTCCGGGATGAGTCCGGGGTCCACCCCCACCCCCGGCTCCCCCACTGCTCTGCTCTCTGGCCTCCATCTTCCTGGTTGTAAAGCAGAGATGCCCGAGGAGGTGCATGCTGCCCAGGGAGGCAGCCCTTGTTAGGGAGGGTCCATCGACCCTCTCAGACCCAGGTATTGATCTGAAATTCTCTTAACACAGCAGAAGCAAGGCAGGGAGGATGTGAGAGACCCAGGGAGCTGGAGGAGCTCAAGGAAGGGCATGGTGCAGACAGGTGTCGGCCACCCAGGGACCCCTGGGGAGTCAGGGCCCCCAACCTGGGAAGGGCTTGGGGACCTCTTAGTATCAGGTATCCTGCCCGCCCACCAGGGGCTCCTCCCCAGCTCAGCAGCCCTGGGCCAGCATCAGGCCCATCACTCGCCTGCTGGGGACCCGCCTGCCTCCTGTTTACAGGCAACAACCCCCCCCCACCCAGCCCCCGCCCCAGTCAGAGTCACAGCCGCCCGTGGAGTGGGGGAGGGATGACAGATGGCGGAGGTGCCATTTTAACCAGAGTCTGCAGCAGTGGGGGAAGGGGAGGAGGGACCCTCGGGCTGGTGGGGGCTGGGACCTTGCCTTGCTGCCACCTCCTGGGGCCTTGGGTCTCCATTCCTCTCACGGCAGCACCTCTCCCTAGCCCGAGGCACCCAGGCCTGAGGGGGCACTGACCCAACAACCATGTCACTTGGGCCACCCAGACTCCCATGGACTCGGCAGGTGTCCCTTGGGTAGGCTGGGTTGGGAGGGGCCCCTGGGAGACAGTCTCTCAAGGCTCCATGGCAAGGAGAGTCCCATGAGCCCCCAGCTCACAGCAAGGACTCCACTACTGGCCAGGAAATGCCAGGCGTTGGCCGGAGTAGCAGTAGCGGGAGGAATCATGGCCCCAGAGCCCAACCTTTATTTAGCTCCAGGCTTCAGCTGAAAGCCTTAAGGCACAGATCTTGGAAGGGGGCTGCATTCTTAGCTCTTCACTGAGGCCTGTTCAGAACTTCTTTGGACCCCAGCATTTCATCTCTAGTGGTGAAGGGTCCTGGTCCCACCCCACCCACCTCGCTGGAGGTGAACCAGCCAGTGATGGGGAAGTGAAGTCGATCAGTCGCATCTGACTCTTTGCGACCCCATGGACTGTAGCCCACCAGGCTCCTCTGTCCATGGGATTTTCCAGGCAAGAGTACTGGACTGGGTTGCCATTCCCTTCTCCAGGGGATCTTCCCGACCCAGGGATTGAACCCGGGTCTCCCACATTGCAGGCAGACGCTTTACCATCTGAGCCACCAGGGAAGCCCTGAGATGGGGAAGCAGATGGCAAAGCACACTGGTACCTCCGAGGCCCGCCTTTCCTAGGTGAGGAAAGCAAGACTCAGAGAGGTGAGGTCACTTGCCCAGGGTGACCCAGCTGGTAACGGGAAGCGCCACACTCTGGGCCGTCCAGAAGGAGGTACGTATGAAGCCACAACGTGGCCGCGCAGAGTGGGCGTTCAGGCTAGCTGCTGTGGCCACGAGCCTGCCTGTACCTGGGGCTCTCGACTCCCTGGAACACCCATGTGTGCAGCCAGTCCTTCGCACACGGGATGCTCATTCTACAGCAAGCCTGTGGGCCATCATTTGGTTCCCGTGGAGATAATAGCAAGGGCGGCTGTGCCACTCTGAGCCCAGCCCCCGGCCCCTCGCTGGGCAGAGCAGCCACACGTGTTTTGTCATAGGAAGCTCAGAGGCACCCTCCCTGGTGGCTGCTGCTCTCCCTGTTTTCAGGTGAGGAAAGTGAGGCTCAGAGAAGTGTGTTGACTTGCCTCAGGTCCCCACCACACTGAGTGCCAGAGCTGGAATTGGAATCCACTTCTTGATCTCAGAGATGACCTCATAACCCCCGCCCGAATCAGCCAGGCTCAGCCAGACTCAGGGGTGTGGGTGCTGCCCATGCTGGACTTGCCTGTAAACCAGAATTCCCTTGAGCTCATTAGGAAATGTCGATGGAAACTGCACAGAAGTTCCCCTGTGGGCACAGGAAAGAGGAAGCTCATCACAGGACAGGCACAGAACAGGGTGAGACTGGTCAGTAGGGCTGGAGAGGCCATGGTGCCATGGGGTACTCACAGCCCAGGGATCTTTTCTCATCCCTGGGTAGTGGTGGTGGGGCAGGGAGTGGGGAGCAGGGACCATTGCCCCTTCAGGCAGATAAGGAAGCTGAAGTCCAAAAAGGTCAGATGATTACTACAAGCCCCAGTGATTCCCATTAGGGTGAGAATCAGGGCAAAGGCAAGATTCCCAACCCCCAACCAGTTACCACTGCTGCCTCTGTCCACCCCCTCACCCACCCTCCATCCTCCTCTCTCCATCTTCCCATCCATGCCCTCATCTGTGGATCTCTCCACCCAGCTACCATCTGCCCATCCATCCACTCACCCACCTACCCACTCATTCATCCATCTGCCCATCCATCCACCCACCCATCCATCCATGAACCCATTCACTTGTCCATCTTCCCAACTACACCTCCATCCACCACTCATCCATCCACCCATCTTACATCTATCCATCCTGTCCGCTCACCTACCCACTCCTGCATAAACCCATTCACCCATCCGTCTTCCCATCTATGCATCCAGCGCTTTGCCCACCCACCCACCCACTCATCTATCCATCATCTGTCCATCCACCCACACATTCACCCATCCATCCATCCATTCATCTACCCATCTCTTCATTTATCAGCTCATCCGGTCATCTAGCTCTCACCTATCCAACCACCACGCCCCATGTAGCCATCTATCCGTCTACCACTCACTCCCCTTTCATTCATCTATTCATTGTACTTTGCTGTTGTTCAGTCGCTTTATTCTATAGCTATTCTGAGTCCGGTTCCTTCACCTTTCAGTTCTTAAACATATTCTTATGTGACCTGGACAAGGAAATGGCAACCCATTCCAGTATTCTTGCCTGGAGAATTCCATGGACGAGGAGCCTGGTGGGCTACGGTCCATGGAGTCACAAAGAGTCGGACTCAACTGAGTGACTAACGCTCTGTGAGCTGGGTGCCGATGCTGTCTTCTCTGTGGAAGTGTACCAACTCCCCATCTCCCAGTTCAGCATAACAGTTGCAACTGGTCCCCATCAAGACCGCAGCTCCTGTGCAAGAGGTTCAAGCTGCGCTCCTTCCCTCCTTGCCTTCACTTGGGTGGGATCTGGCCTGGAGGTGCTTCTTTTCCTTTTCTCTTCTGAGTCACTTCACCTCCCCATCTGGGTATTTCAGTCCCAAGTGAGAGACCTCAAAAATGTGGAAGATGATTGAGCCCCCAACATGGAGGTCACTTCCACAGCCTTTGTTGTTGTTGTTGAGTCGCTGAGTTGTGTCTGACTCTTTTGTGATCCTATGGACTGCAGCCCACCAGGCTCCTCTGTCCATGGGATTTCCCAGGCAAGAATACTGGAGCAGGTTGCCATTTTCTTCTCCAGGGGATCTGCCCGACCTAGGGATCAAACTCGAGTCTTCTGCATTGCTAGGCAGATTCTTTACTGCCGAGCCTTGCCACTATGCAAAGCACATGGATCATCAGGGCACTGGGGACTGTGCCATGAGCATCAGTGTTGGCCAGGGGATGGGCCAAGACCCACCAGTCCCGGGACCAAGGATCAGAAGGATGATCGGGACCAGGCCACTTCTGCACCTGCCTCCAACCTGCTGTGTGACAAATGGCAACTGAAAACACAACAGTTATCCCCGTTCTGAGGACCGGAGTGAGACGTGGCATTTCAGGAAAAGGCAACAGCCTTTCAGCAACTCGATGGGGAGGTTTTTGAAGGGTTTAGCAGGGCTCAGCCTTTGAGGTGTACATTCTCTTGTTACTAAAATCTTCCAGAAAGGTCCCTTGATTCTGCTCAGGCCAGCCAACTAGGTATGAGCGTAATTCATTCATTCATCCTGCGTTAGCTGTATACCAGGACTGGTACTAGGGCGGGGGCTTCCCTAGTTGCTCAGCTGGTAAGAATCTGCCTGCAGTGCAGGAGACTCTACTTTGATTCCTGGGTTGGGAAGATCCCCTGCAGGAAGGCATGGCAACCCACTCCAGTATTCTTGCCTGGAGAATCCCCATGGACAGAGGAGCCTGGTGGGCTACAGTCTATGGGGTCGCAATGAGTCGGACATGACTGAGTGACTAAGCACAGCACAGGACTTGTTTAAGACTCTAGAAATCAATAACAAATATTTTCTGCCCCTCAGAAATGTGCTGACCCTCGCCTTGGGACAGAAACCACAGTCATATTGCATGTGTGGTGGTTCAGGAGCCAACTCAGTCCTGGGGGCTCTGAGGAGGGGTGTCAACTGGGCCTGGACTGGGCTGGCTAGGAGGGGGTCCCAGAGCAGGGGCACACTCAGGATCTGGAAGGACAAGTCTGATTGGAAAAGGGCCTTCGGGACAGAAGGAACAGAAGGATAGCCCCTGCAGAGCCACAGGGGCAGGGGAGGGGCAGAAAGGGGGAAGAGAGGACAAATGAATCCCTACTGTGTGCGATAGTGGGGGGAGGGGACACTGTACCCAGCGTCCCCCTCTCATTATCTCATGGATCCTCCCAACAATTCTGTGGCCGTCATTCCATCCTCTTGCACATTTCATCGATGATAAAGCCAGGCTCAGAGAGGGCCAACAACCTTCCCAAAGTCACACAGCTTCCGCACACTGGATCTGTCAGTCTGACCTCAAAGTCTGGAGCCTCTGCGCATTGCCCCTTCCCTTGAACATCTCGCCCTCAAGGTGGAGGTGTGGGAGAAAGCGCCCCGTCAGCACTGGCTCTCTGGGGCAGCTAGGATGCTCGCGCACTCATTCAGATTAGCAAATATTTAGATTAACAAATATTTATCCCCTTCTCCTCGAGGTCAGGCCCCACACTGGCCTTGGGGGTAGGGCTGTGACGACACTGCAGCCCCTCCCTGCCTTCATGGGGCTCCCTGGTAGGGGGAGGCGATGGGGATAGAGCTCAACTCCAGGCAAAGCCCTGCTTCATCCAGACTTAAAAATAAACCCAGGTTCTGCCCAGGCCCAAAGAGTGGGGGGCCACAAGCCCCCAGAGCCACGGCTCTGGAAGGCAGCAGACAAAGCTGTCAGCTCGGAGCAGGCTCCTCTCATCAGCATGGGGCCCCAGCCTCCCTGCTTAAAGATCGCCTCGGGCGCTCTCTTAAAGATGCTAACGTCGCAGCTGACATTTGGGAGATCCTGGCAGGCGATCAAACCCAAGCTGAAAAATCGGAGCTGCCGGGCGGGGGCGGGCACCAGGCAGCGGGGACCGGGGCTGGTTGGGGCCGAGGGCAACAGGGCTCAGGCGGCCACTGCTGGCTAAGGCTGTGCTTTCCGACTGGCCCAGTGCGGGTGGGGACTGGGCTGTCTGCTGGAAAGACCCAGCAGAGAAGGAGGGGGAATGCAGAAGGCAGGGAAAGAAGTGAGAGGAGAATGGCTATGGAGAGACTGAAATCTCTTAGTTCGTCCCCCAACTCAGGGCATCATCTGTCAATAATCAGACCAGCTGGGGTAAGAAAATCCACAGGATGAAGAGTTCTAAAAAAAAAGAGAGAGAGATAAGGTGGAGAAAGATTCCGGGTGCCAGTTACACCTCTGACTGCAGCGCTCAGAAATGGGTAATGGTACCCTACTCCAGTACTCTTGCCTGGAAAATCCCATGGACGGAGGAACCTGGTGGGCTGCAGTCCATGGGGTCGCTAAGAGTCAGACATGACTGAGGGACTTCACTTTCACTTTTCACTTTCATGCATTGGAGAAGGAAATGGCAACCCACTCCAGTGTTCTTGCCTGGAGAATCCCAGGGACGGGGGAGCCTGGTGGGCTGCCATCTATGGGGTTGCACAGAGTCAGACATGACTGAAACGACTTAGCAGCAGCAGACGTGGGGAGCAGAGCACTCTGGGGAGCTGAGAGGTCAGAGGGCGGAGGTCAGAGAGCAGAATTCCCACTCCACAGCTGCCTTGGACACGCTGGGCCTTCCGGAAACTTCCAGATGCCTGAGCCCGCCTTGTCTCCTTTCCCTTTCTTTGTATGCAGTCTCCTTTCCAGCCACCCACCACTGTCCACCCACCTCTACCCTCTCACCCACCTACCTACTCACCCATCCCACCTACTCTACCCCTGCCTCACCAGTTCACCTCTGTTCATCTACCCAGCCATGCCTCTACCTAGGTTGCCAATAACCTCCTTCATTCATCCATCCATTAGTTCATCTCCTCAGCCAGCCATCCTCCACGCGTTCACCCATCTCCAGCCATTCATCCATCTTCACTCATTCATTCATCCGCTCCACCCAAATGTCCATTCGTTCCCTATGCATCTACCCAGAGACCACTTCTTCAGCACAGGAGAGGCACAGCCAGCCCCACCTTAGGGGGTTCGGGAAAGACTTCCTAAGCTGAGACACAAAGAATGGGTAGATGCGATCCAGGCAAAATGGAGGAGGGGCCCGTGTTTCCCAGAGAGATGGGAGGCGAGAGACAGGGGTCTCTCAGGGGAACATCAGGTTGTGTTCTGGCCTCTGCTTAAGAGAGAATAGTTTACCAGTGAGCCCCGGAGAGGCGAGCTCTGAGGCTGGAGTGGGCAGGGAAGCTGGGCACACCGGCTCTGAGGAGGGGATGTGAAAGACCCGGAAGGCCAGGTTATGGTTCTGCAGCTGTTTACCACCGACCCCTTCAAACAGGCCCATCAGTTCCTGCAGCCCTTCCCCCACCTCTCCATCCTCCCAAATCCCAACATCTCATGGTTAGATCGCAACAGCCCCACACTTACAGGCGTTTTTTTTTCTTTTTAATATCTGTGAATTCTGGCTTCTCAGGGTCAGAGCCATGCCTTATCCATCCTGGTGTCCTGTCCCATGGTACTTCGCCAAACAATATATATCCTGCCCCCCAATCTTCCCCTTCTTCCTTGAGGGCACCCCTTCCATACACCCAGTCACTCTTGCCCGGAACCTGGGCTCCACCCTCATTCCCTTCCTCTCTCTCCAGTGCCACCCCCTTGACAGTTGATCCCCCAGACCTGTCATTTCACCTCTGACATACCTTGAATCTTCTCTCCACCTGCTCAGCCACCAACTTGGATCAGAGCAGCAGTCTCCTCGCCTTCAGGCTTGCTGTCCATCAGGCCACATGCTGGGTGCCATGAGAGAGCTCTTTCTACATTAGAAATGTGACTGTTCGATTCTCCCACTTAAACCTTTCATGGATAACCTTGTCCACTAGATAAAGTCTTAAGTCACTGCCACTGCCAAGAAGACCCTTCCCTAGCTGGCCAGAGCTGCCTTCTCTGGGCTCCAGGTTCATCCCTCTAAGATATGAAATCCGTCAAGTTCATTGCTATTCATCTTGGGTCTCCATAACTATGATCCTGGCTCCAGCCCCTGGACGTCTTGGCCCAAAGCCTAGAAACATCCTGAGTCGTCAGCTCCCTGCTCATCCCCACTCTTGTCTCCACTTAGACCCCTCATTCTGTCTCATAGAGCCAGCAAGCCATCCCATGTCCTCCATCCCACCACCAACACCTGGTTGGCCCTCAGGTAAAAGAAAATATTGCTAAAAGCTGCAAGAATACTCCCAGACCCTCCTTCCCCACGACTGACCATTTCCATTTGTTATTTGTGCCTTAAACCAAAGCCAACTGCTTGGCCTCTTCTGTGCCTACAAAACACTTTTTTAAAAACTGATTTTGTGGCTACAGAAAATTTCCTTCCTGTCTTCACATTCACAGGAAAGAGAAAGCCCTGGCCCTGACTCAGAATTGGATTCTAGCTGGAGGCGTCCTTTCCACGGCTGGCTCCAGGGAAAGGGTTTATCTGTTTGTTTCTTGACCTTGAGCGGGAGCTGAGGCAGCCAGAAAGAGGAGAGACAGGAGCTGGGAGGGGAAGGAGGTGAAAAGCTGAAACTGTGGCCCCAGAACCCTGCACTCTGCCCCGAGGGACCAGCCAGGTGAAATTAGAAGAAAGGAAGGAGACAGGCCATGCTGCAGGCACCGAGGACCACAGAGGTCCTGAGGAATGGCTGCCTCTTTGGCTTCTGGTCCTCTGAGGTCCCCAGGGTGTCCCCATCCCTCATCCCCTTGGAAACGAAACAAGCTAGAGAGCTGGAAGGAGAAGTAAACCACCCAAACAGATCAACTTTGCCATCCATACGGGGGCCAACTGAGGCTGTTACAGATCCAATGCTAAGCGGTGGCCATCAGTCCAGGCAAGCGTGCTGTGCCCTCCGTGAGCCTGCATGCTGAGGACAGTGGCACCTACAGGGTGGAGGGGTGGGGGCAAGAGGTAACGAAATAAAGCAAAGCTCCCTTCTCAGAAAGGGTCTCCTTCCTGACACATGACTGAAATTTAACCCACACATGTATTGAGCATCTCCTATTTGCCTGGATCCTTGCTCTCAATGATCTGACCATCTTTTCTCCAATTAAACTGGGGGCACATTTCAAGCAGAGACCGTTTATTTTCTCCCAAATAACTTCATTCTTACTACAAAAGTAAGACAGGCTTGTTATAGGTATTATAGAGAATACAGATAAGCTCAGTGAAAATATTAATAATAAGACTGCTTTTAATCTTGTAACTCAATGATGGCCACTTTTGAGGTTTGGAGGGCTCACTTCCTCTCCTGGTCCTCCTCACCCAGCATTCTCTCTTGGAATCTTGCACGCAACAGACATGTAAGAAGGATCTTTTGTCTGACCCTTTACCTGTTCATTCATTACTCATTAATTCCAAAAGTGATCACTGAGACCTCAGTAGGTCACAGTGTGGTGGTTTACACTCTTTGGGGTGGAAAGAGATGTTTAGACACCAAAGCTCGTGTCTGCGCTGTGTGCTGGTGCCAAGTCGCTTCCAGTCGTGTCCGACTCTTTGCGACCTCATGGACTGTAGCCTGCCAGGCTCCTCTGTCTGTGGGATTCTCCAGGCTAGTGTCAGTATAACCTGAATAAAAGCTGAGGTTCCCCGTGGCTCAGTCTTGGCACTGAGTGACTTCATAGTCCAGCAAGTCAATAATATTTAAATGAGTTTTCTGAATTCACTTTTCCCACAAAGAACTTCAAAGGGATCAAATTCACAACCCTCAGCAGAACAGCCTTTTTCTTTTAAATTAATTTATTTTTAATTGGAGATGATTGCTTTACAATATTGTGTTGGTTTCTGCCATATATCAACATGAATCAGCCATAGGTATGTGTATGTCCTTTTCTTATTAAAAAAAAATATTTTTGGCTGTACCACGCAGCATGTGGGATTTTAGTTCCCCAACCAGGGATCGAACCCACACCCCCTGCCTTGGAAGTACAGAGTCTTAACCGAACTGGACCACGAGGGGAGCCCCTTAGCAGCCAATTTGCTCTCACCCTAGTTTTCTTCACTGGTGGCTCCTGCAAGGCAAGAGACCTGGGTTCAATCCCTGGGTCAGGAAGATTCCCTGGAGAAGGAAATGGCAACCCACTCCAGTACTCTTGCCTGGAAAATCTTATGGACGGAGAAGCCTGGTGCAGGCTACAGTCCATGGGGTCGCAAAGAGTCAGACACGACTGAGTGACTTCACTTTCTTTTCTTTCTTTCTAGTTTTCTTGGTAGAACCTCTAGGATTTTGCACAAACTCCTGACCAGTTCTGACACCAAGCTATGGGCCTTTGAGTCGCTCTGTGTTCTTTCTCTTCTTTCTCAGATTCTTATCATGATCTACGCTCAATGGCCAAACCCTTCTCCATCCTCCTGCAGACAGAGTAAGTGGGCAAGAGCCCAGATTCAGATCCAGATCCTGGACCCTGTGACTCATCAGCTGTGCGGTCTTTGGCACGCCACTTGATCCTGTGTAACCCAAAGTGTGGTCCACAGGCTAGTGCTGGGACACGCGTTGTTTGTTGACGCGATAGGGGAAGCATACAGGCCGATAATAATTTAGAAGTGTTCCGAGCAGTTTGGCACTGCCTGCATCCAGTCGTGACGGTGTAGGTGACAAAAGCTTGGAGTTTTTCTCCCCTAAGTTCCTTCACCGTGGATAGTTTGAGAAGCACAGACTTAACCTATTCGGTGCCTCAGTTTCCTCCTCCGTAAAATGGGAATAAGGATGACCCATAATCTCATCAGGTCTCTGGGAGGAGTAAATATAGTTAATTTATGGGAGGCACTGAGAATGGTGGCTGGGCACTGAAAACTCTCTTGATTTAAAAAAAAATATTAAAAACATTTTTTGAATTAAAATTTATTTATTTATTTTTGGCTGTGCTGGGTCTTTGCTGCTTTGCATGGACGTTCTCTCGTTGCAGCAAGCCAGGGCTACTTTTCATTGCTGTTCTCGGGCTTCTCACTGCGGAGGCTTCTCTTGTTGTGGAGCACAGACTCCAAGCATGCGGGCTTCAGGGGTCTCAGCACTTGGGCTCAGTAGTTGCAGCTCAGCCCGCAGAGCACACAGGCTTCAGTTGCTGTGGCTCACGGGCTTGGTTGCTCTGCAGCATGTGGAATCTTCCCGACCCAGGGACTGAACCCACATCTCCTGCATTAGCAGGCAGATTCTTTACCACTGAGCCACCTGGGGAAGCCCCATCAAGACCTAGGTGTTTTTTTTTTTTTTCCCTCTCTCCCTGAATCTGGGATGGCCCCAGTACCAGCTTTGAAAAGCAGAATGCAGTCAATGTGATGCTGTGGGACGTCTGAGATCTGAGGCCTCTACATTCACCCTTCCTGGAGTGCTCCTTCTTGGAAGCCAGCTGCCATGTGAAAAGCCGCCATAGTGTGAGGAAGCCCAAGAGAGGGGGAGGACAAGAGAGAGAGGCCAGTGGAGGAGCACTGAGGTGCCTGACCTACTGAGTAAGACTTCTCCAACCTTCCAGCCCAGCTGCCAGCTAAATGCAACTGAGTAAACACCCCCACCCACACCCTCACGCTTCTCTTGATACAGGTAACGTTTTCTGGTCTCGCACACAGTTGTCAGCTGGATTGTGTCTCCCCAGAGTTTGTACATTGAAGTCCCACTGCTGCTGTTGTCGTTGTTCAGTTTCCAAGTCGTGTCCGACTCTTCGTGACCCAGTGGACTGCAGCACACCAGGCCTCTCTGTCCTTCACCATCTCCCGGAATTTGCCCGAGTTCATGTCCATCGAATTGGTGGTGCCATCCAACCATTTCATCTTCTGTCTCCCTTTTCTCCTTCTGCCTTCAGCCTTTCCCAGGATATTCTAGACATTTCTCTTTCTCAAAGTCTTCAACTAAAACCACAAGTGCTGTATAGTATCTGCTTTGTAAAGCCATTATAGGCAAGAAGCCTGCTAAATGTTTCCCACTGAATAACTTGTGCTAACTCGCTTCAGCGGTGTCCTACTCTCTGTGACCCTATGGACCAGAGTCCGTCAGGCTCCTCTGTCCATGGGATTCTCCAGGCAAGGATACTTGAGTGGGTTGCCGTGCTCTCCTCCAGGGGATTTTCCTAACACAGGGGTCCAATCCATGTCTCTTAGGTCTCCTTCATTGGCAGGTGACTTCTTTACCACTAGCGCCACGTGGGAAGCCCCGCTGTATAAGGTGGGTAGCCATGCTTCCCACCTCTAATAACTGACTCATCACCTGTTACCTACTCCAGGGTGAGGGCTACAACTCTTCCTTGTCTCCAGTACTTCTAGGGACCAGTTTCTGTATTTGTCAGATTTTGCTAGGTTATGCTACACAACAAATATCCCTTAAATATCAGTAGATTACCATGGGAAAGGTTTATTTTCATTCAGGTTTAATGTTGGCCACAGTTTGCTTGTCCCTCTGCTTCACATGCCATCTTTTAAAAAGATATTTATTTATTTATTTTATTTGGCTGCCCTGGAGCCATTTATCTAGTTGTGGCACGGAGGAGGTTTAGTTGCGGCATGTGGGATCTATTTCCCTGACCAGGGATCAAACCGGGCCCCCTGCATTGGGAATGCAGAGTCTTAGCCACTGGGCCACCAGGGCAGTCCCACACATGCCTGGTGTGGGTTGTGTGTTATATGTTGTATGTGTGATGTGTGCTGCATGTGTGCATATGGTGTGTGCTGTGTGTGGCTTCAGAGCAATTCACATGACCAAGTCTGCTGTGAGTGTGCAAGTGTGTGAAAGTTGCCCTGCCCATAGGAAGGCACCGTGGGTCACTGACCGTGTCAGGGAGATGTCACCTTCTTGGGGCCCAGGATCACTGGAAACAATGGCACCACCTGCCTCAAGACTTAGCCCTGGTTAAGATTTACCAGACGTGGGGCCGGGGCCAGCAACCTCACATCCTTACTCACTTATCATCATCATTTGTGGTTATGCAGTCACTGAGCCATGTCTGAGTCTTTGCGGCCCCATGGACTGCAGCTTACCAGGCTTCCCTGTCCTTCACCATCTCCCTGAGCTTGCTCTAACTCATATCCATTGACTCAGTGATGCCATCCAACCATCTCCTCCTCTGTTACCCACTTCTCCTCCTGCCTTCAATCTTTCCCAGCATCAGGGTCTTTTCCAACGAGTCACTTCTTCACATCAGGTGGACAAAGTATTGGAGCTTCAGCTTCAGCATCATAGCCCTATTTTATAGATAAAAAAACTGAGGACTTGAGAGGGGAAGAGATCTGATCACTGTCTAGTATGATAAACACGATCTATGAACATACCTTGAAGAACCCCCAAGGGTCTACACGCATATGGGGTCTTACTCCCATCACGTCCCTTCTTGGCAGTCATGGTGAGAAATTGCTTGGTGAGAGGGGGCTGGTTCAGGATGAGGCATGAACACGAGTGTTAGCCGTGGCAGCGTTCTGTCGGCATAGGGTGCTGTGAGTCAGCTGTGCCCCCTGCCAGGGTGTCAGAAGAGCCCTTTCCTTGGGGAGCCTACACCTCACCTTTCAGCTCCTCTCCACTTGGTTCAACCTGCTCTGCAAATCTAGGAATTCCCACCAGAGCCATGCAGGGTTGGGGGGATAGGGGCAAATGGTTTATGTCAATAAACACAATGGGGGAGAGTGGGGGCCCCCCATTTGTGAAGAGTGAAGTGAAGAATCTCACTTCGTGCCAGGAGCCTGTGTGGTATGTGGATCTGTGTTGATGGCCTGCTTGGGCACAAGCTCCTTCTGCCCTCAGTGCCTCTGGGGGGGTTGAGCATTTTCTGATCCATCCGCTTTGCTGTTTTTGTTTTGCTTGTTTGTTTGCTTGCTTATTTGGTGGGAGCAAAGGAGGGGCTTAAACAATCTTAGGACTTCATTGTTATTATCCTTTTTTGCCCAGTTGGGGAAACTGAGGCCCAGAGAAGTGAAAGCAACCTCCCACGGCCTTGCTAACCCAAACCCCACTGAACGTGAGGCCCACGCGGATCTGCGTTCCAGGAGGTTGTGGGGGGGCGCTGGGAGGGGAAGAAGTTAGGGAATGGGGTGTCTTCTGCTCCCCGGGGTTGTCCTCGAGCCTTCCCCGGCCCCTCAGTCAATCGGCTTGTCCATCAGCCACAAGGGAGATATAGATGTAGCAGTGATTCTGGGGGAGAGGGACAGAGTCCAGCTTCTGAGATAATGGAGAGAGTACCTGGTGGGGCAGAGGACACAAAAGATGCTGTGAGGATCTGACATACATGAGACACACGTGTACACACACCACACATCATATTCATACATGCAGCACACACCACACATGCCGCAGGCACACCCCTTCACACACACTATATATAACACACAGCCCACACACTCCATACTGAACATACATACCGCAAACAACACACCATACCTAACACACACATACCACACACACACACACACACACACAAAGGGGTCCTTTGCGTGGACCCCTTCACCCAGTCCCCACAATCACCCTGTGAAGTAGGTGCTATCAATACCCCCATTTTAATGATTGGGAAACTGAGGCTCAAGGATTTGGAGCTTTGAACAGATGGACGTGTCATGGAACACAGGTCAGCCTGTCTCCAGAAGCCACACTGAACGTTCCCTCCGATGCACAAACAACAAAATCGAGAACCAAGACACCACCTCCCTGCAGACAGAGCCCCTCCCGGCTGCCTTAGGCACCATCTGGGGCCACGAGGTCCCCCTCTGGGGCATGGAGGCATTTTGGAGGGGAGAGGGAGGCCGGGACTGGATGCCAGCAGGAGAAGAGAGCCCCCTCCGCCTGAGGGACACGGACCACTCCACCTCCTCAGGGGAGGACACAGGGAGGAACCTGACCCAGACCACCCAGACTGCATCCGACACCGTGGCTTCCACATCCCAGGACCCCCAGGCAGGAGGTGAGGGGCTTCCTTCCCCTGCCTCCATGAGGACTGGGGCCCTGGACCCTGTTTTCCCCGAGGCCGTTTTCCCCACCCAGCCCTGGTCCAGCACGGCCCCACCAGCCAGTACCTAGGGAGGGGAGGGGGATCCTGCCTCCCCCAGCCTCCCTGGTCCTCCCTGTGCACCCTCAGGACAGCAGCTCTCCGATGCCAGCAATACTGCCTGCTGGGGAAGGCCAACCTGTTCTCTGCAGTCCTGAGAGGGCAAGACTGGACACAACCTCTGTGCCCATCCTTCGGGGAGTGGGCCTCCGCCTGCAGGAGCATGCGCACAAGAGAACACTCAGCAGCCACGAGACAGAGCGGGGTTGCCACACATATAAACCTGGAAGTGACAGTCACTCAGGTATGTCTGACCATTTGTGACCCCCTGGACTGTAGCCTGCCAGGCTCCTCTGTCCATGGGATTCTCCAGGCAAGAATACTGGAGTCAGTTGCCATTTCTCTTCGCCAGGGGATCTTCCCAACCCAGGGATCGAACTCGAGTCTCCTGCTTGGCAGGCAGATTCTTTACCATCGGAGCCACCAAGGAAGCCCATAGACCTGGAAAGGAGATCGTCATGTGTAAAGGAAAATAAAGCGCTAAACAGGATGTATGGTACTGCTTGGCTTTTATCAAAAGTATTGATATGTGCTTCCATTGACAGAAAAACCTGGAAGTCTTCGTGGTCAATTCTGGACGCTGGGTATCTGGGGAGCTGAACTGTGAGGGGGAGGGAGGGAGATGACTACTATTTTCTTTACACCTTCTGCTCTGTGACAATGAAGACGGCTCATTTTGCTAATTAAAAAAATAAGCAAATAGTGGTAGGCATGGAGTGGGGCATCCTGAGTGTCTTCCAAAGATACAAGAACTTCCTTCCCAACCTTGGTTCAGACAAAAGTGGGGGCTCCATCCACAGGGCTGGGGCTCTCTTCTCCTCTCCGGGTGCCTCAGTGGTGGTCAAGGGGTGGACTGCTGGGCAGTTTTCAGCATCACTCTCCTAAGTTGGGACCAAGAGGCGTTCTGGGAAAACCAGCATAGTCTTGGCCTGGAGAAGCCTGAAGTCTTTGGAGTAAGACAGGTGGGTACATCCTCACAGAGATAAAAGCCATCATCCCACGGGCGAGAGGTGGCAGTGGGGTGGGGGCACCTCTCTGCGCTCGGTGCTCCGCCCAGATCTTCACACACATTGGCTCACTGACCACAGTGCTATGGGTGTTCTCATTTAACTGATGAGGAAACTGCCTCAGAGAGGGGCCCTGGCGGGGAGCAGACCCAGTGGGTCTGTGCTCCAGCCTCTTCAAGAACAGAGTCATCCCGCCATCAAGTCATCCCCAAGAGGCAATGGAGACACCGGGTAAGAAGAGTGGGTGCCGTGGGCACGTAAGGGGCCTGCTGATAGAGCTACCCCGCGGTGCAGTGCAGGCGTTTCTCTGGTCCTCTTGGGAGGTACCATGGGCTCCAGCTGAAGGTCGGAGAGAAGACCTTGGCTACGGTCACTGTACTGGGAAGCCGTGTGGCCTGCATGGGAGCATTGGTCCTCCTGAAGGCAAAGATCTTCTTGCCCAGACCCCTGCCCGGCGTCCAGCACTATGCCAGCATCCAGCGTCCAGCGTCCCCGTCTCTGGTGCTGCACGGCGCTTGGCATCCAGCATGTACTTGCTACCCTGTTAGCCTCCATCCTTGTCCTGGTCTTGCCAGGGTGTGACCTTAGCCGTGCCATTCTCGTTTGCAGTCCTCGGTTCTCTATCTGGGCAGGGAGGGTGTTCCCTTGGGGTGTCCTAGCTCCCCTTGCAACCGCAACATTCTAGACTTCCCCTGCAGACACCAGGAGGAGCTGGTGAAGTTCGCGGGACTGGGGCAAATTTGGGGGCCCAGGCTCCTTTCTGGAGTGACTCACGAGACCCCCCCAAATGGCAGCCAGCACACCCCAAAACAGCAGCCCTGGCCGACCCTGGCTCCCCACCCGCACCCCTTGCCCTACTGGTCCTCCGTGCCCCTCTGTCACACCCTTGTCTCTGACTGGAGCCATCCCCCACCCTAGAGGATGCCCCGAGCGCCCTGAAACATCTCTCTCTGGCATCCCTTCCCCAACACGCAGCCCCACCGGCAGCGAGGTGAGCAGAGAACGAGGGGGAGAGAAGGAGAGAGCAGAGTGAGCGGGTAGGCAGAGAGGGAGCGAAATGCAAATGTTTTTTATCTTCCTTTCTTTTAAATGCTGAAACCAGTCTTGACAGCCTCTGAAAATAAATGGCACCGACTCGCTGGGATTTCAAATTCCGTGATTAAGGGCTGAAGCAAATACTTTTTCCCTCCCTCCCTCCCGCCTCCCCCGCCCGCCTCCGTGGGCTGATAGAGCGGCTCGCGGGGCCGGGGACAGCTTTTTGCGAGCCTGCCAGGAGCTCTGATACGCAGCCTGCCAGCCGCCGGCAGCGCTCAGCTCCAGGCTGTTTATCAGGAGCGCTCACGCCGGCAGTCGGGAAAGCGGCTTTAAATCCCCTCCCGAGCCCGGCGGGCCCCCTCCTCGAGCCTGCACGCCGCTCACACAGGCACATACACACACACACACACACACACACGTGCACGTGTGCACACATGCACGGTGTACACACACACCAGCACCCATGCACACATGCATGCACAAAGCACAATACACACCCGTGCGTGTGGGCACACACGCACAGCACACACACACACACACACACACAAGACCTGTGCACACAAATGCACAAAGGCATATACACATGCATGTGTGCACACATACGCAATCCACACATACACATGCACAAAGGCACCCACAGGTGCACACAGCACATTAAATGCATGCACACAGCTAGCTGGGTGGGCCTCTACTTGTTCTCTAACCAAATCGGAGGAAACCTGCAAAGTTGGGGGGTTGAGAGGAAGAGGGGAAGAAGGAGTCCAGTGTGGGGGGGTTGGGGGGAGGGGGGTGGAGTGGGTTGGGGGGGTGAGACAGGGGACCAGGAGAAGAGAGGTGTCCTCTGGGTTCACAGGTTGCAGTCGCTGCCTTCAGGTGGCTTCGTAGCGGGGGTGAGGGGCAGCTTTGACACAGCGACAAGCCGAATGTAGCCTCTCCCTAACTGTTTATCTACCCCACCCCCTGCCCCGTGCTGTGACTCTCAGCTGCCTGTCTCCCTGCTTGCTGCTCAGGTTCCTCCACGCTGATGCCAGACCCCCGAGGTCCTGCTCCCGCTGGGGGTCGGGTAGTGGGGATGGTGGGCAGCTCTGAGCTGTACCATCACAGGTTTGGATTCTGAAAAGGGGGGAGCTTGTACAAGACAGGCCTTGTGGAGCCCGGGGCACAGCGGCCCTGCTAACCCCTCCCCTTCTGCGGGTCTGAAAGCTACGGCTCGGGGCCAGGGAGTCACCCAGCTCCCAGAAAGAGGGAAGGTCTGGGTGGACAATCTGGTGGGTCCGGGGAGGGGCAGGAAGTGGGGTAAGATAGAAAAACAAGAAAACCCTTCCCTGACTCTTCTCAGAGAGGGGGGAGGGCCTCTCCGGCCGTGACTTCTGGGTTCACCCTGCGGCCAGGACACGGTGGATGGACCGGCGAAGGCAGGTGCCCCCAGGTGCCAGGACATAGCGGCGGGGGTGGGGTTCCACTCCCCAGGGGTCATTCATGGGGTCCTAACAGCTGGCTGGGAAGCAAGATCTCCCAGAAAGCACCCATACCCTCCGCCACCAGGCTACGCTCTGAGCTCCCAGCGAAGGGGAAGGTGGGCACAGCCTTGCAGGGGCACCAACAGAGACCCCAGTACTGTGATGCAGAGGTAGAGTACCCCCACCCCACACCCCTCCCTCCACACACCCTGAAGCTGGTGTCTCCCTGGGGAAGCTCCAACCAGGAAACGGAGGGTGGGGGTAGAAGGATAGGGAAACGCTGCTCCCGCACTTGGCACACACAACTCATGGAATCCTCACTGCACACACACCCATTTTACAGATGGACACAGGCTGAGGCTCCGGAAGGCGAAGTGACTTGCCCGAGGTCTCTCACTAGGAAGAGATGAGTGTCAGGATTCAGGCCGAGGTGTCTCAGAATTCTTTTTTTCTGTGGGGGGTCGCGGGGGCGGGCAGCAATGCACTGCACATGGGGATCCTGACCAAGGATCGAGTCTGTGCCCCCAGGAGTGGGAGCACAGAGTCTTAACCACTGGACCACCAGGAAATTCCTCCCATTTGTCACTATGTGCGAATTCTCAGGCTGAACGAACAGCCTAATTCTGCCTTCACTTCATCGGCCAGAACTGGGTCATAGGTGCCAGTATCCAGTCATTTTGACCTCCATTTGTACAGCAGAACTCCAGAGCTACACGTCAGTTTGGTGGTGGTAGTTTAGTTGCTAAGTCGTGTCTGACTCTTGAGATCCCGCGGACCGTAGCCCGCCATGATCTTATTTCCTGGTCAATACAGCTGCAAAGCAAAGCAGTACCAAGTACGAATGGGACGGAGCGGTCCTTCCTTCGGCATTAGAAGCTGCCCAGGTTTCTCCAGCCCTGGGGTGGGGGACGTTCAAGTGAGCTCCCTCCAGAGACAGGGACTCTGAAACAGAGAGGGGAGGTGACGTCCCCAGAGTCCCACAGCAGGGTGGTTTTAGAGCTGCCCTGGAGTTTCTCCCTCCTAGCTATAGAACCTGAGACTCGGTGCTGGGATGCCAGAGTTCACAAATAAAATTGCAAGACACTCAGTGAAATCTGATTTTGAATAAACAATAAAGTTTTAAGTATGTCCCATGCAGATGTTTATAGTTAAAAATTATTTGCTATTTATCCGAAATTCACATTTAACTCTATTTTACCTGGCAACTCTCTCTGAGGGCCATCCTCTGAAAACAAGCTTTGAATTTGGGTGCTCTTCAAGCCAGAAACTGCAAAACAGACAGAAGCATCACTGGGGTCCCCGACACCATCAATCCCAGTCTGGCTTGATGGTGTCTGGGGTTGCAGGCTGAACTGGGCTCTCCCAACTGCCTTTGAGGAACTGGGTGCTGATGACCAGTCAGTCATGGGAGCTGAGGTTCCACACAAAGACCTAGGGTGAGATGACATGAAATGAAAGCTGTGACTTTACAGAAAACTAGCTGTGCAACCTCTCAAACACCCATTCCAATTCCCTTCCTTCTGGCCTTCCTCTGTACAGAATCCAGAAAATGAAAATGCTCCATTTCTCAGCTTCCCTTGCAGCTAACGGTGGACATGTGGCCCAGTTCTGGCCAATGAGGTGAAGGCAAAAGATGCAGGGGAAGATTCCCTTTCCCGAGTTACACAGCAAAGATTTTAAGGAATTCACCCTGCCCCCTTCTTCCTGCTTGGAATGTGGACGTGATGACCAGAGGTGCAGCAGCCATCTTATGACCAAGAGGAGCTCCTGAGTGCCCCGTTAGGGACAGTGCCCGGTGCTCTGCTGTGTACTCAGCGCTCCAGGTCTTGCTGTGTCAGAGACCGTGTGAGATTTCCAAATGTTCTTTTTGGGGAAGAGTATCCCTTCATTTCGGAGAAGGCAATGGCACCCCACTCCAGTACTCTTGCCTGGAAAATCCCATGGACAGAGGAGCCTGGAAGGCTGCAGTCCATGGGGTCGCTGAGGGTCGGACACGACTGAGCGACTTCACTTTCACTTTTCACTTTCATGCATTGGAGAAGGAAATGGCAACCCACTCCAGTGTTCTTGCTTGGAGAATCCCAGGGGCGGGGGAGCCTGGTGGGCTGCTGTCTATGGGGTCGCACAGAGTCGGACACGACTGAAGCGACTTAGCAGCAGCAGCAGCAGCATCCCTTCATTTTAAGATTATGTCCCTCACACCTTTTGGGTTTTATTTACAAAATTTATTTAATTGAAAGATAATTACAATACTGTGTTGATTTCTGTCATACATCAACATGGATCAGCCGTAGGTATACATATGTCCCTTCCTTCTTGAGCCTCCCTCCCACCTCTCACCCCATCCCACCCCTCTAGTTGTCACAGGGACCTTTTGGGTTTTTAAATGTAATTTATTTCAAGAACTGAAGTGAGAGTTGATGATGCAATTTTTGATGCGTGTGCTTCTTTGTTTTGTTTGTTCCTATTAACACTCTTCCCTGGAAGAATTTAAAACTGTCATTACCCCATCAGTCCCTCAAGATTTCTTTGGAAATTGTATTGGTCTCTGAAACCCAAAGGCTTTGAGAATGTGCTCGAGCATCTCTCAGCTCACGCATGCACCCCGGCCCAGCTGGGAGAGAGAATGCAGGAGGAGTGGGCAGCTTCCCTTGAGAGGGCCCAGCAGCTCAGTGGGGGCGGGGGCAGACGCCCAGGGGCCACCATTCTAGATGCCTGCACTCTGGACCCCAAGGCCTGGCACGAGAATGTTCCCAGCCTGCTCTGTGCCTCCTCCTCTGCGGCCCTCTCACTGCCCCCCAACCCAGAGGCATCCCCTGAGGAGTGGGAACACCCTGTTACAGCTCCCCAGGAGGTGGGGCGCCCGGCACACCGTGTTCCAGAGGCCAGGGAGAGCGTGTTCGGCCTCAGGGCGGTGGACCGTGTGTGCACACCTGCTCCAAGGCCCAGTGGCTTGGCAAGTCCCTGTTGGGGACAGCCACACTCAGCCGGACATCCAGCTCAGCAAACCTGGAGATGGCCAAAGATAACAGGAACTCCTGGGAGACTCCAGCCTGCCCCCCTTACCAGAGGCCCTGCAAATGGTCCAGGAGACCCTGACAGCCCACCTCTCTCTCTCTCTCTCTCTCACCGGGGAAAGAGCAATAGCAGAAGCAGTGGGCTGGGAAACTGCTCAGCCGGGGAGACAAAAGGCTGTGCTACCCTCAGAGCATTTGAAACCTCGCATCTCTTGCACCTCAGCCCTAATGAGAAGCAGGAAGAACTGCAGCTGGCAGGGAAGGCAGATGCTCCAAGGGGATGGCAGGGCAGAGCGTTTATCCAGATAGATCTCCACTCCCTGCCACCCTGGGGACCATCCTGCCCCACAGAGGCCCCCCAAAGAGCGTTTCCAAGCAACAGAGAGCAAGCAGAAGTCCGGGGCTGTGTTTGGGGCTCACCCTTAATGGTGCAGATGGGAGGGCACGGGAGAATCAGACCACGCACGGGAAGCGGCACGGGTGCGATGGTGCTTGTGCCCACGGTCCCCGGAGGTCCGGGCTGTGACAGCCACAAAGACTTGGCACACCCTATTCCAACCTCCAGATGTGAAAACACACACCTGGGGGACAGCAGAGGGGCACGTGGTCCTCTTCCTAGGGATGCGGCCAGCCTCCATCAACTACAAGGACATCCAGCCTCATACTCCTCACACCCCAGCTCCAGGCCCAGCCTGTGTTTAACAAAGCAGTGAAGAGTGCCCAGTAAGCGTCTGGCTGGGCATAGGTGGCTCAGTGGTAAAGGACACACCTACCAGTGCAGGAGACGCAGAGACATGGGTTCGACCCCTGGGTCGGGAAGATCCCCTGGAGGAGGGCATGGCAACCCACTCCTGTATTCTTGCCTGGAGAATCCCCATGGTCAGAGGAGCCTGGCGGGCTACAGTCCATGGGGTTGCAAAGAGTCGGACACGACTGAGTGACAGAGCACGCACGCGTGCACGGCATCAGACGCTGTCGAGTTCAAAGCCTGACTGAGCTGAAAACGTCCTGACTGGGTGACCTTGAGCGCATAGCTTGCCCTCTCTGAGCCTCAGTTTCCTTTCTGTGAAGGGGAAGATGATGTCCACTTCCAGCAACTACCGTGAGAGTTCATGTCTGTGTTGATAACAGGCTGTAGACCACTGGTTAGAAAAATGGCCTGATTCCTTCCAGAATTTTCCACTGTTGCTATGCTCACAGGGCTCCTGGGAGACGCCTCCAGATCTCTTACCATTCAGAGAAGCATGGGCTCCACTTGCATGAAGGAGGATTTATCTTATTTTTAACGAAGTTGAGGCCACTTTGCAATCAGAGCCCTCGTGGTTGGAGTGCAGAAGATCCTAGGAAGGGGTATTAATCAAGGCGCCTTAAGGACATGCAAATCAGGAGAAAGCTCAAGTGATTAAGGGGGTGACGGGGCCTGGGGTCCAGCCTTTATCCCCATCTGAGATGAGAGAACCAGAGGCCCAGCTGGAGGCAGCGGCCAAGGGGCCTCAGGGGCCCAGGGACAGAACACTGTCGGCCAGTGGGCATAGAGGGAGAGACAGCCACGCAGAGGCAGCTGAACAACCCTGATGGTGGAGCCGATGCGGCGCCCCTGCCAGCTACCCGCTTCCCCTGCAGCTGCAGAGCAAGGGGCTGCCTGGCAGGGCCCTTTGCCCAGACTGGATGGGCTGCTCTTCAATGATCAGAAACGGCCCTGTGGGAGTGACGGGCCCAGGGCAGGGCACATGGCTTTTGGAAATCTGGCAACCTCTCCTGTGTGATGGATGCACCCACGCCGTGTAGACCTGAGAGCTCCACATCTCCATGGGATTCTCCATGGAGAATGGATTCATCTCCCCGGCAAGAATACTGAAGTGGGTTGCCATGCCCTCCTCCAGGGGATTTTTCGACCTAGGGATAGAACCCGTGTCTCACGTCTCCTGCATTGGCAGGCAGGTTCTTTACTACTAGCGCCACCTAGGAAGCCATCCGCACGTGTGGACGTGACCTAAGATCACAGCGGGGTGTGTGCGCAAGGAGGCCATCTTGGGGATGGACACATTCATGAAAAGCTGGACTCAAAGAATGGCCGACAAGGGGGTTGTCTGAGCTGGTCACATGTTTTCAGACTTCCTTGTCTCCCTGTAAAACAAGGACTGAGATGTGGGAAGATGCTACAACACATTGTTTAGTGACAGGGAAAAAATGTAGGTTGTAAAACACCGGCTGGTAAAGACCACCTTTGGAAAAAAAGAGATATCTAGAATAATCTGGAAGGAAGGGGAGTCACAGAAACATCCACAGTAGTTACTGTGGAGAGGGTAGGTTTCAGATTATTATTACTTTCTTCTTTTGTATTAATTTTTTTATGGTGATGAGCAAGTATTACATGAATAATAAATAAAGCTAGTTTCTCTTCTCTTCGTACGAAAACCGCTCTGATGCTTGACTTCACCTCTTCTCCCCAATCCCTTTACAATGAAATAAAAGATTCAACTGGACCTTGAGAGTGATACCCACCCAGCCCCTTTGGGCATCAGATCAGTGAGCCTTTTTCCTAGCACAAAGCAGCTAACCACCAGGCAGGCCAGAACTGGAGTTATTGTCAGACTCTAATCTTCTTTGGATGATGCAGGGGAGAAAAAGGAACATACAAATATCAAATCATTAGGTTGTACACCTGAAACTAACATGCCATGTGTCAATTACACTAAAAAAAAAAAAAAAAAAGGAAGACAATGAAATGTATAAATGTTCACATCGAGGGGAATAAATAAAGCTATAAATAGTCTCCTGTTGGTTGAGGTCAGATTTTTGCTTCCTAATGAATTTGCCACCATCTTACAAAAGAATTTTGGGTTTTCAGAACTTTGGTTAATTTCAAAATTCCAGATAAGGGGTGGGGGTCAGGTCAGAATCGGCCTGGGGTGCTCTGGTTTGGCTATTTCCCTGCAGGGCTCCTTCCCCAGCAGCAGGGCTAGATGCCTGTCCAGTCCCTCGGGAACCCCACTTGGTTTAATGCTCTGGGGTCGCCATCTCCCAACTCTCAGTACTTTTTGGACAAGGGACCCCTATTCTCCTTTTGCACAAAACCCCACAAATCACATGGCTAGCCCTTTCTGTGTCAAGGCAGTCGCTTAGTAAGTCCTAGCTGAATGAATGAATGAGATGCTGTCCCTGTCCTGCCTGCTCTGCCCCGCCCTGATATTCCATCAGCGTGGAGAATGGAGAATTTACGCTCATCAAGTCCTGAGTGGCCCACTCACCAGAGCCAGAGGGCGCCCAGACCCTCATTTAGAATCTCAGGGGGAGGCACTTGAGTTTCTAACGTGCCCTGAATGGTTCAGACCCACATGACACTGCGAACGAACCGTGTGTGGTCTTCTGGAGGGCAACCTTGCTCTCTCTCCCTCCTTGGCTGGCTGTGTGATCTTGGGCAGGTTGCCAGACCTCTCTGAACTTCCTAAAATGGGCAAAGGGTTAACTCTTACTCTTGAGCCCTACCAGCCAACTGTCTGGGAACAAGCCCCTTCCTGCCAGTTACGGGGAGCTCTTGGGGAGGGGGCAGGAAGTCTAGACTGCAAGTCTGCCCCGTTTGCCGTGGACCCCGGCACCCAGCCTGCTTGGGGGTGGGCAGGTGGAGGGCTCAGGAAACATGTCCCGTGTGTGTGCATGGGAAAGCAAGCTGGTCCCCCTCTCACAGGGCTGCGTGAGGGTGGGGGAGGGTGTGCAGAAGGCATACAGAAGGTGCCCCATAAGTGGAGCTGTCTTTCTTGGTCTCACAGCCTCCTCCTGGGGCTGTGGCAGCAGGTGAGCCCTGCCACGGGTGGAGGCCTGCAGGCTGGAGGAGAGGAAGGCAGGAGGCAAGGAAGGCAGGGGCTGGGAGGATCGAGTCCAGGCACGTCCTGATACCAATTAAGGCCAGCCTGGCGCAGGGGGGCCGCAGTCGGCATTTATCAGCCTGCCAGGGAGGGGCTGGCAAGCTGTCCTCCGGCTGACGGATTAGACAGCGGACAATTAGGTTTCAGGCAGGCTGTCTCTCTCTCTCTCTCTCTCTCTCTCTCACACACACACACACACACACACACATCCCTTCCTCCATCAGTCTGTAAGGCCCGATGACAGAGCCCAGCTGGGTCCCAGCCCAGCCCCCAGTCGGACACAGAGCGCCCACCGCGAGGAGGGGAGGAACGCCCCCTCAAAGAGAATACGCGGGAGCCGGGGACGCAACCCGACAGCCACAAGGACCACAGCTCAAGACCCCACAGTCTCCATCCCCAGCCCCAGCCGGATCGGGAGTGGGATACCCTCCAGAGCTCAGCACACAGAACCCCACGGCCGTGATGGGTGCTTTTTAGAGCCGAGTGGGGAGGGGTGAGCCTGAGCCTCCTGGGGACCCCTTCCTTCCCCAGAAATAGCCTCTCCGATTCTCCAGTCAGAACCTCTGATCGCTAGGTCCCAGTGGAAGGAACGTGTGGGCCAGGAAGGGGACTCTGAAGGACTCTGGGAACCGGAGGAAAAGCCTTCAAGATTCTAGACCGTGCCACACTGCAGACTCTTGGGATGAGTCAGGAACACTAGAGGGGAAGAGGATGGCTTGAATTTTCCTTTGGTTAAGGCAGGATCTGGTGGGACTGTCGGGCAGCTCTGACCCACGGCGGCAGGCCCTGACCTCTCCCCTGGGTCTTGGACGCGGTGCCCGACCCCCACCTCCACGCCCCACACCAACCCCTGTAGGACCTTCCCTCGACAAGCTCTAAGCTAAGCTTATCACCGTGTCGGCGAACGGGCAACATAGTCACTCCAGAAATCTGGTCCAGAAATCTGGGTTCAGCTTCATCTCCCCACACCCCTCCCCCTCCACAGCTGGAACATCAAGCCCCATTCCTTTACCTCCTGGAGAGCTTTCCCATCTGCCTTCCCCTCTCAGTCCCCAGGGAACCACCTTGCCTGGAGACTGCCCTAAGTCTCTGGCTTCTGTTCTTTCCTCTAACTCCATTCTGCCCTCCGCCATCCAGGAGTCAGCTCGAATGCCCTCTGACCCTGCCCCCGCCCCCTGCTTCAGTTCTCCTGGGTCCCGGCACCTTTGGGAGAGAGGCCAGCTCCTAGATGTAGCCTCTGGCCAGGTCTCTCGCCTCTCTTCTCTGCTGGCCTCATTCACTCCTCACCCTCTGTTGTGATCTTGTTTATTTATTTAGTTACTTGGTTGCTATTTGCTCCCCTGCACCTCCCATTGGAATGTGATTCTTGGGGACAGAGACCAGCTCTCTCTTGTTCGCCTTGCTAAGCACATGTTACCTGGCAGGGATGCTGGGTGGTTGTAGAGAAGTTTCCATGACGCCCACCCAACGGGGCCACAGTGACCAGCTGTTTCCCCAAGACCATACTTGCCTTAGCCTCCACCCTTCTGCCAGGAACGCCCCTGGCCTCCTGCACCTCCCTTGGCCGCCAGCTCCCACCCCCACCTCCCTAAGGCTCCTGACTTACGGGCTGCATTCCCTGGTCCCCTCCCCTGGGCTGAGCTGAGCCTGATCACCACCGAGGCGGGGTGGCCAGTTCACTCGTCTGCCTCTCCCACTGCATGGTGGGCTTCCCGGAGGCTGTCTCATGCACGGTGCCCAGAACACAGTAGGTGCTCGATAAATGTTGGTGAATGAGGTCAGAATGCCGACTCTATCCCCAGCACAGCCCTGCCTTCCTCTGGCCTGATCTCCCTGCTAACTGAGGTTCTGAGGGTCCCAGGATGGGAGGGGACATGACCAGGCCGGGTGACACAGACATGATGTGCCCTGGGGGCCCTGGAACTAGGGATTCTACTCTGGAAAGAGGGGGCAAGGGCTTCTGGAATAACTGGGCTTTGAAGGACAGGAGGACAAGTTGGGGCAAAAAAAGAGAATAATTCATTTTTATTAACGAAAAATTGCAAGTCAGATACCGGTTCCTTAGATGACTTCCCTTGCTGATTCCTTGTAATCAGCCTTTGGATAGATAGTTTTGCCCCCAGTCTTCAGATAACAGGTGGCCAAAGAGACCTGAAGCTGCTCGCCCAGGATCACATGGCTCCATGTGGCAGATTCAAATTCAAACCCGGGTGTGGCTGCTTCCAGGCACCGTACCTTTGCTCCATGCATCGTGCCAGGGTCTCAGCCCAGGTAACTCAAGTGAGCAAAGGCCTGGCGACCGGATGGAATCGTGGAAACAGAAATTACCTAAGAAGATTCTGAGGACTAACTCCCTACCCTAGAGGTCTGCAGTGAAAGCCAGGGAGGGGGAAGTGGGTCAGTCACTTGTCTTCTTTGTGCCTCAGTTTCTGTGACTGCAAAATGGGAACATAACAGCACCTGCTTCATACTGAGGGATCAATATCTCTAAAGTGCCCAGAACAGTGCCTGGTGGAAAGCATTGCATACATGGTTTCAAATAAATAAACAGGGGACGTGGTTGGTCTGAGTCCAGGCAGAGGTGCAGCAGAGCCCCTGGGGCATCTCTGGACGGGAGGGTCCGAGGGCCCCGGGGAAGCAGAGGCAGGATGATGGGCTAGGGGCTGACAGGAGAGGTCATGGCTTCACTTGTCCCAGCCAGTGGTCGAGGCGGATCCTCGGAGACCCCTGGAAGGGCTCAGTGAGACCACGAGACCCGAGGGCAGCCCTCTCCCCTGGTCCTTGGAAGCTGAGCCCCAGGGAGAGAGAATAAGTGTCGTTCTTTCACCCAAAGAGGCGCATGCGCACACAGGCTCCTGGATCACATCCCAAGGCAGTGAGAGGAGGTGAACTGTCCCCGTCCCCAGAGGACAAGTTAGATGGTCAGGGAGAGGGGCGTATTCCCCCTCAGCACCATCCCAATTAAAATATAAAATCATAAAGACACCCAAGGCAGAGGCGTGGGGGAGGGGCGATAGTCCTGGACTAGGGGGTCAGGAGGTTGGTTGGTTTTCAGTTCTGCTCCATAATCCACTCACCCATTTACTCATTCAACAAACATACAGTGTACACCTCTATATGCCTGATGCTGGGGTACCAACTGAGCCCACAGACACAGTGCCTGCTCTCAGGGGACACAGTCCAGGTGACACGCTGAATGGGCCCGTTACCACTGTCACAGGACACTGAAGGAGAGTGGGGAGATGGACGGGACCCCCGGGCTCACCCGGATATCAGGGCAGCCTTCCCTTGGGGGCGGCCATGGTTAAGCCGGTCCTGCCGGATATGGGTATATCCTGCAGATATAAGCCATCTGTGAGGCTTCAGAAAAACACCGCGTTTCTCCAAACCTCCACAGTTTGAAAAGGGGATATTTCATCATAGCCGGGCATTATACATGCTAGGGGAACCTTGGTGATTCTATCAGATCAAAGAAAAAGAATTTATCCTTTAAGAAATCCCTGCTGATTTACACAGGCTTTCCTGGTGGCTCAGTGGTAAAGGATCTGCCTACCAGTGCCGGAAACGTGGGTTCTACCCCTGGGTTGGGAAGATCTCTGGGAGAAGGAAATGGCAACCCACTCCAGTATTTCTTGCCTGGAAAATCCCATAGACAGGAGCCTGGCAGGCTACAGTCCATGGGGTTGCAAAGAGACATGACTTAGCAACAGAACAACTGCTGATTTACTCTGTTAATTCCTCAAATGGGGAGAGGGCGTTGCTAAGGCCAGGAGGATCGGTGACCTAGACCTAAGACTTCACCAGGCCAAGGTCAGAGGCAGAGTCTGAGGCTGTGAGATCCCCAGGAGGCCCGGGGCAGCTCCCGGCCCTTTATGTGTCCCTGGGCCCAGAGCCCTCCTCTCCCTCTGCCTCCAGAGTTTGCTCCCAAAAGGGCAGGCCCATCCTCTCTGTCCTTGTCACCTCCCTGGCCCTCAAGACAGGCCCTCTCGCTCTATAAAGGGAGGAATCACAGCCAGGAAGACCAAGTTCTACGGTATCCAAGAGTCCCCTCTTGGACTATGGGTGTCATTCTTGCTTGATCACCAATTCCCCCCTCATTCACACACGTACCACCAAGCCCAGATATGGAGCCTCCACAAAGCCCCTTATTAAGAAATTGGTCAATTTCCTGCTAATTAAAATAAATACTATGCCACATTAAAGGCCAATTAGTTTGCAGAGCTGCCAGGGAAACGTCGCCTGGAAAATGTACACCCCACCCCATCCCCCACCTCCTCAGAAAAGGGCAGCCGCAGCACTGGCAGCAGAGGTGGGGGGAGGCCTGGCAACATGGGCTTCCAGAGAGGGTGGGGAGGAAGGGATGACCAGCTGGGGGCCAGGCGGCAGCGGGAGCTGCCAGGTGGGGCTTCCCTTTCCTGGACGGACCCTGCTCGCTCGGCCAGACAGCCCTGGACCCCACCCCTCCCCAGGAAACGCAATCCCTGAGACCAGGTCTCCCTGGCCAAGTCCACACCCAAAGGCAAGCCTGTTCTCCATAAGGAGTACCTTTAATTTCTGAAAAAGATGGGATCTGGGGACTTCCCTGGTGACCCAGTGGTTAAAGCTCCATGCTTCCAACGTGGGTGGTGCAGCTTTGATCCCTGGTCAGGGAACCAAGATCCCACTTGACTCATGGCCAAAATAGAAAATAAGTGGTCCATTCTTTTTTTTTTTTTTTTAAAGAAGACAGGATCTCTAAGGCTGTAATCACAGGCCCTCCCTGTACCCCTAAGTGATCTCACTGAGCCCCAAGCAGTCCTTGGAGAGAGGTGCCGCTATCCCCATTTTGCAGATGAGCAAGCTGAGGTCCAAAGTCAACAAGTCCCTCTCCTGAGGTCACCAAGTCCCTCTCCTAAGGTCTCAGCTTCTAGGGGCAGAGCAGGAGGTATGCCAGGTACCCTCCAACTTATACACAGATAAACCTGTAACGGTTCCTTTTACAACATTGAGGATTTTTCCATAACATAAAAAAGGGCAGGGGAATGGCTACGTCTGCATAAAAGCAAATTTTATTGGCTGCATTTGTTCACGGTGAGGCCTAACTGTTCCCTAATTATAAGAAAGCAGCTGTTTGGTCCATGCTAGGCCCTGTGCAGTTGTCATCTCATGCAACCCCACTCGCACCTGAGGCTCAGAGAGCTTAGGTAAAGTGCCCAAGGTCACACAGCCTGTCCATGTCTTAGCCACGGAAATCTGCCTTTGAGGTCCAAGTTTCTCCATTTCCTCAAGGTCAAAGCCAAAGACTGCAGGTCTTCTGCTCTCCTGGCAAGGCAATGAACTACAGAAAACAACACGGGGTTCACTCTGTGACAGACACACTCCTTTCTCGCCCTGGGCCTCAGCTCTCTCATCTGCCACATGGACTTCATTCAACTTGAACATCCTGCAGAGGCACTCGGTCTGGGGCCAGTGGCTGGGTATAGAGCATCCACCCAGACAGGAGAAACAGTATCCCTCTGCCAGGACACGGAGATCTGGCTGCCCTGCAGTGAGGGGCAGGAAGAAGCCCAGCGACCAGACAGAGACAGAATGAAAAGGGTGGGGACAGCGCTCCTATGGCGCTGGCCACAGAGCCACACCCCTGGCTGCTGCCGCACCACAGACAGCTCACAGGGCAGGGAAGGGACATCCCCTCTGCCCCCAGCAGCTCCCGTAGGACCTGGGTATCTGGTGCCCCTCCACCCCACACACCCACCCCAGGCACCATTTCCTACTTGGTCCCATAGATTAGTGGCTCTTCCCAGGCCAGGAGCAGAAGGCAGTGAAGGTAAGCAGGGGAAGGGCTAGGAAATGTGCAGGGGGTGGGAGGGAGGGTGGGGGGCCTCTGAACCTCCCCCTCGTGCTGAGCGCTAACTTGGAGGCCCCAGCATGTCACAGAAACTGCTCCCACGGGACTCATCAGAGGGGCGCTCAGGCATCCTGCTTCTGTCTGATAAGGAAGCAGCAGTGCAGGAGTGGGGAGTGGTCTGCGTCCTTCCACCGCGAGGGCTCACGGCTTGGGCACTGGCCAAAGTAGGAGAGTCAGAGGGGAGGTAAACACGGACGCCATGTGGGCGACAGCCATGGGCCGTGTGGGCACAGAACTCTGGATGCAGAGAGGATGCAGAGCAACTCGCCAGGAGGGTGGTTCCCAGAGCAGCTGACGGCGGACCGAGGTCCAAAAGCAGCAGGGAGAAGAAAGGGCGCTCCTGGCAGAGCGCACCGTGCAAGCAAAGGCCCAGAGGCCTGACCCGAAAGAACATGGCGCACCAGGAGGACAGAGCAGCCCGGTGGAGTCGAGTGGTTGGCGCCAACGAGATGGGTGAGGAAGACGGGTTCACGCGGTCAGGGCCTTTGGCATCATCATCGAGCTCGAACCCATCTGCCAGTGCTAGAGAGGCGGGTTCCATCCCTGGGTTGGGAAGGCCATAGCATCCCGCTCCCGGATTCTTGCCTGAGAAATCCCACGGAGCAGACTCTGTAAACTACAGTCCATGGGGTCGCAAAGGAGTCAGACACGACTTATCGACTACACAACAGCAGGGATAACAATGCCATCTGCTATTGAACGGTTATAATGCATCCAGCACCATGCTAAGCCTGAGGCAAGCTCTGAAGCTCACTCACTCCTCTTGTTGTTCAGTCACTCAGTCCTGTCTGACGCTCTTTGACCCCATAGACTACAGCATGCCAGGTTTCTCTGTCCTCCACTATCCCCAAGAGGATGCCCAAACTCATGTCCATTGAGTTGGTGATGCCATCCAATCATCTCATCCTCTGTCGCCCCCTTCTCCTCTTGCCCTCAATACTTCCCAGCATCAGGGTTTTTTCCAATGAGTCGGCTCTTTGCATCAGGTGGCCAAAGTATTGGCGCTTCAGCTTCAGCATCAGTCCTTCCAGTGAATATTCAGGGTTGATTTCTTTTAGGATGGACTGGTTGGATCTCCTTGCTGTCCAAGGGACTCTCAAGAGTCTTCAGCACCACAGTTCAAAACATCGATTCTTCAACTCATGCTACAGTCCTCTTACGTGAGTACTATTATCATCCTCATTGTCGGATGCAATAACTGAGATCCAGAGAGGTTATGTAAGTTGCTGGTTGTCACACAGCTGATAGCGGCTGGACTGAGACTTGGATCCAGGCCCCCAAACCTCACCCAGCAGCATGTGATACCTCTAAGGAGTTCAGACTTCACCTTAAGGCAACAAGGAACCACAAGGGATTTTAAAGGCAGGTGGATGGTACAGCCTCGATGCCCCAACCCCCAGAGTCAGGCTTGTGGAGACCTGGTGGATCTGTTTCTGAGGACCAGTGGTGGCTCCATGACTTCCAGGGACCTGCCCTTGTCTTCCTTCTGCTGTTTCTATTCTCCCTGGGGCCGGGGGCATCACCGCCTGGGACCCAGACTCCCACCAGTCAGGAGTCTCCGCTCCTCCAACCCTTCCCCATCTTTCCCACTCTCTTCTCCTTTCCCTTCCTTGCTCAGGGATGGCATCTATGGGGTGCATCTGGGAAAGAGACTCCCAGTGGAGCCGAACAACCCTCAGAACGAACCCAGAAGATGTATCCTCCCCTTGGGTGCTGCAGCAGCCCCACATCCCTTCCCCACGTCCTTCCCAGCCTCTTGCCACCCTTGGAGGGGGTCTCGGGCTTTGCCAAGAGTATTGGAGAGCTCCCTCCCACCACCTCGTCCAGAGGCTCCTCTTTCATCCTGCCTTCCTTGTCCCCCAAAGGCCTCAGCATGACAGGCATCACACGCAGCAGATTTGGGGAGCACTTCAGCACTTCCCCTCTCCATCCTCCTCATTGTGCACGTAGAGAAGCCGAGGTCTGGACTAGGACAGTCAGCAGAGCGGCTGGGGACCGTCTTTCCTGGGCTCCTACCCCACCACACACACACTGACAGCCCTGTGTTTCCACGTAGGGGAGTTTCACATTTGATTCTCACATCTGCCCAGAGCAAGATGAGTTCTAAGAGGAAGACTGGGCTGTCTTGCTCTAGCTCCTTCGATCGCTAAAAATGCAGACTCTCCTGTCAGTGCCTGTGCCTCCAAAGGAGTGAAAGGAGGCAGGCAGCAGGTCCATGTCTTGCCCAAGGTCATGCAGCAGAGCAGGCACAGTCAAAAGGGTCTCCTGTCTGAGGTCCTCCCGTTCTTTAGCATTAAGGCTGGCAAAGGCATTGGCCTTGACTCCCTTTCTGTGCTCATGGCAGACATGACTAGTTGATCACAGCACTCTTCTTCTCAAAGCCAGGATGCAGCTTCAGAATCCTCAGCGTAGGCTTCTCAACACAGCCTTTACCAAGCGTGGAGTTGGCGACCAAGGGTGACACCTGTCCACCACTCTTCCCCGGTTTGTGGGTCTAGTCTGATCTTGTATCTGCCGCCGCACCCGGCCTGGTGCCCAGCACAGGTCACAGTGATAAACATTCGTTGAGTGAGTGAGTGAGTGAACAAATGATGACTGCTTAATGAGTGTGTTGCTGTTGTTGCCCAGTTGCTAAGCCTTGTCTGACTCTTTGTGATCCTATGGACTGCAACACGCCAGGCTTCCCTGTCCTTCACTGTCTCCCTGAGTTTGTTCAAATTCGTGCCCATTGAGTTGGTGGTGCCATCCAACCATCTCATCCTCTGTCACCCCTTTCTCCTCCTGCCTTCAATCTTTCCCAGCATCAGGGTCTTTTTCATTGGGTCCGCTCTTCGAATCAGGAGGCCAATGTATTGGAGCTTTAGCTTCAGTGTCAGTCCTTCCAATGAATATTCAGGGTTGATTTCTTTTAGGATTGAATGGTTTGATCTCCTTGCTGTCCCAGGGACTCTCAAGAGTCTTCTTCAGCACCACAGTTTGAAAGCATCAATTCTGCGGCGCTCAGCATTCTTTATGGTCCAACTCTCACAACCGTACTGAACACCTCCCAAAGCCAGTTGCTCTAGAGCAGCTCCCTTCACTGTAACAACATGACCACAAAAGTAATAGTAACGACCCCAAAATGGGAGGTCTCCTGAGTCTTCTGCTCCTGCTACTGCTGCTAAGTCGCTTCAGTCGTGTCCAACTCGGTGCGACCCCATAGACGGCAGCCCACCAGGCTCCCCCGTCCCTGGGATTCTCCAGGCAAGAACACTGGAGTGGGTTGCCATTTCCTTCTCCAATGCATGAAAGTGAAAAGTGAAAGTAAAGTCGCTCAGTCGTGTCCGACCCTCAGCGACCCCATGGACTGCAGCCCACCAGGCTCCTCCATCCATGGGATTTTCCAGGCAAGAGTACTGGAGTGGGGTGCCATTGCCTGAGTCTTCTAAGGCACTTCAACTGGGGTGAGGAACATTGGGAGGTCATTTCCCCGGGGTCACATACGACCTGGTCTCCCGCTTCTTGGTCCAGCGCTCTGCCCCTGATGAAAGGAAGAAAGGATGAGTGGAGTGAGTGATCGGTGACTGTCCCCTACCCAGGGAGGCATTCAGTGACTCAAGGCGAAAGGACTGACTTTGACACAGGAGCAGGCGGTTGGCCCACGGCCCCTCCCTCCCCCCGCCCAAGTATTTTCATTAGGACTCTGCTGCTGCACCTGGCTCCTTGGCCCCTGCCCCAGGAAGATGCAGGCGCCTCTGCTGGCTTTATTAAGGACCTATTAACCCAGTGTCTCTCAGGCCTGGGTTATAGAAGCAGCTCTGGGCAGAGCTAATGATGCTGTCATTGCAGACCTCGGTGGAAAGCCCCAGAGGAGTTCCAGTGGGGAGGGTAGGGAACCTGGGGTTACAGTGAGGGCTGCAGAGTTGCACAGGCCTGCCTGGTTTCATCCCAGTTCCTCTACTAATTGGCTCTGTGGCCTTGGGGCACCTCACTTCCCTTGTTTTGAGTTGCAGCTTCCTCATCTATAAAATGGGGTAATAATGTACTTGTTTGAAAAGTCATTGAGCTAACGCCTGACACCACCCAGCATGCAGCAAAGCACTCGCTGTAACCAGTAACATCCTGAAGACCCTCTGGGAGCTGGGCAGGGAGAAGCGCTCATAACACACTGACCACCTGGTGAGACAGCCAGTGGCTCTGCGCATCTCGAATTTATGGAAGAAAAACTGAGGATACCAGGGAGGTTAAGTGCTTGGCCAAAGCTTCACTGCCAGGAAGGGACAGGGCCAGGATTCAAATGTAGGCAGTGGATGCCACAGCCAGAATCGGGCCATTTCCTGCCTGGAGAGGGAACAAAGCCTCGGGCATGTGGGCGGGGCTGGGGGGCTGCCTCTCCCACCAGTGCCTTAAAATGACAGCACAGCAGAGGGAAGGGGGCGCTGGGACAATAACGGAGATTTATGGCTTCCAACTCGATTGACTGCAGCATCTGGATGCCACACGTGACACCTGGAAGTGTGGGGGACCCCAACCCTCGGTGATAAATAGCAGGGAGGAACAGACACGGTGGGAGAACTGGGGTAAGCTGCCAGGTTGACCGCAGGGCCTGGTGGGGCCCACCTGGCTCTCCTCAAGCAGATGTACCCCTGAGGGTGTCTCCCACTGAGAGTGCTGAGTCTCAGCAGGGCCCAGAATGGCTGAAGCCAAGTGTCGATTCAAAGGGAGGGCTGTGGCCTGAGCCACAAAAACGGTCAGAGGATGAGCAGGAAGGTGGGGAGAACAGTAGTAATAGAAATAACCCGATGCTTGTTCTGTGTTCATGACCATCCACCATGTGACCAGCTTTGTAATACTGGCCACTTTCTAGCTGTGTAATCCCCAGCCAGTGACTTCATCCGAGGCTGTCCTCTCAACTGTGACACTGGGATCATCCTGGTACTTACCTCTCAGGGTTATTTGAAGGCTAAATTAGATAAGGAAATTCAAGGACTGTGCAGTAGTGCCTGGCAAAGAGTTAAGTTCCCCATCAGTGGTTGTAAGTATTATCCCCATTTGCCAGATGGGAAGACTGAGGCCTCAAGAAGGTAAGCGACTTGCCTCAGATTGTACAGTGGGTTGGTGGCAGAGCCTGTGCCAAAGACGGATCTCAGGGCCCAAGGCAACAATCCTGAGTCACACCACGGAGAGTAGTAAACCTCCTCCAGCTCCAGTAAGAGCTGCTGTGTTCTGGGCACCTACTCTGTACCTGGCACTGTGCTGAGAGCTTGTGTGTGTAACTTAACAGAACCATCACAACTTTCGAGATAGGCATTGCATTGTTCTCATTGTCCAGATGTACAAGCTCTGGGGAAGCCAAGGGGGTTCACCACCAGGACTGATTCTGAAGTCCTGGTTCCCAGCACAGGCTACTGCCCTCTGGAAGGAGGTTGTCTTTATTTTATCTTTATTTTACCAACTGCTCCAAGCTCCCTTCTGTGTCTTTCTTTCCTCCTCCAAGAAGAGGAGGGATAAATATGATGCTAAGTCGGCCACGGTGGACCAGAAGTCTTCTGATCAATCCCTTCAGGGCTGGGGCCCTTCTCTCGCTCCTCAAAAGAGGGAGAGAGAATGAGAGAAGAAAACTCACTCAAGCCCCTCCCACTCGCCTTTGCTCTCCCCAGGCTGAGTGGCCAGAAACCCAGCAGCCTACACAAGGTCACACTGGGGAACCAGGCTGGATGGAGGGGGCAGGGGGAGGAGATTTGAAGCAGCAGTCCCCCTTCTGTGCACACACGCTCCCTACATTCCCATCTGGTCAGCCTGGATGCTGAAAATCCAAGTCTACCCCATACAAAAAACAAAAGCGTCTCCTTTCCATTATAGAAAACCCTAGAGACCTGGGCTGCTCTGCTTGCCTTATCTCTTGGCCAGTGTGGCCAGGGCAGGGGCTGGGTGAAATGACAGTTGTCCTGGCCAGAGAAGAGAGGTCCCAGCCCTTGGCCTGGGTCCCCACTGGAGCCATACCCTGGGGAGCAGCCCAGAGAGCCTGGAGCCCACTGACACCACCCTCCCTGCCAGAAGCAGTGCCAGATGAGGAGGCTCCAGGCTCCTGGCTTCTGCCCCAGCACGTGGGCCCCCTGACCTGTCCTCCTGAGAGCTCCTGGTCTGTCCATCCGAGGTGACCCTTTCTCCTTCCCCACAGAAGCCCAGACCTCTGACCCTTATTAAAAACAAAATCCGAAGAGGGAAAAAAAAAAATCCTGCACAAACAGCCTGAGACGTGTCCCCTCCCTCCCTCCAAAACACACACACACACACACACACACACACAGCCTCAGACGTGCAAGGCTGCAGCCAGGCTTCCACATAAACAAGTTGTTGCACAGTGGCTTTTGTTTATGAAACATTTAGGTTCCCTCAACTTTTTTTGTGTGGGGGGGTGTGGACTGTTTCAGTTTTCTGGTGAACAGGGAGTGGAGAGGGAGCCTGGGGTTTGCCTAGATTTCACTTCTCCCTCTGTGTCCTCTGCCGGTTAGAATCTGGAGAAGGTGATATGAGGGGAAGGGACCAGGCAACTCAGGAGGTGTGTGTGGGGACGGGGGACCCCTGTTCATCACCTGAAAAAAGTCACCCCCGCCCCCCATGGGAAGGTCCGGCTGAGGGCTTCAGGCAGCCAGGTCAGCCCCAGGGCCTCGTTAGACCGTCCCAGGCCGGGCCTGCTGGAGGGCAAAGCGGGTGTTCCGCGTCCCCTCGGCGTCCCGGACGCGACCCAGCGCCTGGCGCTCAGAAAACATTTGGGACCGCGCGGGCTGACGTGTCCCTGCCCCCCACCCCCACCAGGCACCCCGCCTTCGACGCCTGGAAACCAGCGAATCCGCCAGAAACAAAGGCAGGGCTGCTTTTAAAAACGCAAACAACAAACAGTTTTGCTTTTTCTTTTTTTTCCTTCCCATCCAAGCGGGCAGCTAGGCAGGTTTGGGGGTCCGGGCGGGGCCAGAGCTGCAGCGTTTGACCCCCTCTTCGGCGCCCCTCGACCCCGCGTCGGTCGCGCGGGACTGGCCCCGGGGCGCATGCGCGGGCCGGGGCGCCGGAGGCCGCGGCCGCCCGCGCAGCCTCGCGCGAGCCGGTCTCCGTGGTAACGGGCTCACAGGCGGGAGGGGCCGGGCGCGCGGGCCGCGGCGGCAGCTATTTCTGCCGCTTCCTGTTCCTCCCGGCCACGTCGCCATGGCAACGGTGTTACTCACCGAGGCCGCTTCCCGGCTCTGCCGGCGCGCGTGACCCCGGCCGCCCGCGCCCCCTCGTCTCTCACTTGCTGTGCTCGGGCTCTCTCCCCCCCAATCCCGGCGTCGTCCTCCTCCGGCACCGCACCCCCCGGTGCCCCCTCCTCCCCGCCCCGCCGGTGCCCGCGGCCGCCCCGGAGCGAGCGAGCGAGGGAGGGAGAGATTGATGGGGGACGCTTATTAAAAAACATTGTAACCGTTTCCGTTTTTATTACGTTGACAAGGAAGCGTTATTTACTGTTATTGTTTGCCGAGCTGGCCGCGCCGGAGCGCGGGCGGCCCTCCCGGGAGCTCACCTTTCGGGCGTTCCCGGGGTTAGTCGAGGGTGGAAGCGGGGTGGTGGGGGGGGGCGGCGGTGGGGGGGGGGGGGGGGGGGGGGGCGGGGGGCGGGGATCGGGGCGGAGAAGGGGGCGCGCTCCCCACCCCCGGGCAGCCCCCCCGGCCCGTGGGGTTCGCTCCTCGCCCCATCCCCACGCCGGCCCGGCCGACCCCACCTCGCCGGGCCTGTTGTTTGCGCGGGGGGGGAAAGTGCAGAGGCCGGGTGACTCGTGTTGAAGGAGAAGACAACAAAAATTTTTTAAAAAAGGAACAGATGACTTCATTCTCCTCGGGAAGGCTCTGTCCTACGTGGACAATTTCCTGGGGACTGTGGTGAACAGCCCCGCTGCCGCTGGAAGCACAAGAAACTAAACCGGATAAAGACCAAAAAATTCTCGGTCTTGCCTGAAACCCAGCCAGGGGAGGCTGGTGGCGCGTGAACCGCGAGGAGGGTCGAATTCTTCCACTCGCGCTTGGGGCTTGGCTTCCAACAAACCTCCCCACTTAAAACTCCTGTACCCTGAGAGAGTGAGTAAGTGGCCCATGGTCACACAGCTAGGTTTCATTCTGCCCAGACACCTGCAGGGACAAACGCAGCAGAGACCGGGGAGCAGAGCCAGTGTTTGGACCCGGGGCCTCGGAAGAGGGGTGAGGCTCAGCTTGAGGCCGGGCGAGGGGAGATGAACTCGGCAGGTATAAACTGCCCCTGGTTCTTCCAACTCCAGGCTTACCCCCACCGGGAGCCCTCAACTGGGAATGTGTCGGGGGATGTGTCCGTGGGGGATCGGATGGACCTGAAGATGCCCCACCCGCCCAGGCCCCTGCTGAGATGTTAATCTCACCTGCTAATGAAAGTTGGCAATTCTGTCCCTAACTCCCCACTCTTAGCTGAAATGCAAACAGTCGTGTTCTGTACAGAGAAGCAGAGGAAAAAGCCAGAGGAAAAGGGCCTGAGTTCACAATCTAAAAAGGACTTTTAAAATCTGTTTATACTTATAAACAAACGACTCCTAATGAGCAGGCCAGGCTTTGGAAGTGACATTCAGAGACTCACCCCAGCCTGTTTTGTGTTTTCCACCCCCCCACCCCCGCAACTTCCAAGGGCAGGAGGCTTGGGATTGGGTTGCTGTGGCCTCTCCCAGTCTCTTGGCCTTAGATGATCAACAAGGACTTTTCCAGCCCCCAGATGATTTCTGGAGCCTACTGTGAGGGCCAGCTTCTGGCTAAAGCCTGTGGGTCTGGGGCTGTGTTCCCAAAAACCATGACAGCTCTCAACTTTGGAATCCCTCCCTGAATGTATGGACCAAAAGTCTTGGGCTCCAAGAGAAGAGAGTACCCCCACCCCCTAGTCCTTCCACAGCAGGGTGCTGCCAGCCTGGTGGTACGGGAAGAGAGAGGGAAAGTAGGGAAGCCAGCACCACCCTTCGTGTCTCTGTCACCAGCACTTGTTCCCCCTTCCGCCAGCCTTCCAAGCAAACCCATCTCTGGCAGTAGGTAGCAGATTTAGAGAGTTGAGCTGTGGGCAGCATTTGAATAGAAGCAAGTTGACAGATGACACCCAGCATCACAGAACTTAAGAGCTGGGAGGATCTTGGAGATTATCCAAACCAACCACTTTCCGATTTTACCAATGGGCACACTGAGGCCCAGAGTGGGGAAGAGACCCGGCTGGCATCTGCCTCTGTCTAATGGCAGAACCTAGATCAGAACCCAGGCACCTTGCCACCCATTTGGGTGCTCATTGTCCCACACTGATTCTGCCATGGAATTATCTGTATGATCAGAAACAGGATGGGGTGGAGCAAGGTAACTATGGCAAGGCAGGAGACACTGAAATCAGACTGCCTGGGTTTCAAGGGAGACCCTGGACAAGGGCTCACTTCTCCCTGAGCCTCGATGTCCTTATTAAATGGGGATAATAACAGTACCTGCCCTAAGTTTGTCTTAAGGACTAAAGGAGATGGTACAGGAAAAGCACCCAGACTAAGCCTGGTACATTAGTACTTAACTGATGTTTGTAAGGATGCTGACAGCAGTGATAACGCTCGTGGTTGCACCGGGTTGAATGGCGGCCCCCAAAAGATAAGTCCACATCTTTATCCCTGGAACCTGTGGATATGACCTTATCTGGAGAAAGGGTCCTTTGTAGATGTCAAGGATACTGAGATCCGATCATCCTAGATTACCCAGGTGGGGTCTCCGTGTCATCAAAAGTGTCCTTAGAGGAGACAAGGCAGGGACACAGAAGAGGGGAAAGCCATGTGCAGGCTGAGGCAGAGACAGTGATGTGACGGTAACAGGCCTCAGCCCTGGACTTCCAGGCTCTGCAGGAGCTCCTCGGGGAGCTGTGGTCAGTCCCCAAGGCTTTCTGGAGCTCAGGAGTCTGTTCTCTGCAGTGAGGATCGGGGATGGAGTGTCCAGCTGAAAGAGCAGAAAAATGATAAGGATGATCTCAGGACATCACTGCCCAGGGAGGGCCATAGGAAGAGCCAGACATCCTTCTGGAAGCTCTGCCATACCAGCTGCAAGGCCCTGAGCAAACGCGTTAATCTGTTGGCCTCCCGTGGGGCCTGATGTTAGAGAAGATGCTGTTTCATTCCTGGGTGCCAAGAACCTGGGACTCCAGCACTGCAGAAGTAGGGGCCCTTCCGCCCCAGGCCACAGGGCTGCCTCAGGGTGAGGGGCCAGCAGGAAGGAGGGGACTGTAGCGCTCTCTCGCTGGTTCACTAGGTGCCTGCCTCCTCCCTCTCAGGCAGAGAGAGCACGGGCTATTTTTATACACAGGTAAGCCTGCCCTGGTCTCCTGGCCCCTCCCAACTGCCAGAAACCTCCCTGCAGGCAGGGACCATGGACTGCTGACCTCCGGAGCCTGGCCTGGTCCTCAACACATGCGGATTGAGCATAGACCATTTTCCAGAACAGCCAGCCCCTCTGTTCTCTCTCCATCCGGCACAATGGAGCCAAGACAAGATGGGGGTGGCCACCTCTCTTTGAATGTGATCTTTGTCCACCAGACTCTGGACCACTCAAGGAAGATGTGTGACAGGCTGAGTAGAACAGCAGAGTCAGCCTGGCCTTGCCTTTCTTCCGGAGGCCATGGCTCCCGGTAACCATAGCAGCAGGCAGACTGAGCCCCAGCTACAGAAAGCCCACTGGTCTCTGGCAGAAGACAGGCAGGCTCAGGCCACTGGAGTTTCTCTTATTAGGCACAATCGTATTAACTCTCTCCTCAACTTCTCTCACTCTGGCTTTTTGCAGAGCAAGAATGACCCTAACAGCACTCATTCATTCACTTGGCCCATCAGGGCAATCAACAAGCACATGCTCTTGCCAGGGACTGTCCTAAAAACTGGGAGGCTTTCTGGACAGCAAGACACAGCTCCCGAGTTTGGGAGGCACATGTTCTAGGGACGAAAGAGATAAAGAAACAGGCCAATACCAAGGGCCAGGGAGCAAGACAAGTTAGAGAGACAACAGGGTGAGGGGTTAGGCTAGAGAACGAAAGGGCTGGAGTTTGGAGAGGAAGGTCACGGCGATGAGGATGGTGACCACGGACTGAGACCTGGGTGAAGGGAGGCGGTGAGCCCCGCAGAGAGGGGGATGAGAAGTCCTGGGCAGGAGAACAGCGGTGACCCTGAGGTGGAGTCTCCAGATGCCCTGAGGGCTGGTGCTGTTCTTCTGGGGGTGGGGCTCGGATTGTCTCTATGAACGCCTGAGGCCAATGGGGGAGAGCGAGCCAGGGGCTGATTTGTGTTTTTAAAGAATCTCTCTGGTTTCTGAGTGGATCACAGCCTGAAGAAGCCTGCGGAAAGGTGGGAAAAGTCAGAAGCTGGTGGAGTCCAGGCGAGAGACGGTGCTGGCCTGGCTGGGGACAGTAACAGTGGGAGAGACAGACATGGCTGAATTCAGGATTTCTTTCAAGTAGAGTCATCAGGATTTGCCAAAGGATTGGATGTGGGTGTGGAAGAAAGAGAAAAGTCAAGGTTGACTGCTGTGTCACAAACAGTGGGAGGTACCATTTCCAGAGATAACGAAGACTATAGGAAAAGTGGGGGTGGGGCAGGGGGGGATCAAGGGTTGGTATTTGCACACAGGATGTCTGCAAAGCCTATCTGATATTCACATATTGTGTGCTGAGAGCTATCAGAGCTATCATTTAATCCACACCACGAAAGAGACTGAGACACAGAAAACAAACCTATGGTTACCAAAGGGGAAAGGGTGGGAGGGATACATTAGGTTGGGATTAACGTGCACATTACTGTCCATAAAATGGAAAGGGGGCTCTACATGTACCTAGAGCTGATTCGCGTTGTCGTACAGCAGAAAGTGATACAACATTGCAAAGCAGCTCTGTGCTCAGTCGCTGAGCCAGACCTTCGTGACCCCACGGACTGTAGCTGGCCAGGCTCCTCTGTCAATAGGATTGCCCAGGCAAGAATACTGAAGTGGGTTGCCATCTCCTCCTGCAAAGGATCTTCCCAACCCAGGGATCAAACCCACGTCTCCTGCATTGGCAGGCGGATTCTTTACCACTGAGCCTATGCACCAATCAAAAATAAATAGATAATCAACCAGGACCTACCGTATAACACAAGGAACTATACTCAATATTTTGCAATGACCTATAAGGACCTATTGTGCTGTACACCTAAAACTGACAAGACAAGGTAAATCAACTGTACTCCAATACATAATAATATAAGAAATCCACACAACCACCCTACGAGGTAATCACCCCTGTTATCCCCATTTTACAGATGAGGAAACTGAAATCTAGAGAGGCAAATCTGCCCAAGGATGGCAGATGGTCAGGCTACAAACCCAGGCAGTCTGATTTCAAAGGCCATCTTCTTATTCGTCTAATCACTGGCTCATGTGTCCATTCATTCACTGTTGTCTGCACCACATGCTAAGCCTTGCTCTGAGGTCTGGCAATGCAGGGATCCTTTCATGCTATGCACCATCCAAGCACTGGGGAAGCAAGCCAGACCCTGGCCCAGCCAGCACGCAGCTGACTTTCTAAGGAGACAGGCAGGTGACGAGCAAAGAGAAGCACCGTGACAAGAGGCTCACAGATTTGTGCTAAGTGCAACGGAGCAGAGCAGCAGTGTGCTTATTCAGGAGAGTAATCGGGCCACACGCTGCAGAGCGGCTGGGGCTGCCTCGGAGGATGGGAGACATCTCAGAAGCAGTCAAGCCAAGAGCAAGAGGAATGGCATTCCCAGCAGAGGGAACAGTAGACGCAAAGGCTCTTGTGGTGGGAGAGCAGGCAGGGGAGAGGGCTAGGCCGGCAGTATGTCCAGGGGGCTGAGTGCCCACAGAAACTAACTGCAAAGAGGAGGCAAGCTGGGCCAGGGGCAAGCGAAATGGGCAAACAAACCAAGGCCTCATAGGCAAGTGGCCCTGGAGGGGCCAAGAAGGACATCAACATCGAGGTAGCAATGACGCAAAAACCGGAAACGTGCCTGGGGGCTGTGACCCTGGAGGACACCAGGACAGGGCTGGCCCAGGCCCACAAAGCGTGAAGAATAATGCCCCCCACCCCCAGGTCTTCCCCCTTCTAACCTGAACCCAGGGCTGACCACAGCTGTGCCCTAAAGCACCAGGCTGTTCCACCCTTCTTGGGGTTAACCGTGGCCTTCCATGGGGACCCAGGGCCCAGCAGTATCCCCCTGGCACCACCGAGTCTGGTCATCTAGAAAGAGCCAGGCTGACCCTGGCCACCTGATGAGTCATTCATTCACTCACTCGTTCAACATCTATTCGTCACTGCTCCATCACCGGTACTAGGGATGCAGCAGGGGGTAAGACCAAGACCTTTCCATCACGGAGCTGAAGGTTTAGAAACAAATGGCAAGTCAGGGAGAGGTACAGGTATGAGGCGGAGGACAGAGGGCTTCACTGTCGGAGCTGGGACGGTAACTCCAACTTTGGGACCCAAGGCTTGACGGATGCTCCCTGAGCCCAGGGGTCCCCTGGCCCACCCCCTCCCCTGCTCACGGTGATGCAAGGAAGAGCAAGCAGGGCTCCTGGGCTCCCGGAACCATTGTTCCCCTTCCCTCTCCTCCACTCTTGGCCCTCCCTCAAAACTGGGTCCCTCCTTTCCTTGGTCAGCTGCCAATCTGGGGACAAAGCCAGTCACACAAGCACAGCAACCTCCCAATGCCCAGAGGCCTGGATCTGAGCTGGGGAAAGCTGGCCTCAAAGTCTAGGCCAAAGCAGACTCAGCTCTCCCTCCTCAGCACACAAAGGGTTGTGGGGCACACAGCCTCTGAGCCCCAGGCCCAAGACTGAATGCTTCCTGCAAGCTGGAGGGCGGGAGGCAAGGCTGACTATTCAGAACAACACGCAGCAACATAAAACAGCTTTCGACAGCTACTCCTTTTCTTACCCTCTCCACTCCCTGAGCCAAGCATCCCCAGGTGAGTTCAGGGCAGCCCATGAGGGCTTGTCTATCAATAGCCCCATTTTATGGAGGAGGAAAACTGAGGTTCCATGGATCCGATGACTTTCTCAGGTGGTAGAACCAGGGCTCCAACTCAGGGCTGACACCCAGTCGGTGCTGGCAGAAAGGCCGAGAAATCGGGTGACGGGGGAAGAGCGGCAGCTGCCTTAGCCCCACATTACAGATGAAGTCAGTCACCCTCAAAGTTGCACAGCTAGTAAGCAGGGGCGGGGCTTGAACCCAAGATTGTTGATCTCCAGGGCCCAGGTTCCCAGGTACCTAGAGGAACAAGGGGGAAGAAGAGGGGATTGGAGGCCTGAGAACTCTGATGGCCCTTGGTGCGGGCCTTCCGAGTCCATATGTGCCGGGCAGAGAGGAGCATGGGGGACCGGGGGGTCTCCGAGGCAGGCTTGCTGGTCACCCAGCTACCCTCTCCTTCCCTGTTACCAACTCTGGGGTCCCAGCCCAGACCTGACCCCTCTGCCCTCGGGGCTGCTCTCAACTCCTGGGTCCCTGCAATGTGGGACCACTGGGAGGGCGCGCTGTGGATCCTGCCTTCCAGAAACTTTGGCCGGGTCAGGGATAAGCCTTGCCCCAGAGCCTCAGAAAAATATAGCTGCCAAATCGCTGGAATGCCAGCCCATCACAGCCTTAGCTTTAGGCTGAGCCAGGAGGTGCCTTCAGGGATGGGGACGTGGGTTCTCCTCCTGGGGTCAGTCCTCACCCATCAGTGCTGCAGGGATGCAGAGCAGGAGTGTGTGTGTGTGTGTGTGTGTGTGTGTGTGTGTGTGTGGTGGGCAGAAACAGTGGATGGGAGAGGGAGGGAGAGAGAGATCCAGACTGAGCAGAGGGCTGGGTGACAGAGACAGCAACGCACACACACAGAAAGAAGGAGGGAGCTTGAAAGCTGCGGAAAGGAGCTGACAGAGAGGACAAGACGACAGAAGGGAGAGAGGGACACGAGCAAGGGGCCAGCCTGGCAGCAGAATCAGAGCATCCTGAAAGCAGAGCCCTGAAGGGCTGGATGGGGAGAGAGACCAGGAGAAGGAAGGGCTGGGGGACCAGGAGAGGGTGTGGGAGATTCGCCCAGAGTACAGCTGGGGGCCCTGAGCAGGGATGGGAGCTGAGGCTGCAGGTCTTAGACGGGCCAGTGCTCTCTCCATACGACAGCCTTCATCAGCCCCAGGAGGGGGCGAGGCAGGAGGCCAAAGTCTGGCCCCCTCAACCCCCGCCCCCCAACTGCCCTGGGGAGAGGACAGGCATGTGAGGGTTCCAGCCACTGCTGGGATCCCTCAGGGCCTCAGGCTCCCTGCCCTGAGCCCCCAAACCCCTCTTCTCTCTGCATCAGCCTGGACTGTGTGACCTTGGGCAGCGACCTTGCCTCTCTGGGCCTCCAAGCCCCCCTGAAAGGTGCTGAGCTTAGGGTGAGGGGCAGGGTCCAGCAGATGCCAGGCCTGGGCTGCAGGGGTCAGACCCAGATGGGCCGACGGTCTGTACCTAAGATGCTTGGCCTCCCTGAGCCCCATAGCACCCCTCTGGGGGGAATAAAATAGGGTCACGGCCACTGTGACAAGGAACAGAGAGCAGTGTAAACTGTAAAGTGCCATGCGCAGAGGGTTGCTTCTCGTACACGGTCATTCACAAAGGTTGAGGTTTTGAGACCAGTTCCCCGTCCCTACACCCGCACAGGAGGACTCTGCCCCCGTGGACCAGAGGCAAAGGCCGTCCCTGAGGGAGCAGGGCTGTCCTGGGGCGTTTGTCCGTCAGCAGCAGGTCCCACTGCGGTCAGGCTCCACCCGAGGGAGTCCTGGAAAGGCATCCAGGTGGACCCCACTGACGGTTAGCCCTGGAGACGGGGTGGGGGGCGCAGCTCGAAGAACCCTCAGGCTCCAGGGTCCCTTCACAACCTTTCGCATCCTGAGGTCCGGAGGAACCCGCCAGGGGTTAGGCGGAGGAACAGAGAACCGGGCAGAAGGCTGGGGTCGGCGCGCTCACCGGGACCGGCCCCTTTCCCCACCAGGCAGGAGGGAGAGGCGTGGGGAGCGGGGAGAAGAAGGGGAGGTGGGAAGGGAGGCCGGGAAGAGCAAGGGAGGGGAGAGGGGGGCCCGGAGAGGGAGGCGGGCAGGAGAGGCGCACGCGGAGAGGGACTGAACCTTGAGAGGAGCAGCCCAAGGAAAGGAGTAAACGAGGAGAGAAGGGAGGGAACAGCCGCGGGGCCGCAGGAGCCCCGCGTGCGGCGAGCAAGCTCCGCCGCGGAGGCTTCCAGAGACAAAGGCCTGGAGGCCCGCGGAGGAGGTGGGGGGAGGAGGGGGAGCTGGGGAGGGGGAGGGGAGAGGGGAGGGGAGGGCATCGCTCGGCCCCGACGCCGCGCCAGGGGGCTCCGAACCGGCCGAGACCCTGCACCCCCACCCCCCACACCAACATCCAGCTGAGGCTCTGACCCGCGGGAGAGGGAGTGCGCTCCAAACTTAAGAGGGAGAAAAGTCTGCCAGCTGCCCTTGGGGCTGTCACAACAGATAAAACCTCATCCAGGCTTCACCAGGAGCGCCCCTGCACACTAATGCACAGCAGCCGAGCTAAAAATACTGGCTGGAGCGGGGAGTTGGGGAAGGGGGGAAGCAGGATGCTGGATGGAGGAAGAGGAAGGAGGGTGGGAGGTTGGAGGAGGATGGAGAGGAGGCTGGGGGGAGGAGGGTGGGGAAGGGGGGGGAGGAGGAGGGAGGGGAGGAGCAGGGGCTCAGGCAGCCCCGGTTTTCCGGAGCGTCCTAATGACCCAGATGTGCAGCTGCGGAGATGGCTGCTCGGGGAAACTGCAAATCCCCCGGCCCCTGGCGGCGAGGTGGGGGGAAGAACTGGAGGCAGAAAAGGAGAGAGGCAGGGAGGGAGAGAAGCCTGAGTAAGAGGGGAACCTGGGAGATGGGGGTGCTCTGAAGGGCAAGGATGGGGTTGAAGGGGAAAGATGAGGACGGAGGGGAGGATGGAGAGGGAGGAGGGGGGAACAGGGAGTGGAGGGTTAGAGGCAAGAGGATGGAGGACCGTCCCTGGGGCTCTGAGGAAGAGACCTCCAGCTCTCTGCCCTGCCCCCTGCCCCTGGATATCGGGGAGTCTGGCTAGGGGTGTCTGGGTTGAGCAGCTGGCCTGTGTCTGGTGGCACCCCAGTCTTTGGTCAAATCACTGGAAGGATGGGTCCAAGATTGGAATCTGGCTTCTTGTGACCTGCTCGTTACGGAACTAGGGCCCGAGCCCAGTCCCAGCTAAGCTTTGACATCCCACTCAGTTGAACACTCAGAATCTCCTGGTGAGGGAGGGATCCATGCTATCCCTGTTGGTCAGATTCACTCATTCATTCACCACCATAGACTGAGCACCTTTTCTGGGTCGGCCTGTGCCAAGTGCCGGGTACTGGGGAGAGCAAGACAGAAAAGTGCCTGGCCCACTTGGACAAAGACGTCCTTGGACCCATGATCATGCAAAGAAGGAAGAGAGAAATCAGCAAGGTCATCATGGTCAGGGAAAGACAGTCATGAGGGCCTCTCCCAGGGGATGACAGGAACCTAAAACCTGAGTGGTGAGAAGCCACCAAAACTCCAAGAGCCCTGCCTCCTTGGTTCCTCACCATCCTGGGGGCCCGCAGTCCCCGCACATTGTGACCTGCCGCCTCCATGTCATCCGTGTGACAGTGGGCGGGTGTGCCAGCATCTGGGACAGACCCCACCAGCCCATGCAAGGCCTGGTGACTTTGAGAAAACCACCTCACCTCTCTGCAAAGCAAGGCCTTTTTTCCTCTCTTTTGCCCATCTTGTTCATTCTGAGTCAGGATGCGGCGACCATGGCCTTGTGGGGCGTGATGGCCAGGTGGGCTGGGCGTGGTGGGGTAGGGCAGATTGAGGTCTCTTAAGCCCCAAGCTGCTCTCCCTGCCCTTGAACACCAGGTCTGTCCCTTAACCTCTGTGCCTCAGTCTCCTAATCTCTAAAATGGGGCTCCAGTGAGGCCTTGATGGGCTGCCTGGTTCTAGGCCCAGAACTAACAGTCAGCACGCCCCAACCAGAAGCCCTTTCTCCCAGGGAGTCTCCTGCAACCCCCAGACCCCTTCCCTGCAGCCTTGTTTCTCCACAGTTATAATCCAGTCAGAGGCAGCAGCTTGCAGTCCAGCTGCAGTTGTTACCAGCGGGACCCTGGGCCGTGACTTAACTGTCTTTGCCTCAGTTTCCCCAGGCTCTACAGGGATGGTAGCTGCCTCCTGGGGTTGAGGTAGCTGCCAGCCGTCGGCAGCGTGCCTGACCCCGGGGCTGTCCCACAGACCTTGGCCCGTGGCCCCCTTGCTTTCTGCAGCTTGTTTCCTCTGTGTCTCCCACCTTGGACGGTGAGTCCCCTGGAGCAGGGCCTGTCTGACCCGTGCCCAGAGCACCAGGCGCCTGCTGTGAGTCAGCTCCTGCCGAGTGCTGTGGCCATCTGGGGCTGAGTAAATACGGACTTCTGGAGCTCCTCCTGCTGCTGGGGAATGCCTGTCTTATTTTTTTCTTCAAATTCTCTTCGCTGACAAAGTACAGGGTTCAAAACCCCACACCAGGATCAAATAGAAGGATGCCCAGCTCCTCCCCGCCCACTCTTCCTGACTGTCGCCCCCTCCTCCGCCACTGGAGTGCTACCTGGGCCCCAGGATGCCCTTCCTGGGTGTGGTCCCTTCCCCTCGGACCACCCTGGTCCCAGTGGGCTGCAGCTGGGCGCCCTCATGCGCAGAGCACAGAGAAGGGGTGTCACCGAAAGCGGGACAGGAGGAAGGAGGAGGAGGAGAGTCAGAGAGACCTGGAAATGAATCCCAGAGGGTCAGAGGGTGTACCTAAGTTATATGGATCTGGCTTTTCCTTGTATTTCCTTATGTTTTTATCCTACTGTCTTGCTAGCCATTTAATGCAGCCCTAGCTTCTTAGGGCTTTTCCCAACATCCCTGTCCCCTTGACTACCCGGCCCCCTCCTGTAGCTCTTGGTGTGTGTGTGTGTGTGTGTGTGTGTGTGTGTGTGGCTGCTGAGTCCAGGGAGTGAGCGGCCTCTGGGGCTTCAGAGGGAAAGTGTTGGCCCCAGAGCTGAGCCTGGCAGGACAAGTGCCCCCAGCGCCCGGGGCATGGCCAGATCTTGCTAAGGCGGCACCAGGCCGTGTGGCTGTTTGATTTCCCCCTACTTTCCAAACTAGTTGAAATTACACACCAAGCATCGATTTAATTAAGTTTTCCGGTGTGTGGCATAATTAGTAAGACACACGACTGAAACAGGGTGGGCGGGCCTATCCCTGCTCTTGCCTGTTAGAATTCTCAGCCCTCGGGCCACAAAATATGGCGAGTTGTAAGACGGGAGATGGAGGAGACGGTGGGGCGGGGGGCGGGGAGCCAGCCAGAGCTGCCATGCTGCTCCGCGGGCTTCTGTTCCATGTGATGGGAGACGGACAGGTGGCCCTGCCCCACAGGGAATCAACCTCCGCACCTGGTGCCAGACACCGAACTCGAGTGAAGTTCAAGGAGCCTGTCACCCTCACGGGGACATCAGAACGGGCACTAAGGAGCTAAAGAGGGGCCTCGCTATCCCCGGAGAATCGGTGCTTTGTCTCTAAGGACGTGTTTCCAGGACAGGGTCACCCAGGCCACAGGCCACGGGGCCCGCCCAGCCTCTTGGCCGTGTTCTAACACAGATGGACAGATCCATAGACACAGAGCCCTGTGGAAGGCGGCGGGATGCTCTCCTCCCATCGACCCCTCCCTAACACTTCCATGTCGCTCTCGCACGTGGGCTGGACCGCGGGAGGGCAGGCCTGTGGCCTTGCAGCTGCTTCTCCAGCCCTGTTAGGAAGGGCTCCGTGCTGCCATCCACCTGGATGAGGCTCAGACTGTCCCCAAACCTAGAAACACCTCTAGGAATCTTCCAGCCCATGCACACCTGGGGAACTGAGGCCCAGAGGCGGGAGTGGGGCTGGGTCCTAGATACTGACTGAGTGAAGGAGACTCCGCTGGCGTAGATCCTCTGTTGAAAAGCACCCCGCTGGGCCCATACCTTGTCCAGCCCGTCTCTCCCCTGTGTGAACCACAGTTGCCCTCCTCACCCCTGCTCCCGGCCACCCTCCTGCCCTGCAGTGGCTTCTCCATTCACTTTCACCTGAACACTCAGCAGCTGCCCCTGCCCTGCCCCTGTCCTGAGCCCCCATGGGACACAGATCGCACATCCCCTCCCCCCCTCCCCTTTTCCCTCCTTCCTTCTCCACCCCAAGGGGCCCTGCATCAGGACTGATCACCTCCCCCAGTGGACTCGAGCCCCCAAGGGCGGCCCCCACATTTCTTCTCACCACCGTGTCCCCAAGGCCGAGTTTAATGAAATGATAGTGTGAACACTGAGTAAGCACTTACTGTGTGCTTTACATGGATGAGCCCCCAGTTTATTGCTCCTTCCACTGGCCCTGTGCATCCATCCTCCTGCCCCAAACACTGAGGCTCAGAGAGATTACAGAAACTTGTCCGGGTGACACGGCTGCTAAATGACTAGCTGGGGGTTTGAATCCCGGAGCCTGTGGCTGTAACCCACGAGTCTGACCACTGTGTGAAGCAGCCTCCAGCCCGCCCTCCATCCATCCTCCGCCCATCCTTTATCCACCTTACCCATCTTCCCATCCCTGTCCCACCCAGCCTCCTATCCAGCCTCCCATCGGCCTCCCATCCATCTTCCATCTGTCCCCATCCAGTCCCCTGTCCAGCCTGCCATCCATTTTCCATGCGTTCTCCTAATGGCCAGTGTCCTAAGCCTTCACTATGCTTTGTCACGCCTCCAAGTGCTTTATTCAGCTTTCTGTCCTTTGCTGGCTCAGCCACTCACACCTGCCTGGAGCTTTCCCTGTCTACTCCCTGCTCCCCCAATGTGTACCTGGTCCCATCCCTGCAGCATCAACTCCTCTGCCCCCAGGAGGGCACCTCGGTGCCCACCCCCGAGCCGGTCCCAGTCGGGAGCCCGGGGGCTGTTGCTGGTCCACCATCTCATTGGGTCCAGCCCTCCGGAGCGCATTCTCAGTGGTGGAGGGACCAATGCCACCTTAGGGGCACGCACAGTGGGCTGTCCCTGGGGGGACACAAACTAATTTTAACAACGGCCTTAGGAAAAAGATGCTGTTGTCCCTTTTTTCGCCTCCTTTGGGGAAGAAAGTGTGTTCGCACATGCCCCTGTATCTGCACATATGATTCAGAGCATCAGAAATCAGAAAGCCTCGACTTAGGCATCACCTGGCCACCTCTGCAGCAGCCTCGCATGCTGATCCTTGGAACCCAGGGCCCCAAGTTACTCAGACACCCAAACTCTTGGCAATGCCCTCACCTGCCAGCCTTGGTGCCCAGTAGCATCTCAGTGACCTTTGACCCACCTTGGGAGGCAGCTGAGCGGACAGGGGAGAACAGGAGCCTGGCCGGGGCAAGCTAGGCACCCTTGGGCCAGCTAATGACCTCTGCGGCCCTCAGCCACCTTCCCTGACCAGTGGGGAGGTAGACAGGCTGCCAAGAGGAGGCCAGGCAGGCCCGGAGAGCACTGGGCACACTGCTGGTGCTTCAGGCCTCTGTATGCCCTCGTCTCCACGGACAGGCTGATTCACCCAGCCCAGACCAGCTGACAGGCCAGACAAATGAGGGCACGGGACCCCATTCACTCTCCGTGGACCTACCTTGGAGTTTGGGAACCTCTTGGGAGTATGAAGCCTTTGGAAACTCTCCCCCGTCCCCCCGCCCCACCATCCTTTTCCCTTCCAAGGCAGGATCTGGCCTCTTGAAATTCTGCACACTAATAAAATTGTAACTAATTTACATCCGAGATGGGGAGTGAGTGGCAGCGGTTGTCATGGAGACCATCTCCAGGGCCCCGGCTGCCTCCGCCTCTTGGTGCAGCCAAGAGATCAAGAGATTCTCGCTCCAGCTCTGCAGCTGGGGCCAGTCTTCATGCCTCCCGGGCACCCTGTCCTCCCCCCAACACTGGGCAGGACCCTAGGGGATGGGATGAGGGCAGGCACCCAGACTACACAGCTGTTCTAAGCTGGGGCTCAGCGTCCATTCTGATCCCTGCTTTTCTTTCACCCTCTGGGCACTGCAGGCTTCTCTCACTTCTAATGGATGCCCCCAGAGGAACGCGAGGCCCTTTCCCTAAGCACTCAGGATGGGGACAATTTCCAGGGATGAGGCAGAACAGCAGAGTCTTGTGCTACCTTGCAACCTGTCTTCCCGTGGTGCATTCTGGGAGAAGCCCCAAGGGTCTAAAGACATGGAGACACACTCGTGGATGTCACAGAACTTGCCCAACATCAGGAAAGACGTCAAAACAATGGAACAGTGACTCTGTGCCATGCACCGTGCCAAGTCCCACAGACGGGTCATCTCATTCAAACGCCAAAGCAACCCAATGCAGAGGGAGTATTTTAATTTCCCTTTTATCAATAATGAAAATGTCTCAGAAAGATGAGTGGACAGCACCCAAGTTCAGATCCCTGGTAAGCATCAGGGCCAGAGGTAAAACCAAGTTTCCTGATTCTAAAACCGTTACAGCAAAGATGATAAACTGCCTCCAGGGAAGCAATAAGACAGAATCATTATAAGAAAACAGTGTACATGCAACCAGAAAGGGAGGTGAGGGCACGATGGGGCCCTCCGGAACCATGGAATCTAAATGGGGTTTTGAGGGATGAATAGGAGTTCTCCAAGGGGACAAGTGGGAGAAGAGTGTTCCAGGCAGAGGAACATGTACAAAGGCACAGAGGTGATAAGCTGCCTGCTGCCTTCAGAGACCATGAGCTGGATGCTGGAGGAGAATGGAGAAGGGAGGGGGTCAGATCTAAGCCAGACTAAGCCCTCTGGTGCTTATCCTGCAGATGAGGCAATAAAAAGCTGAGATCCAAGCAGGACCATGCCTGGCATTTGTGGTCCCCAAGGCCAAAGTGAAAGTCCGTGTCTAGACATTTAAGGCTAACAATCTGGTGAGAAAACTGCTCTCGGAAAACCTGTTCTAGCCACCTTTCTTGATAGTACAACTTCTCGGTGCTCCGGAAGGCCAGGTTCAATTTATATCCTTGTGACCTTAGGGTTTTGAGCCAGAATGTGACGGTATGAGTGGGTCCCTGTCTTCAGCCCTGAAGGGGGACTTATTTGTGAAATGCAGGGTCCTGGGCCTTGCTCCAAACCCCAGAAATCGTGCTCTTGGGAGATGGGTCCCAGTGCCTCTCCGTTTCAATAGGATCCCCAGGTGATGACTGTGGATCAAAAGATGGAGAGGCCCCTGATGAAGGGAGTCAGAGTCTGGGGAGTGGAGGGGAATACCATTCTGATCTGTGTTCTAGAAAGATGTCCCCAGCATTGATCAAGAGTGGGTGAGACAGGCGAGGCGGCAGAACCAGCGTTCAGGTGGGAGGGGTCGGAGGCCAGGGCCAGTGGCCGGTTGCCAGCTGTGTGTGAGATGCAGGGCCTGGACTGGATGAGGCTGGGTGCTGATGAGGTTTGGAGGTGAGCAAGGATCCAGGGTGGCTCCTTCGGGATCATAAAATCTAATTAGGCTGGAGGAGGTCTGGGCTCTGGGCAGACTTCATTAGGCAAGAGGCTGCTCTCCTCTGCCTGACCCCAGCCTCCCTAGGGCCCCTTCAGTGTCACACTGAGGGTCAACTCCAGGCTATGCGAGGGGAAAAGAATTAAAAGCTGGTCCTTCTCCCCGCCCCTACCTTGCCCGTAGGAGCTTGCAGTCCTGCAGTGGAGGCTGGAGCAGGCTGCATGGACAAGGCGGCGTGATAGGCTTGTTCCAGTTCTAGGCTTGTGGGGGTGGGGAGGAAGGGAGGTTTCCTGCTGCAGTAAGACTTGGCCTCCCTCCAGAGAGCAGCAGACCCTCTCAGCATCCATATCTGGCTACTCTGCTCCAGAAAGCGTCCTGGAAATAAAAATAAGAGCCCCGAAAACAACAGCAGCACCTCTTCCCCTTGATGGGGCATTTATGGCAGGCCAGACACTTTCACTGGAGGGACTGATGCTGAAGCTGAAGCACCAATACTTTGGCCACCTGATGCGAAGAGTCGACTCATTGGAAAAGACCCTGATGCTGGGAAAGATTGAGGGCAGGAGGAGAAGGGAGTGGCAGAGGATGAGATGACTGGATGGCAGCACCGACTCAGTGGATGTGAGTTTGAACGAACTCAGGGAGATGGTAAAGAACAGGGAAGCCTGGTATGCTGCAGTCCAAGGGGTCACAAAGAGTTGGACATGCCTGAGCGACTGAACAAGACACTGAGTCACACAGCGAGGGAGGTGGTAGCAGAGGTGGGCTGATGGACTGGGAGCCAGTCTTCTCTGGGCCCAGCAGAGAGGATTAAGACTCAGCCCCCAGGGAGTTCCCTGGTGGCCTAGTGGTTAGGATCCCAAGCTTTCACTGCCGTGTGGCCTGAGTTCAATCCCTGATTAGAGAACTAAGATTCTACAAGCTGTGTAGTGTGGCCAAAACAAAAACAAAAAATGTTAAAAAAAAAAAAAAAGACTCAGGCCCTGTCCTCACAGCCTATTTGGGGCTGATACTGTTCCCAGATACATTTGAGGTGCATCTAGAAAACTCTGGAGAGACCCATGCGTCCCTAGAAGGTTATGCTGCAGAACACTAGCTTTTCAGACCATATGGGACTAGACTGTATTTATCAGCAGCAGGAAGACGGAGAGCCCAGAGGAGCTGCTGGGGAAGGCATCACTGGAGCTGAATGCTGAAACAGCAGTTGGGTTTAAACAAGTGAGAAGTGGAGAGGCCGACCTAGGTGGGGGGTTACAGGCTGGGCAAGGGTGGGGGTGGGGACGCTCTAGGAACAAAGGAGAGGCCGAGGAGCTGGAAGGACCAGTCAGGGAGGCAGGGATGACGATCCCAGCAGCTCAGGCCTGGCATGTACCCTCATGCGCTTGCGCTTTCCGGAAGCTATCCACACCATCAGGCCCGCGTTGGTTCCCGTGAGTTCCCCCAAACAAGAGCCATCATCATGGAGGAGGAGGCATCATCATGAAGGGGATTAAGTTGAGCCTCTCCAGAGAACAAGGGGCCTCCGATCTCCCCAGAATCCTGGGAGAAAAGTTCACATGTGCCCCCTCCACACCTACCCCCACCAGGGCCCCGTAACCACGTGATCCATCAACAGCCCGTAGTACCAGCTATTACCTTGGCCTGACTGTGCCCTGCCTGACGCTAGCAGAGGTGAACGCTCTGGTTTCAAACTTTGCTCCCCCACTTACTATGTGACTTTAGGTGAGTTTCTCAACTTCTCTGAGCTCAATTTCCTTATGCATAGAGTGAGGACAAAAACACCAAACCCTAAATCACCAACTACTAAAAGTGTGTTGATTTATCTCAGGATTAAATGAGAGGATGCAAAGACAGCCTTCAGGGGAACACTTGGTGCAGGGTTCCCACGTGATAAATGTTGGTGTGGCCACAGAAGGTTCACACTCGACTTACCCTTTGAAAGTGAAAGTGAAGTCTCTCAGTTGTGTCCACCTCTTTGCAACCCCATGGACTGTGGCCCACCAGGCTCCTCCGTCCATTGGATTCTCCAGGCAAGAATACTGGAGTGGGTTGTCATTTCCTTCTCCAGGGGATCTTCCCAACCCAAGGATCAAACTCAGGTCTCCCGCACTGCAGGCAGACTCTTTACCGTCTGAGCCACCAGGGACTTCCTTACCCTTTATGCATGTGTAATTCTCACCACTCCTGTGTCATCTGACAGCAGAGCAGGGCTGGGAATCTCCTATGACACAGATGGGGTTGCTGGTGGCCTTTACTTTTTATATTCAAGTCTATGATCCATTGAGAATCATTTTTTGGTTTTGTATAAGATAGGTTGAGTTTCATTTTTTTTTTAATGTCTAACACCATTTGCTGAAAAACGTCCTTTACCCATTGACTCGTTTTACACCGTCTTGATCTCCCCCATTTGGCCAGCTTTGCTACCTGATCCTTCGTGCCTTTCATTCATTAGTTTCATAAATACTGTGGGACACATAAAAAGAAAGGAATCTTGACCTTTACCTTACCCCATATTAAAAAAGACAATCAAAAAAATAAAAATAAAAAATAAATAAAAAAATAAAAATAAAAAAGACAATCAACCCACAGTGGTTGACAGACTTAAATCTCTCACATAAAACTTAGAAAACACAGGAGAAAAATCTTTGAGACTTGGGATTAGACAGAGTTCTTAGACATAACAATAAAGTACAATTAACAAAAGAAAAAAATTTTTGATATGTTTTACTTCATCAAAATTTAACACTTTTGTTCTATACAAGAAACTGTTAAGGGAATGAAAAGACAAGCCTCAGATTGCAAGAAAATATTTGCAAATCACATATCTGGACAAAGGAATTGTATCCAGACTATATAAAGAACGGTCAAAACTCAATAGTTTCACAACAGTCCAATCTGAAAACAAAAGACTTGTATAGACACTTCATCAGAGATTTACCAGATGAAAAATAAATGCATGAAAAAACACTCAATATCGTTAACCATCATGACATGAGATGAGACATGAGAGGGACATGAGAATCAAAAGCATAAGGCGCCACTTTATACCCACTGGGATGGCTAAAATAAAAACTGACAATATCAAGTGCTGACAAGAACAGAGCAACTGGAACTCTTGTACATTACAGATCAGGATACCCAACAGGACGTTCAGCCTGGAAAACAGTCTGCCAGGTTCTTAAAAAGTTAATCATACTCTTGCCCTGTAACGCAGCTATCCTACTCCCGGGCATTTATCCCAGAGAAATGAAAACTCAGGTCCATGCAAAGACGTGTGTGTTCATGGTCACAGAGGCATGGATGTTCATAATAGCTTTATTTGTAAAAGCCCTGAGGTAGAAGCAACCCAGATGTCCTTCAGCGGATGAATGGATAAAATGGGACATCCTGACCACGGACTATTATTCAGAAATAAAAAGGAGCAAACTATTGATACCCACATTACCTTGGACAACTCTCAAGGCCACGATGCTGAATGAAAAAGGCCAATCTCAAAATATCACATACTGCATTATTCCATTTTCTAAGAGACAAGTGATGCAGAACAGATCTGTGGTTGCCGGGGTTGGGAGCAAGGGGAGGATGTCTATAGAAGAACAGCACAACGGAGACTTTGGGCTGGTAGAAGACCGTTTTGCATCCCACTTGTGGTGGTTACACAAAGTTATACACATGATACAAGTCACAGAACTGTACTCCAAAAAGATGTCAGTAAAAATGCAATTTTTAAAAAAAGACGATGCAGGGCCTCGAGTTCTCGGATGGCTTCTTTCTGCAGCAGGGCACCATCTCCTATGTGGAATGCAGCCTAAGTCAGGGCCCGTCGTCTGGGACGTGGAGGACTGGCTGAATCGTAGTTCCGCTTGCCCACTGAGCGGTACCTTTGTGCAGTGAACAACCTATACACATGTCCATGTGGGTCCTAGAAGCCCCATTTCTCTTCTCAGCCGCTGCTCTCTCCTCCAAGGATGGAGCTTTAATAAGCATCCCCCAGGGAGCTGGGGCCAGGGGTGGGCTTTGCATTTGCCCTGAATGGCCAAGTGGGGGCCTCTTGCTAATGGCTGCAAATACACTTAATGCTGAGGCTACAGGCCAGTGCTTTTGGGGCCTGGCACTTAATGGCTTGCCTGCCAAGGAAAAAGAAGGATTGTCAGTTGGCCAGACACATAGCCAAGCTCTGATGGATGCAGGGAGTGGGGCAACCCCTCCCAGCCTGGAAACTCCCCTCAGACTGATGTGTGCGGGTTGTGAGCAGGTGTAGGAAGGACCCTGCTGGACAGACCAGGCTGGACCTGTCCCCTGCTCACCTTTTTGGCTCATCGACCCTGAGGTCTGGTCTGGTGCTGCCCTCACTTCACTACGAGTAAATTGAGGTTCAGGGAGATGGGGCTGGCTTGCCTGAGGCCACTCAGCCTGAGGCTCTGGCTCAGACCTGTCTGCAAAATGGGAACTTGACCTGTTGACTTGCTTCACGCAGTCCCTGTAGACCACTTCAGCCTCTTCAATCCCACGACTTAACTTTTCTGAGCGTCAGGTTTCCACTGAAAGGGCACTTTGCTTTCTCATACATAAAAGACTCTTGACTCTCCCAACGTGGGTTCTTCAAGATTAGTTCAGGCCCCACCTCATCCAGGAAGTCTTCTTTGACCCCCTCCAGGCTGGATCAGAACACCTCCGAGAAACAGGACTCCACATTCATCCTTGGGAAGCAAGAATGAGCCCCTGCTGCCCTCCTAACTGGCCCAGCTGACACCATGAGGAGAGCAGAGGGAAAACAACTGCAGAGAAGTCAAGCCAGAGCCTCAAGAGCATCATGAACCTCTGGATCAAACCATACCTGAATCAAAACCATGCTGCATTTTTCTATTACATGGGCCCATAGTTTCTATTTTGATTGGGTTTTCTGCCTGCTATAACTGAGAGTCTAAACAGATATCGGAGTTCACCAAATGTGGGCAGTAACTGTTTCTAGGGGGACAAATATGAAGGAACTTCCATTCTTCGATGTATGTGTTTTATTTTATTTATTATTTTTATTTACTCTGATTAGGTGAAACTGAAACATACTGTCAGATGACCTCACAGCAAGAAGAAGCAAGGAGCCTGATCCAAGCTGCCCGGTCGTGTGCGACTCTTTGACATCTCATGGATTGCAGCTTCCAGGCAAGAGTACTGGAGTGGGTTGCCATTTCCTTCTCCAGCGGATCTTCCCGACCCAGGGATCGAACCCCGGTCTCCCTCACTGCAGGCAGATGCTTTACCCTCTGAGCCGCCAGGGAAGCCCCAATGTATGTGTTTCATACTGTTTCCAGTTTTACAGTGAATATGCAGCACATCAATGCTGGTGTTTCTATCTGGAGCAAACAAGTTGTCCACGGGCTTGTGGCTTGAAGAATCAGTGGCGATTCCCGGTAATAAAGGAGGCGTGAACTGGGGTGGGTGGGGGGAAGATGGCAGTTTGACCTGGGGCGTGGGAGGCTTCTGTGGAGCCCACACTTAGGAGAAAGAAACTGAGGCAAAAGAGAGTCAAGGTGGGGGCCAAGCGGCAGGGCTGAGGAAGGGGGCACACCGCGACCCAGTCAAGATCTTATTCATCAGCCGCGGACATGAGGCTTCCCTCCCCGCCGGGTGCTCCCTCTGGGGGCTGTGACAGTGCCTCAAGCATCCCTATTGCTGGAACTGATGACTAAAGCCGGCCGTGAGTGGCAGAACCCATCCGGCTGTACCTTTCTTGGAAGTGGCCTTCCAGCCACCTTCCATTAGCACAGGTGGCAGAGACCCCTCAGATCCAGCTGACAAGTTGATTCCTCAAGCCTGAGCCGACGCTCTGTGGATGGCTGTAAATTACTGCAGCAACGTGCTTCCATCTGAGGCTTTTCACTGCCTGGAATGACATCCCACCCACAGTCTGCTTTGTCCACCTGGGGACCTGAGATGTGAGCCAGGCAGCCTTCTGCTTCAGTTTCACACAGAAAGAAATGAGGCACAGAGAGGCCAAGCTACTGGCTCACAATCACACTGTGAGGCAGAGTTTGCTGGAAACGGAAGCCAGTTCTCCTGCCTCCGGACCTGGTCCCCCTTCTCTTGCCTCCTGCTAGTCCTCACAGCAGAAATTGGGGCAGGAAATTGTTTTGGGTGAGGTTCCTCCAAAGAGGCCTGGAGAAGACCTTGGCAGGGACTGGGGAGGTGAGCAGTGAAGAGGCTCCTTGAAGGAGTGAGGGTGGGGTGGGCTGGGGGTCCCTGGCAAGGGATTGGTTTCTGCCTAATCCCCACATCTGGGCTGGGCCCACCAGTGTCCCTCCTCTGCCCGGTCCTGTGCTCTGTATTGGTCATCACTTTGAATCCCCAAACATCCTATTATGACACCATTTTACAGGGAAGGAGATGAAGGTTCAGAACAGTTAGGTAATTTGCCTAGTCACACAGCTAGTGGGGAAAGGAGGTCTTTGGCCCCTTGGGAGCCCAGAGCCTGTGCAAAGGCTCTGAGGTGGGCCCTGGGCACAGGATGCACTGAAAGACTTGTAAGGAGGCCAGCAGGCTGGGGCCTTAAAGGAAGCCACAGAGGCCCTTCTCAGCTTCGTCCAAATCCTACATTCTCAAGCAAAGGGCTCTGGCTACCACCGGATGTGGCTTTCTGCTTAGTGGAGCAAGGCTCCATCCATCCTGGCCTCGGTTTCCTGTTTAGAGAGGGAAAGACTACAGAGAGGCCTCTGGAGTATGAAGAAGTAGCAGCAGCTTCTGGGCGAATCGTGTTTTGTTTTGTTCTTTTTTAAAAAAGACCCAGAATGTGAAAGAAGTCGGTGAGGGCGGAGGGGGTTGGCCTGTTCACAGACTCAGGATGAAGACAGCTCTTTTTTCTGGTCTGTTCCACCCGGGACCCCAATCTGCCGGGGCAGCGCAGGGTGCCACTGGGACCGAAGAAACGAGCAGGGCTGGGCTGGGGGCCGTCGGTGCCAGTTCTCAGCGCCATCGGACGCTGGGCGGCCGACCCCTCGATGCCAGAGCGCGCCCTCCCTGTGGGCTAGGGTCGCATCCGCCGGGAGCGCGCGGGCACAGGCGCCCCCGCCCCCCGCACCGCCCCACGCGCACACGCGCTCACGGAGCCGGCGGAGGAGCCGAAAGGAAGCAAGAAGTGAAAGTGAGCAACCTCTAGTGAAAGAAAAAGACATGCACAGACAGCTCGGGAATTTATGCCGGTGGCGACGGGCTGGGCGCGCGCGGCGCATTCCCGGCAGCTGAGCGCGTGCTTGGTGGCTTGCAGGGGAATCGCCACCCCCTCGGCCAGGCAGTCATTCGGCTCGATGGAATCCCCAGGCCCTACGGCGACCAGGCTCCTTCCCTTTCCCCTGGTTCCGGCCACAGCCCAGGGCTGGGCACCCTGCAGCGCTCAAAAACCCCCTGGGCGGTGGCCAAGTCCTGCTGCTAGGCTTGAGCTTATCCCAGAGCCCAAAGGACCCTTAGCCTTGAGCCCTCCTCCCCTCTCCTTCCCCAGCCTCTTCCCTGAGGCTCCCTGGAGCGATGAGACCCTGCAGCTGGTCCTGACTCAGGTGGCCTTGGCCAGAGACGGAATCCCAGAGACAGAACCTCCAAGTGACTGCCTTGGGAGGCCGAGGGCCACATGGCCGGTGAGAAGGGCTCCCAGACCACGGCCCTGGGGCCTCGGGAGCCCCCTCCCCTCTTCCTTCCCTTCCAGAACAAGCTTTTCCAGCCCCGCCGCTGCAGAGCCAGGTTTCTGGCTGTGTGGATTGTTTTCCACCCCTGGGGCTTGGGTGGCAAGAGGGAAGACAGGGAAGCTGGTTGCCCACCTGGTGTTCTGCCTTTCCCTCACCGCCTCCTCCAGAGGCGCCCCAGGGACCCTCACAGCTGAAACAAACACAGAAACCAGACCCAGTCTTAACAGAAAAGGCTCAGACGCTGGGGCGCGCATCAAGTCCGGCCTTTTGGACACACATCAGGTAGAAGCTGTGAATAGTCCTGCCAGGGCTGCCCAGTCTGGAGCTCTGGGTGGACAGGTAGTGCAGGGGCACCAGGGTTTCTTCAGACAGAGAAGGGCGTGGCTTCTTTTCCAGTGGACAGCAAATTGGTGGGAGAGGGGAAGACCCATCCCAGACCTTGTCTCAGCTGGGTAAGGTCCTGGGGTCCTGTAGGGTGTCCCTCTCTGAGCCAGGATGCTGGAAGAAAACATCTGTCCCAGGCCTTGCAGCTCAGAGCCTAGAGGTAAACAAACAAAACGTGGTGGGCTGAGAGCTCCCAACAACGCCAGCCAGGGAAGCAATCCAGAGGACGTGCAGTCAGACTGCCAAGGTGCTCCCTGCAAAGGCAGGGTGGCGGTAAAGCAGAGCAGGCTAAGGAGGCCGCAGACCCCGCGCCCCACGTTCCCCAGTTCTGTAGACTGGCCACATTTCAGAGAGCCGGAGACACCATCAGAATGGAGGTGAGTTTCCCTCAAGGGGTCTGGGGCTGGCTTTCCCTCTACAGATGGACAAACTGAGGGCCTGAGAGGTTAGGGCAGGTGGCCCAGGGTCACCCAGCCGGCTAGACTTCCGGCTGCACCCTGGCACATGCTGCCTGCCAAGTCACTTCAGTCGTGTCTCACTCTGTGCGACCCCATGGGCTGTGCACGCCACGCTCCTCTGTTCATGGGGATTCTCCAGGCGAGAATACTGGAGTGGGTTGCCATTCCCTTCTCCAGGAGATCTTCTGGAGATCAACCAGAAGTTCAACCCAGGGATTGAACCCAAGTGCCTTATGTCTCCTGTGTTGACAGGCAGGTTCTTTACCACTAGCGCCACCCCTGGCACATAGTAGGTGCTGAATAAATAGAACTACGGGGCTCAGAGCCAGGCCCCTCCCTCTCCCCTACAGATCTCTGTTGACAAGTTTTCACAAGACGATTAAGACACACACAATAGCCTGCTTAAAGTGTCAAGTGCTAAAAGTGTTAATGTAATTGTAGCTGTTGATAAGTGGTGTGACGGTGAATGAATGGGGATACTGAGGAGGGGGCCTCTGAGCAGGGGCCACCGGCCATGAGACCGTTTGGGGACCCGGTACACCAGGCAGAGAGAATGCCAAATGCAAAGGCCCCGGGGCAGAAACCTGCCTGGAGTGTGAGAGGAGCAGAAAGACAGACACATAGCCTGAGCAAAGAGAGGGGGGAGATGCAGGCCACAGAGAAGAGCTGGGGTTTGATTTCAAGTCCATCGCACACGTGTGATGGGTGTGGGGCCGGCCAAGCACTGCTGTGGGAGAGCCCACGCCCTGACCGCAGCGGGCGGGGGACTCAGCTCCAGGATGAGCCCTGGGGCTGCACATCTGCTCCTCATTCCCCGACTCCTTCCACCACGGCATTTTCTGGGAGCCCATGGCCAGGAGGGAGGGGAGTCATCACCCGCCCAGGGCAGGGCGCTGCTTTGGCTTACCTTCCCCACGTCCTTTGGATCACCCTGGTTTGCAGCTGCCAGGGGAACAAAAGACCCTGATGCTGGGAAAGATGGAAGTCAGGAGGAGAAGGGGGCAACAGAGGACGAGATGGGTGGATGGCATCATTGACTCAGTGGACGTGAGTGGGAGCGAGCTCCAGGAGATGGTGAAGGACAGGCGTGCTGCTGTCCACGGAGTGGCAGAGCTGGACACGACAGGGAGTGAACGACAACAACAAGAGGAACATCGTCACCATTGTCACCACTGGGGACATCGCGCTGGGTAGCATTTGTCCAGTGCTCCCTACACACCAGGTCCCGTGCCATGCGTGTCTGTGAGCGTGGTGTCCACTTTTCAGACGAGAAGATGGAGTGAGGCGAAAGCACCCAGCCGAGATGACACGCTTGTGGTGTTCCAGGCAACGTCTGGGCCTTGAGTGCTGGAATGAGCTGGAATGTCAGAGCTGAAGCCCAGTTGGAGCTAGAGTCTTTGCTCGGGCTGCGAGAGGTGGGGGCTGGGATTGGAGGCTGCAGAAAGCAGAAAGGTAGGCTGCAGGTCATGGAGAGAGAGCAAGCCTGAGAGAAGGATGTTGACATGCCTCCAACTTGCAGCAAGAAGCAGCGTGGACTCACACGGGTGTAAACACACCTGCACACGCTGGCATATAGAAATGCATGGACCCACATACATGCACACACATGTGACACACACACGTGTGACACACACACGTGTGACACACACACACAAGCACTGAGTGCCTTGTGCACACCGCATGCGCACCCCCCCGACAGACGTGCACGTGTCCATGAAGGCACCGTACCCACACGTGAGCCCACCTCAGCGCTCGGGCACGTGGACACAAACCCAATCCGTGCTCACAGAACTTCATAATAGACCATCTGCACACTTCTTTTCTTAGCAATTATCATGGTTCATTCATTCATGCAACAAACATATGTTGAGCCATTTTCGGTGCCTGGCCAGTGGGTGGGCACGGCACACCCAGCCAAGAGGACCCACGGTTTCAGCCTGCCTTTCTCGGAGCTCACAGTTAGGCTGAGAAGACAGACGGATAACAGTGGACTAAAATCTTCAGGGATGATGGTTGTGGGGGCCCTGGAGGAGAAGCACAGGGAGCTGTGGGCTGGAGGGACTGGAGAGCTGGTCCACGGGGACTTCCCAGAGGAGGTGTGTTTCCACGAGTGAGGGCACCCGCTTTAGTCAAAAGACAAGTCGGGAGGGGGTTTGAGCAGACGGAAGAGGGTCGTGTGATGGGTGGGTGAAGCTCGGATAGGCCTCAAGAGCAGGGGGTGAAGGTCTGCTGACCCAGACTGGCCAGCTCCGACCCAAGAGTGCCCACACATGGACCCCCTTTCCCATTGGGAGCCTCCAAGGGCAGGGCCAAAGTGGGTGACTCTCGTCTGTGCCCCGACCCGCAGCACCCGGCCCAGGTGAGCGCCGGTGTCTCAGATGGGGTTCTGGTCTGCAGGCCGGGAGCAGCCACAGGGCAGTCCCTCTCCCCTTCCCCTCCCCACTCTGTCCCCCCTTCCCTCTTCTGCTTCTCTCCTCCCCTTCCCCTCTCACGGTTCCTCCTCCCCTCCCTGAAACTCCTTTTCTCTCTCTCTCTCTCTCTCACACACACACATATACACACACACTCAGCCCTCAGTTTTCCCATCTGTGTAGTGGGTGGGTACCAGCCCCATCCTCACTGAGCTGTGAGGGTGAGTTGAGAGGAGCCTACTTCACAGAGGGGACTTGGGAGGCTTCCTGATTCTCTAGGCAAAGCTCAGCCTTGGCAGCTGGCAGTGGGCAGTCACCCCCCACCCTACCCTGTACCCTGTTTTCCTATTCTGCCCTAATGTCATCCACATGCACAACTCACCCACATACAGCCCCTGCACCCCCGACCCCACATCCACATATACTCCCCCCACCACACCTATCTTGCATCAGCCCCCACACCACAGACCACCTGCTACACACACACACACGCACACACACACACAGGGCACATTCACGGGACCACTGCGGGCAGCCTGGCCAGCTTCTCCACTGCCCCCCAGTCTCCCCCTCCAGTCTTGGGCAGGACAGTGACAGACGGCCCGCGAAACCCCCCTGATCCTGGCTGCAGGGCTCTGCTCATTGATCCAGAGATGCTCTTTCCTTTTCCTCAGGCGCTTCTCTGAAGGATGGAAAAATCGATGCCCGCGGATGAGCGGGTGCAAAGAAGGTGCAGACAGCAGCGCCGGGGAGAAGGCCAAGGGCAGGGGAGTCAGGCGCCTGGGGTCCCGCGGCTGTTCCCCATCTCCTAGCACACACTCCGAGGCAGGTGTGGTCCGCCCAGCCCGGCGTCGTGGTTTTGGTTTTTATCATTTTGTTCTGATTACCAAAGCTGTAAGATGTGTGTGTAGAACGTCAAAATCACCAAAGCCCTCCCCAGAGGTCACCTCCCTGTTAACGTGCATAGTAAATCCTCCCAGCCTTTTTTCCTCTGCAATGGAAGGCACTTTTTATTTCTGCAAAAATAGGACGTGCTCCACCGCTTTGTTTCCATCCGACACTCTGCTGCCCAGCATCCGCCTGTTCTGTCACCTGGTGATCTGATGCTGCTCCAGGAAGTCATCCCATCGCTTGATGGATACGTGCACAGCGCAGGGCTTGAGGTCAGAATCTTGGTCCCTTGGCCGTGTCACATTGGACAGTTGGCCTCCACCCTCTGACCTCGCCACCCTCCTCTGTGTGGTTGGGGCCACTGATGCCAGCCTTACAGCCTTACTGTGAGAATTACATGAGGTCAGAGGCAGAAAGTACTCATTCCTTGTGGGCACCTCAAAAGTATTCCATCCATTGTGGGTATTACTATTTTTGGTCTCTCTGGTTATAGAGCTAAAGCATCATTTACTTAGCCAACCCTCTCTCGTAGACCATTGAGGTTGTTTATTCAAATATCCTTAAAGAAGGCTTTTGTGAATATCCTTGCCGAGAAATCTTTAACAAATCCTCAATTATTAATGTTGAGTAATTTCTAGGAGGAAAGTTAGACATGTTAGGAGCAGGCACACTCTAGGGCCAGTCTGTCTGTCTGCATACTGCCTCGCGGCCCTCCTGAAAATGTTCTGATGGCAGTGTGCTAGGACTGCCATGGCAAATTATCACGAACCTGGGGGTTTAAAATAACAGAAATGCATTCCCTCACGTATCTGGAGGCTGGAAGTCCAAAATCAAGCTGTTAGCAGGACCGCCCTCACCCTGAAGGCTCTGGGGGAGCATCTTCCCTTGTCTGCTTCAGCTTCTGCTAGTTGCCCACATTCACCTGCCCTGTCACCCCAGCCCCTGCCTCACGGTCACATGGCCTCCTCTATTTTTACCCCATGTGCCTCTTACAAGGACCCTGTCCTGTAATCCAGGTTGGTCTCTTCAGCTCAGGATCCTTAATTCAATTATATCAGCAAAGACTGTTTTTTTCAAATAAGGTAACATTTATGGCTTCTGGGGGTTAGGTCATCATCATATCTTTGGGGGCTACCATTCAACCCACTACACACTCCTACCAAGGAAAGAGAGTCGTGTTAAATTACTTTGCCCCCTCACCACACAGGATATTCTAACCTTTTTGAACTGCTTGGCCAATATGATAAGGTAAAGAGGATCTCTTGTTTTAAAGTACTTTTTTTTTTAGTGGAGAGAAACATATTTTCATAAACTTGCTGGTCATCTGTTTTCTTTATTTTGCAATTCTTATTTCACGTGCTTGTTGGTCATTTGTTTTTCTTCTTATTATTTTTTTTAACTGATTCATGTCCTTCGCTCAATTCCCTATTCGCTATTGTCTTTTTCTGGGTGTGTGAGAGCTCTTTGTAGGTGAAGATATTGAACCTTCATTATATCTTGTAAATATCTCTCTAATTCGTCACTTCCTTTGGGGTTTTTTTCATAGTTCTTCAACATACATAACTTTTAAACTTTTTTGTAGTCCAAGTTTCAAGAGCATTTTACCATCAACGGAATAATTAAACAGACTTTCCCCACTCACATGATTTTCATCTAGCACTTCTACAGTTTGACTTTCATATTTTTGTTATCTCTGCAATTTATTTTACTTTAGGTGCATGTTAAGACGAATTACCTTCCCTGCTAATTATTGAACAGTTGTCTTAATACCATTTAACAACTAGCCCATACTTTCCCTATTGATTTTTTTTCCTATTGATTTTAAATAATATGCTTTTATTCAATTTGGCTTTTGGTTCCAGTGACCTAGCAGACTGAGTTAATGGTGATACTCCCCTCACTCCTCCTGCTGAGGAACATCTACAAATTTTAGCAACAACAACAGAAAAAATTAATCTAGAAAGAAAGAATGGGAAATTCCCAGGTCTTGGAAATTGGGAGGGGAAAACCACAGCCAGAAACTATTTCATAACTGAAGACCCCCAGCAAAAGGGCAGGATCCTCAGTGGAGAGGTCTTAGCTGACAGCTAAAAATAGAAACCTGTTTTAGACAGCTAAAAACAGGACAAAATGATCTACCGCAGGGGAGAATAGGCATAGTCTGAAACTGAGCTCAGCACATCTGAAAGAGACTATACACCAAGTGTGCTTTAAATTGTTAAAAGGAAAAAAAAGACACCATAAGAAGATAAAAACACCTTTTGAAAGAGGCAGATCGAAGAAAAACAAAGATCTAAGAATGAAGAACATTAAGTTAAATTTTCAGTGGGTGAGTTAAAGAGCAGATTAGATGCAGTTAAAGAAATGTTCATGAACTTAAAGACAGAACTGAGGAAATGCTGAATGCAGTTTATAGAGAGAAAAAGAAAAACCCAAAATAGAAGCAAATAGGATAGAGTGAGGAGGTCTGACATATGTGCTAAAAGAAGAGAGATTGTGAGGAAAATGAGGGAGAGATCATATTCCACATGATAATGTCAGAATATTCCAGGAGTGATGAAAGACACCACTCCTCAGATTGAAAAAGTGTATTAACGCCAAGAAGGGTGTATGACAGTAATCTACACTTAGATATAGATACTAAATATGCAATGCTAAACACAACAAAAATTATTTAAAGCAACCAGATGGAAAAACAGTGCTCTTAGAAAAACAGTGCTCTTAGTGTGTTACACATTAGCTTTTTTTTTGGGGGGGGGGTGTACCATGCAGCATGTGGAATCTTAGTTCCCCGACCAGGGATCAAACCCATACCCCCTGCATTGGAAGCATGGAGCCTTAACCTCTGGACCACCAGGGAAGTCCCCTACACTTAGCTCTTTAACTCTTCAAAACAGCACTCGGCATTATCATGATCCACATTTTAAGGGTGGAAAATCAAGACACAGAAAAGCAGCACATCTTTCTTACTTCACATTCCTTCAGTAATTTTTGCTACAGTAACGGCCCCTGAAGAATCATACTTTCCCCTGATGGTAACCTTTTGTGAGGGGACTTTGCTGCTCTCCCTTCAAGAGGACACACTTGCCACAAGGGAGAATCTGAGTCTATTTTCCCAACCTTGACTGTGGTCTGGTCTTGAGACTTGCTTTGACCAATGGAATGCAGCTGAGATGATGTTGTGTGGCTTTCAAAGCCAGACATTAAGAAGCCTTATAGCTTCTACTTTTGCTATCTTAGATTGCTTCTGCCATCTTGTCAAGAAACTCAATGTGGACTCCTGGTGGAAGAGAATTGAGATGACCTACCTGGCAACCCTGATAGCTCAGATGGTTAAAGAATCCGCCTGTAATGCAGGAGACCCCAGTTTGACTCCTTGGTTGGGAAGATCCCTTGGAGAAGGGATAGGCTACCCACTCCGGTATCCAGGGGCTTTCCTGGTGACTGAGATGATAAAGAATCTGCCTGCAATGTGGGAGACCTGGGTTCGATCCCTGGGTTGGGAAGATCCCCTGGTGGACGGCATGGCAACCCACTCCAGTATTCTTGCCTGGAGAACCCCCATGGACAAAGGAGTCTGGCGGGCTACAGGCCATGGGGTCACAGAGAGTCGGCCATGATTGAGCACTAAGCACACACCTAGCAGCCAGACTAACTGCCAGGCTTTTACGTGAGGCCACACTAAACCCTTTACCCTGCTCAACCCCAAATGAGAATGGGCACATGAACGACTCTAGGCAGGGCTAGCAGAAGAACTTACAGCTGAATCCAACTCATACAGCAAAACTGTGAGCAGTAAATACCTGGGCACAGAATTATGCAATGATTAATGGCAGGGCTGGGGTGTGGGCCTAGTCAGCCCAGAACTGCAGGTCATATGCTTTGACCACAATCCCACACATGCCGCAAAGAAATAACAAAAACTGTCAACAACCATAAAGGCCAAAGACAATGCAATAATAAATATATTCCAGATGATGAAAGAAAATATTTGTCAACTGAAACTGTCTTTCAGCTAAACTTTCAAGAGTGAAAGCAAAATATAGATATTTCAGGGATTTCCCTGGTGATCCAGTGACTAAGACTTCTCCCTCCCAATGTAGGGGGCTGGGGTTCAATCCCTGATCAGGGAACTAGATCCTATATACTGCAACTAAAGATTCCACGTGCTGCAGTGAAGATTGAAAATCCTGCGTGCTGCAACCAAGACCCAGTGCAACCAAATAAAATTTTTTTTAAAGAAATTTCAGACAAAGACTAAGAAACTTTACCACTCACAGAGTTTTGCTTAAAGAATTAATAAGGGATTACCTAAGGAGGAAAGAGCTCGAGTCCTGTATCAGGTATGTGATGAGTGATGAGCAAAGATATTAAAATGTGGATAAAGTCTAAAGAAGAGTTGACTGTGAAAATCAACAATAATAATGACAAATGTAGGCTCAAAACAAGATGGAACCAAAATACTAGGCAATCATACCTGGAGATTGGAAGGTATGGTTGGAGTTAAATCACTCTAAGACTCTGTACTGTCTAGGAGGAGGGTGGAGAATATTGATTTAGATTATGTTAAGTCAATTATGTATGATAGAAATTTAAAGATAACATCCAAAAGGCAGAAATGCAATGTATAACTTTTAAGCTGACAGAAGGAAAAGGAAATAAAATGCAATCAGTCCAATAGAAAGCAAAAAAGAAGAGGGAGGGAAGAAAGCTATTGACTTTTTTGTATGTTTATCTTATAACGGACTACTTTTGTAGAACTCTTCTATATATCTAATAGTTTTTCATTTGCTTCCCTTGGGTTTTCAAGAAGGTGATTATCCACAAATAAGGATAGTTTTGTGTTCTTTTTAGTGGTTGTCCTTTAGTTTATGTTTCTTGTCTTATTGCATTGTCTAGAACTTTCAGAGCCATGTAAAATTATAGAAGCATTATTAAGCATCCTTGCCTTACTCTGGACATGGCTCAGAATGCGTCCAGTATTTTACCATTAAATAAGGTATTGGCTTTTGGCTTGAGACAGATATTCTTTGTCATGTCATTGAATTAGTCAAGATAAGTAGATTATGCCACAGCAACAAATAATCTCAAAATATGACGGCTTGAGAGAAGTTTATTTCTTGTTCATATTAAGTTGGCTGTGTTTCGGGTAGTTCTCCAGGGCAGCTGTGATTGGTTCAGCATTGCGCCTCCACATCACCAAATGCTCCTGTACTTACTGAAGCAAGGAATATAGAATTGGAGAGTCTTGTACTGGCAATTCATAGTGTTCTTGATACTTTTCATGGGGTTCTTGCTGTAAGAATGCTGGAGTGGTTTACCATACCCTCCTCCAGATTTTATTTTTCTTGGGCTCCAGAATCACTGCAGATCGTGACTGCATCCATGAAATTAAAAGATGCTTGCTCTTTGGAAGGAAAGCTATGACAAACCTAGACAGAGTATTAAAAAGCAAAGACATCACTTTGCTGACAAAGGTCCACATAGTCAAAGTTATGGTTTATCCAGTAGTCATGGGTAGATGTGAGAGTTGGACCATAAAGTTGAACCCTGAAGAAATGATGCTTTCGAACTGTAGTGCTGGAGAAGACTCTTGAGGGTCCCTTGGACTGCAAGGAGATCAACTCAGTCAATCCTAAAAGAAATCAATCAGTCAATCCTAAAAGAAATCAACCCTAATATTCTTTGAAAGGACTGATGCTGAAGCTGAAGCTCCAGTACTTTGGCCACCTGATGAGAAGAGCTGACTCATTGGATTAGACCCTGATGCTGGGAAAGATTGAAGGTAAAAGGAGAAGAGGGCAGTGGAGGATGAGATGGTTAGAGAGCATCACCGAATCAATGGTTATGGATTTGAGCAAACTGGAGGAGGAAATGGCAACCCACTGCAGTATTCTTACCTGGAGAATCCCATGGACAGAGTAGGTGGGCTATGGTCAAGTGGTGGCAAAGAGTCGGACGCAACTTACGACTGAACAACAAGTACCAGCAATTAAGTGCTTCTACCCAGAAGTGACATACATTAGCTCACATAAACTGCCAAACCCAGTGGAAAGTGCAGTCCCAGCTTGGAAGGAGTACTGGAGAGACTGGCAAACACTACAGATGTCACCATACGCATATTAAGGAAACGTGCTTTTATTGCTAATTTTAGACTTGGGACCCTGAAAAACCTTAAGAATCAACTTGAAAAGTCATTCAGCATTGGCTATGTGATGAGTAGCAGTGGAGGTCAGTATTAAAAAAAGTGAAATCAGGACTTCCCTGGTGGTCCAGTGGTTAAGAATCCACCTTGCAAGGCAGGGGATTTGCGTTTGATCCCAGGTCGGAGAACTAAGAATCCACACGCCACAGAGCAACTAAGTCTACACGCTGCAACTACTGAAGCCCTTGAGCTCTGGACCTCGAGCCACAACTAGAAAGTCTGTTCTTGGCAACAAGGGATCCCACACATTGCAATGAGGATCCTGCGTGCCGCAACTGAGACCTGACACGGTCAAATACAATGTTTTTAAAAGGTGAACTCATGCATTCACAGGCCCTGATGACTTCTGTCTCCACTGGAGCTGAGCTAACATGCTTTCCTCTTTAATTTCATAAGGCATCTTCCCCTTTTCTAAGCTCATTTAGCAGATTTCTGTTTCTCCCTGCCCCTGAGTCTCAACCAGGATAATTTGCTGGTGTTTTAATTAGGATCTTTATCATATTCCTAAGCAAGGCTGGTCTATGGTTTTGTGCTGTCTGCCAACTCTTCATTTTTAGGTTGTGCTATATTCTTAAGATGTCCTCAGTTGCTAAGTCGAGTCCGACTCTTTGCGACCCATGGACTGTAGCCCACCAGGTTCGAACTTTGTCCTTGGGATTTCCTAGGCAAGAATACTGGAGTGGGTTGCCATTTCCTTCTCCAACATTCTTAAGATAGTTAGGGAAGTTTTCCATCTTTTCTGTATCCTGAAACAGAATGTTTGAAATGTTTGAATATTTGCCAGTGAAAGAACCTAACACTTCTTGAGGAAGTACCTCTTTACCTACCATTTCAATTTACTTTATTAGGTTTTTTGGTTTTCTCCTACTTGTTGAATCGATTTTGATTATATTGTATTTTCTTATTAAAAATATCTGCTTTTTCTAATTTTTAAATTTATTATCATAAGGTTTTACTTAGTATAATTTAATTTAAAAATTTTTGTTCCAATTGTGCATTCATTTCTCTCTGCTTATTATCATTGGATCTGCTAGAAGTTTTCCTAATCTATTAGACTTTCCAAAAAAGTCATCGATTTATCTTTTATTTCTATTTTTCTTCTCTAATTCATTAAATACTGCTTTTTGCCTTTTTCACCTTCCACTCTTCCTTATTTAAAACAATTCACACCATTGAGCTATGAATTTTCTTCCTGGTTACATTTTAACCACCTTCCTGTATGTTTACATAGATATCTGGTATTTGTAGTGTTATTATTTTAAAATAGTTGTCACATAGGTTTTACTTAGAGTTATTTACAAAAGTGGTTTTTAATTTTCAAACAGTTGGCTTTTTCATTTAAACTTTTTGTTAATAAGTTCTAGCTTAATGGGAGCACTCTCAGAGCTATCTGAGATGCTGCTTCCTGGGCTGCAGTCCTCATTTTTTGGCTTCCCTGGTGGCTCAGAGGATAAAGCATCTGCCTGCAATGCAGGAGACCTGGGTTCGATCCCCGGGTTGGGAAGATCCCCTGGAGAAGGAAATGGCAACCCACTCTAGTATTCTTGCCTGGAGAATCCCACGGACAGAGGAGCCTGGCGGGCTACAGTCCACGGGGTCGCAAAGAGTCGGACACAACTGAGCGAATTCACTTCTAGCTTAACTGCACTGTGGTCAAAGAATGAGGCTTTCACTATATGTGCTTTGGGGATTATATTGAATTTTTCTTTATGGCCTAATATATGATCAATTTTCATAAATGTTTGATGGGCTCTGGCAAAGAAATGAGTATCTTTTGTTGGGCACAAAGTTCAATTATTAAATCAACCTTATTAATTATATTATTCCAGTCCTGTACAAACATGGGAGGGGGAGAACATTATTTAACTATGCCAAAGACAGAAGTATGTTAAGTCTCCTCCAGGGGGTTTTATTTTGTTTGGGTGTTTTGTGTTTTTTTTCTTTTTGCCACGCCAAACGTTGGGTCGGATTTCGTGGACCAGGGATCAAAGACAAGCCCCCTGCAGTGGACGCGTGGAGTCTTAACCACCAGACCACCAGGGAAGTCCACAGCAGTCTTTTTGGTTATCTTTCTATGTATCTAAGTTGTTCTTCCCCTGGTCAGGTCTAATCCTATATAGAATGTAAAAAATTCTGACAATCGGATCTTTATTATGACCTGTACTCTTTCGGTTCAAAGGATCTGTCCCATCTCATGCTTTTTGCTTGTGATTCTTGGTCCAGTATGAATATTGCCACCTCTGCTTTCCTTTGACTTGAACTAGTCTCATGTAACTGTGTCGACCTTTAATTTTCAACTGTTTCTCATCCTTTGGTTTTAAGTGTATTTCTTATTAGCACTATGTAGTTAAATTTCCATCTTGGTCTTTGTTTTATCCACCCCAAGAGTCTTTGGTATTTTACCAGGAAAAATCACGCATTCACATTCATTGTTAACATCGACCCCGTGGATCTCACCTCCATGGGAAAGCTGGCCTCTGCCTTTTTCTCTTTATTTCCTCAGCTGCTTCCTTTTGTTCTTGAATTTTGTTTTATGGACTTCGAATTTTTGCTTTAATCTTCTACTGTCTTTGGTTAATAGCCATTTCATTTCTTTTTAAAACATCTGCATTGGAGTATAGTTGGTTTACAATGCTGTGTTAATTTCAGGTGTACAGCAGAGTGAATCAATTATTTTAGATTGTTTCCCCATATAGACCATTACAGAGCATTGAGTGGCGTTCCCCGTGCTACACAGTAGGTCCTTATGCATTATCTGTTTTATATATAGCAGTGCCCGCATGTCACTATTTCATGTCTAATTGCACTCAAAGTTATCTTAATTGAAAAAGTCTTCTATTTGTAGCTGCCTAATCATTCGAGGTGGAGAAGGAAATGGCAACCCACTCCAGTGTTCTTGCCTGGAGAATCCCAGGGACGGGGGAGCCTGGTGGGCTGCCGTCTATGGGGTTGCGCAGAGTTGGACACGACTGAAGTGACTTAGCAATCATTTGAGGAGAAACAGTGCCTCCTGAAACCCTCTTATTAAAGATGTCTCTCAGGTATGCCCCCCTGCTTTTGATCTACTTTTTCCACTCTATGATGTGCCATTTAAGAACAATTTTTGACATTTATATATAGTCTGGAAATGATATTGACAGTAAATCTTTAGACTCACTGCTTTTTAACTGGCTTTAGTACTAATACCCAGGCTTATTTAAGGCCTAGGGCTTGTCATTCTTGGAGTCCCAGCTGATGGGAATATACCTCTCAGTAATGAGTGTTCAGTAGTTCCCCCCAAACCTCATAAACATGGCTCCTCTTCATTTAGTGTGACACAAGCTAAACCAGCCTGGGTTTGATCTTTTAGAAGTCATGCTCTTTCCTTCCTGGAGGCACATACAAGTTGTCATTATTTGTATGAATTGCGCTGTTTTTCCAGAACATGTCTCAGCAGAATCCTCGATTTATTTCCCCAGAACACAATGAGTCTTTCCAATCTGCATATTCAGATCTTTTTGTTTCTTTTTAAAACACAGGTGAGTTTTCTTCATTATATTCTAAGTCATCTCTTATTCTAGCCTTTTCTTCAAACATCTCAGCTGTGTGTTTGCTGTCTCCTCCTTATCACTTTCTCATGTTTTGTCATCTCTCAATTTCTGTCCCACTTTAGGAAATGTCTCAAGGTGGACCTCTCCCCATCACTGGTAACATTTTCCTGCATTACAATGTCTGCTTTTTACGGTCTCCAGCGTGGACTTCAGGAGAAGGGAATGGCACCCCACTCCAGTGCTCTTGCTGGAAAATCCCATGGACGGAGGAGCCTGGTGGGCTGCAGTCCATGGGGTCGCTGAGGGTCGGACACGACTGAGCGACTTCACTTTCATGCCTTGGCGAAGGAAATGGCAACCCACTCCAGTGTTCTTGCCTGGAGAATCCCAGGGACGGGGGAGCCTGGTGGGCTGCCGTCTGTGGGGTCGCACAGGGTCGGACACGGCTGACTCCAACGCTTTGTTGTTGTTGTTCAGTCGCTAAGTCCTGACTCTTTGTGACCCCATGGACTGCAGCACGCCAGTATCCTCTGTCGTCCACTATCTCCCAGAGTTTGTTCAAATTTATGTCCATTGAGTAGGTGATGCTATCTAACCATCTCATGCTCTGCCGCCCACTTCTCTTCTTGCCTTCAATCTTTCCCAGCATTAGGGTCTTTTCCCATGAGTCGACTCTGCCTCATGAAGAATATTCAAAGGACTTCAACTTTGCTACCATGTTTTCTCTTTTCTTGCAATCCTTCTTAATTCCATCTTAGTTTCCTAGCGCCGCTATACCAAACTGCCACAGCTGGGTGACTTACAACAGAAATGTGTTCTCTCATAGCTCTGGAGGCCGGAAGTCTGAAGTCCAGGTGATGGCAGGGTTGGTTTCTTCTGGAAGCTCCGAGAGTGAATCTGTTCCTTGCCCCTCTCTTGGCTTATGGCATTCCTTGGCTTGTAGCTGCATCACTCCAATCTCTGCCTTCACCTTCACCCAGCCTCCTCCTGTTTCTTTCCTGTCTGTGTCTTCTCTCTCTTTATAAATAATTTTTATTATTTTTTGGCTGTACCGTGCAGCACGAGGGGTCTCTTCTTTCCCCAACCAGAGATCTAATGGGCACCCTTGCAGTAGAAGCCCGCGGTCTTAACCCCTGGACTGCCAGGAAAGTCCCCAGGCTTGCTTTTCACATCTTTCAGGGCTGCCCTGTGCTTTCTGCCTCCTTATTTGCAGAGCAGGTCTTTCCAGTAAAATGGCCACATGGTTTCCTGACGTCTTCCTCTGGTTCCTTTAGGAAACTGCTGTCAATTGCCTGATCTCCAGTGTTTCAGAATGCCAGTTCCCTTCCATGCTCAGAAGTGGTTTTTCACAGTCCGTTGTGGTTGATGCTTTTGCCTCTGCATTGTCCCTCAAACACAGAAACATTCATCCATACTCCACAATTAGAAGTAGACAGGATGTGTAAATTGCCTCTGGCCTCGTCCTCTTACTACTTGTTTGATGGTTCCATCCCATTCTCAGTGTTTGGTCCAGGCAACAGAATCAAGTAGGCTTTGCTCAATCCGTGTCCCAGTTTCCAGCAGGCTCTGCCAACTGCAGCTCTGCTGAAAGAAGGCAGCCTTCACTGCAGCTTACTTAAATGATTCTTGGATTTTCTGAACAGATGAAATAAGCAGAAGTCCCAGCATGCACTGCTACTGGGGAGTTCTCTATTTTTCTCCCTCCACCCAGCTCCCTACAATGATCATGTTTGCTTCCCAGAATACCTTGCACCACGAAAGCCCCCTGCCCTGCCCACTTTTTCTGAATGACCAGGGACATCAGTAGCATGTGGGAGAAGGACAACTGTCCAGTTTTCAGACTGGTGCAGATTCAGGTCTCTGAGTGGGAGTGACTGATGGAAAAGGTTCTGAGCACCTTCCTACCTTTGTCCCCAGTCTCTGTGTCTTCAGCTTTCTCTCCAACACTGCCCCCTGCTATTACCTTCAGCATGGCTCCTCCCAGATTCTGGCATGAGGTTGGCAGCTATTTCCCACAATGAGGGAGGTTTCATCTTTCTCTCTACCTTCATGGGTATTTAGTGAAAGAATAAGAATGACTATCAGGGTTTCTAGCTATATATTTTTTTAGATAGACTCCACAGGTTTTTAGTGCTTTTTTTTTTTTTTTTTTTTAAGCCTAAACTCACTCATTCATTCACGTTTATTTATTCCAAAAAAAACCCCCACCATACTGCATTCATGTCTTGGCTTCATAGTGGATGTCAGGGTAAATCAGTTAATAATCCAGGAGAGTTCCGTGGTGATGGAGGAACAGGGAAAAGGCCCAGACCCCCGCCCCTTCGTCCCTCTGCTGTGCAAAGCTGGCTTCTCCAGAAATCTCTCCATCTTGAAGGCCTTGTTCTTATGCTCCCAAATTAGCAGTCTGTGAAATCAGACACATTTCCTGAGAACCTACTTTTGCTCCAGGTAGCCTAGAGGAGAGGATGAAGAATCGTTAGAGGCCCTGCCCTCGCGGTGCATGGCTTCCCTCTCCCAGCTTTAGAGCCTGGTGCCTGTGTGTCTTCATGGTTTGTGATGATTATTTGATTAATCACCTGGCTAGATTCCTGTCAGACCGGTAGCTCTGTGAGGGCAGGGACAGGGTCTGCATCCTTGTTTGTTAGCAGAGCTAGGACTGTGTAGGGCTGCCTAAAGGAGAGGCCATCTGAGCTGGGCTCTGAAGGGGCAATAGGAGTTCAGTATAGATAAGGCGGTCAATCCCTCTAAGCAAGAAAGAGGGCTGAAATCTCTATCTCTGGGGTGTCCTCAGCCCAAACCCTCTTTGGCTTCGTTCTCACTGTGGTTTCTGCTGCTCCATGGAGAAAGATCCTCTCTGGATCTCTTTAGAGGCTGAACAGCCCCAGGTCTGGGCAGTGCTCAGAGAAGGATGAGGTCTGCAGGAAAGGCACGCCCAGGTCATCTAGGCCTAAAAGCTCAGGGGTGGGGATGCAAATAGACAGAAATGGGCGTCTGCCTCCTCTGGGCTCCTTCTCTTTAGCCTTTTTAAAAGCAGATATAAGCGATGCCTGTCCCACCGTGGCAGCCTCGGGTTGTCCTCACTTTCCAACAGGCACGTTCATGGCTAGGTCTCCTGGACCGAACCCAAAAGCCATTTGCTTCCGAGGCAAGATTTGAATCAGGCCCAGCTGGGTCTTCCCATCCTTGATTTGGCCGATCCTATTAATAATTAACGGTACAGTAATGAGAACTGCTTTTAATAGAATCTGCTGCCATCAGTGCATTCTGCTCACTCTTCACCAAGGGTTTCCCCCAAAAGGATTCACAGTCACATGACTGTTCTTCCTGCCACAGCACAGGAAAGCCCCCTGCCATTGTCCTTCCCTCCTTTCTTCTGGGCCTGAGCCCCTCCCCGCTGACCCGGAAGCCCCTCTTGCTTCTCTTACCATTTCCGGTCCCCTCCCTGAAGCCCCGCCCACCATCACTTAAAGGTGCCCAGTGGACTGAGGCCACGCTATCCACCCGGCCAAGCTTCATCTGTCACCGGGGCAAACTGGTCCCACAGGGCAGAGACGGGGACATCTGGAAGCCGCTGTGTGCCCATCTTGGGACATTCATGAGACCCACCTCACACAAACAGGAGCTGACGCTGGACCAAAAACTCAAAGCAAAGGCCAATAGGATGGGTGTGGAAGAAAGGAAACCTGGCCAGGCTGGATTAAGCCCTGGCTTGGCCACTGTTTATGGGACCCTGGAGAGTATTGTCTGCCCCTAGCCTCAGTTTATTCACCTGCAGAATGGGGATGAAGATGGACCCTGCTGCTGCTGCTGCGTCTCTTCAGTCGTGTCTGATGCTGTGCAACCCCATAGACGGCAGCCCACTAGGCTCCTCTGTCCCTGGGACTCTCCCGGCAAGAACACTGGAGCGGTTTGCCATTTTCTTCTCCAATGCATGAAAGTGAAAAGTGAAAGTAAAGTCGCTCAGCCATACCCAACTCTTACCCCACCCCAGAATGTTCTGAGGAAGAAGGGGAGTGAAGCAGAATTAAGGAAATCTCCATAATACCTGCTCCTGGAAAATACCCACAGTGTGCCCAAGGTTTAGCTATCATGATGCTTTTCACTGTGGCCTTGTTTATGATGTCACAACTTGGAAACCACCTCCATGTTCAATAATAGGGGGTTGGCTCAGATAAGTGTAAGCGTATCCACAACTCGGGGCACTCAGCTGCCATTGGAAACCTTTGGGCCTCCTGGGATCCTGGGGAAATGCAGTTTCTGGGGCCCCTGGGCTGAGATCCTGTACTTCTTTTCTTTGCTTTTTTTTGGGGGGAGGGCATGCTGCATGGCTTGCAAGATCTGTTCTCTCACCGGGGATTGAACACGGGCCACAGGAGTGAAAGCCCAGAATCCTAACCACTAGGCCACCCGGGAACTTCCCTGAGACCCTGAACTTTTAACAGCTGCTGCTGGGGGTGGGGTGGGGAACTCTCTAGGTACCAGCAGGCAGAGGCCTTGGGCAGAGAAGTTTGAGTTCTGCTGGTAAGAGGAAGAACTAGGTTGCCAACCAGAATGTTCTGTGAGCCCCTTTCTGGGCTCCAAGCAGATCCTGTGCTACACACCTAATACAAAGAGTCTGGAGGCTGGAGGTTCAGGCACTCAAAGTTCTGTGGATGGGTGATGAATTATAGATCATTTAAAATTTTCTCTTTGGTTTATCTTAATTTCAAAATTATCCACAGTTTACATGTATTCCTTTTGTAAATGGGGGAAAATGTTATTTTCCTTAAAAAGAGAACAAATGTTCTCTTCCTTTCTCTACAACACAATCAGGGTAATATTCAGCCTGGAAAGACGGGGACTCTGAGGAGATGAGGATCAGCGTGGATTCTGGCCTCTTTCCAGAGCCTGCGTGCAGGGCTGTGGGCTGGCCCGAGCTGGCCGTGAGGCTCTGGTGCCCGGTACATCCCCCACACTAGGCCAGCTCTTTGCACCCAGGGTCCCTGTCGCCCACACCCCCAGGGAAGGAACCACTAAGAGGCACTGGTATCAGTGCCAGTGTGCAGCTGAGGGATCCAGAAGCTCTGGGAAGTAGAAGACCCACCTAGGGTCACCCAGCTCCCATTGCAGGTGGGGAGGGGCCTGCCAGAAGGTCATCTTTTGGCTACTAGTCAGGACAGCCTCGGGGCTTCCCAGGTGGCACAGTGGTAAAGAATAGTCTGCCTGTCAATCCAGGAGACACAAGAGAGGTGGGTTCAGTCCCTGGGTCAGGAGGATCCCCTGGAGTAGGAAGTAGCAAGCCACTCCAGTATTCTTGCCTGGAAAATTCCATGGACAGAGGAACCTGGAGGTTCCTACAGTCCATGGGGTCGTGAGGAGTTGAACATGACTGAGCATACACATACACACACACACTCACACACACACAGGGCAGCCTCACCAGAAAAGCAGGTGATGAAGAGCTTTGAAAATTAGCTGGAGTTTTTATATCCTGGGGGAAGCAATGGAGAGCCATTGAGTGTTCTAAGTGAAGATGAAATGATCCAAGTTGTGGGCAGCCTGGAGCAGAGAGCTGTAGTGACAGGTGCCCCAGATCCAGGCCAGGAGGAGGTGATTACAACCAGCCTGCCTGGATGATACAGAACGAAGACAACAATGTTAGTTAACGTATAGTGAACTCCTATGACGTCCAAGGATACGATTAACGCTGTTCACTTAATCCTTGCATCTACCCTGGGATGGTCGTGCAGTGGCTCTCTCCATCTCTGCGGATGGAGAACTGAGGCTCAGCGCCACGAGGAGGCGCAGGTCACGCGACTTCAATGTGGATGCCCGTAGCACAATGCCACCCCACCCAGAGAAGAGGGAAAGGAAGGAAAGGGAAAGGAAGATGGCTCCCAGGGGAGGGGTGGGGTGTGTGGATGGAGCTGGAGTGGAACGGGGTGGCATCAAGCCATCCTTCTACCAGTACAGGTGACCCCACCTCCCAAGCTGGAGGCAAGCTGGAGGTTTAGAGATAAACAAGATGCACAGCCCCTTCCTGCATGGCCTACTGTGGGTGACAGACACGTAGACAGACCACGGCATGGGCGTCAGGGGCACCTCCCTGGAGAAGAGGAAGCCTGGGCTGAGTCCTAAGGAATGAAAAGTTGGTCCGATGACCCAGGAGAAAATTCCAGTCCTCCGAACAGCGTGTACAAGGGCACAGAGGCTGGAAGAGAGCTGGTCTGTCTGGAGCAGAGGTGGGGGTGGGGAGCCGAAAGGCTGCAGGGGTGAGCAGGAACCAGGTCCCCAGAGTCTTCAAAGCCAAGGAGACGAGCCAATTTTGGGCCATCAGAGTTGCTGGGTCATGGTGAGCTGGCGTGACGCTTCACTAGACCCACAGGGGACTTTGTGGAGAGTGTGGGTCCCTGAGGCCATCCTGGACGGGTTCCTGGAAGAGGCTGGTGCGGCATTCTAGGCGGGAGATGAAGGAGGAGTGGAGGGGGAACGGCAGCTGGGAGGGTGGGCAGATGTCAGTTCCCTGGGGAGGCAAAGCGGCTGCAGACTGTGGGAGGCGAGAGGAAGGGGGGAAACAGGATGGCTGGGTAAGACCCGTGGACGGTAGTTCCTGGAGACGGGATGAAGTCTGGGGGCTCACTGGCACTCGGCAGCATGGAGGGGCTGGTACAGAGGACCGCTCCCTGGATGTCCCACCCCCTAACTGTGGTCTTCTGATCAGGCTGCTGGGAAATTCTGGCCTCTGTTCCCATGACTCCAGGCCCCTGACTCCACTGGAGGGCTCTGGCTGGAATCTCTGATGGGGTAGAAGGTGCCAACCCAAAGGATGCTGGAGCTGCCCTGAGCTGAGGTGTGGGCAGCAGCGCATCGCATCCTCCCTCCAGCCTCTCTTGGCAGGAACATCGGTAGTAGTCTACAGAGCGGGGAAACTGAGGTCTGGTGTTGTGCACCCAAGGACCCACATGGAGGGTGATGGGGTCCATTGGAGAGGCTGCGAGACTGTGCCCCAAGCCCTTCGCTGGTCCAGGCCAGAGGAGGGGGAGTGCGTTGTGACCCCTGCTTTCTGGGAGCCAGCCCTCCCCTGCCAGCCTCTGCCCAGGGGCACCAGGTACAGGGGCGTGGCACCCTGGAGCCTTGGGGAGCTGGCCTTGGACCAGGAACGAGGGAGGGAGGGAGAAGCAGCCTGTGGAGGGGGCAGGGGAGGCAGCTTGAGCCGCGCCTTCCTTAGCAGCACTCTGGAAAGCAGACGGCCTGCTCTGCACAGTGTCACACGGGCACTGCACCCAGGACACGCAGCCACAAGCTGCGGCACTGCCCACCGGCCCCGCTCAGCCAGCAGCCAGGACCACAAGCATTGAGGCCTTTGGGCTGGGAGGGCCTGGGTCTCCGTCTCTGCCCTCCATGGCTGTGACCCAGTTAATTCTCACTGAACCCTATAGGGTAGGTACTGTTGTTTTTCAGTTGCCAAGTCGTGGCTGACTCTAAGACCCCACGGACTGCAGCACACCAGGCTTCCCTGTCCTCCATTATCTCCCAGAGTTTGCTCAAGCCTACGATGAGTGAAGTTAAAGTCGCTCAGTCGTGTCCGACTCTTTGCAACTCCATGGACCATACAGTCCATGGAATTCTCCAGGCCAGAATACTGGAGTGGGTGGCCTTTCCCTTCTCCAGGGGATCTTCCCAACCCAGGGATTGAACCCAGGTCTCCCGCATTGTGGGTGGATTCTTTACCAACTGAGCTCTCAGGGAAGCCTACGGTAGGTGCTGTATAAATGGTGGCCGTTACTGGGGCTTCCGTGGTGGTCCAGTAGCTGAGAATCCACCTGGCAGTGCAGGGAACCTGGGTTCCATCCCTGGTCTGGGAAGATTCCACATGCCTTGGGACAATTAAGCCCGTGGGCCATGACTCCTGAGTCCGCGGTCTAGAGCCCGTGTTCCTCCGCAAGAGAAGCCACCGAAGTGAGAAGCCCACGCACCACAACCAAGAATAGCCCCCGCTTTCCGCAACTAGAGAAAGCCCTCGCCGTAGCAAGAAGACCCAGCACCGCCAAAAATAAATATGTAAAATTATTTTTTAACATGGTGGCCATTGCTAGCCACTCAGGTCCTCTGCTGGCACGTGGCCCAGCCCTGGGAGAGGAGTATATGCACTCTGGCTCCCCGAGACCAGGCGCTCCTTCTCCAGACCACCCGGGAGGACCCTCAGAGGTTAGGGAGCCCAGCTCCCTTCATTTTATTGAGGCCCAGAGAGACAGCGGGCCTGACCCGAAGTCACACAGCTGGCTCTAGAACTGGATCCTGGGCCTCAGCTCCCCATCCTGGGCCTTGTGTGACACAGGGGTTCCTGAGTCTCATCCCTCTCGTGTCCTCCATGCCCCTGGAGCCCCCTGAGGTGCACATTACCCCACAGTCTGATCTGTGGCTCCATGGTGAGACCGGCTAGCTGTAGAGGGCACGGCCTGACCAAAGGTCCTCCTTGGTCCCCGTTCTCTGTACAGAAGGGATCAGCCAGGGAATGTGAACTGGGTGCCCATAACATACCAGGTGGGGATGTGAGACGCCCTGCCAGCCACTGTCAGCCACGCGGAAACCCCCAAACCTGCATTTGAGAAAAGATGGCGAGATGCTGTCGACTGCCCTGCCTGCGAGTGCAGAAGTGTGTGAGAGCCTGGGCCCTAGACACGTGGCTCGAAACCCAGCCGATCCTTTCACTGGCTGGGGATCTTGGGTGTGTTGCTCTCCCAGTCTCACCGTCCCCATCTCTCAGCTGGGGGAGTAAGACCCCTTCCACCAGGGATGAGCTCCAGCGTGGAAAGCCAGGGGCCACGTGGGCCAATCTCCTCCTTCAAGATCTGCCAGCTCCGCCCACCACCTCTCCACCCTTTCTTCCTCTCAGTTCCTACTGGGTCCAGGTTCTAAACCCTCTTGGGGTATTCTGGGGGCTCAAGGAGTATAGAGTCTAGAATCTTCGAGAAGGGCAGAGAAATCCTTCCTGCAGAGGAAAAGTGGCTGGCCTGGGGGCCCATGGGCCACAGACACCAATGCCAGTCCACGCGGCAGTCACGGGATTCTCTCTCCCTGGGTCTGTGAGGATGAGTTTGTGTGTGTGTTTCATAGAGAGGTGTCTGTGTATATGTGTACGTGTAGCGCCTGCCTTTTGTGGGGACCTGGGGACAGGGAGGGGGTGGCCCTCCAGCCTGGGAGAGCTCCACAAGCCAGGCCCATCCTGCCTCTGGAGCAACCACAGGACCCTGATTTGGGAGCATTGCTGCAGATTTGGGAGCATTGCTGCTGTAGCCGGATTAGAGCTGAGAGCTTCAAACACAGCCCGCCTGGCAACAGGCCTGGAGCCCAAGCTTAAAGGGGCCGCTGAAATTATAAATAGTCACGTTCCCAGTGACTCCTCAGTCCTTCCTGGAGCGGGGAATCATTCCACTAGTCCCTTCCCCATCTTCCAGTCCAGCCAGCTTTGGGGAGGGAGGGCTGGGGCAAGAAGGAGCTGGTACTTGTCAGAAGGGCTGTTTCAAACAAACAGGAGTTCGCCTATTAAATGACACACGGGTTTTAGGTTGTAGGGAGCAGGGCGTGTGTGCCAGGAGACCCTGCCAGCTAGGACCCTGAGGATACTACCTGAGGAGTCCTCCATGACTGGAGAACTCTTTGGCACTTGAGTGTCAGGCTCAGAAATGGCTTAAGGGGAGGGGTGGGAATCCACCTCTCGCATCCAGGCAACCGTGCTGCCAGCTGACTTCTCTGGAACTCAGCCTCCCCACACAAGGGGGAAAGGAGGGAGTCAGAGGGGAGACAGAAGGGGAGCAGGTAGGGAAAACCCAGGACTCGCTCTGGGTCAGGCCTCGAGCCAGGTGCTGTCAAGGGTAGGATCACCTCTGAGTCCAGTTCCCAGCTCATAAAAAGTATGCCGACGGAGGAAGTCAATTTTGCTGAGTTTGTTAAATGGCTGGTAACTCTGCCCCCAGGTTCCCCTCCCCTCCGAGGGCCTCCCTTTTCCATTTGTGAACTAAAGGATGGACAAAGGCAACGGAGGATCCGCCTGGAGGGTCGACCCTGCAGGTAGGGGCTGCCGCACAGATGGGAGATACCGGCCAGATGTGCAGGGACTCAGCTCTGCAGGACCACGCTGCCAGGACAAGGCCCGTGAGGGTTCAGAACTCAGCTCCGTCTCATTCCACCGGGAGCTCTTAAACTCCCCGCGTTGTGCGTGCCTGTAAACTGATTGCCCCACCATTGGTTAACTGATTGATCAAGTGATCCACTTATTACCTGCCCGATCCCAGTGCCTTCCCCAAGCCACCCCTGGGGCGCCCCAACAAGCTTTTGGAAAAGGGCGTGGTCGGGGCGGGGCAGGGGCGGGGTTCTCGCGGCTTCCCGCCCCCGTCCGCAGGGAGCAGACTTCTTAATCTACAGCCGGTGAGGCTCTGCCCTACGCCCGCCGGTTGTCAGGGAAACGACCTCTCCCCCTCTGAGCCTTCCGAGGGTTCCCCACCCCCGCGGCCCCGCCCCAACTCATGCGGACCCGAACTGAGGTCCTAGGATGGGAGAGGCTGGGGAGACAGACGAGGTAGAGACACCCAGAGATGGAGACAGGGAGACAGAGACAGGGATGCACCCAGCCAGGGAGAGACTCAGGCCGCAGAGATGGAGAAAAGAGAGACACGGGCGAGAAAACACATCCCCGCCCCACCCCAGTCACGGAGGCCGAGAAGGGGAGACAGAGACGGTCACGGCGCGCAGAGACAAGGAGAGAGGCCGTGGGAGAGACAGGGTCAGCAAAAAGTTGGGGGGCGGGGGGGGGGTGGAAATGGAGAAGGAACGAGGGCCAGCCAGGGAAAGAAGAGTCGGGAGGGGGCGAACTTGTGAAAATAAATATTTATAAATTGAGAGTTTCTAAATTCTTCCTGCATTTCCCGTAGTAAATTATTCATCTGTGTAACTCCTTCTCTCCTAACTGCTTAGGGAGCTGCGGGGGTGGGGGTGGGGGGTGCCTTTCTGTGTTCCCCCCTCCCCGTCTTCTTCCCCCCACCCTCTTCCCTGCCCCTCCCCCACCTCGTTCCCTCCACCCCCTTCCCCTCCTCCCTAATCTTCTCCTTCCTGCCCCTTCCTTCCCCCCTCCTCCCTCTTCCCTCCTCTCCACTTCCTATTCCCTCTAACCCCTCTCTCGTCCCCCCCCACCACCTTCCTCTCCTCCTCCCCACTCCCGCTTCCCATCTCCCCCTTCCCTTTCCCGCTCAGGTTGGAGCTGAGCACCGGAGGCAGGCGGGGAGGGGCCGCCGCCCGGAGGTGACCGGCTGCCAGGCTCGCGCGTTTCTTCCCTGCCTTAAATAAGAATAATCATCTAAGTCAGCGGGGCTGGGATTAAAAAAACACTCGTCGCTGGCAGTCTGGCACCCCCAACCGGGACCACGGAAATCTTCCTCCAGAGGACTGGGGACACTGGAGATGGGGGGGAAGGTAGAAACTGGGCCAAGAGGGAGCTGCGGCCCCAGGAGCCTCCCCCCGACCCCACTCCCCAGCTGGAGCCTGAGGGCCCACTGTTTCCAGAGGACCTGGCTGAGCCTCAGTTTTTTCCTCTGTGGGATGGGGCCAAAGACTTAACTTCTGTTCTCTGGGGCAAAAAAGTAAAAGTGTTAGTCACTCAGCGGTGCCCGACTCTTTGTGACCCCATGGACTGTAGCCCACCAGGCTCCTCTGTCCATGGAATTCTCCAGGCAAGAATACTGGAGTGGGTAGCCAGTCCCTTCTCCAGGGGAATCTACCCGACCCAGGGATGGAACCCAGGTCACCTGCATTGCAGGCAGATTTTTTACCATCTGAGCCACCAGAGAAACCCCTCTCTAGGGCCCACTGGCTCTCAAATCTGAGAGTCTAGAAGTTTTCAAGGCCCCTTCAACCAATCCCCACAGCTGATCAGGCACAGAGGAGGAACAAGTCTTCAAGTTATGCTGTGAGTTCCTAAAATCAGCCCAGGAATGTGGAAGAGCAGCTCAGTCATAACGGACCACACCGCTCTCCGTCTGTGGCCTTAAGAGCCTCAGTTTCCTCATCTGCAGACTGGGCCAGTGATGTTCCCCTCCTCTTGATGGAGGACAAGATGCTCCCCCTGTGAACTGCTGCACTGCTGCACACGTCAGCAGTTCAGTGGCAGTTGCTCCCGGCTCCGGCTCCGCGCCCAGCCCTCCCGGATTCCCACCTCCGCCTTCATCCTTCCCCCAGCCTCCAGGTCACCTGCACAGAACAGCAGCAGGAAAGGAAGGCAGGCACCTCTTCTCTCCCAGAAAGAAGCGGTCAGAGGAGCCAGGGTAGGTGACAGAGCAGAGCCTGCCCTGCCACGAAGACCACCAAGAAGCCACAGCAAACTTCTGGGGGTTCTTCAGAGATCTGCATCCTTTTTCTCCCTGCCATGCTGCAGGAAGAAGGTGTCCTTCTCTTCTGGACCAGGAGGCCTGGGTATCAGGTCCTGAGTTTCATTCCTGACCCTGCTATTTTACCTTAGCCTTTGACCTTTTCCCTCTCTGGGGTAAGAGTTCCAAGTTTCCTTTCAGCCCCCACCTGCTTAGGATTTATTACTGCTCTTGACAACGGTGAGCGTTACTGGTCTATGACTCCCCAGGTGCCAAGAGCAGTGCTCAGAGCTTCACGGCTCCTTTCATGTCCCCCTCAACCTTGCTCATCTGGGTCCAGTCACTGCTGCACCATTTTACAGATGAGGAAGCTGAGGCTCAGAGTGGGGACTTGCCCCAGGTCAAGTAGCTGGACAGTGACTGATGGAGATTCAGGCTCTGGCGACACAGAGTGGTGTCCTCACCCAGCTCCTTGTGCTACCCACAGGGACATCCTAGGCCAGGTCAGTGCTGCCCAGAGGGAAGGAGGCCCTTAGAGTCAGAGTTGCCCAGCCTGCCCCAGCCTAGTGACCTCAGGCCCGACAGGACCCTCGGAAACACTGGTCTCTGATCTGAAGCCTTCTCTTCCTTCTGTCATTTTCCATGAGCACAGTGAGAGATGCATTGGGAAAATGACCCCCTCTAGATAATTATCTGCCACCTCTACATCCTGTGACTGGTGACACCCTTGCTGGCCTAGAATGGTGGCTTTCAAGCCTTTCATTGACCTTAAGGGTCATTGGGAGGAGGGGGCAAGGAGGGTCAGGGTGGGCTCCTCCTTCCAGTGTGGATCACTTGAGTAAGATTTATTTTGAGAGGGTCTAAGGCACAGCTCTAAATATTCACTGGAAGGACTGATGCTGATGCTGAAGCTCCAATACTTTGGCCACCTGATGCGAAGGTCTGACTCTTTGGAAAAGACTCTGATGCTGGGAAAGATTGAGGGCAGGAGGAGAAGGGGACAACAGAGGATGAGATGGCTGGATGGCATCACTGACTCAACGGACATGAGTTTGAACAAACTCTGGGAGATAGTGAAGGGTGGGGAAGCCTGGCGTGCTGCAGTCCATGGGGTCACAAAGAGTCAGACACAACTGAGCGACTGAACAACAAGGCACAAGGTTGAGACCTTGTGTAAGACGCGTGTGAAACATCACTTTGAAACCCACTATCGTGAATAATTAGGAGCCATTTCATCTTTTTGAAACCCAGTTTCAAACCAATTTGAAACCCACTGTTGTGAATAATTAGGAGCCATTTGGGACAGAAAATTGCAGCTTCCTGAGGTTCCCCCACGCACACACTTACATATCTTGGCTTTCCCCTGGCTGCCACCCCAAGGGTGAGCAGATAAGCAAAACCACAACTAAGGAGGCCTCTCCCAGGACTCACGGGCCTGCCCAGAATCCTTTATGAGGTCATTGCATTCAGCCATTCAAACAGGCCACCATGTGGGTGGGCAAACTGAGTCTCAGAGACCTTCAGTCATTTGCCAAAGGTCACACAGCCAGCACCAGCCCAGCTAGGACACGTGGGCTTCTGACACCGCTCGGCCTCCCCTGAAGAGGCAGCACCGTCACCCAGCACATGTCATTCATTGGCTCTTGGCCCCGTCGTGCTCATGGTCAATGTCGAGCCATCCCCAAGGGTTTCTTTGGGCACCAGAAGGACTCATGGATCCTCAGGAACAGATCTGAGGAGCTGCTGACAGAAAGAGCCATGGCCCTGGGCAGAGCTGCCCCTGCTGTGGGCACTGCCAGGTCCTTCACATACCCTCCCCTCAGCCACACTCCCCACCCCCTCACTGCTGTGGATGACACAGCACCAGAGACCTTGTGCCTCCAAGAGGCCCCAGAGGAGGGCTGCCAGGCTTCCAGGAGCCCCTCTTCCTTCCAGCCCTCTCTCTGCCTCACATTTCTTCTGGGCTAGGTTCTGGGACTGCCACCACACTGCCCCCCATCGAGCCAGGTCCTAGTTAGTCCTGAGCTGTGGCCCCTTCCTCCCTAGGGATGGTCTGATGGAAGTAACCTGGGGTTGGCCCACCTTCCACCTTGCTGGACAGAGACCCAAACATGTGAGACCCTCTGGGTCCAGGCTGGGTCCTGCTGTGAACTTAGGAAGACGCACTGTTTGGAAGGACTGATGCTGAAGCTGAGACGCCAATCCTTTGGCCCCTGATACGAAGAACTGAGTCATTGGAAAAGACCCTGGGAAAGATTGAAGGCAGGAGGAGGTGACAACAGAGCATGAGATGCTTGGAGGGCATCATCGACTGGATGGACATGAGTTTGAGTAAACTCCGGGAGTTGGTGATGGACAGGGAAGCCTGGTGTGCTGCAGTCCATGGGATCGCAAAAAGTCAGACACGACTGAGCGACTGAACTGAACTGACTGTTGCTGATGGAGATGGGGGGCAGGATTGGGGGGCAGAAAACCAGGGCAGAGGGATCAACTGTCCTTCCCACCAGCTGAAGGTGCAGCAGGGCAAACTGGGCCGGATCTTGGCCTCTGGGGGTCTGGGAGGTGAGGGAATGAAATCCCTGCTCTCAGGTGTTGAGCAAGCAGAACTCTTTGGGGATAGGAAGTCATCAGCCCCTGCTTCGCTGGTACCAAACTCTGCAGGCTTTGCTCCCCGGAGCTGGAAAAGCAGCTTCCAAAGTGGAAGCAGAGCTGGGGGAGGGGAGTCCCAGGAGAGGCTGTGGGTGAAGGATGGGGGGCCAGGGAGGGGAGGGGAGACTAAAAGCGACTTTCAGTCCCACTCAGGTGACTCACACACCCCACCTTTAGTGAGAAAGGTAGAGATTTTCATTATCATTAGAAGGGGTGGTTAGAAATGCTTAGAATCTACGGAAGTGGAAGGTCGTGCACGCACACATTAACCAGAGTTAGTCATCGCTGGCTGATGCTTTTTACCTCCTTGCTTGTAGTTTTCCGTGTTGCTTGAATTTATTTATTTTACAAGAAGAGTGTTTGGGTTTTTTTCCAGAAACAACAGGGATGGTACTGCCCCCTCCCCGAAAAAAGAAAATTTAAAAATCAACAAGACTAAACTCTACATACCAAGATGCTCTTTCAAAACGATGCATCAGATATGAAAACAGCGAAGGGGGAAAGTGAGAGGCTGATGGTTCTACAACCCGAGCAACCAGAGAACTGGACCCGGTGAGTCCCAAGAAGGCGAAGATGAATTTTAGCAACTCCCTTGGGGAGGGACTTCCCTGGTGGTCCAGTGGTTAAGAATTCACCCGCCAGTGCAGGGGACACAGGTTTGACCCCTGGTCTGGGAAGATTCCACATGCCAGGGGGCAACTAAGCTGTGCATTGCAGCTATGGAAGCCTGTGTACCTCTGCAACAAGAGAAGCCGCCGCAGTGAGAAGCCTTTGCACCGCAACTTGAGAGTAGCTTCCACTTACTGCAGCTAGAGAAGAGCCCTCACAGCAACAAAGACCCAGCACGGCCAAAAAAAGAAATTTAAAAAGAAAGCTCTTGGGGAAACATGAGTGCCTTTGAGAGGAGCCAGTATAGAAAGGATCCATGAGGTCTCCAGCAGGGAGCTGGGGTCTTGGAACCCAGGAGGACTCAGCCCAGTCTGGGACTGTGGCTCAAAGGATGCTCACTGGGCACCACCGGCAAGCGACTCATCCCTCTGGAACTTGGCATTTGCTCTCTGTAAGATGTGCGTGGCAGAGCACCAGCATTAAGACCGGCATGGCAGAGTCAAGATGGGAGGGGTACCACCCCCTCTTCCTGCCCCCTCTCCTGTGTCCCCTTTGGAAACCCCCTGGGATGGGAAACCCACTGGGCTCCATTAGCACCTGTTCTTAAAAGCCCCTCCTGACCCTGGAGGCAGCGCCTGCCGCCAGAGAGTTGTCAGATGGCTCCTTGCACCTGCCCTCTGACCAAGCAATTCCATTTTTAGGAATTTAAACCACAGAAACACTCACACGGGTGACAAGGGAAAATGCACAGGAAATTGATTGCATCACTTTTATAACAGCAGAACTTTGGAAAACGCCTAGACACCCGTGGGCACGGGGTGGGGGTCGCTATTGCATAATGGGAAGGCGCTGCCCATTGGAGGAGCAAAAAGCTGTGACAAATACCTGCCTGCTCCTTCAAGGAGTGAAAAGAGCAACACGCTCTCATCTGTATTTTAACAAGGGCACCTGGCACACACCTTGCTTGTCGACATGCAGAGTAGCCCTGGAAACTGCGGTTGCCCCGGGAAGGGAGCTGGGGGCTTGGGTAGGAGAGGAAGTGATTCTAGCCTTAAACCCTTTTCTCTTTGATCCAGTTAACTGTGCACATGGGCTGCCTGGGGAAGCCATCCGCTGGCCTTCCTCCCTCTCGGATACTGAGTAGATACTTCTGGTTATTACCTATCTTCAGTTCTCCTTCTCAGGACCCATCAACCTTGCCATGGAGTGAAGTCATGTGACCAGTGCTGGCCAATGAGTTGTGGGAAGAAGTGATGTGATGCTCCTTCCTGTCTCAGTGACCTAGACATGGAGGTGCCATGAGACAAAGGCAGCCTGGCCCACTGAGTTTGTATTTGTCTTTTTAATAATCTTGTTTATTTATTTTTGGCTGTGCTGGATCTTCACTGCTGGGAGGGCTTTCTTTAGTTGCGGCAAGTGGGGGCTGGCAGTGCATGGACTCCTCGTTATAGGGGCTTCTCTCGTTGCAGCTCCTGGGTTCGAGGTACACAGGCTTAGTAGTCATGGCACACAAGGCTTACTGGCTCTGCAGCATGGGGGATCTTCCTGGGATCAGGGATCAAATCCATGACTCCTACGTGGGCAGGTGGATTCTTTACCACTGAGCCATCAGGGAAGCCCCCACCCTGAGCTTTCACGTGGAGGGTGGTTGCCATGGACAATCCCCTGGACTCATGGCAGGCTTTTGTTGTGCAAAACAAACTTTCGCTGTGTTGAGACACTTCAATGCGGGGCTCATTTGTTACTGCAGCACAACCTAGCCTGGCTAACTGATACAGATTTGGAAAACCGCATTCTGGTTCAAGGGATATCAGAGACCTTGGACAGGTCCCTTGACTCCTCCAGGCCTCAGTTTCCCTATGTGTGTAGTGAGGCAAGTAGGCTTTTCTCCTGTGACTAGGTCCTGTGCTGCTCATTTCCCCAAACCCCAAAGGCCTGAGGAGTATCTGACTAAGTGCCGCTGGTCCAGAGTGCTCACTGGACACTGGCTGGGCCCCCTTGGGGGCATCACGGAATCCTCACGGTAGCCCCAGGAGGGAAGGACTATCTTTATCCCCATTTCCTAGGAAGGAAACTGAGGCTCAAGGAGGTGAGATCACTTGCCCAGAAGCACCAGCATCTATGATTCTTACCTGCTGTGATGACAATTACCATCTGATATTTTAATTTATCTCTTATAAACACAACTTAAAAGAAGCCCAGTATTGACCACTTGGGAGAGCTTAGAATAAGATTTCTTTTTTTTAAATCTTAACCATTTGAAACTATACAGTTCAGTGGCATAAGTCCATTCATATACTTGGGCAACCATCACCACCATCCATCTCCCGAACTTATGTTTTTTTGGCCACGCCACATGGCATGCAGGATCTTAGTTGCCCGACCAGAGACGGAACCCATGCCCCCTTCAGTGGAAGTTCGGATTCTTAACCACTGGACTGCCAGGGAATTCCCAGAACTCTTTTTACCTTGCCAAACTCTGTACCTATTAGACATTAACTAACTCCCTATTTCCCTCTCTCCCCAGGCCTTGGCACCCACCACCCCCTGTGAACTTACCCATTCTAGGAACCTAATATAAGTGCAGTCATACAATATTTGTCTTCTGGTGTCTGGCTTATTTCACTTAGCATAATGTCCTCCAGGTTCACCTAAAGTGAAGTGAGTGTCAGAATGGCCTTCCTTTCCAAGGCTGAACGATGTTCCATTATATGTATGCACCACATTTGGTTCATCTGTTCATCTGTTGACAGACACTTGGCTTGTTTCCACTTCTTGGCTGTTGTGACTACTGCTGCAGTGACCACGGAATATATACCTGTTGGAGACCTTGATTCAATTCTTTGGGTTATATACCCAAAAATGGAATTGCTAGATCATATGGTAATTCTATTTTTAATTTTTTGAGGAGCCATCATACTTTTTTCCATAGTGGCTGGACCATTTTACATTCCCACCAACAGTATACAAGCTTCCAATTTCTCCACATCCTCACCCACCCCTGTTATTTTCTGAGTTTTGATAGTAGCCATTCCAGTAGGTGTTAGGTGGGGTGGTATCTCATTGTGCTTTTGATTTACATTTCCCTGATGGTCACCGAGGGAATAGGATTTTTTAAATATTTATGTATTTGGCTCTTCTGGGTCTTAGTTACAGCACGTAGGATTTTCATTGCAGCATTTGGCATCTTTAGTTGAGGCTTGCAAACTCTTAGTTGAGGCATGTGGGATCTAGCCCCCCGACCAGGGATCGAACTGGAGCCCCCTGAATCAGGAGCGTGGAGTCTTGGCCACTGGACCAGTAGGGAAGTCCTGGGAATAGGATTTTTTTAAATGCCACAGGTGCGATCCCCTGGACCTGCTTCCAGAGGAGGAAGCAGGGGGCAGAGATGCTGCTCTGGTCCTGGGGATACTTTGTGCTCTGCTGTGCTTAGTCGCTCAGTTGTGTCTGACTCTTTGCAACCCCATGGACTGTAGCCTGCCAGGCTCCTCTGTCCATGGGTATTCTCTAGGCAAAGAATACTGGAGTAGGTTGCCATGCCCCCTTCCAGGGGAATCTTCCCAACCCAGGGATCAAACCCAGGTCTCCCGCATTGCAGGTGGATTCTTTACCATCTGAGCCACCAGGGAAGCCCGGGAATGCTCTAGCCGTATCTCAAAGTCCTTGAATCCCAAACAGATGAGTGGGGCTGTGGTCTCCTGGGACTTGCGCCCCAATGACCTGTCCACCCACGCTGGGGTCCCAACTTCTCCAGAAGCTCAGCCTCTGATGTTGCAACCTCTACTTCCCTACTGGGCCTGAGCAGGGACTGAGCTGGGCCTTTCCAGCCCTGGCTGACCTGGTGACACAGAGTCCCCACCCACGCCTGGGACACAGCAGAGAGGAGGCAGTGGCTGAGAGGTTGGGGGTAGGGGGCGGTCATCTGCATGTCCCTTGTCCTTCTGTGTCCAAACTAGGGCAGCTTTGTGTTGGGGACAAGGGTAGAGACTCTGGAGCCAGCATACTCAGAGTTCCATCTTTGCTATTCGCCAGCCATGTGACCTCAGATAAACCACTTCCCTCCCCAACCTTCACTTTTCTCGTCTGTAGAATGGCTGAAATGGTGCTTGCATGCGCGCGTGAGCACTTAAGTCTCTCAGTTGTGTCTGACTCTGCAACTTCATGGACTGTAGCCAGGCTCCTCTGTCCATGGGCTGCTCCAGGCAAGAACACTGGAAAGGGTAGCCAGTGCTTGGCACATAGTAAGTGCTCACTAAACACTTCCCTTAATAACCAACATTGTCATCATCCTCATTATTATCCACATCCAGAAGGACGATCAGGTCCCGCCTGTGCCAAACAGTCCCTGGCTCCCCACTGCCAGCAGGAGAATATCCACCACCTTCTCATGGACTGGTGGGCACTGCCTGCACCGGCCCCTGCCGACCTCTCCCACCTCCTCTTCCCCTCGCTCAGCACACTGAGTCACCTGGGCTGCCTCCTGTCCCTCAAACACCCGGCCCTCCTTTCTGCCACTGGCCCTTTGCACATACTATTCCTCTTGCCTAAAATGTACTTCCTCACTCCAGCCCACTCCCATCCCTCCCACAGCAAACGCCCAAAGAGCTCAGTCTCAGGTCAAACTTTCTTTCCTCAAAGATGTCTTCCTGGGACTTCCCTGGTGGTGCAGTGGATAAGAATCTGCCTGCCAAGGCAGAGGACACGGGTTCGATCCCGGGTCTGGGAAGTTTCCACAGGCAGCGGAGCCGTTAAGCCCGGTGCCCTGCAGCTACTGAAGCCTGCCTGCCCTGAAGCTTGTGCTCTGCAACGAGAAGCCCCTGCAATGAGAAGCTCACGCACCAAGACAAACAGCAGCCTGTGCTCACTGCAACTAGAGACAGGCCTCAGCGACAAAGACCCACTGCAGCCAAAAATAAACAAATAATTTAAAAAGATGTCTTCCCGGACATCCCCACCTGCGGTCCACATGGGAACGGTTGGCCTTCATGGCCCCGTACGCTCCCCCACCCCCATACCACTTCTCTTGGTCCTAAAATGTGAAATTATTTAAGGAATGTCAGCCTCCCCAAGTGAGCTCTGTGAGGCCAGAATCACCCCTGTTTTGCTCCCCATCATTGCCCAAGCACCAAGGACAGGGTTGACCCAGGCCCCCCCCCCACCCCAGATATTCGTCAAATTGAAGTATCAGCTTCCAGAATCTCCCTGATTTGGGAACCTCAGAGGCTTTTCAACAAGACAATGCATTATAGGTTTCGTACCTTTGTTAAGACTTTCGCACTCATCGAATGAACGAATCTGAGAAAACCCTCTGCTACATCCTGTGTCCTAATTTTTCAGCTCAGAAAAATATGGTCATTGCACTCAGAGCAGCTGCTCACAATTCCTGCTGTGCCTCCTCGAAGCCCAGCCTCCGGCCACCCCTTCCTCAGAACATGCGGGAGGCCTGCGGCTGCTCCGAGGGTCACCCCTTGCTTAGGGATAATGCCAACGATGAGTAATGGCGGGTTGCTGAGGGAGGTGCAGACGCGAATTCAGCCCAGTCAGCAAGATCGGCAGGAGCCAAGGTGGCCCCTTGCCTGGGGTTAGGGCCTGATTCAGCCGGTCCACACACAGCAGCCTTCCCCCTCCAACCCCGCCCAACCAGCTGGGGAGTAAGAGTGTGGACCCCAAGGGGGCCACGGGGCAAGCCCGTCCATTCATCCTCTCCCTTGTCTATTTCACCAGTCCAGAGACTACGGTGTGCTTGGCCCAGTCTGGGGGAGGCCCTAGTGAGGCCCAGGGCTCACCCTCTCCCCACGCTCACAGGCTCTCTGAGCTTAGTTCCTGTGTGCATGCGAGCTCAGTTGCTCAGTAGTGTCCTACTCTTTGTGACCCCATGGACTGTAGCCCACCAGGCTCCTCTGTCTGTGGGATTCTCCAGGCAAGAATACTGGAGCGGGCTACCATTTCCTACTCCAGGGAATGGAACCAGAGTCTCTTGTGTCTCCTGCATTGGCAGGCAGATTCTTGATCACAGCGCCACCTGGGAAGCCGGTGGGAGGCCCTAAAGAATGCTTCGGAGGGTCCCAGGGGAAGAGGTATTCAGAGAGGGGCAATGTCCAGGTCCATTCAAAATGGTTCTCAATGAAAGAATTTTCTTGACAGGCTGCAGGAAACAGTCACTTTAGTACCACTGGTATGATGACTGGGGTTGGGGCCAGTTCAGGGGAGGTGACACCTTGAGGCCTGGAAGAAGGGTGGACTGTCCCAAAACACAAACCAGTGGGGGAGGACTTAGGACACGGGGTCATCATCGTCTGGTTGGGCTCCGTGGACATGGAGGGTGAGCCTCAGGGTGAATAAGATCTGTCGAGAGCGAAGGACCTGAGCCTGGAAAAGGAGCCTGGCCTGGGCGGGGGCCCCAAGATGTTCATGAACATCAGGAACGTCCTGGAGAGAACCCTCCACTTTTTAGGTTCCCCCAGGGTTCACGTTCCTGAGGGATAGATGATGGAGACAGAATGAAACAGACAAGCAACTGGTTGGGATGTAGGAGGTGGAGAAGGCAAGGGGAAGACGTGGCTGGTCAGGGAGGACTCCTGCAGGGAGCAGGGTTGGGGGGGAAGGGATGGGCCCAGGGGGTATCTGGGGGAACTCCAGGAGAGATGGCCCAGGAGACTCCAGGGCAGGGTGAACTTGAGAGACTGGAAAAGAGTGGGGGTGGGGTGGCGGGTTGGGGATGGACCTAGAGGAGGGGTGGGAGGTGAAGGAGGGATGGGAGCTGTGACACTCAGGCGCATATACACAAGGTGAGCTTCTCCAGAGAGCTGTGCATGGCCCTGGTTTCCTTCCCAGAATTCCCAGGCTCACCCATCAGGCAACAGGCTACGCACCATCCCCCGGTAACCACAGTCCTCATCTATGCGGGGCCTTGGGGGGGCTCAGCCTTTTTGGATCTTCACAACTGCCTGTGGGGTGTCCCGCCCTCCATTCTGCTGCTGAAACAGCAGAGATTTTCGCTGGAAAGGGGAGCAGGTTTCTGGGTGGGGATGGAGAAGGCAGGAGGCCTACACTGCAGGGAGATGGAAACCCTCAGGGAAATTCACACTCCAGCTGCTTGCCAGCCTGAGGACAGGCGCTCTCAGCTGCTGTCACATCGACACACACACATGCATGCTGACACGCACGTGTGTACATGGACACACGCACAATCCCACCCTCACACTGAGACGCACACACTGGCAAACAGATAAACACCCACGATGACACACACAGAGACCAACACACTGTCACACTGCACACTCACACACACACACAATTGCCTCTCCAGTTGGTCTGAGCTATTTGCTCCAGAATGGCCATCTCTTTAGGTTGGAGCCTCCTCTGGGAAATCTTTGCATCTTCATATGATCCTCCAGGCTGCCCCCCAGCTGCCATTGTCGCCTAAAATCCTGAGAACTAAGGAAAGATTCCTTTAAAACTCACACTTCTGATTTTAGGCTGAAACAATATTTCGGAAATTCGAGTCTTCAGGCTCGTTCTGACGTGGGCTTGTGTTACCAGGCAGGCGGGGACAGGTAGGATGCTGAGGACCCTGCAAGAGGAGCTAGGGTTGGAGAGCAGGGGTTGTTGAGGAGGGGTTAGTCTGGGCAGATTCCATACCCGCCCCACCCTCCATGGCTGGGAGCAAACTCCACAAAGCAATAGCTGGCCAAGGGCTGACTGGGTCAAGGAATGGCTCCGAGAATCCCATCCACCCCCCACTACTCACTCTGCAACCCTCCCCAAGGGACTGTGAGCCTCAATTTCCCCATCTGTGCAATGGGTGTGATCCACCTTTTAGGGCTAATGCGAAGAGTTAAATGACACCCATATACCTATAAAGCTAAAAGCCCTGGAAGCCCAAGAAAATTAAGTTGTGGGGGGCGCGGGTAGGATGGTAAAAACTCGCAGCAGTGGCCTCTCAGGTGTAACAGGGCTGAAAATAACCGGCATTTTCCTTTTCTCTGCGGCTGAAGCCGCGCTTCCCATAGGACCGAGCCTGCTTATCAGTAGCAAAGCCACTCTCTCTGCCAGAAGGTGACTGTGGGGCTCGGCTCCCCCCTCCAGCCTTCAGCCCTATTCCCAGGGAGGAGAGCAGTGAATTCCCTCCTCCTGGTTCAGGTTTCTACACCACCCCCCCAAACCCCCAAACAATTTTGCATATATTTAAATCTTCTCTGCTGTTTCTAGGCTTGAGCTGCCCCCCACCCACCGCCCCCGAAAAAGGGAGAAAGAAATTACAAAAGCCCGTCATTTGTCTCCATCCCCGCACCCCATCTATCAGGGCCGCCGAGCCCGTCGCCTCGAATGATGCGCGCGCCCGGACGGCGCTTTAATGGGGCGCCGCGTGTGACTGTGCAGCCGGCCAGCATTTGCATACATATTAAACGGAGCAGTAAAAAATGCAGACATGCAAACCATTTGGACGGGCTCCTCGGCGAGCCTGCCAGGAAATCAATCTTCTAGTTTCTTAAAGGAAACCTGCTCGGGAGGAGGTGGTGAAGCCTCGCAGCCCGCCGGCCCTGGGAGGGGGGCGGCCAGCATCTGTCCATCTGTCTGCGGAGGCCAGTCGGTTGTTCAAGTCCTTCCCAGCCACGGACTTGATGGAGGCCACGGACTTGGTGGAGCTCTGACAGGGAGCCAGGGGGGCCGGGGACCAGAAGGCATCATCAATCGGTTTGAGAGTGGGTCCTGACTGGACCGGCTGTGTGCCCTGGAGTAAGAGGCTTGCCCTCTCTGAGCTCTCCTCACCCAGTGATAGTGATAATTTAGTGCAGCGCCTCCCCCACCCACAGGGGATGCTGGAGATTTTCCCCTCAATTCATGGTTCTGGGGCTTAATGGCTAACCCAAGGTGGCCCATCTCCTCTATGAAGAGCCTGGATCCCAAACCAGGTGTGGAAGAGATCCCCTAAGAGCACAGGTTCTGGAGGCCTGAGTTCCAAGTCAGGCTCCACTCCTTACAAGCTGTGTGACCTTGAGCAAATGCATCAACCTCTCTGTTCTCTTTTTTAGAAAAAGTGTGGGGGGGCGGAGACCAATATACTTCCTTCTTAGGTGTATTGTTGGAATAAAGTAGGTCAGCCATTGTCTGGCTCACAGTAGGACTTAGCTGCAGAGCAGAGTGTAGGAAGGTCCTTGGTATACTGGTGTGGTTTTTCAGGTGAAAATTCCTCGCTATGCCTGCATGGCTTGGCGGCCGCTTGTCCTACGAGCCTCCTCATCTCTAAACGCCGTGTTTGATTCTCACAGGAACTCCTAGCTCACACAGACCGCCCACCCTGCCCTCTGTAGAGGTGGGGTCCCAGGGGCTCCACTGCCCATTCCAGACAGATGTGGCCAAGACGGCAGCTCTGAGGGCTCTGAGCCCATCATCTGCTGGCCAATTGGGCAAAGCCCGGGGCCCGGCGGGGACACCCTGAGCTAGCCCCGAGCAGACTGAGTGTCTGTGGGACCAGAAAAGGCAAGTGGCCCAGAGTCTCCGCAGAACCAGAGCGGTCCTGCTGCTCCACCCACCCTCTCTCTGAATCCCGCTTTACAGATGAGGAAGCTGAGGCTCGGAAAGAGGTGCATGGCCACAAACTTGAAGGCAGTGGAAGCCGGGTTGAACTGGGTCTGAATGATGGCAGGGACCACCTCCCCAGAGGTCACTTGTAAATAACTGTCGACAGAAGGAGCTCTTTCTGCATTGTAAGAATGCTGCTGTCCCTAAAGAAGGTGTGTGCTTGTGGAGAAAGCCCAGTTTTGTGGGCTCAACATGCTATTCAGAACTCACGAAGCTTCTTCCTTGAAGGGAATTTGAGGAAGGAGTGGACTGGTTTTTTGTTTGTTTTGTTTTGGCTGTACTGAGCCTTCACTGCCCTGTGGCGGGTAGGACCTTAGTTCAGTGTAGGATCTTAATTCCCCTACGGGGGTTCAAACCCATGTCCCCTGCATTGGAAGGCAGAGTCACTACCACGGGACCATGAAGGAAGTCCCAGGAATGGGTGGCTTTTGAGAACCAGCTTGAGTGTGGTGGGTGTTCATCCATTTCCGCCACACTCCTGGAGGGGACCAGTGTCCCCAGGACAGGCTGAGTACTGGACAGTGACAGGGATGGTGGGTGCACCCAGCCCGACAAGAGCCGCCCTCCTCTCTGAGACCCTAGCCCTGAGTGAAGAGCCAGGTTCAGGGCAGGAGAGGCCCGGCCTTCAGGTGGGACAGAGCCTCTGGGAATCAAAGCTTCCCGTCCGAGTGGCAAAGTGGCCTTCACATGGTGCTGAGTTGTAGCCTGCTACGATGGGAACAAAAAAGTCTGAATCCAGGGTGTGGCCCAGTTGGATGGTGGCGCCTGCCTGTGTGACCTTGGGCAAAACCTTACCCTCTCTGGGCCAGGGTGGCTGAGCTGACTGCACTCCTCTCTCTCTTTGGAAGATCCTCCTTTTCACCCCTGGCCTCCAGGCTCTCAGGGGCCTCTGTCCCTCTACCTTTCGCTGCAGGCCCCAGAGGACAGGCCGCCCCCACTGCCTGGCAGGCAGCGGGTGGAGGAAGCCGGCAGGGCGGGAAAAGGCAGGAGGGGCAGGAGTTACAGGAACCGGCTGGGCCTGGGCGATTGCTCAACTGGGGAGCCTGGCCCGGCCCGGCCTCCACAGGCCCCCACTTCCACCAGCCCTCCCTCCTAGCTCTGCATTGCAAACATTCCTCGCCAACCTCGGCTGCTGCAGCCCCGGAAGGGGGAACTGCCGCAGACACAGCACGAGGCCTCCAGAAACACTTAACCCCTTCCTCACTTCCAGGCAGAGCCTGCAGGCCGGAGGATGGGGCTGGGCCTGGGTTTCCAGACTCCAGCGTGACCCGCTCAGGTGCCCTGCCAGCAGCCCCGGTGGGCCCCAGGTTAGCAACCTGGATCAACAGGCCGTCTGTGGGATCAGAGTGACCACTCAAGGACTTACTGGGCAAACGTTTCCAGAGTGTTCACTGGGTGCCCAGCACTGCACCTGGTATAAACAGGAAAATCCAATGGGGGGCACCCACAGAGCCCACCTCCTACTGGGGGGTGGAGTGCGGATCAGATAAACAGGCTTTTTTTTTTTTTTTTTTTTTTTAGCTCATGACAGTGATGAGTGTGCTACAAAGGAAAAGTACAGGGTGAGCCTGACTGTGAACTGAAGTCGCTCAATTAGGCAGGGAGGGCTTCCTGGAAGAAGTGACATTTAGCAAGCAACAAGAAAAAGAGAAGGAGAGTGTGTCAGGCAAAAGGGTGTGAGGCTCCCGAGAGGGGAGTTTTCGTGGTTCAGTCTATGTGCCTGGAGGGCATAGGGTGAGGGGTCGAGAGCCCCTAGGTGGGAGAGCTAGGCCTTTGCCAGACCCCAAAAGGTTTGGGGTCACTTTCGAGCTTGGATTGTCTTCTAAGGGCAGTGAGAAGCCATGGAAAACCTTTACCTGGGGAATGACATGGTCAAGTTCAGTCTTAGGCACTAAGAATCCCATAGCTGAGAAATGAAACCAGCACGGGTTTCAGATACAGATCAAATATATGCGAAGACCAGAATACCTGCAACTTACCAAAGTGCCACCAACAGGAGACATTTCAAATGGCAGCCTGGCAGCTGGGCCTGGCACCTGGTTCTCCTGGGGCCCAGGGGCCACTCTGAGCCCTGCCATCCCCAGTCCAGCCGGAGGCAGCCGGCTGAGGGGGCTCCTCCTCCCAGGACAGGATCCATCCCTCGCCCATCCCAGACGCCATTCTGCAGACAGCTGGAGCTTCATAAATGTAGCAATTTGTGTTGAAGTTGGGAGGAGCTGAGAGACCATCCAGGCCCACAGACTCCTCACTTCAGAGGCAGCAAGGGCTGGCCCTGGCTTCTACTGGGGGCCCAAATGCAGCTGGGCCTTGGGCCCGAGCTGGGGATGCTTGGGCACAGAGAGGCCGAGGGGGCACGCGTCCAAGATGCCCACAGCACGTGACCAGAGAGGAGGCCAGCACATTCAGCCTGTCCATGACCTTGGCACCTCAAGATCTCTGTGGACCACCCCCTACCAACTAAAGCCCCTTCCTCTCCCCACCTTTCATGGGACCTCACAGAGGCTGAAAGAAACAGAGGTTCAAATCCAGGAGACTAGGAACTATTCGGAAAGGAGCGGTCACTAAACCTAGCTGATGGACTGCTCCACTCCTGTAGAGCTTGAAGAGTCAGGGGACAAAGTTAAGTTGGTGGGAAACTTCTGTATTGTTTTCGCTGTAGCTGAGTTTCCTTTTCTTTTTTCTTCTTCTTTTTAAAAATGAAGTGCTACTTAAATCATCAATATACCAGAGATGAAAATGGAGCTCTCTTGATTGGAAAGGAAGCGGGTGGCCTGGGACTTCCCCATGCACATCTACATAAGCTCTGTGTCCTCCTGGGAAACCCCAGGTTCCTAGAGTGGGCAGGCAGGCCCAGCCTGAGACTTTAGGGATGGGGAAACTGAGGGCCTGAGAGGCGGAGACACTTGTCTGGAGTCATACAGCCCTGAAGGATGGAGTCAAGGGCTGTCAGGCCGGCCTGAGCCAAAGACCTTCCACCAGGCCAGGCCCAGGCTGTGGGTCAGGAACTTGTATCCCCACTCTGGTTTCTGAGCATCTCTAAGCCTGGCCTGTTGGTTGGGGCAGCAAATTGAGCCAGAGCTCCCCAAATCCCACCTCAGCGGGGTGAGATTTCCGAGGGGGAAACACGCCCAGGACGCTCCCTCTGTTGAAATCATGCTGGGACAGGACAGGAAAGGGCTGGGCCAGCTCCATGCCCACACATGCCCCCAGCAGAAGCAAGGGCTGAGCTCCTTCCAGCCCCTGGGGTCGCCCATACAGGGGTCCCCAGCAGCAGAGACTATCTGCTCTGTGGCTCTCGGTCCATGCTCAGTCACAGGGCAAAGATCTTTCCAGGCAATGGCACTTCTACGAAGGCACTTCTTTGAACCTAGGGTGCCACCACCTTGGTGATCCACCATCAGCTTTGCCAGGATAAAGCATTCCAGAACCTTCTGAAGCCTTATCATAACCGGAGGAGTTGGCCATTATCACCCCATTTCACAGACGGGAGACAGGGCCGTGAAGTCACTTGCCTGGTCACAGAGTTAATAACAGACATGGTGACTCGAGCAACCAGTGCCTGCTCCTCACCACTAGGCCACCACCAGAGATGGGACCCTTTTTCCCAGCATGAGACTGGGGCAAAACCAAAGACCCCCTCGGCTCACCCTGACTCCTCATGTTCTTTGTATTTTAGAATTTTACCTGTTATTTTATTTATGGCTGCGCTGGTCTTCATTGCTGCGTGATCTTCACTGCGGCAACAATGCGCTGCTCTGCCGTGGTGTGGGCTTCTCCCTGCGGTGGCCTCTCTTGTTGCAGAGCACAGCCTCTAAGGGGTGCGGGCTTCATACCTCAGTTGCAGCACGTGGGCTCAGTAGTTGCGGTGCATGGGGCTTAGTTGCTCTGCGGCATGTGAGATCTTCCCAGACCAGGGATCCAATTCGTGCCCCATGCAGTGGAGGGTCAATTCTTAACCACTGGACCACCAGGGAAGCCCCCCTCATATTGCTAATGCATACAAAATAAATATTTCATCTCACCTATTTACTGTATCTTTGGCATTTATCCATCCTGAGTTTACACCCCACTTCAGTCTTCCCCGACATGGGTTCACACGGGTCATGGAATTTTTCTCTGTGTCTCCAGGAGGCAAAGCTACTTGTGTCCTTGTAGCCATCACTGCCAAAACAAACAAAAATCTCACTTTATACATTTCATAAAAATGAGTGGCCTAACTTGGAAATATTGTGGAGCCGTCTCCTTGGGGACATGGATTGCACCGTGCCATGATGCTGTTGAGGCAGCAGGCATGGGGTGAGGACTCAACAAATGGGCCCGGATGATTGTTATTGCTGCTGTTCATGGGGGCTGGTGTAGCTGATAATTCCTAGTCTTTTCCTCCTTCACATCACAGGTTAGCAGGGTCACTTCTCAAAGTTACTAACTGGCACTAAATGGTAAGAAGCCAGTTGTGAGAATGAGGCAAGTTATCTGTCCTTGCGCCAGAGAGATGGTTACCATGGTAGTCGGCCTGCAAGATAGTCTCCAGATGATTTCCACCGCCTTCAGCCCTTCCCACAATGAGGAGGGCTGCCCCCGAGGGGCCAAGAGGACAGTGTGGAAAGGACCACACGTGCATTCCAAGGCACCGGGGCTTCAGTCTTTCTCGCTGGCATCCATCTAGGGGAAGCCATATAGTGAGGAAACTCAAGCAGCTCTGTGGAGGACTCCATGAGGGAAGAAACCAAGGCCTCCTGCCAACAGCCAGCCAGTGAGCACACCATCTTGGAAGCCAATATTGCAGCCCCAGTCAGATGAGAGCAGCCCCAGCTGATGTTTGGACTGAAACTTCAGTGGAGACCACAAACTGGGACCAGTCAGTTACGTTGTTCAGTTGCTGAGTCATGTCTGACTCTTCGCAACCCCATGGACTGCAGCACCGCAGGCTTCCCCTGCCCTTCACTATCTCCCAGAGTTTGCTCAAACTCATGTCCATTGAATTGGCGATGCCATCCAACCATTTCATCCTCTGTCGCCCCCTTCTCCTCCTGCCCAGTTATGGCACTTCTGAATTCCTGAGCCACAGACCCTTTGAGATAATAAATACCTATTGTTTTAAAGCGCTAAGTTAGGAGTGATTTCTTACACAGCAGTAGGTAACTGATACAGAAACAGAGGCCTTTAATTATGAGGGCTCTTCCTTGACTGGGTCCCCAAAGTGTGTTCCTTGGAATATTGACCCCAGGCTATAACCCCGGGAAAACCACAGTCTGTCAAGCAATGGCAGATTGTGGGCTTTCATGTCTTATTTAAGATTCCCAGTACACCTTGGCATATTCAAGCAGACCCCTCTGGGCAAGGAGGCTGTTCCTCTGGAGTCTTGGTGCAACTCTGACATCATAGCTTCTTTGAGAAATACAGCTGAACTGCCACGGGAATAGGCTCTTACTGCACATTAGACAATTGCATCCAATATAAAAACAAAAAAACTTCCAGCCGGATATTCAGAGTGTGGCCGATGGTGTCCTATACAAAGACAAGATGGCCGGCCTCTCTGAGCTCCTCTTCAGGCTGAGGGGGCTGGTTTGCCCTGGGTGCCCTCTGGTCCCATCAGTGGTGCTGGTCAGGGCTCTGGGCCCATGTGTGGCCGTGAACCTCAGTGTATCTGGGGACTGCTGGGGCTTCAGATTTTGGTTCCTGCCCTCTGCAGCGCCAGCTCTCATCTCTCCGAAGCAACGGCCTTGAGCTCCCCACCCCTCGTGTTTGCCACATCCTCAATGACAATGCCTCAGAGTCGGATCCTTCTCGGCAGGAACACAACCATGGTCTTAAAACACGCACCACTGGAAAATAACGTTTGATATAGAAAAAAAAAAATCATTTCGCAGGCAACTTTTTCAGAGCGAATCCACCCCCTTCAGCGAGGAAAAGCTGTGCTCAGAAAACCACATTCTTTCAAACCCCTGGGGCTGCGTGGGGGTGGGAACAGAGATCTTTCTACACGCTAGGAGGCAGAGGCTTTCTTCTGTTGAAAACGTAATTTTACCCTCATGTTGCTTCATCTTTCCCTGCATGGCCTTTCGAGGGGCTCGCCGGCCTTTCTGGAGCCACCGCTTCCAGACACCAAGCGGCCTGCCCTCTTCCCTCAGACCTTAGGCCTTGGTGTGCAGCCCTGGCTGCCCCCCGCCCCAGCCTCACCTGGGAGCCCTGCCTAGGCCTGCTCCGGCAGAATCTGCACTGGGACAAGGTTCCCAGGTGAATCCAGGCACATGAAAGATGGGGAGCGCCCAGCTGCACCCCAGAACCGCCATCTCAAGGCGCCCTCTGCCTGCCCGCTAATGGGCCGCCGAGCCCGCCTTCCTCACCCGGCTTCCAGGCTCCCATCACAGACGGCTTCTCAGAAGCCGCACTTCCGGACCCCCATCTCCACGTGCACGCTGCCCACCCCTGCATCACGCGCTCATCATGTCTGAAATTCAGCAAGAGGGCCACACACAGGGTGGGAAGTCAGGACCCCTGAACAAGCGGTAATGGCAACAAAGACTCCCAGCCTTTACAGAGCACTGCCAACCGAGGAGGGAAGCGGTGAGACCTAGAGGTTCAGAGAGGGACAGCCACCACCCCAAGATCACACAGCTGGCAAGTGGTAGAGTTAGAGCCACCAAGCTCTCCCCCGACACCCTGTGGCACGAAGCCTTCCCTATGAGAAAATGGGAGGGGCTGCAGGGAATATCAAGGGTTGCACCCCCCCACCCCAACTTAGCCCAGTGTTTCCCACTCTGGGGCTCCTTGGGGGACCCCCCGAGGCTTTCTGCAGCAGTGGTGGTGGTGGGGGGAGTTCTGTGCTCTTTTGAAATCCCTGATGGTCACTACACCTTGACCAAGGGCCAGGCCACCACGGGGTCCATACAGCATTGCCTTTGTTTGCTTTGGATGGGATTTTATCAACCCACCATGCTGGTTCAGACTCTCCGGACCAATGGGAGTTGCAAGGCATTGGCATGGATGCCCTTGATTATCCTGAACTGAGGAAGCTTCTAGTACTTAACAAAGGCAGCTTTCTTGTTGGGCCAATGTGGGCCTGGAGACAGATAAGAACAGGAGGAGCTTTTCTGGTGGGAATGGAGAGAGGAATTAGCTTAGAAATTTGAGTTACTGAAGGGAGGGGATTTGTCACCAGGATTTTCGGCAGCGGCAGGCGCTTTCTTCTATTTTCTCTAAATCAAAGTTGGTGCTGCCCCACTCCCACCCAGCCCGGCTGGCGTTGGTGGAGGCGGAGGCAGCCCCGATGGGCAGGGCTGAGCCGTCCAGGCTCACTGCCCAGGTCTTCACGAGATGCCCTCCTGCCACGCTCTCCATGGAAGCAGACCTTGAAGACGACGGGTCCTGTTCACGGGAAGCCAGCCACAGACAAACCCTGAGTTTCTTGCAGAAACCTGCAGCAAGATGGGCGTGGGCTTCTGTGTGCGGTTTGCACGCCGCCCTGCACCTCTCTCCCCATCTCGGCTTGTCCGAGCGCACGTGTGGAGCTGGAGTGGTGCCTCCTTTGCTCCTCCCGGGCAGACCCTTCCCCTCTGCCCCCCACCTCCACCCCACACCCACGGGAGGTGCCAGACCCTGGAGGTTCTGGTCAGGAGTGCTCAGAGGTTAACGGCGGCCAGCAGCTCTAAAGTCCGAAGGATACAGGTGGGTTGTGATCAGTCTGAGCAACTGACAACTTCACTTCACAGCCCCAGCCACGCACTTCCTCTGTCTGGAGAAACCCTGTTGGAGTGGGGACCCCAGATTCTTGACCACTGGAAGCTGACCTTCCAGGAGAGACTCGAAGTCACCTTTGGATGGAGCAGGGAAGGGCACAGTCACTTCTTTAAAAATGATTCCCGTGGGTCTGAGTAGCAGGAACTGGAGCCCCCTGTCCAGAGACCCGGTGATCATGGACTAGAAAATCCCAGTGAAGGACAAGCCAGCTGGGCTTCAAATATGACTCAGTTCAGTTCATTCACTCAGTTGTGTCCAACTCTTTGCGACCCCATGAACTGCAGCACGCCAGGCCTCCCTGTCCATCACCAACTCCCTGAGTTCACTCAGACTCACGTCCATCGAGTCAGTGATGCCATCCAGCCATCTCATCCTCTGTCGTTCCCTTCTCCTCCTGCCCCCAATCCCTCCCAGCATCAGAGTCTTTTCCAATGAGTCAACTCTTTGCATGAGGTGGCCAAAGTATTGGAGTTTCAGCTTTAGCATCATTCCTTCCAAAGAAATCCCAGGGCTGATCTCCTTCAGAAAGGACTGGTTGGAACTCCTTGCAGTCCAAGGGACTTAAGAGTTCTCCAACACCACAGTTCAAAAGCATCAATTCTTCGGTGCTCAGCCTTCTTCACAGTCCAACTCTCACATCCATACATGACCACAGGAAAAAGCATAGCCTTGACTAGACGGACCTTTGTTGGCAAAGTAATGTCTCTGCTTTTGAATACGCTATCTAGGTTGGTCATAACTTTCCTTCCAAGGAGTAAGCGTCTTTTAATTTCATGGCTGCAATCACCATCTGCAGTGATTTTGGAGCCCAGAAAAATAAAGTCTGACACTGTTTCCACTGTTTTCCCATCTATTTCCCATGAAGTGATGGGACCAGATGCCATGATCTTCGTTTTCTGAATGTTGAGCTTTAAGCTAACTTTTCACTCTCCACTTTCACCTTCATCAAGAGGCTTTTTAGTTCCTCTTCACTTTCTGCCATAAGGGTGGTGTCATCTGCATATCTGAGGTTATTGGTATTTCTCCCGGCAAGGAGGAACTCGTTTTGAGGTATAAGCATAACGCACCATCCGTCGGCCACGGAGAAGGGCTGGAACCGACGTCAGTGCACCAACCAGGGGACTTTCCCTTTGTTCGGCTGCTCCAGGTGATACCTTAGGTCCACAACCAGTGGTGGAAACCATGCTCCGTGCAGTGGAAGCGCGGAGTCAACTGCGGGACCCCCAGGGATGTCTCCCAGGGCACTTTTTTAAAGCAAGTTCGTTCTGGGGTCTTTTCTGGTGCTCCTTTATGAGATGGATCAGCTATGTAGCCTTGGGTGGCCCCTCTTACACCACATGCTTCACTGGTCTGTCCACGTGTCCCCCTCTCCCAGGAGATGTAGCTCCCCTCAGGCAGGGGCGCCCCAGGTCGGTCTTTGTGCCCTGAGAGCGCCCTTCGGGCTCTGCTGTCAGGACTCACATTTCTGTTCATCGGTAGAACAGAGCGCCCAGCTCCAAAGCCAGGCTCTTCAGTTTCTCAGTGTGGAACCTTAAGCACGTCAGGTCCCCTCTCTGTGCCTGCCTCTTCTCTCCGGAAATGGCAATCCTGGTCCCTGGCATTTCATGGTTGCTGTGAGGACGGCCTGAGCAAGGACATGCCCACAGAGGGGGTTACCACTCTCCAGATCAACTCTGATGCAAGGCTGGGCACACAGCAGTGACTCAGGGACTGTTTGGTGTTCAGATTTTTTTTAAAACTAACATTTCTTTTTTCCCCCCCTAAATTTTATTTCTCTATTTTTGGCTGCGCTGGGTCTTGGTTGCTGCACAAGGGCTTTCTCTAGTTGCGGCGAAACTCACTAGTTTTGGTGCTCAGGCGTCTCCTTACGTTGGCTTCTCTTGTTTCAGAGCACGGGGCTCCAGAGTGCACACGCTTCAGTAGTTCTGCCTCACAGCTTAGTTACCCTGAGGTATGTGGGATCTTCCTGGACCAGGGATGGAACCCTTGTCCGGTGCATTGGCAGCAGATTCTTAACCACCTGGGAAGCCCTAAACTAACATTTCTTAAAGTACAAGGATAAACATAGTCTACGACTTGTGGAGAATGTGATTTTTTTGCAAAAGAGAAAACTTGGGACTTCCCTGGTGGTCCAGTGGTTAAGACTCTGTGCTTCCAATGCAGGGGGTGCAGGTTTGATCCCTGGCCAGGGAAGTAGGATCCCATATGCAGTGCAGTGCAGCCCCAAAATAAATAAAAGAAAACTTGACCTCTTTTTACCCCACTGACAGCCAGCATTCAAGATAGATATTCCCCACGCATATCTCCCTTTTACAAGAGTCAGTCAAGGCTCAGAGAGGCCAAATGAGGTTCCCAGGATCACTCAGTGACAGAATCAAGCTCTTAACCAAGAGCGTCTTGGATTTATAACCCCTGGCCTCCCCGTGGGACTTAAACCCCTCAGAACCAGGGGCCCCCTCCCAGAGAGGAGCAGCAAAGATCAAGTGCACCTATGAATTAAGCAGGCCGAGAATCACACAGTAAAGTCATTCCCACTTAAAAGATCTCTCGAGTGGGAACCAATGTGACCAGGAAGGAAAATCTGAATCACGTCCCACCCAGAACACTGGGCAATTCCAGCAGAATACAGCTTCCCCAAGCCTGAGCTAACTCGGGCCACCTTCCATCCAATTCCCTGGGAACCAAGCAATAGGTGCGGAGGGGGCAGATTCAAGTCAGAAGCCTCTTGGGGTTTAGTACAAGAGCAGAGACCAGGGGGCAGGGGGTGGGGGGGGGACTCGTGCTCTGTGGCTTTCTTGAGGCAGGGGGTTTTCAAGAGGGTCTTTCAAGCTGCCATGTAAGTTGGTGATTCTGGGCTCTCAAGCCACAGAAACCTAGGCTTCCCTCCTGGCAAGCTATGTGACCTCTCTGACCCTCAGTCTCTTCATCTGAAATGTGTCCAGCCAAGCTTTAATGTCCAGCTTCTCCTTGAGGAGCTGGTGCTGGGTACTGGGGACTCAGCAATGAATGGGAGAGACCAGACTGGGGCCTTCACCAAGCTCACTGCCTCACAGGGGTGTGGAGACAAACAAGTTGAGGTATCAGCTATAAGGGAATACCCCGAGGATGAGAGTCAACTCTCTCTCAAGCTGGTGGTGAGGGGGCAGAGCGCGCATCCAATCAAGGCTGAGCCCGGCACTGAGCCCATGGTGAGCGCTCAGTCCGTGAAAATGGCTTTAGTTGCTGCTGTGGCGACTATTATTACCGTAACCTGAATAAAACTGGGCTGCCTTGGGGCCCAGTCTCGTCACAATGTTATGTTCAAAAGCAATATCAGCCTGACATCCCCAAATCATTGCAAAGCAGTTTAAATCTTCCTTACGATCTCTCAGAGACACCAAAGGCGAATTCCTTTGCACACCACACAAAAAAGCGTTCTCAAGACTCTCCATGACAATGTGTCTGCCTAGAAGGTCTCATGGCAGTTGCTCCAGAAACATCTCCGTTGCCCGCACCTCTCTGTCATCCTTCTCAGAGAGGCGGGGGCCGTTGGGTTTGGCCGCAGGAGAAGGGGGATGGGGTGCGTCCAGGCTCTGCCCTCACTGGCCATGGGGCTGCAGTTTGCTCATGCGCAACATGCGGGTAACAACAGCGCTGCTTCCAACGAGGTATGGTGGGGACTCAGTGAGATGGTCGGACGGCATCATCAACTCAACGGACATGAGTTTGAGCAAACTCCGGGAGATGGTAAAGGACAGGGAAGTCTGGAGCGCTGTAATCCATGGGGTCGCGAAGAGTTGGACATGACTGAGCGACTGAACAACAGATACAATGGCTTCAGGGATGGGGGAGCCTGGTGGGCTGCCGTCTATGGGGTCGCACAGAGTCGGACACGACTGAAGTGACTTAGCATAGCATAAGGTGTTGAGGATGGGCAGGTATAGCTGGGTGACCCCTTCTCCTGCCTTCCCGACCTGCCCTTTGCATCTCATCATTGATAGGAGCTCCAGCAGGGTCTCCTGTAGTCAGTCTGTGCTTTCTAGGGCCTAGCATCCAGTGGCAGCCGCTCCGCCCACCACAGGGAAAGGGTCAGTGCCCAGCAGGTACAGAGGCTCCCACCATCTGAGGCCATTGCTTGCCGGAAGCCTGGGCAGTGTGGCCCAAGCTGGCTTCTCCTCTTCCTCCTATATCAGGGATCTGGTATCTGTCTTCTCAAGGGACTCTGGGCCAGGCCCTTGCCAGGCATGCGGTTCCTGCCCCCATAGGGCTCACAGACCCAGACAATCAGGGCCTGACTTCAAGGGAGACACCCAGAGCTGCAGGAGAGGACCAGCTGGAACATCAGGGAGGGCTTCCTGGAGGAGGCAGCATGGAAAGGAAGTCCACACCCAGGCAAAGGCCTGGAAGGAAGAAAGTGGTGGGTTCTAGAAACTACAAAAAATTCTCACCCACATGTCCCGACAGGTACAGTTTGCTGAGCTCTGTCACCTACACCATGTCACTTGGCGCTCTCCTCCCTCAAATCCCAGAGGACAGAGGGCAAGAACTCTCACTCCCAATTCACAGAGTGGGAGACAAGTACGAGAGAGAAAGAGACAATTCCTAGCCGGGACTAGAGCCCACATGGCCTGTCTTCTGGCTCAGGTCAGAAAGTTAAGGTGCAAGACTGGGCACTGAGCATCCCTAGCATCTCCCTGTGGTCATCACCGCCATTTTACAGATGAAGAAACGGAGGCTCGGTGAGACCACAACGTCCCTCCAGTCCTGCTCTTTCTGTGCATCTCTGGGGACCTAGGACAAGCCTGGGGTGCCCAGATGCCCTCACCAGATGGGGCATAAGCAGCCAGGAACACGGGTAGTACGGGGTGATGGAAGGAAGGGAGCCAGGATGGGCTTGCAAATCAACACCAGGCTGGGGAAGGCGGAGGAATGTGGGTCGGGATGGGGTGAACCCTACATGGGAGGCCAGTCTGGAAAGGGCCCAGAGCCCTAGGCAGACCACCCCGCAAGCACCGGAGGGTGAGACCCTGACTTCCCGGAAGACACCACCCCCCAGCTGGGCGGGGTGAAGGACCACTGCCTCCTGGCTTGCCCAATCAAACGCACTCCCAGTCCGATGGGGGAGGCGGCCAGGGTGGAGGGCTCCCACGGCCTTCCTGGGGGAGCCCCCCGGGACCTGCCCAGGACTCGGCCGCCCACCGCCCACTGCCCACCCCCAGCCTCAATAGCCCCGACGCCCGGCGTCCTCCCCTCGGCTTTCGGTGGCTCCAGAATTTAAAGGTTAAATCCTAACCTCGTCTCAGCAGTTTCTCCCGGCTTTGCCTACCCAGCGCCAGTTGCTGGTAATTATATGCATCTCCGAGCAGCCAATCAGCTGTCAGACTGACAGATACTGATCTTTTCGTTTTATTTTTAGCTCTGTGCTTCCCCCTCTAGTTGCAAAAAAAAATTCTGTTTGTTCTGTGTGTGGCTGCTTGACTCCCAGCTCTGCACCCGGCTCTCATCTCCGCCAGCTAGGCGGGAGCAGGAAGCCGGAGGGGCTGGAGCCCCCTGCCCCTCCAGAGACAGCGGTGCGGTGGGGTGTGGGGCGCGGGGTGGGGGCAGGCGGCGAGAAATGCACCCGCTGTCCCCCCGCCCCTCTCCAGCTGCAGACCCTGGGCTGAAATGGGGAGGGAAGGCTGGTGCTGCCCAGAGGCGCCTTTGGAGGCGTGGACTTGGCGTGGGAGGGGAGCAGGTCCTCACCTACAGGCTGGAGGTTGGGGGAGAGACAGAGACGGAGAGATGTCTCTGCAGAGGCAGAGACGACTCTAGACTGAGAACAAGGCAGAAACGGGAGTGGAAGGGGAAAGACCAGCCCTTGCGCCCTGGAAATATCCGCCCCCCACCCCGGAAATGAACAGAAGGGGACAGGGATGTCAGCCCAAGGAGCCCTGGAAGGGAGTCAGGTGGGGGTCTTCCCAGCCGGGCCTGCAGGACGCAGGCGCGGCCCCTTCCAGGCCTGTGTGCCTCCCCTGCTCTGTGAAGGGCAAGCGAAGTACTCTTCAGAGTTGCTCTTGGGGGAACATTCTGGAAGGTTCTGGAACCTCCTGGAGACACCAGGAGGCAGGTGCGGGGCACGGCTGGCAGGAGGCCCCTGTTCACCCAGGGTCTTTGGAAGGAAAGGCCAGGCAAGTTTTTAGGTCCCAAAGGGTCTCTCAGTCAAGGGCTCTGGTCCAGGAGTCATTGTTGTTTAGTCGCTAAATCATGTCCACCTCTTTGCGACTCCATGGGCTGTAGCCCGCCAGGCTCCTCTGTCCTTGGGATTCTCCAGGCAAGAGTACTGGAGGCGGTTGCCATTCCCTTCTCCAGGGGAATCTTCCCATCCCAGGGATCAAACCTGCGTCTCCCTGGTCCAGGAGCGGGGTCAGCAGATGATGGTCATGCTTCTTTCCATCATCAAGGCACTCTACAGTTTGCAGTGTCTCCCCTCGCCCCAGGGGCCTCCACTTCTCCCCACAGTTAACCTCAGGATGAAGTGACACGGGCGGGGGTGCAGGGGTGCAGGAGGACTGGCGGGGATCACCCCCATTCTGATTGGCCCTGAAGGAGGGGCAGCAGTGTCGCCTGACGGTTTGGGCTTTGGGGCACAATGGACTGGGGTTCAAGCCCCAGGGCTGTTCTTCAAGCACCATGAGGCTGAGTGAACGCCCCGAACTCTCTGGGTCCTAGTGTCCCCATCTGGAAGGTGGGCCCCAGGCCACCCCGCCTCTCACAAAACTGTCTGGGGAGAGCAGTCACCCTGCACAGGTGTTCCTGACAGCCCCAGCATCCCCAGCCCCCTGGGGAGCGGGTATTATCAGCATCTCCGTTTTGCAGATGGGAAAACTGAGGTTCATGTGACTTGTGTTTGGTGGAACTGGGACCAGAACACTCTACACCCCCCGCCCCTTCTTGGCTTCCTTTTCTCTGACACCACAGATGGCGCGCTGAGAAAAAAGAGAGAGGAGAGCGGAGAGAAGGGAATTAGGAGATGAAGCGAGGTGGAGGGAGGCAGCGGCACCGTGATCAATTACTTGGGCTGTAAATTTCTGCTGTTTTGCAAAGTGAGCACACAACCTCGGAGAGGCATCACTCCCTGGTCTGCTTGGAAGAAACCAAACGGCCAAGCCCACAGCAGACGCTCCAATGGTGGGAGCCCGAGAGGGAGAGGGGAGATCCCCTGGGTGGGGTCAGACCTGCTCCTAGCATGAATGGAGGGCAAGGGCCCCTGGAAAGAACCAGGGGAGGGCAAGCTTGGGAGCTGCCTAGAGCCCCCTTGGAATGGGACTCGCCTTCCTCTTCTCTTTCCAGAAGATTCCTCTCCTGCTGTTGGGAGTGGGGAAGCCAGTCCTGGGCAGCCCTGTCTGCCACAACACCTCTGCCTGGCCAGACCCGTATCGCTGCCTCCACAGCTGCTCCTGGGGTAGGGGGGAGGAGGACTCAACTTTCTCACCTGTGAAATGGGAGTAATAACAGCATTCATCCCCAGGAGTTGATCCAAAGGATCAGAAAAGTCTAGGATATAAATGGTCTAGCGTGGGGCCTGCCACACACACACCAAGGAAAGTTAATGTTGTTATTATTACTGTTAATATTATAAAGATAAGCAAGGGCTAAAGGGTTCCCTGGTGGCTCAGATGGTAAAGAATCTGCCTGCAATGCAGGAGACTCAGGTTCAATCCCTGGATTGGGAAGATCCTCTGGAGAAGGAAACAGCAACCCCCTCCAGTATTCTTGCTTGGAAAATTCCACAGACGGAGGAGCCTGGCGGGCTACAGTCCATGGGGTTGCAAAGAGTCAGACACGACTGAGAGACCAACATTTTCACTTTCATTTTCAAAGGTAGTTTGGAAACTGATTGCATTATTTAAAAAGGGGGGACCGGTCCTCCCTCGGAGGTTCAGTGATGGAAAGGGTGGTCCACATATCATGGCCTTGACCTGTCTCCATCTCCCAGCGTGTAGGGTTTGGGGATGGGGTCAGGGTGCAATTTGTGCTTGGGAAATGTGGTCAGAGCGAGGCAGCCCAGGCCCGGAGTGCTGGCCTTGACCTTCCGGGAGCCTTGTTACAGCGCATCTGGGGAATGAACAGCGGTGGAGTCCAACTTCTTCCTCTGGAACCTGGGTGCTCCAGGGAGGTGGAATCTAGCCATGGTGCTCTCAGAGCTTTCCACATGGTGGAATGCAAAGACCACAGCATTTCAAAAGCACCTGCTGTGTGCTCATCTTCTGCTAGGCACAAGGAAATAGAGCAGTGAGCACTCCCCAAGCCCTGCCCTCAAGGAGCTATTCGGGAGAAAAGCTAATAGATTCAGCTGACTCTGAACCTTGGTCTTTGGACCCCAGACAATAGCCAAAGCAGTGGAAAGCCATGAGAAGGAACACGATCCCAGACTACCAACGTGGTGAAATGAGGGAAGCCAGGTGGAGGGCCTGGGGGCAAGGGGTGAGGCCAAGACTGGTGGTAAATCCAAGTCCTGGAAAAGATGCCTTGAGTTCAGGTGGGCGCCAGGCACAAGGCCCATCATGCACCCTCGGCAGCCTCGAGGGTCCGGTCTGAAGGCAGTGGCGGAGATTTCTGCCTTAAAGGCAACCTAGAGTGAATTCCTTTACAACAAAGAGCAGCTCCCCTGAATGCAGATAATAAAAATATTGTATTAGTCAGGATGGGCTAACGGATACAACAAACCATCCCCAAATAAAAGTTTATTTCTTATTCACATCACTGTCTACTCTGGGCTGGTAGAGAGGAAGTGGGGGCCCCGCTCCAGGCAGTAACTCAGGGGCCCAGGCTCCCTCATCCTGTGGTTCATCATCTTCTAGGGCCTTTTCCTCCTCTGCAATAATCTTGTGAAAGGGTAAAGAGAGTGTGGAGGAAGGCATAGAAGGAATTTATGGAGCAGGCTAAAAGCGGTGGTGGGGCAGATCACTTCAGCTCACATGCCATTGGCCAGAACTCAGTCATGTGGCCACACCTAACCACAAGGGAGGCTGGGAAATGTAGTCCTGCTGGGTGCCCAAGAGGAAAATAATGATCTAGGATTTGGTGAAAACATAGCAATCTCTACCACAAATGTGGTTCTCCTTACGTGGATGAGCTAATGCTCACAAAGCATCTGATGTAGGGCCAGGCCACTGGCTTGTGCGCTGAAGTTGGTTATTTGTCTTATAAAAGCAGAAGCTGCTTGCCTGAGGGTTAGAACTGGCATCGGAAGCCTGTGCCTAGTTCTCCTCCTGAAATGCTGTGTTAAAGTGTGTGTGAGTGAGAGAGAGAGAAAGGAAGGGAGGGAAGAAGGGAGAGAGAGATGGATGGAGGGATATTTTTTGGTCTAAGGGGAGCATCTAGGGGTTTTACCAGATTTTCAAAAATACGAGCATAATGGCTAAAAGCAACAGCTTAGTAGGGACTTTCCTGGGGGTCCAATGGCCAAGACTCTGTGCTCCATTTGGACCCAAGTTCGATCCCTGCTCTGGGAACTAGATCCCACATGCCTCAACTAGAAGATTCCACATGCTGTGACGAAGACGGAAGATTCAGAGTGGCGCAACACGGACCTGGCGCAGCCAAATAAATAAAAGTAAATGTTTTTTAAAAAATAAAAATAAAGCAACAGCTTAGCTGTGCAACGCTGATGTTTTGGGGGCTTAGCAAGCTCTTGGTGCCGAGTACATCAATCCTTATGTACTCAGATGAACATATGGCCCCTTATGTACTTATGGTTCCACATAAGGAGGAGGTAAAACCAACGATTCCACCACTACCGTCTTCCTTCCCTCCCTAAACACAGCCCCAGAGACCCCAGGGTCGAGCAGAGAAGGCCTCAGGTGATCCATGACAGCAGACACTGCACTGCTGGTCAGCTGCAGTGGCCATAGCAGCCATGGGGTCATCGGTGTCAGCATGGGAGGCCAGCTGAGAGGCGCAGGTGGAGAAACTGAGGCCAGAAAGGGGCCACCTTGCCCAGGGTCACACAGTGAGTTAGGGCAGAGCCGGGACTGACATTCAGAGGCAGTCAGGTTTCTGTGGTTGTAAGCAACAGAAATTGGGCTCTGTTTGCCTTGCTTGAGCAGTAAAAGGTTTCATCCCAAGACTGAGGGCAAGTTCAAAATGGAATGAAACACAGGAGAGACGGACAGGCCCCAGCAAGGATGCAACCAGGGTGGGGCACGTTGGAAAGGAGCGACGCCCCCGCAACCAGGCTGGCCATCAGGACGAGGAGTGAGAGGCCCGTCCACAGGGAAGGGGGACTGCTGACCCAGCTGGGGCTATAGGCCCACCCCTTGGCGAGGAAGGACGGGCATCTGGACTGGCAGCCCACTCCCCAGGCTGCACACATGGGGGGAATTCCCGGTGACGCAAATGGGGGACTTTTGCCAGAAAGAGGGGGGCCAGGGGTGTTGGGCGGCCAAAACAGCAGATGTCCACTCTGGCCTCTTGCTCCAGGGTTGTGCAATCGAAACAAAACAACCACAGGGTTGGTTTCCTGCAACCCAGAGCTTCAGGCTAACCAGAGAGCCCAGCCCAGAGCCAGGCCTGAAGGCCCAGAACACAGAGGTGCTCAGCAGACTGGTGTTCTGGACTCTTGACGGCTCCTCTAAATGACCGGCAGCTCCCTGAGGGTGGCTCCACACCAAACGGGGCTCCTGGAGGGCTTGCCCAGGCTGGTTAAGGGAGATTTCACAAGCAAGGGACATACAGCTAGCGGAAGAGCTGGGCTGAGCGCTGAGGGTCTGGGCAAATTCATGGCAGGAGAGAGCTGGGAGCCCAGCCGATCTCACCCTGCCTCTGGTGGGGGCTGTCTGAGAGTTGATGCTTGAGCAGGAAGAAGCTAGAAACCACCGACAGAGGAAGAATGAAGGGATGCTTGGTGCCTGCCTGGTAAAGCTGCAGTCCCCAACTCTTCCATCAAACACTAATCTTAGTGTCACTCCTAAGGTGCCCCGTGGATGTGATTACAGTCCATAATCGGTTGACTTAAAGTGAGACAGATTGTGCTAGATAGTCTAGGTGAGCCTGATTCCATCCTTTGGAAGACCTTAAGAGCAAAGCTGAGGCTTCCCTGGTGGGGAAGAAATTCCGCCCACAGACAGCACCTTCAGCCCTGGCCCTGCAGTCCAGCCTGCTCTTCAGATTCCAGGCTTGTCTAGCCAGCTCCACAGTTGCATAACCAATTCCTTGCAATAAATCTCTTCACGTAGATCTCCTGCTGGTTCTGTTTCTCTGGTTGGACCCTGAGTGAGGCAGATGGGGAAGGGAGGCTGCAGGGGTGCGCTTGCTGGGAGGCTCCCAGTTCTCTCGGAAAGAGCACCCACATCCTTACAGAGGAGTGCTAACTGGGTTGGGCCCCTTCACGCGGCTGGGGAGCAAGGACAGGGGTGCCTGGAGGGGCTCACAGCCCCTGGGCATCAGTGTTCGGAAAGGTGGCTAGGAGCCCTTGGGCTGGGGCCTGATACCTGCCCCCGCTGTTTGCGCCCTGCCCCACCTGCCACCCACTGTGTAGCAGACACATCACTGAGCTATGTTTTCCTGGACTTTCAGAAACATGGGGGCACGGATGGACTCTTGGACAAACCAGGAGACTGAGGCCTGGACTCGCTCACCCGTCTGGGGAGTTCAGATGGCCTTGCACCCTCCCCTCTCTCAATGCAGCCCCTCCCAGTCCACACCATGGGTGCCACGGGCATGGACAGAGGCTGAGGTGCCCAGGGGATGGACAGCCCCCCTCGCAGTGATGCCAGGGTGTCTGAGCTGTTCTGGCATTGTATAGGGGCTTCCAGATCCCCATGGGCAGAAACCAGCCCTGGCTGGCTGATGGTGTGGGAAGAGGCTGCCAAACCAGGGATCACTGGAGACCTCAGACCCCTTAAGGTGTTCCCCAGCCTGTTAGTAGACCACATACAGAGGCTTGCAAAGCCCCTACCCTGCCTTCTAGGGACCTCAGCCATCACCGGAGTGGGGCGATAGGGGTAACTCTCTGCTTAGCATCCCTTCTTCCCCTGCAACAAGCAGACTGGTGGTAGGGGAGAGGATGAAGCAAAGGGGCGACTGCGCGACACAGGCTGCAGGCTGCACCAACAAGCCAGGGCCAGCAGGCGTCCCCGGCACATGTGTGGTGGGGGGGCTTCCACTCTTATCTATCCGTAAAACTTGAACGTAGAGCCCACCCTGCCAGGCTCAGCTCCAAGCACTGTTGGTTGTTCCCTCCTTTCATCCCGACGACCACCCTGAGAGGCGGAGGGGCTGGTGGTAGCTTCATCATCCCCATTTTACAGAGGGGGAGACTGAGGCGTCTCTTACCCAAGCCCCAACAGCTGGCAAGTGGCAGACAAGCTCTGTTGCCCCGAAGTTCAGCTCTGTCTCTTTGATCCCAGGGTCTGGCCCATCTCTCCTTCTTCGCAGGCCTCCAAGGGACCTCCCAGAGGAGGCCTCCCTGGGGCATCACCTAACCACCGCCCCCCGACCCCATGTCAAGAAGATTCTGTCTTCTATTGTAACACACACCACAGCCCTGGCCCTTTTCTCAATTTCTGCTTCTCTCTCATCATGCTGTTTGTTTGGTCTTTGGGTCTCCCACCCCCCATTATCACAGCAATAAACACTCATGATGGAAAGTTTGGAAAACACAGAGACCTCACACTGTGATGTAATTGATCTGTTCCCACACCCACCGGTTCCCCCCCAGACTTGCGGCTTCTGGAGGGGCGAGTGGGGGCCCACCCGGAGCAGGGGCGGGAAGGGTCCCTGCTGCCCGCCGCAGCCTTGCAAATCTTGGATTGGTTTGTTAACGCAGCACCCAGTGACACCCATCAGAGCCGTCGTTTGGGGCGCCAGGCCAGGCGCTCACCCCACCTTGTCCTCCCAGCCCTCCGAGATGAGCTGCTGTCGGCACCCCTGCTTCTCAGATGAAGACACTGAGGCTCAGGAGCACAGTTTGTCCAAGATTTTACATCATCTGGTCTCAGCGCTGGTGGCTGTCAGCAGCCTCGCCTCCCCTGGAGAGGCATTTCCAGGGCTTTGTTAAGTGACTTATTGCCTGCTTGGTGCAGACACTTTCTGCCGAAGACATCATGATGCTAAGATGGAAACAAGAGGCTGCATGGAACAGCATCCACACACTCTATAAAACAATGACTGGGACTTCCCTGGCAGTCCAGTGGTTAAAATTCTGTACTTCCACTGCAGGGGATGTGGGTTCGATCCCTGATCGGGAAACTATGATTCCATGTGCGGTGCACAGCCACACACAAAATTTTTTTTTTAAGATGATGGGCGAATGTCACCCTAAGACTATGCACCCAGCAGACCCTGAGGCTAACTAGTATTTTTACCTTAACTAGGATCCCAGAGATTCCCATAAACCCAGTTTGCTGGAAGCAAAGGAAATGGGGATTAACTGAGTCTGGGTGGTTTCCATGGAGCCGGGATTGTGCAGAACAACACTGAGCTTCTGCCGGGGTACAGTGACCACAGGTTGGGCAGGAAGATCTCCTAAGAAGGAGGCTGAGAGATTGTTCCACCACCAACCGCCAGCAGCAGCAAAATGTCTGGGTCCCTGGACCATTCTAGCAGATGACACAGGGGCCTTTGGGCACTGGCCATACTTCCTGAGCACTTTCCTGGCCAGGAAAACATGGTTTTTCATGGACATACTGGCTCTGGCTCTCCCTAGGCCAGGCTGCAGCAGCTCTGCCCAGTACTCTGTTCCCCAAGACCTGTCTAGGGCCAGGGGATGCCAAGGAGATAGAATTTCACTCTCAGGCAAGGAATTCCTCAGGGTCTCCAGTGCAATCATTTGTTCATTCAGTTCATGTATTCATCACAAAGTCTTTAATTTTTAGATCCTTTCTCAACAGTAGCTGAGGGGTTGGGAGCAGTCCTTAAATCCCCCAAGCCATCACTGACCCTCCATACCCTGCAATTCATTGAGGCTGAGCTGATGGGTGTGATGAATTGCATGCCTACACAACACCTTCTCTGGGCATCAGATTCAATTAGACTGTATCTTTAGAGATAACAGCAAGAGTTGGCACAGAGCTCTTACCATGGGCTCAGTCTATCGTATATTAGCGCATTTACAATGGCTCAAGATGTCAGTGCTAACTTTCATAAAATAGTGTGTTCGTTTATTAATGCTCTCAACAAATTCTTATTTGGGCTTGGACTCCACCCTCCACCCCAGCCTGTGCAGGGCCCTGGGGAAACCCAAATTGAGTAAAGCAGAACTTGCTCTTGAGGAGCTAAGGGTACGCGGCCAACTTCCAAGATGGCACCTCCAGGTATTCACATCCTTAAGTCATAACCAACAGAGCGGACATGACGGTGTGTGATGATATGGAACTTCCCAGGCTGAGTCACAGGGGGTGCTGTGGATTCCGCCTTGCTCCCATGAATCTAAAGGAAGCTAGCTGCCATGCTGTGAGGACATTCAAGCAGCCTTGAATGGAGAGGCCAGGAGCTGAGCAGGCTTGTACGTGAGCCGTGCGGGACGCAGTTTCTTTAGCCTCAAGCAGTCCCTGTGGACACCTGACTTCAGTCTCCTAGGTGACTCTGAGCCAGAAACACCCAGCTCAGCCTTCAGCCAAACTTCTGACCCATGGAAATAATGAGATAATAAGTATATATTGTTGTTTTAAGCTATTGTGTATTTGGGAGGGGTGTGTTTTTTATACACTAACAGACTACTAAGTGTGTGTGTATGTGTGTGTGTCTGACACACACAAGTGACAAACTTGTAAACAGATGAATCGAGTGCAAACAGGGATGTAAGTGACTGTCTGGGGAAGGAAGGGTCCCCCGGAGCTAAGTGAACTATTCCTAAAGCTGACAGCCTCAGAGTATAGCAGAGGAGATGCACAGGAAATAATGGTTCACAAACTGTTTCATTCATTCAGAAGACACAACTATGAGGGACTTCCCTGGTGGTCCAGTGGCTAAGACTCTGCGTTCTCAGTGCAAGGGGCCCAGGTTCAATCCCTGGTCAGGGAACATGCCACATGCCGCGACTAAGTGTTCACATACCACAACCGAAAGATCCCACATGCCGCCACTAGAGATCAAAGTTTCCATATGCCACAACTAAGACACAGAGCAGCTACATAAATAAAAAGAAACACAACTGTGAGTGGATATGTGCATGTATGTGACCGATTCACTTTGCTGTACACCTGAAACCAACATAACACTGTAAAGCAATTATACTCCAACAGACATTCTTTAAAAAGATACAACTGCACACTTGCTGTGGGCTCCACAGTAGTAGGTACAGGGGCTAGGTGTGAAAAAAGCAGACCCAGTGCCATCTGTGATAAAGCTTTCACTCCAGTGGGGGAGACAGATGCTAGATAAAGTCATAAATAAACACACAATTCCAGATGAGAAGAGATGGGGAAGGTCTCACTTAAGGCCATATAAACTGAGGCCAAAAGGATCTGAGAATTTAACCAAGTGTTCCAGGGAGACACAGGAAGAAAGCGTTCCAGCCAGAGGGTGCAGCGTGTGCAAAGGCCTGGAGGTGGCGAGAAGCCTGGTGAGTGGGAAGAAAAAACTGAAGGTCAGTGTTGTGAGAAGAAAGTGAGCTCAGGGGAGAGGGATGTGAGGTGTGGCTGCAAAGGTTAGGCACAGGCTTTGTGGGTCAGGCTAAGGCTTTCCATTCTATGCTGGGCAGAATGGAGAACTGCTGATGGTTGGAGTAGAAGAATAGGAGTGTGTCTCTGCTACCAGTAATAGAACACCAAGCTAGCTCTGAGTGGATTGAACCATAAAGTGTATTCAAGAAGAATTACTGAGATAAGAAGTTCTAAGGTCAGTCCAGTAGCTTGAGTCAAGATCAAAATTCATAATCACATCTGCAAAATTCCTTTTGCCCCATAAGGTAATATGGGAAAGAGTGCCTTTCACCTTTTGACTCCGTTGTCCTTGGGGTGTTTTTTAAAATCTCAAATTTGTCACCTCATAGTTGCAAAATGATTGCCATAGCTCCAGGCATCACACTCTCACACACCAGCATCCAGAAATCTCTCTATATACTTGTGAAGTGGAGGGAGAAACTCTTTCCAGAAGCTCCCAGCAGACTTCCCTTTCTATCTCATTGACCAGAATTGGGTCACATGCTCACCTCTGTCTAATCATTAGAAAGGGGGAACAAGATTGCCATGAATAATGAACTAATCATGATTGATCCCCTGGGGCTGGCCTCGGTGTTCTCCAAATAAGAGTGGGATTTGGTGAACAAGGAGAATTGATATGATAATGTAATCTTGATGTAATTTTCAAAAGAGAAGTACCCCACCTCTTCTTAAATTTTACATGTGTTTGTCTAGCACAGGCTGTGTCCAGTGCTGAGGGAGAGCAAGCCCCAGCAAGAAGGAGCCTACATGAGGTCAGAGGTCATAAGCAGCCTGAGGAAGCAAATGATTCCAGATCCACATCCGAGCAGATTTAGACCCTTCATCATCCATCTGGCCTCTCCAAACATTGGCTCCAATCTCCAGTTCCTATTGTTCAAGCCGGGAGCTCAGGGGTCCAGCCAGCCCTGCTTAGCAGGGTGGGAGTCAGGTCGATGCTTTTACTCTCAGTATGAGAAGAGAGAGGCTTCCTAGGTGCTGTCAGTGGTAAAGAACCCACGTACATATGCAAGAAACTTAAGAGATCCAGGTTCAATCCCTGGATCAGGAAGATCCCCTGAAGGAGGGCATGGCAACTCACTCTAGTATTCTTGCCTGGAGAATCCCATGGACAGAGGAGCCTTGGCGGGCTACAGTCCATAGGGTTGCAAAGAGTCGGACACAACTGAATCGACTTAGCACGCATGCAGGAGAAGACACCCAGGCCTCTGCCAGGTCACATCTTTTGTCAATAAAGGTCACATGCTAACAGGGTCATTATTCTGCCTTCTACTCTGTGTCCTTCCACCAGAATGTAAGTCCCTGAGGCCAAAGGGATGTCCCTGATTTGCCCACTTGCAGGTTCCAAGAATCCTCAGGACCTGGCACACAGCAGGAGCTGAATGAGTATTTGGTGATTTATGAACATGGGAATGAAAATGCTCCAGATCTCACAGGGAAATCTTTACAGAACTGTGTCTGGAACGAAGGCACCCCATTCCCAGGTGAGTTCTGATTGCAAGGAGCAGGGCAGTGGTCCCCAGGGGGAGGTCGACTGAGGCACAACACTGGTCCTTGGCACAGTGGAGGGTGGCCCGTCGGAGGACGTGTGAATCAAGCAGGTTGTGCCAGTGACGGAGAGAGAGCAGACGTGAGCTGCCTTCCAGATACAGAGAGGCAAAGTGATGCTGTGGCAGCAGTGCCAAGGGGCACCCCCATCTCTAGAACGTGGGAGAACTTTGCCTGTGACTGTGAGCAAGTACAGCCAAGGCAGCAAAGAGTTCTGCCCTCACCACGCTTGGGGGTGGCCAAGCGAAGGTGCAACGAACTGTGGGTCTTTCATAGATCCGAGAGTCATGAACAGTGGCCGTCATGCCCCTGTAACACCTGCTGTTTGCTCAGTATTATTCTGAATCTATGTTTACAGTTCAGGATTTTTTAAGGTAAAATTTAAGAGAAATGCCCAAATCTCACGTGTACAATTTTATGAGCTTGGACAAATGCATGCACCCATGTAACTCACACACTTATCAAGATATAGAACTTTTTCACCAACCCCCAAAATATCTTTGTGCCTTACAAGATGATCCTGCACCCGGTAAAAAAAAAACCCAATATTCTGACTTTTGTCATCATTGAATAGTTTTGCCTGTTCTAGAACTTCATATAAGTGGCATCATACATTTTGTGCTCTTTTGCATCTGGTTTTTTCACTCACTGCAGTGTCTGTGCAGTTCATCTATGTTGTGTAGACTGATAGATCATTCCCATCTTATTAATAACTGGGATGCCACAGTATTAGATACACCACAGTTTGTATATCCACTCTCCTGGTAATGGACATTTGGGTTGTTCCCTGTTAGAGGTGTATACTAAATAAAAGCTGCTATAAGCAGTCACATACAGTCCTTTTTGTGAACATGTGCACTTATTTCTATCAGGAAAGTACCTAGTACTGGAGAATTCCTGGGTTAGAGGGCAAGCATGTCTTTAACTTTATAAGCCACTGGTGAAACATTTTCCAAAATACTTGTAACATTTTGTGTTCCCATCAGCAATTTAGGAGCGTTCTGGTTGTTCCACATTCATACCAACATTTGGTGTTGTCAATCTTCTAAAATTTTAATCATAAAAATATCTTAATCATGAGACACTGTCGTGGTATCTCATGGACTGTAATTAGTATTTCCCAGATAACTAATGATGTTGAGCACTCATTGCCCATTCATATGCATTCTTCATTTTTGTGGTTTTTTTTTTTTTTTTTTTTTGACCATGCATGTTACCCTACCAGGGACTGAGCTCTGCACCCCCTGCAGTGGAAGTGCAGAGCCCTGACTGCTGGGCCACCAGGGGATTCCCATATACATTTGTTTCTAAAGAGTCTGTTCAGATTTTTTGACCATTTTGAATTGAGCACGTGCCCCTTGATCATTCAGTTGTAGGATTTTCTGTCTAATCTGGACACCAGTTCTTTACCAGTTATTTGTTTTGCTGTATTTTCTCCACTTTTGTGGTTTCCCTTTTCATTTTCTTCACAGTAAGCAGGAGTTTTCTACTTTGATGAAGTCAGTCTGTTGATCTTCCTTCTGGTCATTGCTTCCTGTGTCACATCTGAGGAATTTCGTCCAGTTCATAGGTCATGAAGATTTTTCTTAATGTTTTCTTTGAGAAGCTTTATGGTTTGGGCTTTTACATTTAGATCTATGATCCATGTTGAATGTCACATATGATGTGAAGTAAAGATAAAGTTTCATTCATCTCAATATGGACTCCCAGCTCTTCCAGTACCATTTGTTCAAAAGACTTCTTTTCCCCGTTGAAATGCGTTTGCCCCTTTGTGAAAAATCAACATGCTGATTAAGTGCGGATCTGCCTCTGATGCTCCTGTCAGCTACATTAATCTGTCTGTTATGCCTTGATTCCTTAGTCCTGAAATCAGTTTGGGTAAGTTCTCCAATTTCCAGCAATACAACAATTATTTTGGCTGCGATAGGGCATTCGCATTTTCATATAAGTATTAGAATCAGCTTGACAATTTACATATTTCCACAAGGCTGCTGAGAATATAATTGAGATTGTGCTGAACCTATTGGTCATTGGGGGGAACTGGCCACTTTGACAACACCAAGTCTTCCAATTCATGAACATACTATTTTTTTCCATTTATCTTAAGACTTAAAAAAAAAATTTTTTTTGTTAAATTCATCACTAAGTATTTTATGTCTTTGTGTCATTACAAATGGAATTTAAAACTTTTTCATTTCTACCACCGTACACCTACTAAAATAGCCAAAATGCAGAACGCTGACAGCACCAAATGCTGCCAAGGATGTGGAGCAACAAGAATCCTCATCCGTGGCTGGCAGGAATGTAAAATGGAACAACCACACTGGAAGACAGTTTGGCAGTTTTTACAAAATTAAACATAGTGTTATCATACGATCCACCCATCAAGCTCCTTGGTAGTTATTCAAAGGAGTTAAAACTTAGGTCCACACAGAAACCTACACACAGGTGTTTACAGCAGCTTTATTCATAATTGCCAAACCTCGGAAGCAACCAAGGTGTCTTTCATCATGTGAATGGATAGATAAACAGTGCTAATCCAGACAACGGAATATTATTCAATGATCAACTGAAATGAGCTATCAAGCCAGGAAAAGACATGGAGGAAACTTAAACACATATTACTACGTGAAAGAAGTCAATCTGAAAAGGTTGCATCCTGTATGATGCAAAATTTTGAAAAAGGGAAAACTATGGAGATAGTAAAAAGACTAGTGGTTGCCAGGGATTAGAGGGAGGGAGAGTATAGACAAAACACTTTTTGGGCAGTGAAAATACTCAATACGGTGTATACTGTCTATGTGGCTAATGGGAGGTATGTGTCATTTTACATATTAGCCAAACCCATAGAATATACAACACCAAGAGTCAGCCCTAGTGTAGCCATGAACTTTGGGTTATAACGAGTCAATTTTGGTTCGTAATAAATGTACCACTGTGGTAAAGAATGCTGATAATGGGGGAGGCTATGCAAATATATCGTATCTGTTTTCTCACTGATGCCGAAGCTAAAGCTCCAATACTTTGGCCACCTGATGGGAAGAACAGACTCATTGGAAAAGACCCTGATACTTGGAAAGATTGAAGGCAGGAGGAGAAGGAGACGACAGAGGATAAGATGGTTGGATGGAATCACTGAGTCAATGGAATCACTGAGTCGATGGATATGAGTTTGAGCAAGCCCCGGGAGTTGGTGATGGACAGGGAAGCCTAGCATGCTGCAGTCCATGGGGTCGAAAAAAGTCAGACGTGACTGAGTGACTGAACTGAACTGATGCAAGTGTGAAGGTAGGGGTTATGTGAGAAATCTCAACACATTTATTTATTTTTATTTTATTTATTTACTTTTTGGCTGTGTCTCAGGGCTTGTGGAATCTTAGTTTCCCAATCAGGGATTGAACCCTGGGCTACAGCAGGGAAAGCATCAAGTCCTGACCAGTGGACCACCAGAGGATTCTCAAATCTCAACAAATTGAAAAGAAGTGAAATCAGAGTGTGTTCTCTGATCGTGAGGGAATCAAAGCAGAAAATATCAGAAATACAACAGGAAAATCTCCAGACATTGGAAACAAACAACACACTTCTAAAAATTACCCATAGGTCAAAGAAGAAGTCTCAGAGGAAATTTTTAAGACACATAGAACCGAATGAAAACAAAAACACAGAATATCAAAATTTGTGGAATGCAGCTAAAGTGGTGTGGTGAGGGAATTTATAGCACTAAATACTTACATTCAGTTCAGTTCAGTTCAGTTGCTCAGTCGTGTCCGACTCTTTGCGACCGCATGGACTGCAGCACGCCAGGCCTCCCCGTCCATCGCCAACTCCCAGAGTTTACTCAAACTCGTGTCCATCGAGTCAGTGATGTCATCCAGCCATCTCATCCTCTGTCGTCCCCTTCTCCTCCTGCCTTCAATCTTTCCCAGCATCAGGGTCTTTTCCAACCGGTCGGCTCCTCCCATCAGGTGGCCAAAGTATTGGAGCTTCAGCTTCAGCATCAGTCTTTCCAATGACTATTCAGTGTTGATTTCCTTTAGGATTGACTGGTTTGATTTTCTTGCTGTCCAAGGGACCCTCAAGAGTTTTCTCCAATGCCACAGTTCAAAAGCATTAATTCTTCGGTGCTCAGCCTTCTTTATGGTCCGACTCACATTTGTACAAAACTACTGGAAAAACCATAGCTTTGACTATATGGACATTTGTTGGCAAAGTGATGTCACTGCTTTTTAATACACTGTCTAGATTTGGCATAGCTTTTCTTCCAAGGAGCAAGCTTCTTTTGATTTTGCGACAATAGTCACCACCTGCAGTGATTTTGGAGCCCAAAAAAATAAAGTCTGTCACTGTTTCCATTGTTTCCCCATCTATTCACCATGAAGTGATGGGACCAGATGCCATGATCTTAGTTTTCTGAATGTTGAGCTTTAAGCCAACTTTTTCACTCCCCTCTTTCACTTTCAGCAAGAGGCTCTTTAGTTCTTCTTTGCTTTCTGCCATAAGGTTAGTGTCATCTGCATATCTGAGGTTATTGATATTTCTCCTGGCAATCTTGATTCCAGCTTGTGCTTCCTCCAGCCCAGCATTCCACATGATGTCCTCTGCATATAAGTTAAATAAGCAGGGTGACAATATAGAGCCTTGACGTACTCCTTTCCCAATTTGGAACCAGTCTGTAGTTCCATGTCCAGTTCTAACTGTTGCTTCTTGACCTGCATACAGATTTCTCAGGAGGCAGGTAAGGTGGTATGGTATTCCCATCTCTTGAAGAATTTTCCACAGTTTGTTGTGATCCATACAGTCAAAGGCTTTGGCATAGTCAATAAAGCAGAAGTAGATGTTTTTCTGGAACTCTCTTGCTTTTTCGATGATCCAGTGGATGTTGGCAATTTGATCTCTGGTTCCTCTGCCTTTTCTAAATCCAGCTTGAACATCTGGAAGTCCATGGTTCATGTACTGTTGAAGCCTGGCTTGGAGAATTTTGAGCATTACTTTGCTAGCATGTGAGATGAGTGCAATTGTGCGGTAGTTTGAGCATTCTTTGGCATTGCCTTTCTTTGGGATTGGAATGAAACCTGACCTTTTCCAGTCCTGTGGCCACTGCTGAGTTTTCCAAATTTGCTGGCATATTGAGTGCAGCACTTTCACAGCATCATCTTTTAGGATTTGAAATAGCTCAACTAGAATTCCATCACCTCCACTAGCTTTGTTCATAGTGATGCTTCCTAAGGCCCACTTGACTTTGCATTTCAGGATGTCTGGCTCTAGTTCAGTGATCACACCATCATGGTTATCTGGGTCATGAAAATCTTTTGTATAGTTCGTCTGTGTATTCCTGTCACCTCGTCTTCATATCTTCTGCTTCTGTTAGGTCCATACCATCTCTGTCCTTTATTGTGCCCATCTTTCCATGAAATGTGCCCTTGGTATCTCTAACTTTCTTGAAGGGATCTCTAGTATTTCCTATTCTATTGTTTTCCTCTATTTCTTTGCATTGATCACTTGAGGAAGGTTTTCTTATCTCTCCTTGCTATTCTTTGGAACTCTACATTCAAATGGGTATATCTTTCCTTTTCTCCTTTGCCTTTAGCGTCTCTTCTTTTCTCAGCTATTTGTAAGGCCTCCTCAGACAACCATTTTGCCTTTTTGCATTTCTTTTTCTTGGGGATGGTCTTGATCACTGCCTCCTGTACAATGTCACAAACCTCCATCCATAGTTCTTCAGGCACTCTGTCTATCAGATCTAGTCCCTTGAATCTGTGACTTCCACCATATAATCATAAGATATTTGATTTAGGTCATACCTGAATGGTCTAGTGGTTATCCCTACTTTCTTAAATTTGTCCGAATTTTACAATAAGAAGTTCATGGTCTGAGCCACAGTCAGCTCCCAGTCTTGTTTTTGCTGACTGTATAGAGCTTCTCCATCTTTGGCTGCAAAGAATATAATCAATCTGATTTCTGTTTTGACCATCTGGTGATGTCCATGTGTAGAGTCTTCTCTTGTGTTTGTTGAAAAAGAGTGTTTGCTATGACCAGTGTGTTCTCTTGGCGAAACTCTGTTAACCTTTGCCCTGCTTCATTTTGCACTCCAAGGCCAAATTTGCCTGTTACTCCAACAAAACAGTAAGTACTGTTACTCTGATAAAATGTGGTCCAGTGGAGAAGGAAATGGCAAACCACTTCAGTATTCTTGCCTTGAGAACCCCATGAACAGGATGAAAAGGCAAAAAGATAGGACACTGAAAGATGAACTCCCCAGGTCAATAGGTGCCCAATATGCTACTGGAGATCAGTGGAGAAATAGCTCCAAAAAGAATGAAGAGACGGAGCCAAAGCATAAACAACACCCAGTTGTGGATATGAAGTCTGATGCTGTAATAAACAATATTGCATAGGAACCTGAAATGTTAGATCCACGAATCAAGATAAACTGGAAGTGGTCAAACAGGAGATGGCAAAGGTGAACGTCAACATCTGAGGAACAGTGAACTGAAATGGAATGGGTGAATTTAACTCAGATGACCATTTATCTACTACTGTGGGAAGAATCCCTTGGAAGAAATGGAGTAGCCCTCATAGTCAACAATAAACTCCGAAATGCAGTACTTGGATGCCATCTCAAAAATGACAGAATGATCTCTGTTCGTTTCTAAAGCAAACCATTCAATATCACGGTAATCCAAGTCTATGCCCCGACTAGTAATGCTGAAGAAGCTGAAGTTGAATGGTTCTATTAAGACCTACAAGACCTTCTAGAACTAACACCAGAAAAAGATGTCTTTTTCTTTATAGGGGACTGGAATGCAAAAGCAGGAAGTCAAGAGATACCTGAAGTAACAGGCAAATTTGACCTTGAAAATGCTTACATTAGAAAGAGAGAAAGTCTCAGGTCATTCATCTAATCTCTCACCTTAAGAAAGTAGACTTTAGAATGTTTCATGTGAATGAAATATCCCACTTACAAAGTATAAACTTTAAATACAATATTGTATTGGGGGAAAAAATTAAAGATGAAACTAGGGGGCAAAGAGCAAAATAAACCCAAAGCAAACAGAAGGAAGGAAATAATAATTACAAACACAAAAACTCAATAAATTAAAATCATAAAAATAGAGAAAATCATAGAAACAAAAAGCTGATTCTAATGATGAATAAAATTAAGAAATCTCTGGCAAGAATAACAAAGGGAAAAAAGAAGACAAATCACCAATATCAGAAATGGAACAAGGGGTGCTGTACAGACTATAAAGACATTGAAAGGATAGGAAGGGAATGTTGAGAATGGCTCTACAAACGTAAATCTGACAGCATAGATGAAATGGAGCAGTTCCTTGGAAAGCACAAAGTATTACAACTTACCCAATATGAAATAAATCATTTGAATAACACTATAAGAATTAAAGAAATTGAAATAAGAAAAGAAGGGAACATTTCCAATTCCTTTTATGAGGGCAGTATTACCCTGATACTGAAACCATACAGGACAAAAAAAGAAAAGTACAGATTATCATACATACAGATCAACATCCCTAATTAATGTAGATATAAACATCCTTAACAAAATACTAGAATTTGGCAATATATTTAAAAGATTTATACATTGTGACCAAGTGGGACTTATTTTAGGAGTGTAAGACTGGTTCAATATTTGAAATAGATCAATGCAATCCACTGTAAACAGGCTTAAGAAGAAAAATCACCTGATAATACTAAAGAATGGGCTTCCCTTGTGGCTCAGCTGATAAAGAGTCTGCCTGCAATGTGGGAGACCTGGGTTTGATCCCTGGGTTGGGAAGATCCCCTGGAGAAGGGAAAGGCTACCCACCCCAGTATTCTGGCCTGGAGAATTCCATGGACTGTATAGTCCATGGGGTTGTAAAGAGTCAGACACAACTGAGCGGCTTTCACTTTCATACTTATGAATACAGAAAAAAATGGACAAAATTCAACTCCCAGTGAAAAAATTCTCTAAGGAAACTAGGAGTAGAGGGGAATTTCCTCCACTTGGTAGAGAACATCTACAAAAAAAAAAAAAGCCTACAAATAACATTGTATAATAGTGAAAAATTGAGTTTTCACCTCCTAATAATGCGAAAAAGGATGTCTACTCTCAACAATCTATGTTTAGTGCTATAAGTTCTATCCAAAGCAATAAGGTAAGAAAAGGAAATTAAAGGCATACAGATCAGATATAAATTAAAATGTCATATTTGCAGATAAGAATGTTTATGTAGAAAATTAAAAAAAACTATAAAAGATCTCCCAGAACTAATAACAGAGTTCATTCTGATCGCAGGATACAAGATCAGCACGCAAAAATCAATTGTGTATCTATAAATTAGCAATGAATACATGGAAACTAAAATTAAAGGCATAATACCATTATCAGTTCAGTTCAGTTCAGTTGCTCAGTTGTGTCCGACTCTTTGTGACCCCGTGAATCGCAGCACGCCAGGCCTCCCTGTCCATCACCAACTCCCTGAGTTCACTCAGACTCACGTCCATCGAGTCAGTGATGCCATCCAGCCATCTCATCCTCTGTCGTTCCCTTCTCCTCCTGCCCCCAATCCCTCCCAGCATCAGAGTCTTTTCCAATGAGTCAACTCTTCGCATGAGGTAGCCAAAGTACTGGAGTTTCAGCTTTAGCATCAGTCCTTCCAAAGAAATCCCAGGGCTGATCTCCTTCAGAATGGACTGGTTGGATCTCCTTGCAGTCCAAGGGACTCTCAAGAGTCTTCTCCAACACCACAGTTCAAAAGCATCAATTCTTCGGTGCTCAGCCTTCTTCACAGTCCAACTCTCACATCCATACATGACCACAGGAAAAACCATAGCCTTGACTAGACGGACCTTTGTTGACAAAGGAATGTCTCTGCTTTTGAATATGCTATCTAGGTTGGTCATAACTTTCCTTCCAAGGAGTAAGCGTCTTTTAATTTCATGGCTGCAGTCACCATCTGCAGTGATTTTGGAGCCCCCAAAAATAAAGTCTGACACTGTTTCCACTGTTTCCCCATCTATTTCCCATGAAGTGATAGGACCAGATGCCATGATCTTCGTTTTCTAATGTTGAGCTTTCAGCCAACTTTTTCACTCTCCACTTTCACTTTCATCAAGAGGCTTTTTAGTTCCTCTTCACTTTCTGCCATAAGGGTGGTGTCATCTGCATAGCTGAGGTTATTATTATTTCTCCCGGCAATCTTGATTTCAGCTTGTGTTTCTTCCAGTCCAGCATTTCTCATGATGTACTCTGCACATAAGTTAAATAAGCAAGGTGACAATATACAGCCTTGACATACTCCTTTTCCTATTTGGAACCAGTCTGTTGTTCCAAGTCCAGTTCTAACTGTTGCTTCCTGACCTGCATACAGATTTCTCAAGAGGCAGGTCAGGTGGTCTGGTATTCCCATCTCTTTCAGAATTTTCCACAGTTTATTGTGATCCACACAGTCAAAGGCTTTGGCATAGTCAATAAAGCAGAAATAGATGTTCTTCTGGAACTCCCTTGCTTTTTCCATGATCCAGCATAACAACTCCAAAAAAAGAAATACTTAGGTATAAATAATAAACATATACAGGGCTTACACGTTGAAAACTATAAAACATTGATGAATAAAATTTTATAGATCTAAATAAATGGAGAGAGGATTCATGTTCATGGATTGGAAGAATCAACATATTAAAAATATCAATTCTCCCAGAATTGACATGTTAAGTTTAATGTAATTCCTGTCAAAATTCAATAAAGATTTTTAAAGATATGGATGATATTATACAATTTACACTGAAAAATCAAAGGATTTAGAAAACCTAAAACAATTTTGAAAAAGAGTAATAAAGTGAGAGGAATCACTCTACGCCATTAAAAACTATTACATAGCTACAATAATCAAGACTGTGTGATGCTGGTGGAGGGACAGACACATAGATCAATGGATAGGGACAAAGAACCAGAGAAAGATACACACAAATACATACATGTGATTTTTTTTTTATTAAGGTACAAAATGATTCAATGGATAAAGGATAGCCTTTTCAACAAATGGTGCTGGAACAACTGGAGATCTGTAGACCCCTCAAAAAAAATTAAACCACAAACTAAACCTTACTTGTATAAAAACAACTCAGGATGGATCACAGACTTAAATGTAAAACTAAATATATATAAAATGTTTATTAAAACCTCTTCTGGGGCTAGTATCTGGGTCTAGGAAAAGAGTTCTTAGACATAACACAAAAAGCACAGAAAAAAATTTATAAATTAGACTTCATCAAACTTTAAAAGTTTTGCTTTGCCAAAGACTCTATTAAGAGGATGAAAAGACAAACGACAAACTAGGAGAAAAGATTTGCAAATCACCTAACATTTAACACCACAAATAATCCAACAAAAAGCGTATATCTAGATTATAAAGAATTTTCAAAATTCAATAGCGACAAACGTCACAGACAATCCAATTAGAAAATGGACAGAATGTATGAAGAGATGTTTCACAGACAGTACGGATGGCAAATTGGTACATAAAAAAGATGCAACACCATTCGCCATTAGGGAGATGCAGATACAGTCCACAGTGAGATAGTACTACAGACCTATTAAAACACCTAAAATAATAAACCAGAAACCAAAAGAATCGAATGCTGGTGAAGATGCAGAGAAACTGGGTCATCCATGCATTCTTGTGGAAAACAGTCAGGCCACCCCACAGTATGGTTTGATAGCTTTTCTAAACACTACATGTAGAGTTACCTTACGGCCCAGCAATCAAGCTTCTGGCCATTTACCCCAGAGAAATGGAAGCTTGTATCCACACTAAAACCTGCACATGAGTGTCCATAGCACCTTTATTTGTAGTCGCCAAAAACCGGAAACAACCCACATGCCCTTCAGCAGGTGAGCAGTCTTAAACAAACCATGGAATAGTACTCAGCAACAAACAAGAAACGAACTATTTTATACACACAGCAGCATGGATGGATCTCAAGGGCATCACACTGAGTGAAAAAGTCATTCTGAAAAGATGACATCGTGTATAATCTCATGCACAATATTCGCTAAGTGAGAAAATGGCAGAGCTGCAGAAGAAAGGAGTGGTTTGCTAGGATTGGGGGTGTAGTTGGCAGAGGTTGGGTGTGACTGTAAAGGGGCCATCGAGGATGGTCTTTGGTCGATGGCGTAGTCTGCATCTTGGCGGCTGTGGTAGTTACAAGAATCCATTCACGTGAAGAAACACAGAACTCTGAACACACACGCTGCCAACACCCATCTCAGGGCTTTGCCGTCGTGCTGCTGTGTGAGGCGTAACCACCGGGGGAAACTGGTTCAGAGTACTCTCTCTGCTCTACGTTTCCAACTTCCTATGAATCTATAATTATTTCAAAACTAAAGGTTTTTTTCAAAAGAGAAAGGGAAAATTCTTCAATCCAATAATTCTATATCTGGCAAAAATATCCTACAAGATTGCAGACAAGACAGTTGCTTTCAGACTGAACAAAAGTTTAGACTTTTAAAAACCATTTTAAAAATTGAAAGATAGTTAATTTACAATATTGTGTTAGATTCAGGTGGTGAGCAAAGTGGTTCAGCTTTACATATAAATAAATATTCTTTTTCAGATGAATAAAACTTGTTTTTTAGATAGGGACTTTTCACCAGAAGACATGTACTATAAGCAATCCTAAAAGAGAAAGAGTATAAAATGGAAATTCAGATCTCCAGAAGCACAGACCTGAAACTATCAGACCATTGTTAATCGGCCATACCCCAGTACAAAATGTTTCTGGTGTTAAAACATTAAAATTAAATAATCTTGAAAAAATTGTTTCAAATGATAAATATCGAAGTAAGCAGAAAAGATGATTTTTTCCTCTTAATTTCTGTAAACTATATAGAACTGTCTAAAGTAAAAATTGGATGCACTTACCTATGACAACTGTAGCATAATGGGTAGCAGGGTGGGAGCCAATGGGCCTCCACAGTTGCCAGGAGTTTACGTTTTATGTGATGCGTTTAGTTAACTTTTCAATGTTACCTCCAAATTGAAAAGTTAGGGAGGAATGAATATTTTAATCCTTTAAGCAATCACTAAATAATAATAATAATAGTGCAAACATGGTAGGAAAGAAATTGCAGAGTTATGCTTTAAATATAGAGACACAGATGGATTAAAAGTAAATGGATCGGGTCTTCCCTAGCAGTCCAGTAGTTAAGACTTTGCCTTCCAATGCGGGGGATATGGGTTCAATCCCTGGTTGGGGAGTTAAGATCCCGCATGCCTTGTGGCCAAATATCAAAACATAAAACAGAAGCAATATGGTGACAAATTCAATAGAGACTTTAAAAATGGTCCACATTAAAAAAAAAATCTTAGAAAAAAAAAGTACATGAATGAAAAAAAAATAACACAGGCACATGGTAAGCCAAGGGAGGCTGGTGAGTTATATAAATACCACAGCAAAGACAGCTCTGTCGCACGTGTCCTCAAGACTCGCTTCTTAACTTGATGCCCAACTCCACGTGGGGCCCTTCTGGAAAGCCTCCTGTGATACTGCAGAGGGCTGGGTGAGTGCACTTCAGGCAGGGCTGTGTGTGCACTCAGGGCGGGTCTTCCTCCAGCCCCTTTCCACCTACCACAGAAGCCTGGCCTCGGTTTGGCACCTATGCAGGGAGTGCTCAGCGAGGACTGGCAGATTCTGACAGATTCTCGGGGTGGCTGGGCGGTTTCTTGATACTGAAGGCTCTTGTTGCCTTGGACTACCAGCTCCTGACGAGCCAGAGGGTGGGGAGGGATTCAGGGGATCAACAAAAGATTGACTGAGCACCTACTGTGTGCCAGACCTAGGGTTACACTGTGCATGCCAAGTTGCTCAGTCATGTCTGACTCTGCAACCCTGTGGACTGTAGCCTACCAGGCTCCTCTGTCCATGGGCTTCTCCAAGCAAGAATACTGGAGTGGGCTGCCAAGTCCTCCTCAGGGTTACATTAGCGGATGTAACAAACCCAGACCCTTGCCTCAAGGAAATTACATTCTGATGACGGGCTGAAGAGAGGGCACTGGGAACAGGAAACATCATAAAAAATAAATCGTGAAGTTGGTTAGGAGGCTAGTGCTATGGGTTTTTCATACATGACCTTTATTATGTTGAGGTAAGTTCCCTCTATACCCACTTTCTGGAGAGTTTTTACCATAAATAGGTGTTGAATTTTGTCGAAAGCTTTTTCTGCATCTATGAAGACGACCATATGGTTTTTATTCTTCAATTTGCTGACATGGTATATCACGCTGACTGATTTGCAGGTATTGAAAAATCCTTGCATCCCTAGAATTTATGGGCTTCCCTGGTGGCTCAGATGGTAAGGAATCCGCCTGCAAGGCAGGAGATCCGGGTTTGATCGCTGGGTCAGGAAGATCCCCTGGAGAAGGGAATGGCTACCCACTCCAGTATTCTTGTTTGGAGAATTCAGGGACAAAGGAGCCTGGTAGGCTACAGTCCACAGGGGTTGCAGATCAGACACGACTGAGGGACTAACACTTAACCCCACTTGATCATGGGTAAACCAAGTGAGGCAGGGTAAAGGGTAGGGTGTGCAGGGGTGGGTCTGGACAGGTTGCTCTGAGTGGACTTCTTAAAGAGGCGAAGCTTGAGCCAAGACTTGAAGGGGGAGGGAGTGAGCCCCCTGATCTCTGAGGAAGAGCTCCAGGCAGAGGGAACCAAGGGAGTCTGGAAGTTCCCAGGAAGAACAGTGTCTGGGAGGAAGGTGAGCACTGCTGAGATGCTCCTGCTGCATAGGGATCACAGAGACCGGGGCAAGCTCCTGCTGAAGGACCGGTGACCCAGCAGATGACACCCCTTACAGGGAGGCTGGGGAGCCAGGCTGAGTCCCCCGTCTGGCAGCACTTACTGGGGAAACGGACTTCCTGTTATCGCGGGCCAAGTCAGTCTAGGCTGCCTGGTGGCCACGCTGTCAGAGTCTATGCTCTGTCCTTCCCAAACCCAGGACTTGTTTGCCCTGCCCACCCTCTGAACAGACCTCCACGTGTCCTTCCAATGGAGTTGGAGAAGGTTTGCTGCAGGTCTCAATCTCGGACACATCTGCTCCCAAACCCTCCTTATAGGCATCTAAGGGACCCTGGTGGCTCAGAGGGTAAAAAAAATCTGCTTGCAATGTAGGAGACCGGGGTCAATCCCTGGGTTGGGAAGATCCCCTGGAGAAGGGAACGGCCACCCACTCCAGTATTCTTACCTGGAAAATTCTGTGGACAGAGGAGCCTGGTGGGCTAGCGTCCATGGGGTTGCCAAGAGTCGGACACAACTGAGCAACTGACACTTTCACTCTTCACTTTCAAGGAACCCACAGTCTAGACCCAGTGGTTCCTCTTGTCCCTTTCTGCTCCTAAGGGCGCCCAGCCTGGCTCCTTGACAACCACTGTGGTGTCACCTCCCTCTTCACTGGTTAACAGGCCTGTTTCACTCCAGAGGTTCCCTCACACCACCCTTCCAGCACCCAGCTCATCCCCTTGGCTGGTATTAGCAAGCCCCATTTAGGAACATTCCATATTATACAGGTATTTGATGTTCCAAATAAAATCTCAGCAACCCCCGTGAACCATCTTAACTGCCGAAATGCCCACAGGACTTGAGATTAGCTCTGCAGCACATGTGAAATGAGGGGATTTTGTTTGGTGTTTAGGATTTATACATGTATATTGTGTGTGGGGATGGGTCCCAAATATGTATTTAAATCAAGTAACTTAATCCACAGGGTTCAAGGCTAAAACCACCCTAGGAAAATGGTATTTGCATATATTAATCTCTTGCCAACCACAAGAGAGAATGTGTGGGAGACAGCGGAGTGACCTGGAATTGGAGGAGCCCAGAGAAATCACCAGGTGGCTTTGCTTTCTGTCCTCACCTGCTCGGTACCTACCTCACCATCCCAACCCCGCCCCCTCCAACACACACACCTGGCTGGACACAGATTCTCCCGGATAGGGGACGACTGGCGTCTACCCTGAATTTCCCAGGGCCTAGTGTTTTTTGTTGAATGAACAAAGAATGAATGAACGTGTGCGCTGTGAGGATGATGCTCTAAACAAAAACACGAGTTGAATGATGCAGCCCACTTCCTACTCCATTCAACGGATACTGAGGAGTCGGAGAGGATATGAAGACAGCGCCTGGAGGAGGTTGTGTGCTGGCTGGGGCTGAGAGAACCATGGAGGGGGCTTGAGGAAGCCTAGTGTCCGTCGACCATCGAGGGACCTCTCTGGGGAGGCAGAGAGAAATCAGCTGATGGGTGATGGATGTCCGGTCCAGTGGAGAGCACTGGGCAGGCCAAGGAAAGAGTCTGGGGTGATTGAGACAGGCTGTGGGGTGAGCCCCATGGCAGGAGCCAGCTCTTGGGGCCCCAAGAGCCTTGGGGCAGTTTGCATTTTATTCCAAGCACACATGAGAGGCAGCGGTGACCATTTGGGGAAGCAGCCACCTTCCTGGAGCAAGTACAGCTACTCTTCCTCAGCCAGGTGACAGACACATTGTGAGCACACACCCTTCCACCTGCCCAGACTGCAACCCATGCCTCCTCCTCATCACACACACACACACATACTCACGTGCATATGCACACATGCGCACACACACACACCAACAGTCAAGACAGCCTCAGCCAGAAGGCAGATCTGTGCAGGGGCCCACTGATCAGTGCTTTGGCTGACCTTGACCGTGGTGCCCTAGGCCAGGTGGAGAGGCCAGTTTCTTTTCTCAGCAGCTCCCAGTGGAGGAGCCAGAGACCAGGCTCTACCTGCAAAGATGCCCGAGGGCTCCTCAGAGTCCAGTGCTCGAGGCTCCTCTGCACCAGGGCCCCCAGGGAAAGGCAGCCTTGCCCTGTCCCTAATTACCTCCAGCAGCAGCAGCCACAGTGGTGGCACTTCTGGGGCCTTGCGGTGTCTGAATTAATTAACTCCCTCTTGAGAAATCGTGAAACCGAGGCAGTGACTTGCCCAAAGATAGAGCTGATCAAGGGCAGGGCCTGGGTTTGAACACCTCCTCGTCTGCCCAGCTTGTCCCCCTTCTCCAGTCACCTGGCCGCCTCCCTGCCATGTCAGGAGTTTCTGTTCAGCAGATTCTCATTCATTCAAAGCCTCCTTAAATCAGAATTCTGGAGAGGAGCAAAGTCTCCTTGGCACCAAACGTGGAAAGAAGCAGGACTTGCAGAATAAAGCATCCGCCTTAGCAAGATCAGTGAGGAAAGGGTTAACCTGGGAAGAAAGGCAGCTCAAAAACTTGAGAAGTTCACACAAGCTCCACACTGTGAGTCCACTCAGCAAGCATCTTCCCTACAGCCTCTTGCATCCCAGTTCACACCTTGGGGGAGGGGGAGGCGTTAGCCTGGCTGGAGGAAGGTTTGCTCCCCACTGTGTGACCTGGGGCTGGTACACCCCCTCTCTGAATCTCACTTTCCCATCAAAAGTGTAACTAACAATGCCTTCCCTGCAGAGCTGCTGTTAGAGTTGATGTGTATAAAACAGTACGAGGCCTGGCGTTTAGTAGGTGCTCTGTAAATCATAGCCATCTTACGAGAGTTAAAAAAGTATCTCTTGGGACTTCCCTGGGGGTCCAGGGACTAAGACTCTGCCCTCTCAATGCAGAGGGCCTGTGTTCGATCCCTTGTCAGGGAACTAGATCTTACATGCCGCAACTAAGGGTTCGCATGCTACAACTAAAGATCCCGTGTCCCACAACTAAAAAGAAAAGAGATCTCGTGTGCCGCAACTAAGACTTGGCATGGCCAAATAAGTAAATAAAGTACCTCTTGAACCAATGAGTGACTTAGACATGAATTTGAGCAAACTTGGGAGACAGCGAAAGACGGGGGAGCCTGGCATGCCACAGTCCATGGGGTTGCAAAGAATCGGACATGACTTAGCAACTGAGCAACGACAGCTTGATCCCAAATGCCTGCATCTCATCTTCTCAGTAAATCGCACGGGTCTTTCCTGAAATGGATGAGAGCTCCATGCACGGTGCTTGCACAGGCTCAGGGTGGGGTCCCCTTCACTTGACCTATCGATGGGTATCAGTCCGGCAGCAGATTCATGTCCGGGTCTCTGCTGAGGGCTGGGCACACAGCAGAGGCTGAGACAGATAAGGCCCCTGCCGCCACCCTCTACCAGCAGCTCACCCCCATCATCTGGCTATTGAGCACGCCTGACAAGGGGGCAAAGAGGAGTGGAAGGGAGTTGGGTTGCCAGGTTAAATACAAAATTCTGACTTACATTTGAATTTGAGATAAACAACATATTTTCAAAGTATAAGTATATCCCATTCAATATTCAGGATATACTTATACTCGAAAGTTGTTGCTTATCTGAAATTTGTGCTGTATTTTTCCTTTTGTTGCTAAATCTGGCAGCCCTATAAAGCAGGTCTTTCTGCGTTTAGCAGTTACCCAGCCCCTTGCCTGGAAAATCCCATGGACGGAGGAGCCTGGTAGGCTGCAGTCCATAGGGTCGCAAAGAGTCGGACACAACTGAATCGACTTAGCAGCAGCAGCAAGAGCAGCAGCCCCTTCAACAGAAGTCTCTCTCCCGAATGAACAGACCTGTGGGCCTGGGGATAAACAGAGGGATGAGAGAAGTATTACTACAAGGGGTGGTCCTGGAGGTTCCTGACAAGGTGAATTTTGAGCTCCAACCTGAAGCCTGGAAAGCAAGAGAAATGATGTTACATTTACGAGGAGGAGGAGGGGTAGGAGAGCTAGGGGTAGGGAAGGCGAGGCAGAGTCACAGGCTTTGGAGGAGAAAGCACGGGCTTGGGGTGGCAGGGGGTGGCAGGCTTCATGGAGGAGGCAGAACTGAGCCAGGCCTTGAAGCCTGAGGATGGGGTCCCTGGACAGAGGGGAGGAGTGCTGAGGCACCCAGTTTGAATGGGGGAAGGGTCTCCCCTTCCCGGTGATCCAGGCAGCAGACCCCTGAGGCATGGTGTCCCACACCACACAGCAGAGCTCACAAGGAAATCTGACACGTGGGGAAACGCACACAATATAGTGCTGGGTGAGGAGTTCAAGTTACAAGACGGACGGCAGCCATGGTGTTTCAGGTGTAGAACTAGGCCACCTGACCAGCGCATCATAGGCGATCAAGAAATGTGGAATCAATGAAATCGTCATTTTCCCACTTGCAATCAAACTCAGGGTAAGTAGCAGTATCTCTAAGGATTCTCAGTTTTGAGAATATTTTACTGAATTGATGGATGGATGGATGGATGGATGGATGAATCCAATAGGTGGAAGTTTAACAGGACTCCATCCAGAAGCCACTGGTCCCAGACTTAGAAAGTAATGAAACAATAAGCAAAGACAGAACCTGCCTCCTGGTCCCCGGCAGGAGCCATGGCTGTTAAACTTGAGATGATTAACATGTTTGCAGATTCCTGCTCCCTTCTCAGCCTGTTGGGTCTGCGAAGCCTCCTGCCAAGCACAGCAGGACAGATCAGCTCCACAGCCTCCAACACCCCTGCCCCGTGTTCTCAGCCCATTGGGCCCAAATGGATGTAAAATCCTGGCTCACCCAGGAGGGTGTGGGGCCAAGGCAGGGAGCTCTGTGGGGAGGCCGTATGTCATTGACCGGAGGGCTTGCTCACCACCACCCTCCTGTGTGTCCTCAGGCAAGTGACTTCACCTCTCTGAGCCTCAGCGTCCTCTTGAGGCAGGGACGGATAACCGCGATGCCACCCTTCACTGATTCACAGAGGTTCCACGCCCGTTCCATGCCAGGCACCACACCAGGGGTGGAGTTGCCGGAAGAAGGTGTTGCTATGCCCAGCTCAGGTTCTCACACGGAAGCACCAGACAATGAACGGAGGCTCAGCCCACGGGATGACCACGTAGGGAGGTCTGGGAGGCACCCCACCCCCACAGGATGATCTTGGAAGAGGGGACAAGACAGACCCCTCCTTTACAGGCTGCAGGCAAGGGGGTTCCTGACATCCCACTGCTGCTGCGTTAAAGGACCTCTTACCCTAAGATCCCACGGTCGTGCTTAAAAGCCTGTGCGTGCTCAGTCGTGTCCAACTCTTTGCGATCCCATGGACTGTAGCCCACCAGGCTCCTCTGTTCGAGGGATTTCCCAGGCAATACTGAAATGGGTTGTCATTTCCTTCTCCAGGGGATCTTTCTGATCCAGGGATCGAATCCACGTCTCCTGTATTAGCAGGCAGTTCTTTACCACTTGAGCCACCAGGGAAAGTGGTGCTTAAAAGCCCCTCTTAATCCCTCCAGGTTATTATTTTTTTCTGAGTAGGGGGCCTGGCAATGGCTTTTTAAATTGAATTGTAGTAAATGCACAATATAATGTAAGTTACAGGTGTACAGTATAGTGATTCACAGTTTTTAAAGGTTATGCTTCATTTATAGTTATTAAAAATACTGCGATTCTTTTAGCTTTTAAAGCACTCTGGTATTAATGATAACACATTGGTAAAGTTTATTGAGCAGTTACCACGAGTCCACTCCTCCATGCTTTGAGGGGTTAACATGCTTGGACCACACAGCAGGATGGGGCAGGGGGGAGGGTAGGAGCCCTGCCAGGGCGACATGATGCAGGCAGCAGCAGGCAGAGCTGACACAGTGGGACAGCCTGGATGCCCCCTGTGTTGGCACCTCCTGGGACCTTTCCTAAGGGGAGGAGGGAGACCAGGGCAGGGAGGAGCCCTTCCATGCATCCCTCCCCCATCAGGCCCCAAAGCCCCTCCAGAGCCCCTCCCAGGACTGATGGGCAGAGGATACACAGGGACAGGACGGGGGTTGGGAGGAGACCCAAACCTCTGCTCTGCGGCCAGGAGCCAGACCTGGGTGCCCAGCAACCCTATAGGTCCACCCAGGTGTGCCAGGCCAGTGGCCACCAATGGCCAGCATAGCGACCCCTCCCTCTACACATTGCCACCCCCACCCAAAGTGTCTTGCTCAATGCCATTGTATGCCCCAGGGGTTGCAATGGTGAGGGTGGGGGAAGTGCCTGGTGAGAGGAGACCCCTGCAGAATGGAGTGGTGGTGTGGACAGCAGATCCCAGGATGGCGGGGTCCCTGGGTTCCAGGCTTCTCCTTCCAAGCCCCATACACACTGCCCAGACTCCTGGGCTCCACTCTGTCCCCCCAGCCCCTCCCACCCCAACACACTCCCATTTCTCCAGCCCCTTCCCCGTCCAAATGACGAGGACTGGGTGACCGGAATGACCCCACCACCACTAGACCTCACCCCGAGGTGAAGTCAGGCCCACGCCCCAACTCGCCGGCTGTGTGACCTTGGGCACATCACCAGCCCTCTCTGATCAGCTTTCTCACCTTAAAAGAGGAGTCACGTCAGCCCCAGCTTTGCCAGGCTGCTGGAGGAGGGAGGGTCCCGGAAGCTGTACTCGGCACAGACACAGCGCCCAGGCCCAACCCCTCCTGCCGAATGCAGTACCACGTTTGGGACAACCACAAAACGAGCATCAGCCAAGTCTCCTGATGAGAACGAGAGAGCAAAACTCTCATACCTGAGGCCCGATCCTTCAGCTATCACCTTCAGTAGGTCTTAGTCAATCTGAATCATTGTATTGTTTGATATTTTTCTTTAAAGGAATCAACTATTCTTACCTGTAAATGTGTCTATCTGGGAACTTTATATGAATACTGAAGGTGGAAACTAAGACCCCCCCCCCCACGCCATAAACAGAAGCTAAAACTAAAGGTAAATTACAACGAAAATAAACAGTTGTTAACAGGTTCTATCCGGCTGTCACTGCCTACCATGGTGTTCTGTTAGAAAGTATTAGAGAGTATAAGCCGCTCTTCCAGGAAACGAAGGGAGAGGGGAAAAGGGAGTCAGTAGGGCTCCTGGAATCACCCCCTCCTATGTCACTGGGGCTGCTCACCTACAGCGGGGAAGACCTGACCAGTGGGGGACAGCCCCCCGCCGGCCACTGATCCTGGGGATGGGGCTCCCTGCAAGGGAGGGACCAACCTCATTTATTGCTGAGAGGTACTGTCATTACCTCCCTGCAAGAGACAAGTGAAAGACATTGTGAAAACCACAATCACAGAAAACTAATCAAACTGATCACATGGACCACAGCCTTGTCTAATTCAGTGAAACGATGAGTCATGCCGTGTAGCGCCACCCAGGATGGATGGGTCATGGTTGAGAGTTCTGACAAAACGTGGTCCAGTGGAGAAGGGAATGGCAAACCACTTCAGTATTCTTGCCTTGAGAACCCCATGAACAGGATGAAAAGGCAAAAAGATAGGACACTGAAAGATGAACTCCCCAGGTCGGTAGGTGCCCCATATGCTACCAGAAAAGGGCGGAGAAATGAATCCAGAAAGAATGAAGGGACGGAGTCAAGGGGAAAACAATGCACAGCTGTGGGTGTGACTGGTGATGGAAGTAAAGTCCGATGCTGTAAAACACAATATTGCCTAGGAACCTGGAATGTTAGGTCCATGAATCAAGGCAAATTGGAAGTGGTCAAACAGGAGATGGCAAGAGTGGATGTCGACATTTTAGGAATCAGCAAACTAAAATGGACTGGAATGGGTGAATTTAACTCAGATGACCATTATATCTACTACAGCGGGCAAGAATCCCATAGAAGAAATGGAGCAATCCTCATAGTCAACAAAAGAGTCCAAAATGCAGTACTTGGGTGCAATCTCAAAAATGACAGAATGATCTCTGTTCGTTTCCAAGGCAAACCATTCAAGATCACAGTAATCCAAGTCTATACCCCAACCAGTAACGCTGAAGAAGCTGAAGTTGAACAGTTATATAAAGACCTAGAACTAACACCAGGCTCCTCACCCATGGGATTCTCCAGGCAAGAATACTGGAGTGGGTTGCCATTTCCTTCTCCAAGAGGAAGGAGGCCACCCCCCAAATCTTCACAAACTATCCTCTTGATTTCTCAGTGAAGTAGGTAAGTCAGATGACAATCATTACATACACTAACAATTTCCTTTATGAGAATGCCATTCTAAGTCTTAGGAAGGGATATGTGAGTGAAAACAGGCAGTGGTGACAAAGAGAGTCAGGGTGCTAGGACAGTCCCTGAATGGTCCTCCTCATGGGAGGCCAAGACGGAAGGAGCACTTCATCCGTGAAAGGATCCATTCTGTCTCCCCAAAGCAGAGGAGGCAGAGGCAGTCCATGCTTCGCACTGGCTAGCAGAGTCGGGGCCAGACACGCAGGCTGGTGGCATATGTCTCAGGTGCCAGCCGATCACTCGGCCCAAGTGCGGGCAGGGAAGCCTCTGTCCACATGGGTCCCACTGAGCCATGACCCGCTTCTGAAGCCCATAATGCTCCCTACTCTAACCCCACAACTCACCTGGTTCCCCTCCAGTTCAGAGAGCAGCCTGGATACCCTCTGAGAGCCGGAAACTTCTGTAACCCCCCCCATAAAGTGTGATCAGCTCTGCTGGGGAGAAGACAGGAATTCCCAGGCTCCATCTGGGGAGCGTCTGCCTTAGATCCAAATGGCAGGATGAATTCAAAGATGAACAGCCCTTTGCAGCCTAGAATGGTAATTCTGCAAGTGAGGGCCTAGCTTGGGCTGTGGGGAGATCCCCTTGCTTACACGAAGACCCCTCACGATAAATGCTCAGTCCCAGGACCCTCACCCCCAGGGTCCTCAGAGTTGTCTTCTCTGGTCAGGGAGTAGGCAAGCAGGAGGGCCAGTGGTTGACAAGGCCAGCCCCCAGGCCTCCCACCCCACCCCTCGGGTCACCCTGAACAACTGCTACCTTGACTCCTCCTAGGTCTTAGCCTGAAAGTCACATCTCAGCAAGTGAAACAGGAGTGCCCCTCTCAAAGGACTCCTTAGGGCTGAACCTGGGCTTCCCACGTGGCCTGGTGATAAAGAACCCGCCTACCCATGCAAGAAACTCAAGAGACATGAGTTTAATCCCTGGGTCAGAAAGATCTCTTGCAGTAGGAAATGGCAACCCATTCCATGGGAAAATTACATGGACAGAGGAGCCTAGTGGGCTATAGTCTTTGGGGTCCCAAAGAGTCGGACACCACTGAGCAACTAAGCACAGCACGATGACAGGGCAGAATGCCTAAAAAACAAGGACAACCACCATGAGATACAGATGGCAACCAGAAAGCATTCTCCCAAAACATCTAAGTGCCCTGCTGCCAACAAGGAGACAGGGGCGGGACTTTCCCGGTGGTCCAGTGGTTAAGACTCTGCGCTTCCAAGGCAGGGGCACAGGTTCAATCCCTGATCAGGAAACTAACATCCCACATGCCTAGCAGATTGGCCAAAAAAGGAAAAAAGGAGGTGGGAGAGGGTGATGGGTAGAGCAAGGGCTTTAGAGCTCCCTGGACCTGGGTTCAAATCTCAGCTGCAATCCAACCAGCTGTGGGATTCTAGGCAACTGGCTTCCCTTCTTGGAGCTTCGGTTTGCTCCTCTGTCGTTAAGATGGTAGCACTGATCCAACACAAGCTTTCTGTAGACTGCAGACATTTGTATGGAAAGAGCACAATTCCTGGGATATGTCTAATAGACAACATTGGCATGTTGCTGAATAGCTTCAGTTGTGTCCAACTCTTTGTGATCCCATGGACCATAGCTCACCAGGCTCCTCTGTCCATGGATTTTTCCTGGCAAGAATACTGGAGTGGGTTGCCCTTCCCTTCTTCAGGGGATCTTCCCAACCCAGGGATGGAACCCGCATTCCTGCGTTGCAGGAGGATGTTTTACTGCTGAGCCACTGCGAAAGGCCCAGATTGGCATAGGTGACAGCAATTATTATTATTGAATGTTACATACAGACAAATATTGGCAGGTGTTAAGCATATAAGAAAATTTTAAGTAAAGAAACTTAGTTTACTGAGAATTCCTATACATTAATTCAATTTAGCCTGCAGATTGGAGCAGATCCCTGCAGTTCTATTTCTGTTCAGCTCCTGGTGTCATGTCATGTCAGAAGTGAGAAGCAAGGCTCCTGGCTATTTGGGGACACGTGCTGGAGGGGTCCTTAAGCTCCCCCCAACAGGCTCTGAACTTGAATCTGGATTCCTCGACTCCCCGTTTGGGACAAGTGGCCTCCCCCTGGTCAAAGTGAAGATGAGAAGCCTGAGGGACCTGACTCCTGGATGCCAACTTTTGCAAGTCTGGGCTTCCTGGAGCTCGGTCGGCTTGAAGAGGGGCGTGACCAAAGGGGGTGTGTCGTAAGGGGCGTGGTCGCTGCTCCCTCTGCCACGCCCACCAGTAGAAGGAAGGGCCCCTGGGAGGGTAACCACGAGATTCACACGGGCTCACAAGGATTTGGTAGCCCCACAAATCCTTGGTCCCTGGGGCACCCCCTTTGCAGACGAGAGTTGGCAACCAGACAGAACAGTTCCTGAGGCTGCACACCTGGCCTAGCGGGAGGGGCCGGGGGCCAGGTGCAGCCCGGGGCAGGCGGAGGGACTGGAGGAAGCTGGGCCGGGCTCCAGCGCAGGGTGGAGCCTCCCAGGGAAAGGCCTTGGCCTGTTCCTGGCTTACTCATTCATCCAGTTTGCACCATTGTGTGGCCTAGGTGCACGTCATGGTACCAGGGGAGCCAGCCAAGACCAAACACACAGCCCTACCCACAGCAGGGCTCAGAAGGGGTCTGAAAGGTAAGGGAGAGCTGGGATCAGATCAGGACTGGGGAACAAGGGCTTTGCACCTCCCTCTCCCTGCCTTGAGAGCCTCTGGAGGATTCTCAGCCTGCGAGAGACACAGTTGGACTTGCATCTTAAAAGGATGGTTTGGGCTTCAGTGTGGGAAACAGGCTGAAGAGGAACGAGAGGGTGAAGCCTGGAGAAGGTCAGCTAATACAGAGGAGTAGGGGTGGCGGCTGGCCCCCGGGTCCCAGGAGCCCAGGAGAAGGGGCCAGGTTTCCCGCGTGTTTCAAGTTAGAGCTGACAAGACTCGCTGGTCTGGATCAGGATACGAGAGAGGCAGGAGTCAAGGACACTTCCAAGCGTTTTGACCTGAGACAATGAAAGCAAGTGTTTCCATTTGCTGTGGGAGGGCAGGTTGGAGGCTAGCGGGTGGGGGGACACACTGTTTGGGACTGGTTAAGCGTCAGGAGCCGTGAGCTGTCCACCAGAGATGCTGGGGAGGCCTGGAGTGCAGGTGCAGGGGGCCGACTAGAGGCAGGTGGCTTTTGGCAGGGGGGTGTCCCTGGAAAGCTGGTTCTCAGCCCCATGGAAGGAAGAGACCATCCATGGACGGCTACGGACAGACAGAAGAAGCGGAGTCAGGATCCAGCCTTGGGGCAGGTCCAGGTTAACAGGGAGATGAGGAGCAAGAGGAGAGCTGGGAGGTCAAGAGAAGGGCGTATTCAGAGCGGGGGGAGTGGCCAGCTGTGCCCATTGCTGCTGGCGAGTAGACCAAGGGTAACCTCTGGGGCCAGCCACATAGTGGTCAGCACTGACCTTGGCAAAGGCTGTTTGGGTGGAGTGGCTCAGAGATCACTGATTGCAGTGGGCTCAGGAGATCACAGGAGGAGAGGGGTCATGGAGAGACCACCCTGATGATGGAGTGTCCTAGAAGACAGTCAGATAAACCAGGCTGAAGTTGAGGGATTTGGGGGTCAAGAGTGGTGGGTTTTTTTAATGTGGGAGACATTCCAGCATGTTTGTTGCCTGCTGATAAGGACGATCCAGAAGAGGGGATGTGGGTGACACAGCGCTGCAGAGAAGCCAGAGAAGGGAAATGGAGACAACAAGATGCAAAGGCCCCTCACCAGTTCCATGCTTGGGGGCCGGAGCACTAAAGGCAGCACGCTGGACTCCACTGAGACCAGCATTTGTCCAGCAAATAGGTGGAGGGAAAGGGCAGGGGGCTGAGGGTGGCTGCAACTGAGGGATTCATCTGTAACCTGAGTGAAGAGAGGCAGAGGTGACGGGGAGGGGAAGAACAGAGAAAAGGGGGTCACAGGTTGCTGGGCAAGGAATGATCAGGTTCAAGGTCTCAGAGGGACTGTGTGGAAAGATAGGAGGTGAGAAATACAGGAGTTGTAGAAAGAGAGGCTGGTAGTGGAGACTCCAGGTGGGGGAGGCTGTCCCTGGAGAAGCCAAGATCCAGGTATGGCCTTGGAAGTGGCCACTGGGGGAGGGGCTGAAAAGTCTTTGGAGGAGAGGATTTCAGGGAACTGAGAGGTGAAGCCAGGTAACGGGAGGATTAGGACAGAGGGAGCCCCGAGCAGCCCTGCTTATCATGGAGGTCTCGGTCTTTTCATGGTGGAGTCGCGGATGTTCCAGGGGACCTGGCTCCAGCGGCAGGGCAGAGGGCTGCCTAAAGCCTCTATGCAGACCACCCTCTGTCCCGCTACACGAGGACATCTCTTGATGGTGGCTTCTGGCAAAGGCAATCTTCAAAGTCTTTTTTTTTTTTTCAATTGTAAAATACACAAAACACAACGTTTACCATCTTAACCATTTTCAAGTATAAGCTCAGTGGCATTAAGCACATTCACATTGTTGAGCTACCCATCTCCAAAACTATGTTCATCTTCCCAACTGAATCTCTGTTAAACAGTGACTCCCCACTCCCTCCTCCCTCACTCCGTGGCAACCACACATGCTACTTTCTGACTCTATGATCTTTTTTTATTGTTATTATTCTTTGGCCACACCACCTGGTGTGTGGGATCTTAGTTCCCTGACCAGGGATGGAACCTATGCCCCTTGCATTGGAAGCGTGGAGTCATAACCACTGGACCGCCAAGGAAGTCCTCTGACTCTATGATCTTGACTACTTTAGGGACCTCGTATAAGTGGAATTGGGCTTCCCTAGTGGCTCAGAAGTAAAGAATCCACCTGCAATGCACGAGTCACGAGAGACACTGGTTCAATCCCTGGGTCAGAAAGATCCCTTGGATAAGGGCATGGCAACCCAATCCAGCATGCTTGTTTGGAGAATCCCATGGACAGAGGAGCCTGGCGGGCTAGTCTGTGGGGTCACAAACAGTCAGACATGACCAAGTGACTAACACACACAAATGTAAGTGGAGTCATACGATTTTTGTCTTTGTGGTTGGCATATTTTACTTAGTATAATATTAGCAAAATGTTGTAGCAGGAGTCAGAATTCCTTATTAAGGCTGAATAATATTTCATTGTATGGATGAACCACATTTTGTTAATCACTCATCTGTCTATGGACATTTGGGTTGCCTTGAGTGAAAAAGTTGGCTTAAAGCTCAACGTTCAGAAAACAAAGATCATGGCATCTGGTCCTATCACTTCATGGGAAATAGATGGGGAAACAGTGGAAACAGTGTCAGACTTTATTTTTTTGGGCTCCAAAATCACTGCAGATGGTGACTGCAGCCATGAAATTAAAAGACGCTTACTCCTTGGAAGGAAAGTTATGACCAACCTAGATAGCATATTCAAAGCAGAGACGTTACTTTGCCAACAAAGGTCCATCTAGTCAAGGCTATGGTTTTTCCTGTGGTCATGTATGGATGTGAGAGTTGGACTGTGAAGAAGGCTGAGCGCCGAAGAGTTGATGCTTTTGAACTGTGGTGTTGGAGAAGACTCTTGAGAGTCCCTTGGACTTCAAGGAGATCCAACCAGTCCTTTCTGAAGGAGATCAGCCCTGGGATTTCTTTGCAGAGAATGATGCTGAAGCTGAAACTCCAGTACTTTGGCCACCTCATGCGAAGAGTTGACTCATTGGAAAAGACTCTGATGCTGGGAGGGATTGGGGGCAGGAGGAGAAGGGGACGACAGAGGATGAGATGGCTGGATGGCATCACTGACTCAATGGACATGAGTTTGAGTGAACTCCGGGAGTTGGTGATGGACAGGGAGGCCTGGTGTGCTGCGATTCATGGGGTCGCAAAGAGTCGGACACGACTGAGCGACTGAACTGAACTGAACCTCTTGGCTACTGGGAGTGATGCTGCTATGAACACAGGTGTACAAATATCTCTTCAAGTCCCTACTTTCAGTTCTTTGGGATACACACCCAGAAGTAGGATCGCTGGATCGTATGATAACTTGTACGTTTAGCTGTTTGAGGAGCCGCCATATTGTTGTCCACAGCAGTTGCACAATTTTACATGACTACCAGCAGAGCACAAGGGTTTCAAAGTATCTGCATCCTGTCCAACCTCTTATTTCCTGTTGTTTTTTTTCTTTCCTTTTCTTTTTTTTTTTATGTTGGCCATCTGACATCAAAATTCGTTGACAAACATCGTCTTATTTGGTGAGGTAAGAACATCCCAGGTGGAAGAAACAGCTTGAGTAGAGCAGGAGTCTGGAAGCTAGGTGGGGCTGAGGCAGAAACAAGTGACGTGTCTGGTTGAAGCACTGGAGTGTCATCAGAGCCAAGGCTGGAAATGTGGCTAGGTGAGGCTGACCTCAGAGAGCTTCTCAGAGGTCACAGGAGGAGCCTGGACATCACTTGGGAGACAAGGAGGAGCTCCTGCAGAGCTCTGAGCAGAAAGGGATAGGACCGCAGATGACAGCACTGATTAATCCTTGGGTGAGGGGCACAGGGTGGCCGGAGCGGAAGAGATAGGAAGTTGGGAAGCCAGATAAGAGAGGCTTAGAACATTCTGGAAGAGAAGAGAGGACACTGCTGAGAGACACCCACCACTGTCAACTCCCACCACTAGGAAGCCTCACGTGGACCCAAACCCAAGGCCAACGAAGCCCTTTACCTCCATCATCTCCACCTGGTGGGTACATGGTTACCCCCCAGTGGGTAGGTGAGGAGACAGAGACTCAGAGAGGGTACGTAACTTGCCCAAGTCCTCGAAGCTAATAAGCAGCAGAGCTGGGGCTCAAACTCCAATCTGTTTTCCATCATTCCTCAAGCATTTATCGAGCCACCTACTGTGTGCCAGGCCCCACACTGAGGGCCGTCTGACACTAAATCCATTGCTTTTACCAGCGAGGCTGCTGCTGCTGCTAAGTCGCTTCAGTCGTGTCCGACTCTGTGCGACTCCATAGACGGCAGCCCACCAGGCTCCCCTGTCCCTGGGATTCTCCAGGCAAGAACACTGGAGTGGGTTGCCATTTCCTTCTCCAGTGTGTGAAAGTGAAGTTGCTCAGTTGTGCCTGACTCTTAGTGACCCCATGGACTGCAGCCCACCAGGCTCCTCCGTCCATGGGATTTTCCAGGCAAGATTGCTGGAGTGGGGTGCCATTGCCTTCTCCACCAGCGAGGCTATACCAGCTCATATGGTGGTCAACCTCCAACCCATGATGCAGGAAGGTAACTCATGAGGGCATGGAGAAACAGAGAACAATTAGAAGTTGGAGAACGAGGCTAAACCATGTGGGCTATTTGATCACACACATTCAGACTCACCCAACACAGAATCTTCTGGGCCTGGAAAGGCTGATGCCCAACACAAGAGGGGAAGAGGGAAAGGAGAGTCCCAGGAAATTTCAGACCATCCGCAGCCCCCTCATTCAGCCAAGAACCTGATCGTCACCCAGTGATGGGAGTCCACAAAAAAAGGAGAGTTTGGGAAGGCCTCAGTCACAGGCAATTGCAATTTCTGGGGGTCAAAACTGACCACGTTTTGTTGGACGCGCATGTGGTTCAATCCAATACAAAACGATGTTGTGTCACTTGCACGGCTTTTCATTCCTTCACCCAACACTGGGTGGGGCCCTACCAAGTGCCAGCAGTGGGAACACAAGAACAAAGCACGTGTGGCTCCTGCCCCCATGAAGCTGTGGTCTGCTGCAGGTCACAGACGGAAAACACACAGGCACAAGCGTAACAGGTGATGGCCGCGTGTCACAGGGGGTTACCTGTCTGGGGGCTCGGGAACAGCTTCACCAATGAAGTGCAGTCCAAGCTGAGAACCACAGCATGAGCTGGAAATGCCCCAGCACAGGGGGTAGGAGGAAGGTGTCCCAGAAGAAGAAATCAAGGGCCAGAAGCCTTTAGAGGAAAAGACAGGGAAGTCTGGCCAGGATTTACTATGGGAGTAACAGGCTGCCAGATAAAGGGAGATCAGGGTTTTCATCTGTTTAGACTTTCAAAGGTCAAGCCAAATAGGGCTTACCATCAAAAACATTTTAACAGGCATAGGATCTTTGAAATGTTTCCTGCTGTGTTCTCCCTTTTGCTAATTCAGTATTTTTTCCCCTCTTCTCTCTCGAATTGCCACCACCATGAAACTTAAACCATGAGGCTTTTGTCCCATGACGGAATGTGGGATAACATCTGTAGCACAGAGAAAAAGATTTGTTGCCAGACAGTGCGGGCGAGTGGAAGGCCCTTTCAGGGCAGGAGGAGATGGTCGGAGGGTCCTAGGGCAGCAGAACGATTCAGGTAGGTTCAGGGGATGGGAAGCGCTTCCCTGGGGACGCAGACAGTAAAGAATCTGCCCGCAATGCACAGTGCGGGAGCTCTGAGTTAGATCCCTGGGGTGGGAAGATCCTCTTGGAGAAGGAAATGGCACCCCACTCCAGCACTCTTGCCTGGAAAATCCCATGGATGGAGGAGCCTGGCAGGCTACAGTCCACGGGGTCCCAAAGAGTCGGACACGACTGAGCGACTTCACTTTCACTTTTAGGGGATATGCAGAGACCCAAGGTAGTGCCTGTGTTCCCCGCCAGGGATGTGTCCGTGTTGGGCCTGATGCTACAGCCCACAGGGCCAGGCTGCAGGAGAGAGGAAACGGCTGTGGGTCCCCAGGAAGGTGAGACTGAGGACAGTCTCATAGTAGGAACCCTCCCTGCCACAGTGAGCGGAGGGAGCCCTGAGGATCCAGGGAGGCTATTACAATTGAATTGTGTTCCCCAGAAAGCTATGTTGAGGTCCTAACCACCCCAGCCCTGTACTTGTGAATGTGAATTATTTGAAATGAGCTCTTGAAAGACATCACCGAGTTAGGATGAGGATATTAGGATGGGCATCCTCATATGACCAACGTCCTTATGAGAAGAGGAGGAGACGCACGCAGAGATCGGAGTGATGTGGCCAGAAGCCTGGGGCTGCCAGCAGTGGGCAGAGGCGCGAAGGATCCTCCCGTAGAGGCTTCAGAGGAAACGTGGCACAGACAGCACCTTGATCTCAGACTCCTAGACTCCAGAATAAGTAAATATCTGCTGTTTGAAGCCACCCAGTTTGCAACAGCCCTAGTAAACCAACACGGAGGAGAAGAGGCTTGACTCAGAGAGGAGAAGTATGGTCCATAAAGTAAGGTCCACCGTCACCATCATCAGCAAGATGCCCAAAGACCAGTGCCTACCAAACCAGCCACACCTGAGCAGGTGCAGTGACAGCGAGCAGGACCAGACACTGCTTCCTCAGCCCCTCAGACCACAGAAGCTCCTGCAGCCAGATCCACCTCCGGGAAATGGCAAGGAGACACCCTGGGGGCAGAGGGACCGCCCTCACAAGGAGAAAGGGCTTTGAATTGACCAGACACTTCACTGAAAGAGGCTGTTTGACAAAGGAAGAGACTGACTTTGAGTTTTGTCACCCCACCTCCTCCACTGCCACAAAGTCAGCAGACAAGAGGACACAAGGGCAAAATGAGGTCAATGCTAGAAAAATCAAGATTTTCACACACCTTGATCCAAGAATGTACGTTTCACGCCACTACACTCGTTTTTACATATAGTGTCGATGGAATTGGGGCACCTCCTGAAGCCCGGGTAAAGCAGGGGCTCAGACAGGAAACAGAGGTAAATGAACGGGAACATATCCAGATCTGGTGACCCGATATATCATGAGGATGTTCATTGGAGCATGACTTATAAAAGCAAAATGTTGGAAGCAACCTAAATATCCAGCCATATGGGACTAAGTAAATAATTATAAGGGCCTACCATTGAAATCAAGCTATCCAAAACTGATTAATAATATGAAAGAAGATTGCAGTAAATGGTAAGTAATAATAATTTGTTTTTCATTCACTCAGTCGTGTCCAACTCTTTGCGACCCCATGGACTACGGCACGCCAGGCTTCCCTGTCCTTCACCATCTCCCGGAGTTTCCTCAAACTCATGTCCATTGAGTCGGTGATGCCATCTAACCATCTCATCCTGTCGTCCTCTTCTCTTATAATAATAATAATAGTATAATAAATACAAATCAGCTGAAAACTGTATCCAAAGTACGATTCCAATGTTCACGTGATGTCACTGTCTCAGGCTTTAACGAACAACGCCCAGAGTCCAGTGACAACACAGCCAAGGTTCATTGACCCTCATGGAACTATCAGGGGAGGGGGACCTCTATACTACTGGTCATTTGGGAACACAGGAGCCTTCTGACAATGGTCTAGCTGCCCTTTAGGGTCCTGGAGTCCGTCACCGAGTCCTTCCCACTTCCCATCCTGTGAGCAGCAAGAGGAGAAAGCAAGAAAGATCAGAAGAGCTTATGGGTCAGGCATGGGTGTGTGTGTGTGTGTGTGTGTGTGTGTGTGTGTGTGTGTGAGAGATCACTCCCTCCCACCTTCCATTGATCAGAACTCAATCACATGCCCACCTGCAGGGGAGGCTGGGAAATGTAGTCTAGTTGCCTGCCAGGAAGAGAAAGGAAACAGGATTTGCTGAACGCATTACATCTGCCTCTGTTAATATGCATTGAAAAAGCTACTGCAAAGAAATCACATTCTAACAGTGATTATTTCTGGGTGGTGAAATAAGAGCCATTTAAATTTTTTTTTCTTATTTATGTGACTTTGAATTTTCTAATTTTCTGAAATAAACAATCAGTACTTCTACAGACAGGACGAAAAAAATGTAATTTAATAATTGACAAAATTAAAGTCCCCAGGCTTCCTGTGAGATTTGGACAGACTTGTTCAGCAGTCAGGCTTCAGGTCAGACTTACAGGTTATATGACGCAAGGAGAGTTACATCACCTTCCTAAGTCCTAAAGTCTCCACATCTGTAAAATGGAAATTAAAAATATATGTCACATAGAGTTGATGGGAGAATTAAACGATAAGATGTATGAAATACCATTCGCGTGGTGCCTGGCGTGGGGTAAATCTGCAGCTAACGAATAGCAGCTGTTTTTCTTTCTGCACGCGCTCTACACTTCCCCGGGTCCACTCACTCCTCCTCTGCTTCCTTACTCCCCAGACCATGTCAGCATCACCTCCTCTCTGACTCTCTCACCTACAAGCCTGTTCTGTTTCAGATGGACATGATAAGAATATCCAGGGGGCTTCCCCAGTGGCTCAGTGGTAAAGAATCTGCCTGCCAATGCGGGAGACATGGGTTTGATCCCTGATCTGGAAAGATCCCACAGGCCGAGGGATCGCTAAGCCCCTGAGCCACAAATACTGAGCCTGTGCTCTAGAGCCCAGGAGCAGCAAATACTGAGCCCACGGACTACAACTACTGAAGCCCAGGGGACCTAGAGCCTGTGCTCTTCAACAAGAGAAGCCACCACAGTGAGAAGTCCCAGCACCACAGTGGAGGGTACCCCCTGCTTGCGCCACTAGAGAAAGCCTGCTCACAGCGGCAACAACCCAACACAGCCAAAAATAAATATTAATACAATTATTCTTTTAAAAAAGAATACCCAGGGACTGCCACCACCACCCCGACCCCTGGCACCTGTCCCCTCCTCCTTCCAGAGGTGCCCAGCCCTGCCCTGGTCACCAAATCCAACCCCCCTGTCCTCCGGACATGCCCCAGCCATGCCCCCTTTCCTCCGCCTTCATCCATTTCCCCTCCCTGCTGGATTATTCTCACTCGAATTCAGAGGAGCCAATAACTACTCTCATCTTTACAAAACCTCTGACTGCATGTCTCTCTCCAGCTATCACCCCATTTCTCAGCTCCCTTTTATTACAAAATTTATCAAAAGCGTTATCTGCCTGCTGTGCCTGCTGCTTCTCATCCCAGTCTCTCCAAACCTACTGCCAACAGGCTTCACTCCTCCCCCTCCACCAGTACTGGTCTGGTCCAGGTCACCAATGTCCCCCCCCTTGCTAACCCCCATGGCCTGTCTCCTTCCACCTCCTATTTGACCAGAAGGAGCCCTGGCGCAGACCATCACTCCCCCTCGGTATTAAAGGCACATTCTCCTGATTTCCCTCTGCCTCCCCACCACTCCTCAACTTTCTTTGCTGTTATATTCTTTGCCTCTTAATATTGGGATGACCCAGACTCAGTCTTCTGACCCCAATAATGGGTTGAATTGTGTCCCTCCCCCACCCCTCCCCACTCCACAAAATATGTGTTGGTGTGTATTAAAGTGAAAGTGTTATTTGCTCAGTCAGATTCGACTGTTTGCGACCCCATGAACTGTAGCCTGTCAGGCTCCTCTGTCCATGGAATCCTCCAGGCAAGAATACTGGAGTGGGTTTCCATTTCCTTCTCCAGGGGATCTTCCCCACCCAGGGATTGAACCCAAGTCTCTTGCATTGCAGGCAGATTCTTTACCATCTGAACCACCAGAAAAGCCCTTGTTGTTCTGTTGCTCAGTCGTTTCTGACTCTCTGCAACCCCATGGACTGCAGCACACCAGGCTTCCCTGTCCTTCGCCATCTCCTGGAGCTTGCTCAAACTCATGTCCATTGAGTCAGTGATGCCATCCAACCATCTCATCCTCTGTCATCCCGTTCTCTTCCTGCCTTCAATCTTTCCCAGCATGTTAACACTCTTAAAAAGGAAGGAGATCTGGACTCAGGCTACAACATGGACACACCCTGAGGACATGAAGCTAAGTGAAATAAGCCAGTTACAAGAGGACAAGTACTGTACAATTCTGCTTCTGTAAGGAACCTACAGCAGTCAGATTCATAGACACAGACAGAATAGTGGTTGCCAGGGATTGGGGGAGGGGACAATGGGGACAGAATTTCAGTTTTTGCAGAATGAAAAGAGTTCTGGGAATGGATGTTGGGACAGTTGCATAAAAACATGACTGTGCTTAAGGCCACAAAACCGTACACTTCATTTTAAAATTTTTGGCTGTGCTGGGTCTTCACCGCTGTGCGCGGGCTTTTCTCTCGCCGTGGCAAGCAGGGGCTATGCTCCAGTTGCGGGGTGTAGGCTTCTTGTTGCGGTGGCTTCTCCTGCTGTGGAGCACAGGCTCTAGAGTACATGGATTCCGAAGTCATGACACATGGGTTTCGTCACTCCCCAGCATGTGGGACCTTCCTGGACCAAGGACCAAACCAGTGTCCCCTGCATCGCAAGGTGGGTTCTTAACTACTGGACCTCCAGGAAACCCCAGAACTGTACACTTTAAACGGAGTATAATCTATAAAAATATTGAGTCATTATGCTGGTCACTAATATGATACCGTAAATCAATTACACATTAATTAAAAAAAAAAAGAAGTCTACACTTAAAAATGGTTAGGATGGTTAAGTTTCATGTCTTGTGTATTTTTCCACAATATACCAAAAAAGATAACCTAAAATATTTCTAATAGAATGCTTTTTAAAAGATATTTTGGAGACTTCCCTGATGGTCCAGGGGCTAACACTTTGTGCTCCCAGTGCTGAGGGCCCGGGTTCAATCCCTGGTCTGGGAACTAGAGCCCACACTAGAGCCACAACTAAGAGTTCAAATGGCGCAACTAAAGATTCCACATGTCACATCCAAGGCCCAGCGCAGCCAAATAAATATATATTTTTAAAAGATATTTGAAGTTCTACCCTCGCATTGTACCTCAGAATGTGACCTTGTTGGAAACAGGGTTGTGTCGGTGTCATCAGTCAAGATGAGGTCATGGAGGGCGGGCCTTTTCCAATTTGACTTGTGTCCTTACAAGAAGAGGACAGAGACACACCGTGAGAGATCAGATGACAGATGACAGTGGAGGCAGAGATCAGAGTGGTGCAGCTGCAAGCCAAGGACTGCCGGCCACCACCCAAAGCCAGAAGGAGGCAATGATGGATTCTATCCAGTCTCCAGGAGGTATGGCCATGCTGACACCTTGATCTCCAGAACTTTGAAAGAAGCACTTTCTACTGTTTTAGGCTACCAGCTTTGGCTTCCCAGGTGGCGCTAGCGGTAGAGAATCTACCTGCAAGGCACCCGGGTTCAATCCCTGGATTGGGAAGATCCCCTGGAGGAGGAAATGGCAATCCACTCCAGAATTCTTGCCTGGAGAATACCATGACAGAGAAGCCTGGTGGACTACAGTCCACGGGGTCACAAAGAGTCTGACCCAAGTGAACAACTAATACTTTCACTTTCACCAGCTCTGGTACTCTGTCACAGCAGTTCCCAGGAAACAATACAAGCTTCCCCTCTCCTCTCACTTCCTGGGTGGTCTCATCAGATCTGGGGCCTTCCAGCACCCCTCTGGAGCCCACATTCACATCTTCACCCAGCCCTCTGCATTGAACCTGGAGGCCTCTTGTCAACACCTACCTTGTGATCTAATCTGCATCTCAAATGTAAAATACTGGAAAAGAACTTCTGTTCTCCCCACCAGAACTTGCTTTCTCATCTCAGCTAATGGTTCTTTATCCACCAAGTAGCCCCGGGGACCCAAAACTCTGGGGTCAGCCTTGACCCAGCCTTCTCTCGAAAACCCTCTTCCATCAGCTAATGCTCCATCAGCCAAAGCCCCATGTGGCTGCCAAGCCCCCCACCCCGAAGGAGACCTCTCCTCCCTCATCTCTTGCAGTTGCTGCCCACCTCTTCCCATCCCCACTCCAGTCACATCAGCCATCACACAGCCAGTGAGTTCTTCTTTTCCTCTTCTTTTCTTTTCTTTCTTTCTTTCTTCTTCTTCTTCTTCTTTTTTTTTTTTTTTTTTTGCCACACAGCTTGTGGGATCTTAGTTCCCTGTCCCAGGGCCCCAGCATTGAGAGCGCTAACCACTGGACCACCAGGGAATTTCCACACAGCCCAGTTCTCGTTTTCTAAGTACTCTTGTGCTGAGCACTGTTGGTACCACCCAGTCCACCCCAGAGTCCCAAGGGTGCTCCAGCCCACCTGCCCTGCCCTGTGCATCTTCTGCCTTCCAGCCTGCAGCTGAAACCCCACCCTTCTTTTTTTCTTGACCTCAACATCCAGGGACCTAGGACTGTGGGGTTTCTGAGGAACCACCCCTGGGCCCAACCCTGTGAAGATGGTGGGAGGTACAGGAAAAACAAAGCCATCTCTGAGATCTTGAAACTCACATGTAGTTGTGAGTCCATACAAGTGAGTCCATGTACAGTTCATACAAGTGTTTTGTACCCAGAACCACCAGGAAACAACTCAAGCCAATGGCAGGAACCGGTCAGAATTCACCCTGGAGTGGCCAGAGTTCCTGCTTGCACTTCTGTCAGAGCCCAAGTCTGTTCCCAACCTTGGCCCACATGGCTGGCAGAGATTGGTACCCTGGATCCTAAAACTCTGACATCTTCCTCTTGCTGGGGATGAAACATTCTTGAAAAAATCAGAAGGTAAAAGTATAACTGGAGATCTGGCCCAGCCCTTCCAACTGGAGGATGGGCCAGACAGGGAGCACTGATTCTAAAGATGTCTAGGCTATGAATGAAACCCTAGAAAACCAGAACTGGAAAGAGCCCTGCACACCTACTCCCTCCCAACTTTTTTTTAAATTGGAGTTTAGTTGCTTTATACTGCCATATCAGTTTCTGCTGCACAGTAAAGTGAATCATCCGTGTGAAAATGTGGAAGTGTGTTAGTTGCTCAGTTGTGTTCGACTCTTTACAACCCCATGGACTGTAGCCCGCCAGACTCCTCTGTCCATGGACTTCTCCAGGCAAGAATACTGGAGTGGGAGCCATTCCCTTCTCGAGGGGGATCTTCCCAACCCAGAGGTCGAACCTGGGTCTCTCATACTGTGGGCAGATTCTTTACTGTCTGAGCTACCTGGGAATCATCCATATGTATACATATACACCCTCTTTTTTGAATTTCCTTTCCATGTAGGTTGCCACCAAGCGCCAATCCCATCTAACTTTATTGAGAAATGTGAGGCCCAGGGAGGGGAGGGGACCTCCCCAAGGTCACAGAGAAAATCAGTGTCAGGCTGACATAGGTCTTCTGGTCTCAGGGCCAGCCCTGTGTCCACTGAAGCACCCCAGCAGGACTCCAGAGGGAATTTTACCCTTGATGGTGGCCAAGGCCCTGTGCTAACATCCAACATCATCTCATCAAATTCTCCCACCACACTTGGGAGGACACTGTTATTGTCCCCAGTTGTCAGAATAGGAAGGTCAGTAACCGGAAACATTTGCTCAAGGTCTCATGGCAGACAGGAGGTGAGCCCATTTTAAGCCCGAACTCCTAACCCTTCCCTCACACTGCACCTAAGAACTAGAGGGCTGCTGTCTTTAAACACAGCCTCACCACTTCCGGTCGCTAAGCCTCAGTCTCCTCGTCGGCCAGGGAGGAGGCCACCTCTCTCCTGGAGGTTGTTTCAGGGTGAAGTAAGAACACATGTGGCCTGGCCCCGGGAGAGGCTTAAGAAACAACAAAGGTTCAGTGGGAAGCCGATCTTCAAAATTTCTGCGAATGTGAAGCGCTTTTCTTCCCTCTTTTGGGTCTGGTTTTTTTTTTTTTGCAATTTATTCACTGAAGTAAAATGTACATAACACAAGAAATGCCGTTTGAACCATCTTTAAGTGCACTGTTCAGTGGCCTTAAGTGCATTCCCACTGCTGGACAACCATCACCACCATCCACACGTAGAACTTTCTCATCTTCCCAAACTGAGACTCTGTCCCTGTCAAACGCTAACTCCCCATTCCTCTTCCTTTACTTTTGAAAATGAACCTCTTGCCTACATATCCTGGTCAAACAAGCCAGAGAGGGAAGAAGAGGACAATGGGCTGGCAGAAGCATGAGGAAAAGGAAACAGGAAGTGAATGCAAAGAAGAGGTCACAGGAAGTACATCCCGGAAGTTGCTCCCCGGTGTGGGGGGGTGGGTCAGGCCAATTCCACCCAAGGCTGAGCCAGCCATAGCTCCCTGCCCAAGGAGGGGGACTCCTCATTATTGACCACCCGTCCACTGGTTCCCACTATCCCCGCTCCAAACAGGGCCCTGGGGTGGCCAAGATGCTTTCCTGGCCCAAGCTTAACCTCCCAAGCTTCAGGTTCTCAGCTATTAAATGAGGCTGCAGACAAGGTTGGTCCCACCAAGGCTGTTGTCCGAATCAGTTGACAACACAGTTAAGTGCTTAGCAGATCCTGATGCAGAGCAGCGGGCAGTGTTGCCTGCCATTTTGTGCCTGTTATTATTACTCTATCCTGGCAGCCAGAATCCAAGCAAAAGTCCTCTCATATTAGGAAGGAAAGGGCTTTTCCATCCATTTTATCCTTTCCAGAATAGCCCAGCTGGTCTCCTCATACCCACCACCAAGCATCTGAACTGATTGTGGCCAACAGATGCTGGTGGATGCGGGCAAAAGAAGTGAGTGACATACAGTGCCCCTGGCAAGGGGCTCATCACAGGGGCCTCGCGGAGACACGAGGAGGCAGGGGTGAGATTTCTTAAAGTCGCCATGGTCGGTGCACATTTAGGTTCTGGGCAGGACAATGAAGCAGCCCCTTTACTCGACCTAGGGGTCAGAGGAGGTTTCCTGGGGGAGATAAATAAAGATGGGTGAACAATCCAGAAAGGCCAGGAGGTGTCAGATGCCCTGGGAAATAAAGAGAACCGGAAGTGATTTAGTATTACAGGAGCAAAGAGCAGTGAGGCAGAGAGAGTGAGGATGGGCCTGGGGGAGCCAACAGGGCCGAGTGGGTGGGGAAGGCAGGTGGAGGCCCTTTGTGCCCAAATACAGTTTGAACTCTCGCCTGCAGGTGACTGGGGCCACGGAGCTTGTTCTCTTTTTTTTTTTTAACTCTTGGCTGTCCTGGGTCTTTGATGCAGGTTTTTCTGTAGTTGCAGCAAGCATGGGCTTCTCATTGCAGAGGCTTCTCTTGTTGTGGAGCAGGGGCTGTAGGGCTCCCAGGCTTCAGTAGTTGCAGCTTCCCAGCTCCAGAGCAGGCTCAGTAGTTGTGGTGCATGGGCTTAGTTGCTCCTCAGCATGTGGGATCCTCCCAGATCAGGGGGTGAACCCATGTCTCCTGCATTGGCAGGTGAATTCTTTACCAAGGAACCACCAGGGAAGCCTGGGGCTTGTATCTTGAAGCACTCACCCTAGGGCCTGAGGACAGAGAAGGGGTGAGAAATAGGAAGATGATAGAAAGGGGGCCACTGTGAGTATCCTGCCAGAGATGGGGGCAGCCAGAAAGGGAAGAGAGAAGAAGAGCACTGCATGGAGGTTTGGAAGGTCCACTTGTCAGGACTAGTACGGTCAGCAGAATAATGCCCCCAAAGATGTCCACATCCTGATCCCCACACGGATGAATATTTTATGTTACTTGGCAGGGAGAATTAAGATTGCAGATAGAATTGAGATTGCTGATCACCTGGCTTTGAGATAAGATTATTCTGAATGATCTAGTTGGCCAGTGTGATGACAAGGGTTCTTACCCTGGAAGAGGGAAGAAGAGTCAGTCTCACAGTAAAGGAAGACCCAACTTCTGGGTCACAGGCCAAGCAACAAGGGCAGCTTGGAAATGGCAAGAAAACGATTCTCCCCCAGGGCCTCCAGAAGGAAAGCGGGCTGCCAGTACCTTGAGTTCAGCCCAGTGAGATTTGTGTCAGACTTCTGACCTATAGAACTGCAAGATGGTACATCTGTGTTGTTTTAATTGCTAAATTTGTGTTGAGTTGTTACAGCAGCAATCGGAAGCAGATACAACTGGTGATGGGAATGGGGGGTAGGGGAATATTAAGGGCATCTGGCCTGGAGACTGGAAAGATGGCAATGCTCCAACCAGGGCCATGAAGACAGGATGAGTATCTGTCTACTGCACTGACCTTAGTGGTCCAGCCCAGGTCCTGGCTAGGCACAGAGTCCAGGGACTCAGTGAAGAAATTGGGGGCAGGGGTTACATCATCACGACTGGAGATGTAGTAGCCCTTGTAGGATGGATGGATGACAAAACCCCCCACAATTCCTTGGGTTTCATTTTTCAAGCATCAAAACAACCATACTTAAGCTTCTGCTTCCCGAACAAGCCAGCGAAAGAGAATTGAAACTTCAAGGACTGAAGTCAAGGCGGGGTTAGAAGACCAGTGCATAAGTAAGGACCCTGTGGGCTCTCACGCCTTAAAAGATGCCCACGTACCAGATTTTTCTGGGAGGAAGGAGGGCAGGTGGGGCTGGCTGGAATCCTCTCCCCCAGCGCTTTCCGCATTAATTCTTTTTTGCTTTTTCTTTCCTCCAAAAATACAAAAAGGCGAAGGTGGAAGGCTCCTCCTCCTTTCAGGAGGAGCGTGGAGCTCACCCCCGCCGGATCCGACGGCCACGCTGGCCTCTCCGCAGGCTTCGTTCCCCGCCTTCCCCGGCCCTTTGTCTGGCTCCCGCGCTGCCGCGCACGTGGTCGCCTGTCAAATTCCGGGCGGCTCCGGGGGACACGTGTCGGGAAACCAACGCTCCACAGGCCCCACGTAACCATGGAAACAGTGGCCAATGGAAGTCACGCTCTGCCTGCGGGGGCGGAGCCAAGCTCTGCCAGCGCTAGAGGGGCGGGGCCAAACTGTCAGCGAACTGAGGGCGGGGCCCAAATCACCCGCGGCCTCACAGGATGCTCCCCAGGCCACGCTGTGCAGTTATCTGGACCAGGCAGCTTTGCTAACATTTGGGCAGAGTTTCCTTGACATTTCTGGGATTTTCTTTAAGTATAAAGTTAAGATTCTAGACCCCAGTAGATCTGGGTGGGTTCAGATACCACCAGCAACATTTACCAGCTGCGTGCCTTGCACAAGTGACTGAAACTTTCTGTGCTTCCATTTCTTCAGCTGGTAAATTGAATAATTATAAAGTTCCAGCAAGATAACAAGCAGTTCACCCAGGCGTGTCACCAGTAGGTGCTCAATAAACAGCAGTGATCCTTGTGACTCAGGTCCTTCTTCTGACCCTCCAGAAAGGAGGAAGAATTTAGGTGTGAAGAATCTGCTGGAGACCCAGGGTACTAACCTCCGACTCATTTGCCTAAGTCTGGTTCCACCACCAGTGTCAACATGCCTGTCAACAAAATGGGAAGATGGGCCTGGAGTGTGTCAGGGTTCCCATGGCAACGGGTGTGCTGCTGAGTTCCTGGAGGCAGACACAGCTGAGCACCTTCAGGTTCAGGGGCAGAAGGAAAGGAAGAGTCAATGCCAAGTGCTAGGGACAAGGAGACAGGGTTTAGGCACTGCTGCCAACCAGCCAGGTGACCCACACAGGCATTTTTACTTCTCTGGGCAAGCATTTTGTAGAACAGTGAGGACGATACCTGTAACCCTCCCAGTCAGTATTCTGGAGACTCTGAAATGAGGAAATGGATTCTCAAAAAAACCTCTGTTTGTTTCCAAGTAAGCCTGGAAGCAGAAACGGATGGTTGCCTGCTCTGGGAGACACCTCCCCTCTCTCCTAGCTTCCCCGGGGCTCAGCAAAGGGCCTAGGACAAACTCCCTGGTCAGGAGCTGCCTTTAGCTGGAAACTTTCTTTCACTTTTATGAAGAAGTGGAAATTGCAGTCCTTCATTCATTCCTTTGTTCGATCACCCAAGTTTTCTGCAGGTCTGCTGTGTGCCAAGCCCTGTGCTGTTTCCTGGGGCTAGAGCAGAGAACAAAACAACATCTCTGCTCTGAAAGAGGTCACCGTCTGGCTGGGGAGACACATTAAAGAAATAAACATGCAAACAAACACATGGCCACAAATATCCACAAATGTTCTCAAAGGAAACCCTGGGATTCATGAGCATGAAAGATATAAAAAACGAGACTGGGGGGAGAGGGCAGGCAGGGCAGGAAGTGACATTTCAGAGGGACTTGAGGACTGAGAAGGAGTCAGCCAGATGAGGAGGAGAGGAAAGGTATTTCAGGTGAGGGGAACAACATCTGGGTGCCTTGAGGGCAGAAGGAGCTCAAGGCATTCACGGAAAGAAGAGGTCTGTGTGACCCAGAGATCAGCGAGGGGAGGAGTCAGCAGATACCAGCTGAGTCAGGCAGGGTTGCAGTAAGGATCGTAATTTTGGAAAATGGGCTCTTGGGGACTTACATGAAAATATACATCCCTGTGTTTCAAAGTTATCCCCTGGATTGGGCTGGTGTTCATCTTGGTCTCACCTGCCTTCTACCTTTTCCAGTCTGAAGGCACTGGCTCATCCAGAATCAGGTGAGTTTCGTACTACTTGGCACAATCCACTGTCTACAGCAGAAAAGGAGACAAACATTTACTAAAAGGTTTTTAACCCAAAGGTTAGAATTAGGGTTAGGGTTAGGTTTCGGTTCAGGGTAGACTTGGTATTGGCTTTGGTCAGGAAAGGATTGAGGTTAGATCAGGGTTAGCATCGGCTTTGGGATTGGGATTGGCATTGGGATTAGGGCTGGTATTGGGGTAAGTGTTGTGTTTAAGGTTGGTATTGGGCTAGGGTTTGGATTGTAGACTTGAATTCCACTAAGTATACTTTTATCACCAGCACTCAACAGAATATCTGGGAGGTAGTAGGTGCCCAAAGGATATTTTTAATAAATTAATTACTGTGGTTTATTGTGAACCAGAAAGGCAAAGTGCCAGGCAATGCCACTTCCCTGGGTAGTCTATTTATTTGTCTGCACGTCGTGCTGAGTGTGAACAGACTGGTAAAACTCACCTGTGAGCTACGTTTACATTCATCTGTCTAGGACTGCATTAAAAGTCATACTGAAGGAGAAAACTAAAGGAGAGTAGTCTGGGCATGTCAACCCAGTGACCGAGGGAGAGAAGAGAGAGAGAGAGAGTGCACACAGAAGACCAAATGCTTCAAAGCAGTCCCGGTGTGGGGGCAGAGGTGGTTCCAGGCCGAGGTCACAGCAAGGCCAGTGGGAGGTCAAAGGATCAGGCTGTAATGCAGGGTTTGGATAAGGAGTCGGGGGAGGGAAAAGGTGAAGAGATAAGTGATAAAGTTGAAAAGGTGGGCAGCCCACAGATCATGGAAAGCCCAGTAAGCCATGTAATGTAACCCTAGTAACTGCTGGGCCCCACGTGGCCCCTTCCCTACAAAGTCTCATTAAAAGGAGTTTGGGGGACCTTCCTGACTATCCAGTCATCCTTAGTCAGAGAACTAAGAAGATCCTGTATCCCACATGCCTCAAGGTGTAGGGGGGACAAAAAAAAAAAACAACGGAGTTTGGGACAGCACCCACATATTATTTACAGGGATTTCCAATTTTTAAAAAATGTGTATTTGCTATTTTTGGTTGCACTGAGTCTTCATTGATGCACGTGGCCTCTCTGTAGTTGCAGAGCGTGGGGACAGCTCTTCACTGCAGCACGCGGGCTTCTCATTACGGTGGCTTCTCTTGTTGCAGAGCACAGGTTCTAGGCGCACAGGCTCAGGCGCTACAGCATGTGGGCTCAGTAATTGTGGCTCGCAGGCTCTAGAGCCCAGGCTCAGAAGTTATAACACACGGGCTTAGTTGCCCCGCGGCATGTGGAATCTTCCCAGACTAGGGATCGAAGCCATTTCCCCTGCATTGGCAGGGGACTCCTATCCACTGTACCACGAGGGAAGTCCCTTCGATATTTTTTGTCTTGCAAAGAAGATCAGGGAGGGTCCTGTTTCTACCCCTCAGCGACCATTTCCAATCCCCTCTCCTGACTCTGCGGGGCTCTCGTATCAAATTCTACTCCAGAACCCCTCGCTGGCAGCCCCAGAATGAACATGGCTCTCCTGCCTCTCTCTGCCCACTGAAGTCTTCATTTACAGCTCCACTCAGCCTCAGGAACTCCAGTCCCTTCCTGCGCTCTCTGCTTGGCAGAGCCCCCGGTAAAGAACAGCCCAAAACTGCCCCAGCAAGCGCGCCCCTCTGCTCTGCATTCCCCCTTCTGGAGAATCAGGCTGGGAAAGGGAGAGCTCTCTGCAGAGGGGAGAAGGAAGCGCTGAATGGGCAAGTTTAAGATCCTCTTTTACGAGGCCTAAGTGAGGGGGCAGGGAACATTGCCGTGTCTCGTCCCTGTCACAGTATAAAGATTACAGCATCTCCCATGGACACTGGGGGTAGGGGGGTTGTTGAGTTGGAGAGTGAAGCAGTCAGATCTGTGAGCTCCTTGGAAGCAGGGCTCCATGTGTTTGGTGGGTGATCGCCACCCCCCCACACACCAAGAAGATCCTGGTTCTATATGTGATGAATGAATGGATGGATGGATGGACAATGGATGACTGAAATTCACGAGCATTCTGAATTTTCACGCAGGCCTTAGAGACCCCAGGACGACTGCATCCTTTACACAGCCTCTGTAAATCCTCATTCCTCATCTTTGTGCCAACCAACCAGGGCCCTCGCAACAATGACCTCCAGACTCTAGAGGGACAAGGACCAGCCTCCCCCCTAAACACACACACACACACACACACACACACACAGTGGAGTATTTGGACAGACTCCATCAGTCTGCTAGGAATGGCCCAAGCTCCACTGGGCAAGACCCATGGTACAAGGGAAACCTCCTCGTGCTTTTGGCTCTGTCTACAATTCAGGTTTCTAGCAACACATAAAAATAACTTCAAGGACATCCTGGGGGGCGGGAGGAGGGAGACCTGGTCCCCTGGCTTCCAGAAGAACTAGATAAGTACAAGTTCCATCTCTCCTTTGTCCAAGGGCCCACGGCTGCCCGGATGACTCTGGACTTGAACCTGGGTTTGTATCTGTCTGTGAACCACAGGCCTAGACTTGCAAAGCTCCTTGGTGTTCAGCCGCCATCACCCAGCTTCAGGCAAAGAGAGGCAGATGTAAAAGTCATGCAGGGGAAAAAAAACGCCTGGAATCCCTCCCACTGCCGGCTCTGAGCACGACTCCTGCAGTGCATCATGGGAAGAGGCTGCAGAACAGGGCGGACCTGGGGAGCCGGCAGGAGAACCGGGGAGCCGTGCTGGGGAGGGGAAGCGAGGTGGGGGGTTTGCCGGCCTCTGCCTGGGCTCCAGTGCTTTGATTCCCCAAACAGGGATGATGTAAAACTGTGCCACAGATCACCTTTCAGGCCCTTCAGGGCCCATCCAAGGACAGGAGCAGCCCCCTGCCAGAGGCGGGAAGGAGAGGTGGTAGAAACACTTTAATGACAGGTACATCATGAGCACAGACTATTCCCGGAGCTGCGCATGTGTCATAGGAATCCTTACAACCCATGAAGGCCTCGTGGTTTGTCCCACCATACAGATGAGCAAAGTAAGGCTCAAGGCAGGAAATAACCAATTGCATGGCCAGCAGACCACATGCCCAGCGGACACAGAGGCAGGGTTTGCACCCAGAGGGAGGGATTCAGGAGCCTGTGTTCGTGCCTCTGCACTAAAGAGGGGGGCTGAGCGTGGATGTTTTCAGGGCTGGCGCCCATTTTCCTCCCTGCCTCCCGAAGGCCCCAAAATAGGCCTGCTTTCCTGATGAAGCTCTCCTCCCCTCAGCACCACAAATACCCACATTCCCAGGCTGAATCCAGGGTGGGGCCTTCAGGAGCTCGTGCCCAGCAGGACCTATTTCTGGCTGCATCCTCAACCAGCCACAAGCGACCTTCTGTGGCGGCCTCGGCCACAGCCCACAGCCGGGGCCCAGGTCCTGGTCAGGCCTCCAAAGGGCCCATTGTCCGGCTGCCTGGGCTGCCGAGCCTGGCTCCTGGACATCCGGAGCGGGGGGCAGAGGGTGACCTAGGGCAGGGTGGACTGAGGGGCCCGTGTAAGAGCTGCTGCCAGCTCAAAGGATGTCCCAGTGTCCACTGTGCCTGCTAGGGAAAGAAAACAGACTCCACCTCTAGACGGGCCTCAGGCTGCCTCAGACAGGCCCTGAGGTCTCACACACTCACGCACACACATACACCCCAAAGGTGAAAACTGCTGAGGCAGCCACCACGTGCTCAGAGAAGCAAGGAGGTGACAGGCAGGGTCTGGAGCTGAGTGGGTTCAGACTCAAATACTGGCTTCTCCAGTGCTGACCTGGGCAGGTCATACCACCCCTCTAAACCTCAGTCTCCTCATCTGTGAAATGGGACAGCTACCAACCCCATTTTATAGATGTGCAAACCCACCTTCAGAGGAGGGGCTTGCCTGATGCCACACAGGCAGGATCTTTTTCATAACATTAAAAAAAGTTTGGGGACTTCCCTGGTGGTCCAGTGGTTAAGAATCTGCCTGCCAAGGCAGGGAACACGAGTTTGATCTCGGCCCGGGAAGATCCCATGTGCTGCGGGACTACTAAGCCAGTGAGCTGCAACTACCGAACCTGTGCACCTAGAGCCTGTGCTCTGCGACAAGAGAAGCCACTGTGATGAGAGGCCCGCTCACCTCTGGAGAGTGGCTCCCACGCTTTGTCACTAGAGAAAGCCTGCACACAGCGACCAAGGCCATGGGCAACCAAAACTAAAACATAAATAATTTTTTAAAGTTTTTTTAGGAACGTTTCAAACATACACAAAAGTAAAAACAGCATAATAAATCCCCACAGACCATCATTCAGATTCAAAGATTACTGAGATTTTACCTGCTTTATTTGTCCCTTTCCATTATTTTGTTGCCGTGAAAGGGAATATAAAGCCAAATCCAGGAGGAGTTCCCTTGACATCCAGTGGTTAGAACTCTGTGCTTCTACTGCAGGGCACACAGGTTCAATCCCTAGTTGGGGAAATACGATCCTGTACGCTGCACGGTGCAGCTGTATAAATAGAGAAAGCCAATCCTGGACACAACATCTCATCCCAACATACTTCCGTATTCCTCTAATATAAGGACATAATATCAATAGCATTCATTGTCACACCTAGCAAAATTAACAGCAATCCCACGGCATCATCTAATATCCAGTGCATGATCGAGTTATCCTGATACTCTCATCAACATGGTTTTCCAGGTGATTTGTTTGAGTTAGGATCCTCGGAAGGTCTACACATAGCATTCAATTGTAGCGTCTTGTTTATTTTTTTAAAATGTTTTTCCACGCGATTGACTTATTGAAGAAACTGAGCCCATTGTCCTGTGAAATGTCCACAGCCTGGTTGTCTGTTTGCTTCCTCAGTGGCAACCCACTCCAGGAACGGCGGAGCCTGGTGGGCTGCCATCGATGGGGTCGCACAGAGTCGGACACGACTGAAGCGACTTAGCAGCAGCAGCAGCAATGTCACTTAACCTTTCTCTATCCCTATATTTCCAGTGAAATTGAGCCCCTCCCCTTTTAAATAACCATTTTGTTGAGATATAATTCACATATCACACGTATCACTCTTTCAAAGTGTACAGTTCAATGCTTTTTAGTACATTCACAGAGTTGTGCAACCATTACTCTTGTCCAACTTCAAAATGTTCTCATCATCCCAAAAAGAAACTCCAAAGCCATTAGCAGTCGCTCCCCACTCTGCCCTGCTGCCAGCCCCGGCAACCACTGATCTACTTTCCTCTCTATGGATTTGCCCACGCTGGACATTTAGTATAAATGGAATCACACAATATGTGGTCTTTTGTGACAGGTAGCTTTTATTTAGCATGACACTGGGTTGGCCAAACTTTGTTCAGATTTGCCCGTAAGAGCTTATGGAAAAACCCAAATGAATTTTTTGGCCAACCCGATATGTTCATCCATGTATTATCATGTTTGAGTACCTTGTTCCTTTTTATTGCCAAATCACATTCCGTTGTATAAATATACCATATGCTGTTTATCCATCCATTGCTCGTGGACATTAAAGTTGTCTCTACTTCTTGCCTCTTATAAATAATGAACATAGAAATATAATATGTTAATATAAATATAAAATAAAATATCTTTTCACATGTGTGTACATGTGTTTGTGCAAATATCTATTTTCAATTCTCTTGGGTGTGTATACATAGGAATGGATGCCAGGTCTTATGTAATTCTGTCTTTAGCATTTTGAGGAATCATCTAGCTGTTTTCCAAAGTAACCGAACCATTTTACACCACCACCAGCAACGTGTGAGGGTTCCATCTTCTCTGCATCCTTACCAGTGCTTGTAAGGGTCTATCTTTTTTATATGAGTCATCCTAGAGAGAGTGAGAAGGCAGTGGCACCCAACTCCAGTACTCTTGCCTGGAAAATCCCATGGACGGAGGAGCCTGGGGGGCCGCAGTCCATGGGGTCGCCAAGAGTCGGACAGGACTGAGCGACTTCACTTTCACTTTTCACTTTCATGCATTGGAGAAGGAAATGGCAACCCAATCGTGTTCTTGCCTGGAGAATCCCCGGGACGGGGGAGCCTGGTGGTATGCTATCTATGGGGTCGCTCAGAGTCGGACACGACTGAAGCGACTTAGCAGCAGCAGCAGAGAGAGTGAAGTTGTCTCTCGTTGCACTTTTGATTTGTGTTTCCCTAATGGCAAGTGGTGTTGAGCATCTTTTCATGGGCTTATTGCAATTTGTATGTCTTCCTTGGGATTTTTCATTTGGATTATTTGTCTTGTAAATAATTCTCTGTATAGACAAGATCCTGATCAGATACATGATTTATATTTTTTTTCTCCCATTATATGGATTGTCTTTTCACTTTCTTGCCATTTTAAGGCACAAGGCTTTACAATTTTCATGAAGCCCTATTTACCTGTCTGTTTTGTACCCTTGTGGGTTTTGTGTTGCCTGACTCCCAGTTCTACCCCATCAGTCTATAGTCTAGCCTTATGCCAGTGCCACACAGTCTCAATTCCTGTAACTGTGCAGTAAGCTTGAAACTAGAAGGTGTGAGTTCTCCAATTCTGCTTTTCTGAAATTGTTTGAAGATTTTAGGTTTCTCGTGAACATTAACTCCTTTGTTTTATTCTAAGGGTTTATAGCTCCCACTGTTATATTTAGGACTATGATCCATTTTGTGTTACCTTTTGTACATGATGGGAGGTGGGGATCTGACCTTACTCTTTGGGTGTGTGATTCCAATTGTCACTACCATTTTTTTTAAAGATTATTTGATGTGGACCATTTTTTAAAGTCTTTGTTGCATTTATTATGACATTGCTTATACTTTATGCTTTGTTTTTTTGACTCCAAGGCATGTGGGATCTTAGCTCCCCAGTCAGAGATCAATCCTGCACTCCCTGCATTGGAAGGTAAGGTCTCAAACACTGAACCATCAGGGAAGTCCCACCATTTCTTAAAAAGACTCTTCTCTCCCCATCGAATGATCTTGGCACCCAGGTCAAAAATCAGTTGAACATACATATATGGATTTATTTCTGGACTCCCAATTCTACCCAATCAATCTATAGTCTAGCTTTATGCCAGTGTCACACAGTCTCAAGTCCTATAACTGTGCAATAAGTTTGAAATTAGAAGGTGTGAGTTCTCCAATTCTGTTCTTCTTTTCCAAAATTGTTTGAAGATTTTAGGTCTTTCATATTTCTATGTACATTTTAGCATCAATTTGTACAAAAATGCCAACTGAATTTTGATAGAGACTGCATTAAATCTATAGATTGATTTGGTTGATGTTGCTCAGTTCAGTTCAGTCACTCAGTCGTGTCTGACTCTTTGTGACCCCATGGACTGCAGCATGCCAGGCTTCCCTGTCCATCACCAACTCCCGAAGCTTGCTCAAACTCATGTCCATCGAGTCAGTGATGCCATCCAACCATGGTGCTGCTATCTTAACCATATTAAGTCTTCTAATCCATAAACATAGGATGTTTTTCCATTTAGGCCTGTCTTTCCATTTGTTTAGGTCTTCTTTCAATTCCTTTCAGCAATGTTTTATAGTTTTCACCATGCAAAATTTACAGTTCTTTTGTTAAACTTATTCCCAAGTATTTTATTCTTTCAGATACAAATGTAAATGGAATTATTTACTTATTTCATTTTACAGTGTTCATTGCTAGTATATAGAACTTGGTTTTTTATTTTGACCTTGTATCCTGAAACCTTTGTGACTCATATATTTGTTCTAATATATATTTTCAGTGAATTCCTTACAGTTTTCTATACATAAGATCATGTCACCTGCAAATAAAGATAGTTTTACTTTTTTCCTTCCTCATCCTGATGACATTTATTTCTTTTTCTTGCCCAATTGTGCTGGCTAGAATTTCCAGTACAATATTGAACAGGAGTTGGGAGACTGAGAATGCCTCTCTTGTTCCTGATTTGGTGAAAGCTTTCGGTCTTTCACCATTAAGCGTGATGTTAGCTGCAGGTTTTTCATAGATGCACTTAGAATTTTAATCCAGATGTGAGGGATTCTAAAGCCTTGACTTTTATCCTAGCCCTAGGATATAAGAGCAGTGACCTGGTCAGGATGGTCAGCAAGGAAGAGGCTCAAAGAGTTGTCAACATTCAAGATGGAAGTGAAGGGTCTGGGTGACTTGGGAGGAGTTGGATCCAGCAGGGAACACCAAGTCCCACTGCCAGTGGGCCCTGTCCCCATCATCCCTGTAGTCTTACAGGCAGAACAAATATGAGAAACCCAGAATCAGAGTTCTGAGGCCCTCATCAATGTTCATTTCCTTGCAATTTTAGCGCAGATCCTCTTACCTCCCAAGTTGTTCTGAGACAGAATGTCCGTGGAAAAAGCAAGTGGGAACAGCTGCCATCGGCACAGGTAGGGAGGGAGAAGGTGGGGAAAATAGGCAGCCAGGTGGAAAGGTTGAGAGACTTGGGAGCTGGACTTCTGGGTTCAAGACTGGCCGTCCTCCACACGGTGCACCAAGGAAACAACCGTGGCCAAGTCATTTCAGCTCCCAGAGTATGAGTTTTCTGTCTTTAAAATAGGGATGGTCGTTTAAAAGTCTAGAAATAACCAGCACTGGAGAGGGTGTGGAGAAAAGGGAACCTTCCTCCACTGTTGGTAGGAATGTAAATTGAAGCAGCCCCTATGGAGAACAGACTGGAGTTTCCTCACAAAACTAAAAATAGAGTTGCCATATAAGCTTGCAATCTCACTCTTAGACATACATCCAGAGAAAACTAAAATTTGAAAAGAAACATTCATCCCAGTGTCCGTAGCAGATTATTTACAATAGCCAAGACATGGAAGAACCTAAATGTCTGTTGATATCACAAGATGAATGAATAAAGAAGATGTTTATATATATATACACACACACATACAATGGAATATTAGCCAGCCATTAAAAAGAATGAAACAATGCCATTTACAGAAACATGGATGGACCTAGAGAATATGAAGTAAGTCAGAAGGAGAAAGATACATACCGTATGATATCGCTTACATGTAGAATCTAAAGTATGATACCAATGGACTTATCTAAGAAACACAAACAGACTCACAGAGGTAGAAAACAATGTTCAGGATTTCTCCAGTGGTCTGTGGTTAAGATGCCGCACTTCCAGTGCAGGGGGCATGGGTTTGATCCCTGGTCATCTTCCCTGGTGGTTCAGAACCAGGAACCTGAACGCGGGAGACCTGGGTTCGATCCCTGGGTCAGGAAGATCCCCTGGAGAAGGAAATGGCAACCACTCCAGTATTCTTGCCTAGAGAATCCCATGGACGGAGAAGCCTGGTAGGCTACAGTCCACGGGGTTGCAAAGAGTTGGACACTACTGAGCGACTTCACTTACTTACTTACTGGGAACTAAGATCCTATTAATACATGCCTCATGGTGTAGTAAAAAAAATAAATAAATAAAAGAATAAATTAGGGTTACCAAAGGGGAAAAGGATAGGGGAAGAATAAAGTATGAATTTGGAGTTAGCAGATACAAGCTACTATATATAAAATAGATAAACAGCAAGGTCCTACTATAGAGCACAGGGAAGTATATTCAATATCCTGTAATAAACCATAATGGAAAAGAGTATGAAAAAGAATATATATATATGTGTGTGTGTGTGTATATATATATATATATATATATATATGTATGTATTTCTGACTCACTTTGCTATTATACACCAGAAACTAACACAACATTATAAATAAATCAACTCTACTTCAATTTAAAAATCAAAAAATAAAATAAAACCCCTGCTTTGGGGGAAAGAATTCCATGGAAGAGAAAAAAATAAGCCAAGTGAAATAGGGATATGACAAAATCCACCTCTCAGGGCCACTGTGAGGATGACTTGGGGTAATACTAGTAAGGTGTTCAGCACAGCTTAAAGCACATTCTTGGTGTCCCATAATTCTGGTTATTATTGCCTTTATTATTGTCATTTTTACTCTTACCTCCCTCTATAGTATTGCTGCTGGAATGATGGTGGCTGATCCAACATGCTCAGGAGAGGAATAGCCTTCCTGAACGTTCAGCCCCTGTTTGGTGTTCAGCCCTTGTTTGGGCCAGTGGCCCCAGTGGCCCCAGGTCTCCCCCATTCCTATGCACACTGCACCCCATATGGGGTCCAACTTGAGAGAGGAAGCTTCTTCCACCAGAGCAAGAGCTCAGAAGGCTCCCCAAGGTCTTTGTAAGGCTCTATAACCAGGCACTCCAGAGATGTTGCCTCATGGACTGCTCACCCCATTTTACAAAAGGGAAAACTGAGACTCAGAGAAGTTGAGCAATCATCTAAGATCCCCTAGCTAGAAAGAGTCAGAGACAAGATCTGATCATAGGTGGTTGCCCTCACCTACTGGGCTACACCCCTTTTCTCAGCCATTGGCCAAACTGGAAAGTTCAAGAAGTCACCTTGAGACAAGGAGGAAGGGGCCCAGTTAGAGGTCCCAGAGCGGTCCATGACAAGACAGCAAAGCAGAGCCCACGTCAGCAATGCAGAGTGATGTACTGGGCCCCAAGGATCTATCATTCTGACCCCAAGTGCCCACAGAGACCCTGCCCTGGTTAGCTGTCAGGGGCTGAGGGTCCATCTGGGTACCTCTGGGGGCCTCTGCATGCGTGGTATGTCAACTTCTGTCATGCCCGACTCTTTGAGACCCTGTGGACATTAGCCTGCCGGGCTCCTCTGTCCATGGGATTCCCCGGGCAAGAATACTGGCATGGGTTGCCATTCCCTTCTCCAGGGGATTTTCCCAACCTAGGGATCGAATCCACCTCTCTTATGTGTCCAAGTCTGCCTGGCGGGTTCTTTACCACTAGTGCCACCTGGTAGAGCCCCTGGGTGTCCCTACTATTCTGTAATCAACCCAAGACCCATGGAGCTTCCAGACAACTTGCTGTTACTTCCTGTCAGCTGACAGCACGCCTGTCAACCCCATCCTTCAGCTGACTTTCGGAGCCAAAATGCAGGTGGTTTTTTATTTTAGAACATTGATGAAGGGATGGCCATTTACTTATTTATTGGCTGTGCTGGGTCTTTGTTGCTGTGGGCTGGCTTTTCCTAGTTGTGGTGAGCAGGGGCTACTCCTTGTTGCAAGGCACGGGCTCTCATGGTGGTGGTTTCTCTTGCTGTGGGGCCCAGGCTGCAGTAGTCGCCACATGCAGGCTCAGCAGTTGGGGCGCTCGGGCTTAGTTGCTCCACGGCATGTGGGATCTTCCGGGACTGAACCCGTGTTCCCTGCGTTGGCAGGCAGATTCGTATCCACTGCACCACCAGGGAAGTCCCCAAAATGCAGATGTTAACATTCCTTATGATAAACTCCCTCGGCAAGTTGTAGACACCAGAGAAATCAAGAAATCATTGTGGATCTTAATTCTGCCCCAACAGGAACCAGCACCTCCCCCAGCTTTGGGCCCTGCAGAGCTGGGAACCCTCCCAAGGCCCTCTCCCTTCTGCTCATTTGCGATGGAGGCTATTTACTTCCTGGGTCTTTCACGACCCATTCTTCACCCACAAAGTCACTCACCTCTGAAGACGGGGGGTGGGTGTTCCTAGGCAACAAAAACCATCACTGAGCACAAGGACTCTAACCCTGTTTCTCTGTCTTGTAAATCTCTCATTCAATCAGTCTGCAGATTAACTGTGAAGCTGTACCAGGCGTGGTGGGAACTTGAGGCTCAGACTCCCAAGCCAGGGGAGGGACATGAGCCACCATCTTTAGCCCCTGCTCCTGCCAAGAGCCACGTGCCTCATGCTTTCAGGCACCAGCCCCTGAAAAGCCCAAGAACAATGCCAGGAAGTATGTGTTATCACTATTTCATGGACGAATGTGTCACTTTACCCTGAAAATATATGCCTTGAACAGCTGCTAAGTGCTTGACTTGTGCAAGGGGGCGGGTGCACAGTGATGGCAAAGACTCCCTAAGCCCCCTCCCTGCTTCCTTCAAAGATGGTCCCCAGTAGGAGAGGCAGACTCTGAACAAGAGAAGCAAACAAGGAAGGGAAGAAAGGCAGGCGGCAGAATGCAGTAAACACCGTGGGTGACAAGACTTTGGGAAAGCAACTCGGGAGACCTACTTTAAGTATGCTGATCGGGGAAGGGACTATCTGAGGAGGCAACATTCGAACCACTCCAGTCTCGTCTCCTTCCTTTCCGGAGCTTCGGGCCATGTCCACCCCCGGCAAGGATGCTGGGCCAGCTGAAGAGGCAGGCAGCCCTGTCCTCATCCTCTCCTTCCTCCCGCTTCCCCCATGGCGGGGGAGGTGGGAGGAAATATCACATCCTCCACCAACGAGCTGTGTGACCTTGGGCAGTCACTGTGCCTCTCTGGGCTTGTGTCCATGAAATGATCCGCCCCATCCTGTCCTCCACAACTGAGGTCAGATATGAGAATGTGAGGGAGCATTTCATCTGTTTTTTTTTTTTTTTTAATTATTTTTTCCTGGTCCAGCTCACAGGGTTTGGCTTTGTCCCTAGCCATTGGCTCCTGGCTGTAGAAAGGGCATCAGCTCAGGGGAGGGGGATCTTGTCACGCCCCTCACTTGGCGTCCAGCTCTGTCCGCCTTCATCTGGTTTAAAGCATTTTGCAAGGTGCAGGGGAAACAGGCTTCTTCATTGCCCCCAAGCTCTTACTAATGGGGCACATGTGGGCCTTCGGGATCTTGCAGTGCCTAGCGGAGGCCCCGTCATGTGCTCCTCTTGCTGAAGGGGATCTGAGGCTTGATGGCAACATGGTCAGCCTGAAGTCTCCCAAAATTAGATAGTGAGAATACTCCCTAGTAATACTCGTGGCAGACACTATTGAGCACTTTCTGTGTCCAGGTCAATACCAAGGGTCTTGATTGTCACAGTTCGTCCCCACAGCCGTCCTGCCCGGAAAGCTTTACGGCCGTTAGCTCTGTTTTATGGGAAGGTGGGCAGCCAGCAACTGTTCACAACCCTCAATTTAGACCCAGAAAAAGGCAGGAAGGCCCTGGCCTGGATTTAAGACAAATGGGAAGTCATTCACTCATCCAACCCCGACAGATCCCGCCACATGCCAGACACGTTCTAGGCACCAACGAACCAGAGACAGAAATGCGGGTCCTCGTGGGGCTTACGTCCTAGCAGAAGACGACAGTGAGTGAGGGGAAATGTGCTGCGTTAGATGCCAGGGAGGACAAGTCCCCAGACCCTCTTGCTCCAAGCACCATGCTGTTGGGACAGCAAGTCTATGCTTTGCAGCCATTGCTGCTGGGAGGTGGGGTCACCTGCATCTCTGGCTGCGTCACCGGCATCTTTCCCTTCCTCATGAGTGTCTGAATCGCGAGACAGCAGACAGTCTGAGGCAGGAACTTCATTCGAAGTGCACTGCCAGGTGGAGCAGGCCGGAGGGACCGAACGTGGGCCTCGGAGTCCTCCCGCAAGCCCGGGGCCGCACCTCCCTCATCACGGAGTAAGCATGTGATTAAGTAATCTTATTACGGGAGTCCCACGTGATCAGACGCCAGGCAACACTTCGAATTGAAATTAATTCCAAGGTTCAGCCAAGTCCCTGGGTGTCTTCCTTTCAGGGAGGCTGTTGAGCAGGAAATGAGGTCTGCATGTTCCCAAGATCCCAAGGAACCAGCCCAGAGGGCTGAGGCTGCTAGAGGCTGGGACTGGGGAGGGGGTTCAACTGGTCGTCACTCACCCCTAAATCCCAGCCACCTTCATGGACAAGGGGTGTCTACAGGAATGCCCCACACATGTCTTGATCAAAACCAGGTTCCTGGGACTTCCTTGGCGGTTCAGTGGTTAAAGTTCCATCCTTCCACTTTAGGGGTCAGGGGTTCAATCCCTGATCGGGGAATTAAGATCCTGCATGGCATATGGCAAGGCCAAAAAACAGAAAAAATAAAAAACCAGATCCTTTGTTGCACCCTCTTCAGAGAGGTTCCTCCTCCAAGGGCCCCTCACTCCACAAATGACCCCATCGTCCTGTCAGCCATCCTCTCGAAGCTCTGAGTATCCCCATCCCACGGCCTCATGTCCAACCTGTTGCCAGGTCTGCCCGACTTCTAGAGGCATCTCAAATGCCTTCTTCTGTCTCCATCCCTCCAGCCTCCTCCTCGCCCCCAGCCTCATCACCTCGAGCCTCCTCACGACACTGGCTTCCTGGCTGTGGACTCTTCTGGCGCTCCTGCTGCACAGGAAGTGATCCCCCTCCTGCCCTGAACACCAGGTCCCGAGTAGTTGCTGGGGAGACCCTAGCCCCTGCTCAGCAGCCTCCGAGGACATGATACCAGGGGGAAGAGGGCAGGTCCACCCAGGGCCTCTGTCAAGCGGGCGTCTCGGGCTGTGAAGGCTGAGTCTAGTGAAATGACCTGCTGTGTGAGCTTCAGGAGTCACTGTCCCTCTCTGGCCTTGAGTCTCCTCATCTCTAAAATGATCAGCCCACCCTGTTCTCTGTCACTGAGACCCACAGGGGAATGAAAGGGAAGCATTTTATATATCTTCAAGCTTATACCAGTGTCTGGGAATGTCACCATCACTCCTGAAAATCCCAGGAGGCGAACATGTGTCTCCACCCGACATTGCCCCCCGAGTCCCACCAGCCTCCTCCAAGTCACAGTTAGGAGTCAGAGGAGATGGGAACCACCAAGAGACCAAGCAAACAGCTTCTGTAAGAAGCAAGGAAGAAACAAGAGAATGGGACCTTGCAGGTCTCACTCATTACCGCACCCCCAGCACAGGGCCTGGCACACAGGAGGTGCTCAATCAGTGCTCCAAATGAACAGTGAGGCCCCACCCCACCTAGCTGCTCCTCACACCAGGGAGGATGATGCCAGCGAAGACCTGCATGGACCAGGGCGGTCAGAATGAGCTTCCCGAGGGGCAGAGCCTGGCCTCACAAGACTCGGCAGATGTGACTAGTCAGAGGAAGGGAAAGGTCGTTCTGGAAAGGCAGAGGGACAGGGAGGGCGGGACAAGGTCACTGAAGGACAGTGGCTAGAATCTAGTGGGAATGCCCCATCCGCCCGGCCCTGCATCACTGCTCTGCGATAAATGATACCGACTGGGGAAAGTCCCACAGCCAGGGATTCTAACCCACATCAGAGACCCAGAGTCCTTGGACGTCATCGCTGAACTGGACGCCTCCCTGCTTGACTTTCTCCTCGAAGCAGGCCTTGGAATTTGTGTGCATAGGAAAAGACTTTATAAGAAATAGGGTTTCCCATAGTTTGAATTAAAACTGTCCCCTCTGATATATTCTCCTATTTCTGGGATTTATAGTTCCACTTCTTGACTTAAGGGCCAGGGAGAGGATATGAACTTCAAGGAAAGTGTGTGTTAGAAGGAACCTGAAGTCACTCTGGGCAAAGAATCAAGCAGGTAATATAGAGGGAGAAAAAAGAAGGGATACCTTCTAGCAGGCAATACCAGTTCAGTTGCAGGGTATGGGATGGGTCCCCAAAGAGCCAGAATGATTGACAATGTCAGGGGAAAAGTGAGATGTCATCCAGCCATTTATCCATCTATACATCCTTCATTTATTCCAGATTATTAATTAAGCCCATAGTCTAGTGGAGTGACAGACAGAGAAGTATGTAATTATAGTCAGTGTTATCATGGGGGGGTACAGGGTACTATGGGAGCCCAGAGGGGACGCCTAACATAGAAAGAGGTTGGAGTGGTGAAGTCAAGGAAGGCTTCCTGGAAGAGGTGATGCCTAGCCTGATACTTAGAGGGCAAACAGGACTTGGTCCACAGGTTGAAGGAACCAAACAGCACCTGCCGACACTCAGAGGTGCGTGACTTTCAGGGACCAGAACAGCTCCATGTGACTGAAGCAGAGAACACCAGAGAGGAGGAGTGAGAGGTGAGTTTACAGAGGAGGATGACCAAGGCCAGATCTGCCTGGACCTTGGGAGAGCATTGAAGACTATAGTCTTCACTGGAGAGCAGTGGGAGCCTGTCTAGACTTCTAAATACAGGAGAGATGTGGCCAGATTTCCTGTTTAGAAAAATAACTCAGTGGGGACTGGGTCATTTTGACCAGGCTTCTAATTGAAGATAACTTAAAAAGCTGAAGTATCTATACTCAATGTAGAGATAGAGATGCGTGCATGTGTGTGTGCCCAGTTGCTTCAGTCATGTCTTACTCTTTGCAACTCTATGGATTGTAGCCCACCAGGCTCCTCCGCCCATGGGATTCTCTAGGCAAGAATACTGGAGTGGGTTGCCATGCCTTCCTCCAAGTGATCTTCCTCACCCAGGGATCGAACCCACGTCTCCTGCATTGCAGGCAGATTCTTTACCACTGAGCCAATGGAGAAGCCCAGAGATAGAGATCTATATTTCCAAAAGCATTAAAAGTTTACAAGAGAGTAAAAAATTTTCAAACCGTACCTGAAGATCAAGTAGGAACCCAGAGAAGAGAATGTACATGGAGACCATTCTTGCCTAAAGAGCTTTTCCAAGCCCAGAGGCATATTCCCTTTGCCATTTGTGAAGAACTAGGTTCAGTTCAGTTCAGTCCAGTCACTCAGTTGTGTCCGAGTCTTTGCAACTCCATGGACTACAGCGTGCCAGGCCTCCCTGACCATCACCAACTCCCAGAGTTTACTCAAACTCATGTCCATCGAGCCAGTGATGCCATCCAAACATCTCATCCTCTGTCATCCCCTTCTCCTGTCACCTTCAATCTTTCCCAGCATCAGGGTTTTTTCAAATGAGTCACCTCTTCACATCAGGTGGCCAAAGTATTGGAGTTTCAGTTTCAACATCAGTCCTTCCAATGAACACCCAGAACTGATCTCCTTTAGGATGGACTGGTTGGATCTCCTTGCAGTCCAAGGGACTCTCAAGAGTCTTCTCCAACACCACAGTTCAAAAGCATCAATTCTTCAGCACTCAGCTTTCTTTATAGTCCAACTCTCACATCCCTACATGAATGCTGGAAAAACCATAGCCTTGACTAGACAGACCTTTGTTGGCAAAGTAACATCTCTGCTTTTTAATATGCTATCTAGGTTGGTCATAACTTTGCTTCCAAGCAGTAAGCATCTTTTAATTTCATGGCTGCAATCACCATCTGCAGTGATTTTGAAGCCCCAAAAAATAAAGTCTTCCACTGTTTCCACTGTTTCTCCATCAATTTGCCATGAAGTGATAGGACTGGATGCCATGATCTTTGTTTTCTGAATGTTGAGCTCTAAGCCAACTTTTTCACTCTCCTCTTTCACTTTCATCAAGAGGCTCTTTAGTTCTTCTTCACTTTCTGCCATAAGGGTGGTGTCATCTGCATATGTGAGATTATTGATATTTCTCCTGGAAATCTTGATTCCAGCTTGTGCTTCCTCCAGCCCAGCATTTCTCATGATGTACTCTGCATAGAAGTTAAATAAGCAGGGTGACAATATACAGCCTTGACATACTCTTTGATGTACCATGACGAAGTGCATGGCAGAAGCAGCCAAAATTCTCTCTGGAAGAAGGTAACTTCATCCCATGCCTTAGATTTCCTTGCACTCAAGTTCTCAAATACTATGACCAGTGTACAAAGAAAACTGGAACACAAAGAAGTAAGACATTCAAGAGAAAAAAAGAGCAATAGAAATACACCTGTAAAGTTTTCAGATATTGGAGTCAGCATAGAACAACTACGCCTACTATGTTTTTGAAAATAAAAACACAAGAAACATCAGCAGCGAACATAAAACTGTAAGTGATGTAGCAGATTGACCAAATAGAAGTTCTAAAAATGAACATTACAATAACTGAAACCTAAAAATTCTGAGACTTGACTTCTTGACCTCTTGGCGATGGTCCCATACTCTTCCACAGAGCTGTATGTTTATAATTTATGTGTCTAATGCATGTATTATATATTCCAAAATAGCAAAAGGTAAAAAACACTCAGTGAATGGGTGTAAGAGCAGGTTAAATGCAGACAAAGAAAGAACTGGGTCAAAGGAAGATAAATAAAAAGGAAGTATCCTGAATGTGTTGCAGAGAGACCCAAAGATAGGGGAAAGGAGAGAGTAAGAGACAGAGAGGATTGAAAAGACGGAGTTTAATTGGAAGAAAGAAAAATAGAAGAAGATAGTTGGGCAAAGGCAATGTTTAAGAGATAAAGGCTGATAATTTTCCAGAAATAATTAGCAGCATCAAGACACCCAAAGAGTCCCAGGAAAGATAAATTTCAAAAACCCACACCTCAGGACTTCCCTAGTGGTCCAGTGGCTAGGACTCTGCACTCCCAGTGCAGGGAGCCTGGGTTCAATCCCTGATCAGGGAACTAGATCCCACATGCCACAGCTAAGAGTTCACATGCCACAACCAAGCCCTGGTGCAGCCAAATTAATTAATTTAAACAAGAATCTACACCTCAGTCCAGAATGGTGAACCTGCAGAAAGGCAAGGAGATAAGATACCTAACAGCAGTCAGAGATTTAAAAAAAAAAAAAAAAAAATCAGATTCACTTTCAATGGCTCCCTAGTTAGACCAACAGCCGACTCCTCCTCGGCAACAATGGAAGCCAGAAGCCATGGGAGATACTCCCCATCCTGGAGGGTTAGAGGCCATGAAAGGGCACTCGGGACTGCTGAGTAGAGAAGAGTACAAGGGCCAGAGCAGAGGCTGCGAAACCAGCCAGGGGCTGAGATGATGGCCCCCTAGACCAGTTCAGCAGCAATGGGGAAGGAGATGAGTGGACGGGTCTGAGAGAAGCTGAGGATGCAGAGCCAGGATGACTCAGTGAGTGACTGATTTGGTAATAACTTGATGTCTGACTGTTTATGGGGAAGGAGGAGGTGAGCATGAAAGCCAGGTCTGACTCAAGGGGCTGCTGGGCTGGAGGAGCCCCACAGGGATGGGATTGTAGAGAAGGACCAGGTTTGGGAGGGGGTAGGGCTTAGTTTGGGATGTGGTAGTCAAGAAAATCAAGACCATTGGTACCCAAAGGAAGGAGGATCTTCCAAGCAGAAGGAGACAGGACAGACAGCCAGAGGAGGAGGAAACATGTGAGTGTATGCATGCTGAGTCGCTTCAGTCATTTTTGACTCTTTGCAATCCCATAACTGTAACCAGCTAGACTCCTCTATCCATGGAATTCTCCAGGCAAAAGTATTGGAATGGGTTGCCATTTCTTTCTCCAGGGGATCTTCCCAACCCAGGGATCGAACACACATCTCCTGTGGCTCCTGCATTGCAGGCAGACTTTACTGCTGAGCCACCAGGGAAGCCCAAGAGGAAACTTAGTCAGCTCTAAAGGTCAGGAGGTGGGAGCAAGGAGATCTACATGGTGGCAGGTCTGCAGAGCAAGGCACTCACAGCTGCAGGAGGCAGCAAGATTGACAGGAGATGATGAGAGAGAGCAAGCCTGGACAGGGAGGCTGAGCAGGCAGAGCCCCTGCAACCAGCAGAGCCTGGCTGAATACATGTGCTCAGCCAACCCTTAAGTTTACCATCAAGTAAAGCAACGTCTGCTCTACACATAGTGGGTGATCGTGGTTGGAGGCCACAGTGAGAGCAGCGCTTCACCTGGTTTCCTTTCTCCATCCCAGTGCAGAGAGCCAGCCCTACTCACATGTTATCTTCTCCTTCAGTGGTGACTTCTGAACCATAAGTAACGCCTCCTGCAAACTCCATCAGGTGTGACACCAAGTTGGAAAACTGAGGCAATCAGAAGCAATGATTGCTTGGCAGAGTTTTTTCTCTTTTCTTAAATTTATTTAGTTTGGATTGAAGGATAACTGCAATATTGTGGTGGTTTCTGCCATACATCAACATGAATCAGCCTCAGCCATAGGTATACATATGTCCCCTCCTTTTTAAGCCTTCTTCCCTCTTCCCACCCCATACCATCCCTCTAGGTTGTCACAGAGCCCCAGTTTGAGTTCCCTGAGTCACGCAGCAAATTCTCACTGGCTATCTATTTTACATATGTTAGTGTATATGTTTCCATGCACCCAGCCCCTCCTGCCTGTCTCCCTGCTAACCCACTGAACCCTCCCCACCTCACCCAGAGAGAGTGTCTGCAGAGAAAGGCGTATATTCTCATCTCTCCTCATCACAAACTGAAAGCCAACAGATGAGCCTTGCTGGTGTCCCCAGAGGTCCCACCTCTGGAGCTAAATGCACAGCCATCTAAGGACATGGAGACCTCACCTCCCAGGGCAGAGAAACCCCAGGGCTCCCCAAAGCCTGTAAACTTGGGGGAACTGAAGCTTCTCGGAGCCCTCCTGCTCCTGCCTGCCTCGCAGCAGCTCATTTCTATAAAACCTGTGGGCTGAGACTCTGCATGTGACTCACCTCCCTCCCTTCCTCTCTCTGAGTAAATGTCAAGTAACATCAGTTATCCCATCTCCTTCAGCAGCCTCACTCCCTGCTCAGTTTTGGTGGAGCTGTTTACCTCGGCTGGATCAATCAACGTCTGGGGAGAACATAGAAACCCTTTTAGATCCAATTAATGAAAATTGGGCAGCAGGAATGTGCCTGTTTAAAATTTCACTACCTGTGCAGGGAAAAGACTGGCGATGCAGGAACGTGGGCCCTGTTGTCAAGTCCTGGACCCTGCCAACATTCAGAAAAAAGAAAACCTATTTCTGCAGGGGAAAGAGCTGGAGCCACCCCCCAAACTTGGTTCTGGTCAGACACTTCTTTGTGGGTACAGAGCTGGAAGCAGCCTCTTTGCTGGCTCCTTGGGGGGTGACCAGGGACAGGATGAAGGAGCAGGAAGGGCTTGGGTGAGGTGGGGGCCACATGAGTAGCATGAAAGCTTGGGGGAGACTCAGGGTCCAGCACCTGCTTTGGGTGGGGCTTATGGCACGCAGACCACCCCCCGTTGCAGGGGCCTCTGCTTCTTCTCTGTCTCCCTCTCCCGCCCTTCACGCAGTCCCCGGGGAGCCCTGCCCAGCAGACCATCTGCACCCAGGCCTTCGCTGGGCTCAGACAGGGACAGGAAGTAGCACAGTTCTTCCAAGCACACGTGATCACCTGAGCTGATTGTGGCCCACGCAGGTCCCCAGCACCGCACTGTGACGGGCCCAGCGCGTGACAGGTGCTTAATAACCAGGTGTAGCTCCCCAGGGCGTGGCAGCACCCATTCATCCACACCACACAGGGTTGAGAGGATGCCCAGGAATGGCACGTTCCCTGTCCTCGAGGGCCACGGTCTCTAGAGCAGATGGAGAAGTCGACCGTGGGCTGCAAAGCCAGGTGACCAGCGTCATGTCACCTGGGCGAGTGGGGTGAGATGGGAGAAAAAAAGGACGGATGAGTAGGGGCAGGAAGGAAGTGCTTACAGGCAGACAAGGCAGGAAAGGCGTTCCAGGCAAAGGGGACGGCTCAAGCCAGGGTCCCGAGACAGAAGACGGCACCAGGCGATGGGCACAGTCAAGGCAGATTGGGGGAGAAGGGGGCGGGCAGGGGTGAGGCTGGCTGGGCCCAGAGCCACGGGCTCCCTGCAGACCGTCTCCTGCCAGCTGGCCCTTTGCTGGCAGAGCAGGTGAAGTCTGGCTCCCGGTGATGGAAGAAGCACCTGGGTGAGCGTGGCACGGACGTCTCTTCACCCTGCCAGCTGCAGCTGGGGCTTTCGTGGAAGCGCCTAGCTCCAGAGGGGTGCACATGGGAAGGACCCCAGCTGTGCTCTGTGCAGCTCTGCCAGGTTCAGAAAGGCCTGGCAGAGAAGGCAGGCTGCCCTGTGCCGGCCCAGAGCTGAGGCCCCCACTGTCCTGGCGTGGAGACGAGGCCACATCTGGGAGGGCCTGGGTCTTCTGTGCAGCTGTGCGGCTCGGCCTCACTCAGACTGTCCCAGAAAGCAACACTCAAGCCCTCCCGGGGGCTGCCCATGGCGCAGGGCTGGGGCACAGTGTCTGGCCACCCTCTCACACATGGCAGGCGGGGCCTCGGAGGTGGGAGAGTCAGGCTCCGCTGGAACAAACAACCCCCAAATCTCCATCTTCGTGGCACCGCACAACAGAAGTTGTTTTTTTCGCTAACACCTCCTGGCCAGAGCTCTGCTCCACAGAGTCACTCAGGGCTCCAGGCCTGCAGGGGCTCGCCAGCTGGTAGCCCCGCAGGGGGATTTCTCAGTTACCAAGACATGGGAAGACGCAACAGGGAAGTTGTGTTCAGCCCAGAGGGTATCCTGTCTCTTCAAATCTCAGCCCATCGGACAGAGACAGAGCAAAGGCGCTGGGGCAGGAGATGTAGATGGATCGTTTGGCATGACCATCTTTGAGGCAAGCAGTGATGAGAATCCTTCACATGGGGCCCCAGACCTGGTGGCCTCGGACACTCCAGCTTAACCTCTCAGGGTCTCAATCTCTTGGCTGGTGGAACAGGGACTGGGTGGTCTCGGCCTCGCTGGGTTGCTGTGGGGAGCTAAGAAGTAGAGTCAGCAAAGTGCTTCCTGCTGCAGGAGGCCCACAGACAGCTGTTCTGCGTGTGTATGTGTGTGTGTGGTTCCTCCTCCCATCTCTGACTGCAATGGTTATTAGTGAGAACTGTCAAAACATTTTGTTGCATTTGCTCTTATTTTATAAAAATGAGTTGGAAAATGCACAAGCAGATCCATGAGCACAAGGGGAGGAAGGGTGGGCATGGTCGGCGTAACAGGACCAAGGGCAGACATCCAGAGACACACAGGACCCGTGGACGTTGGTCGTCCTTTGGCCGTGCCCCGGGTGTACACACAAACTCCTGACCCTGTGGCACCTTGACAACTGTGCCTAAAATGACACAGTTGTCTCTTGCTGCTTTGAAACTGAAACCGCTGTCGTGTCTGACTCTTTGGGAATCCATGGACTGTAGCCTACCGCGCCCCTCCGCCCATGGGATTTTCCAAGCAAGAGTACTGGAGTGGGTTGCCATTTCCTTCTCCAGAGGATCATCCCAACCCAGGGATGGAACCCGGGTCTACCTGCATTGTAGGCAGAGTGTTTTCATTATATCATCTATAATCAGAACAGTCTGAATGTTACTCAGGGCGCCCGGCCTCCTAGCTAAAGCCCACTCTCCTGCGCCTCCTCCACGTTCCCAACTGCCCTTCAGCTCACCATGACCTACGGTTCCTTAAACACACAGAGCTGTGTGCTGTCTCCAAGCCCTTATCGACCAGGGCCCTGCCAACTGTGCCCGACCACTGCCCTCCTGTCTTAGCTTGGGCTGCTGGACGAAACTCTGTAGACTGGGGCACTTTGACAGCAGGCACGGATGTTTCACAGTTCTAGAGGCTGGGAGTGGAAGGTCAGGTGCCAGCATGGCAGGGTTCTGGTGAGAGCCCTCTATCTGACTGTTGGAGTCATTGGGACTGAGGGGCTGTGGAGCGGTGGGATCAAGGGAGATCTCCCGTCTGACATTTGGGAACAAAAGGCCCTGCTCTCAAGGAGATCCCACCTGGAGGGCAGGATGCAGGAGACAGAGCCCCAGGTCCAGGGCAGGCAAGCTGTAAAAAGCAAGCAGAGGCCTAGGCCAGGCCAGCAAGGGGTCAGGGGTCAGAGAGGAGACCCCCCCCAAGGCTGGGAGGGGCAATGAGTCTTGGGACTGAGAGGCCAGTCCTGGAGTCAGACAGACCCCAGTGGGCTCCAGCCCCATGCTGCCACTCGGAGCTGGGTGATGGGGCTGGTCAGGGCCCCTAGAGCCTCTGCACCCTGGACAGAGACGCGGGGCCCCAGAGGGCAGATGAGGACAAGGACTCACTGCGTGCTCCCATCCTGCCACCTGTGACGAGCAGCGCTGGCATCTCCGTGGGAACCCCCTGAGATGCCTGACCATCGTGCCTGACTGGGGATTGAACCCACACCCCCTGCTTTGGAAGCACGGAATCTCAACCACTGGGCCACCAAGGCAGTCTGGGAATCACAGTTTAACAAGCTGTGAAGACTGCCTTATGCCTCCACCCTACCCCCCAACCTTGCACCCAGCGATGCCCACACCTCTGTGGCCCTTCCCTTCTGCCCTCAGTTTCAGGAAAAAGTTCCTGAAGTCAAGGACAGGGGTGAGGCAACCCCCAGGAGATTCCAGAATCCCGTGATGGGCTGTGGCCTCCTCCGCCTCTCCTTCTTGGTCGGCTATAGCTCACACCCTGGGCCTGGAGAAATGTTCATTCCATTTGGGGTTGCCAGATTTAGCAAATAAAAATATAGGATGCTTTGTTACATCTGAGATTTCAGATAAACAGCAAATAAAATCTTAATTCAAGTCTGTCCCATGCAATATTGAGGACTTACCTACCCTGAAAAATGACTATTTACCAGAAATTTAAATTTAACTGAATGTCCTATATTTTATGTGGCAACTTTAATCCCCTTATGTCCTTTTGCCATACCCTTCCTAAAGATCCATCCATGGCTCCCCAGTGCCTTAGGCCAATGTCCAGCCTGTGGCTCGAAGGATGACAGAGACCAAGCAGAGACTCCTGGTTTGCACCAGCCCCAGCAGGAAGGAGCAGTAGGGCCCAGAGCGTGAACAGCCATGAAGATCATGTCAGGGGAAGGGTGGAGGGGTGTCAATTTTTCTTTTCTGAAGACAATAAGGAGACAAGAAAAGAAAACCCCATGCCACCCACCCCCATCCTGGCACCCTGCCCTCATCAGCGAGTAAAAAGGGTCAGAAAAAGTCCTTTTATGTTGCAGTGGCCCCCTCCCCCCGATGGGAAGGACAACGGAGCGATCCCTCCATCCACGTCCCAGTGACTGAGCCCAGCAGAGGCTTGGCCACCCTCCTGCTGTGGCCGCCCTGGATTCCCACCACGAACCTCATCCCCATCACAGACTTTTGCCTAAAAAGGCATTTCTTTTTGTTTTAAGCCCCTACTTCCTCCTCTGCCTGGGTGGGAAACCCCTGGTTTCAGATCAAAGGGACCCAAAAATTCACATGGCATTTCAAGTTGAGTCGCAGTTGAACCGCTGACTTCAGAGAGTTCCCAAGGGCGTCACTGGACAGAGTCGTCCTGCCCTTCGTCCCCCTGGCCACGGGAGGGAGAGATGCCCACTTCCCAGAATCCTGGACCAGCTACAAAGGTCACAGGCCTCCCTGCCTTCAGACTGAGCAAGAGGCCAACCAGGGGCATGACTTGGGGTACAACGCAAGGATGAGACCCTAAAAGAAGAGATTAAAGCAGCAACAGTTGAGGCGTTTACAAGGCACGGTGCAGGAGCTTCCCAGGTGGCTCAGTGGTAAAGAATCTGCCTGCCAGTGCAGGAGACGCGGGTTCGATCCCTGGGCTGAGAAGATCCCCTGGAGAAGGAAATATCAACCCACTCCAGTATTCTTGCCTGGAGAATCTCATGGATAGAAGAGCCTGGCAGGCTACAGTTCACGGAGTGGCAAATGCGACTGAGCACACACTCTTGCACACACACGTGCTTCACAAGCAAATCTAATCCTTTAAGACTTGCTCCACGTAGGCCTTCTCACCATCGCCTGAGAGCAAGCTGGGTCCATAAGTGACTGATATCTGAGCCCCTGACCTGGGGCCCATCAGTCTCATTTACTTACTTGGGGAATGATGTGGTCAAGGTCTGTCTCCCCCATTGCTGGGGGTGGGGGGCGCTGGTGCCCATCTGTCTGCCTCCCTGCAGACCCCCAGCACCCCAGCACCATGCCGGACATAGAGCATGAACTCAGGGCAGATTCGTGGGACAGAGGAGGAAGGAGGGCCATGAACTCTGTGAGAGCAGGCGTCTGGCCTGACCCGCTCCCCGCTCTGCCCCCTGTGCTCCAGGCGGACCCCCCAGGAAGCTGTGTCGAAGCAACCAGGGCTCCCTCCGTCAGCACCATAAAATCAGTTCCTGGAATTTAACCAGTGAGCCATCATCAGGAAATGCAATGCCTCGCTTCTGCATTGTGTCCCCTCCGTATCCCTTGGCGGGGGGCGGGGTGGGGGGGGGGTGGGGGCGGGGGAGGCTGCCACGGGCTGGGCTCATCGCACAGATGAGGAAGCACACAGAGCCTACTTCCTCGTCACAGGCGGGCCAGCCTAAATCCCGGGGTAGAGATACGAGAAACTCTAGAGGCAGTCAGGGGAGGGATTCCTCCAAAAGTTAGGATAGGGGGTTACCTCTAGGGGGGACAAAGCGGGTGCAAACAGTAAGGGGCACACAGTGGTGGGGGGCAGTGCGGAGGGGAAGGGGCCCCTGGGTGCCAGTGGCGGCACTCTATGCCCTGACTTTCTATGAGCATGTGAGAGAGGGATCTCATGACCTGTAAAGGCTTTGCCGGGACTTCCCTGGCAGCCCAGTGGTTAGGACTCCGTGCTTTCACTGTGGGGGGTGTGGGTTTGATCTCTGCGTGGTGCAGCCAAAGGAAAAAAAAAAGCTTTGGCTTCCACGTTCTGCTGCTCCTTTATAACCCACTCCTCCTCTGAGGGTCCCCTAACTGTCTGCTCCTTACGGCTCTGGCCCAGGTCCTCTCCTCACTCCTCCATTCCACCACCCACCCCCCACACCTCCAGGTCCCCTCCAGGTCTGGTTCCAGCCCCATCTACACACTCCCAGGCTTCTGTCTTCAGCCCAGCTTACCCAGCTGCTGGTCAAACGACAGAAGCTCCTCAGGGCCCCCACGACATCCAGGCTGAGACCCAGGAAACAGATCAAGAAAGAGCATTCGAGGAGCGGAGACAGGGTGTGCAAAGGCCCTGAGGCCAACGTGAGCTCTCTCCGTTGCAGGAACTGGAAGTCGCTCCTCGTGGCCGAGAGGAGGAAAAAGGAAGGGACTGAAGGGGGTGAAATTGTGCAGTGGCAAGGACTCTGGGGTCCCTGGGGCACAAATGCTCGCGTTTTCATAGAGGCCTCCACCTTACACCCCAGGATTCCCCAAAGGCACCAACTCAGGCCTCGTGTGTTCTCACAGCGGGGTTCATCCTTCCAGCCCAATTCACGCCCTCGCCTTCCAAAACTAGTCTCCCTCTGTCCCTCCTCATCTCCTGCCTCATCCTCACCCTTCCTGCGTCCACCTCTTCCTCCTCCCCCTCCCTCCTATTTCACACACGCTCCTGATTGTCACACTGCACACAGCCCTTTCTGTTTTTGTTGTTGTTTTCTAGTTGCTAAGTTATGTCCGAATCTTTTGCAACCCCATGGACAGTAGCCCGCCAGGCTCCTCTGTCCATGGGATTTCCCAGGCAAGAACACTGGAGCGGGTTGCCATTTCCTCCTCCAGGGGATCTTCCCAAACCAGGGACTGAACCCACATCTCCTGCATTGGCAGGTGGATTCTTTACCCCTGAACCACAGGGAAGCCCTCTCCTATTTCACACATGCTTCTCATCTGAACAAGGAAGCAGGGACTAGCTCAGCCCACCCCATGTCCCCACTAGCTGGCAGACATGACAGCCCAGGGCCCTGGGAGCCAGGAGGTATGTTAAGCATCCACAACCAGCCTGGAAGCTTCTTTCCAAGAATGGCCTCAGTCTCCTTCCTGCTTTCTCAACCCACCCCTCCTCTGGTGGGTGCACCCAGCATGCCGTCCACTTCCTGCACCGCTCTGTCTGCCGAGGGTGGTCGAGCTCAGGCCTGGCTTTCATCAAACACCACCCATCCCGAAGGGCATGAGCTGATGCGGAGGAGGAAGGGGTCAGGGGAGGGGGTGGAATTCTCCAGATTTTCTCCCAGCCTCCAAAGGGCCTCCAGAGAGGTGGTTATATAAGCTTTCTTTTTAAAAAGCATGGAAAAGAATGTTCTCCAAACATTAAGAAGTGCCACACAGGACAAATAATGGGTGGATATTTGTCGGTAGGGCCAGTCCTGAGCCAAGAAGACCCAACTGCTCCCTGGGGTTGGGGGCTGGACCAGCCTGTCACCTTGGGTCCTCAGGCCAAGCTCGGAGCCAAGCAGGAGGCGGCGCTCAGAGAATATTTGCAGACTTAGCAAATGAAATCAAGGGGGGGAAAAGATCTGAAAAGGAGGAGAAACAGGCCAGGATTGGGGGTGCAAGGAGGGAGCCCGGGAGAGAAGGCAGGAGGGTAGCTCCTGATGGGAACGGGGCTCTGGAATCAGGAAAACTGCTGAGTAAAAACTGTCTTTGAAAAGGCCCCAGATTATTCATCTAAGTGAGTCTTCATCTCGCTAAATTTCAGTTCAAGCGGCTGCAAATATTTGAAATGAGTAATTTCTCCTGATGAAGAGAGTCTGATTTTGATTCTGCCTAATTTATTTCAAGATTTCGGGGAGCACCCAGAGAAGAGGGGGGCTGCGGCTGTCACCAAACGGCTCCTGGCTGCCCTCTCCTCCAGGCGGCCTCCCTGCCCTGTCCCACCCCACCCCAGAGCAGAGATCCTTGGAAGAGGATAGTGGGATGGTGCCCTGGACCAACGGAGGGGCCTGCCTGGACCACACGTGAGCCCTTGGGCCCGGGCAGCAGAGGGGGCCCCCATCAGGGGACAGAATCAGAGCTGGGTGGCCCCAGGACTCCATGAGCTCCTGGCCACTGCAGACTCCCCTGGGCCTCCAGGCCTCTGGTCCACTCTGTCACAGCTGCCAGCCCTGGGCCCCTGAGCCCCTAGAGGAATCCCTGAACCCAGTTAGTCTGCCTCAGTTAACCTCCCAGCCCCATGCCTTCCAGGGCCCCTCTCTCCTCTACTCAGTCAGACAGTTTAGTCGCTCAGGAGTGTCCAACTCTTTGCACCCTGTGAACTGCAGCACACCAGGCTTTCCTGTCCATCACCAACTCCCGGAGCTTGCTCAAACTCATGTCCATCAACTCGGTGATGCCATCGAACCATCTCATCCTCTGTCATCCCCTTCTCCTCCTGCCTTCAATCTTTCCCAGCATCAGGGTCTTTTCCAATGAGTCAGTTCTTCGCATCAGGTGGCCAAAGTATTGAAACTTCAGCTTCAGCATCAGTCCTTCCAATGAATATTCAGGACTGATTTCTGTTAGTACTGATTTGGTCTCCTTGCAGTCCAAGGGACTCTCAAGAGTCTTCTCCAACACCACAGTTCAAAAACATCAATTCTTCAGCGCTCAACTTTCTTTGTAGTGCAACTCTCACATCCATACATGATGACTGGAAAAATCATAGCTTTGACTAGACGTGCCTTTGTTGGCAAAGTAATGTCTCTGCTTTTTAATATGCTATCTAGGTTGGTCATAGCTTTCCTTCCAAGGAGTAAGCGTCTTTTAATTTCATGGCTGCAGTCACCGTCTGCAGTGATTTGCAGCCAAGAAAAGAAAGTCCAACACCGTTTCCACTGTTTCCCCATCTATTCGCCACGAAGTGATGGGACCGGATGCCATGATCTTAGTTTTCTGAATGTTGAGTTTTAGGCCAACGTTTTCACTCTCCTCTTTCACTTTCATCAAGAGGTTCTTTAGTTCTTCGTCACTTTCTGTCATAAGGGCAGTGTCATCTTCATATCTGAGGTTATTGATATTTCTCCTGGCAATCTTGATTCCAGCTTGTGCTTCATCCAGCCCGGCATTTCAAATTATGTATTCTGCATATGAGTTAAATAAGCAGGGTGACAATATACAGCCTTGATGTACTCCTTTCCCAATTTGCAGCCAGTCTGTTGTTCCATGTCCAGTTCTAACCATTGCTTCTGGACCTGCACACAGATTTCTCAGGAGGCAAGTAAGGTGGTCTGGTATTTCCATCTCTTGAAGAATTTTCCACAGTTTGTTGTGATCCACATAGTCAAAGGCTTTGGCATAGTCAATAAAGCAGAAGTAGATGTTTTTCTGGAACTCTCTGCTTTTTCTATGATCCAACAGATGTTGGTAATCTGATCTCTGGTTCCTCTGCCTTTTCTAAATCCAGCTTGAACATCTGGAAGTTCATGTTTCACATACTGTTGAGCCTGGCTTGGAGAACTTTGAGCATCACTTTGCTATCGTGTGAGACGAGTGCAAGTGTGCAGTAGTTGAACATTCTTTGGCATTGCCTTTCTTTGGGATTGGAATGAAAACTGAACTTTTCAGTCCTGTGGCCACTGCTGAGTTTTCCAAATTTGCTGGCATATTGAGTGCAGCACTTTCATACCATCATCTTTTAGGATTTGAAATAGCTCAACTGGAATTCCATCACCTCCACTAGCTTTGTTCATAGTGATACTTCCTAAGGCCCACTTGACTTCACATTCCAGGATGTCTGGCTCTAGGTGAGTGATCACACCATCGTGCTTATCTGGGTGGTGAAGATCTTTTTTGTATAGTTCTTCTGTGTATTCTTGCCACCTCTTCTTCATATCTTCTGCTTCTGTTAGGTCCATACCATTTCTGTCCTTTACTGAGCCCATCTTTGCATGACATGTCCCCTTGGTATCTCTAATTTTCTTGAAGAGATCCCTAGTCTTTCCCATTCTGTTGTTTCCTCTATTTCTTTGCGCTGATCACTAAGGAAGGCTTTCTTATCTCTCCTTGCTATTCTTTGGAACTCTACATTCAAATGGGTATATCTTTTCTTTGCTCCTTTGCCTTTAGCGTCTCTTCTTTTCTCAGCTATTTGTAAGGCCTCCTCAGACAACCATTTTGTCTTTTTGCATTTCTTTTTCTTGGGGATGGTCTTGATCACTGCCTCCTATACAATGTCACAAACTTCTGTTCATAGTTCTTCAGACGCTGTCTATAAGATCTAATTCCTTGAATCTATGTGTCACTTCCACTGTATAACTGTAAGTGATTTGATTTAGGACATACCTGAAAGGTCTAGTGGTTTTCCCTACTTTCCTCAATTTAAGTCTGAATTTTGCAATAAGAAGTTCATGGTCTGAGCCACAGTCAACTCCCGGTCTTGTTTTTGTTGACTGTATAGAGCTTCTCCATCTTTGGCTGCAAAGAATATAATCAATCTGATTTCGGTGTTGGCCATCTGGTGATGTCCATGTGCAGAGTCTTCTCTTGTGTTGTTGAAAGAGGGTGTTTGTTATGACCAGTGTGTTCTCTTGGCAAAACTCTGTTACCCTTTGCCCTGCTTCATTTTGTACTCCAAGACCAAATTTGCTTTTACTCCAGGGATCTCTTGACTTCCTACTTTTTCCAATCCCCTATGATGAAAAAGACATCTTTTTTGGTGTTAGTTCTAGGAGGTCTTGTAGGTCTTCATAGAACCGTTCAACTTCAGCTTCATCAGCATTACTGGTCAGGGCATAGAGTTGGATTACTGTAATATTGAATAGTTTGCCTTGGAAATGAACAGAGATCATCTCATTTTTGAGATTGCATCCAGTACTGCATTTTGGATTCTTTTGTTGACTATGATGGCTACCCCATTTTCTTCTAAGGGATTCTTGCCCACAGTAGTAGATATAATGGTCATCTGAGTTAGATCTTACAAGACAACAAAGTAGAAGGACATGTGCTCATCTTCTCCTGTGAGAACTCCAAAATTACAACTCGCTGCTGAACAACCATCAACAGGAGAATGTTCAGTTCAGTTCAGTCTCTCAGTCGTGTCCGACTCTTTGCGACCCCATGAATTGCAGCACGCCAGGCCTCCCTGTCCATCACCAACTCCCGGAGTTCACTCAGACTCACGTCCATCGAGTCGGTGATGCCATCCAGCCATTCATCCTCTGTCATCCCCTTCTCCTCCTGCCCCCAATCCCTCCCAGCATCAGAGTCTTTTCCAATGAGTCAACTCTTCACGTGAGGTGGCCAAAATACTGGAGTTTCAGCTTTAGCATCATTCCTTCCAAAGAAATCCCAGGGCTGATCTCCTTCAGAATGGACTGCTTGGATCTCCTTGCAGCCCAAGGGACTCTCAAGAGTCTTATCCAACACCACAGTTCAAAAGCATCAATTCTTCAGCACTCAGCTTTCTTCACAGTCCAACTCTCAAATCCATACATGACCACTGGAAAAACCATAGCCTTGACTAGACGGAGAATGTTGGATCCCACCAAAAAAAGATATCCCACGACCAAGGGCAAAGGAGAAGCCCCAGCAAGATGGTAGGAGAGGCGAAATGGCATTAAGAATACCTGCCAGGGATGCTCAGAGGCCTCAAACAAAACCTTGTGCGCACAAGGAGACCCCACAGAGACTGAACCAGGCCTGCCTTTGAGTGTTTGAGTGTCTCTGAGGAGGTACAGGTCAGCAGTGGCCTGCCACAGGGACAGGGGCTCTGGGGGCCACAGACCTGGGTATGGCATAAGCCCTCTTGGAGGAGGTCGCCATTAACCCCACCATAGAGCTGCCAGAACTTACCCAGAACTGGGGAAACAGACTCTTGGGGGGCACAAACAAACCTTGTGCACACCAGGACCTAGGAGAAAGGAGCAGTGACCCCACGAGAGACTGACTCAGACTTGCCCATGAGTGTCCAGGAGTCTCTGGGGGAGGCATGGGGTGGCAGCAGCCTGCTGCAGGGTCAGGGGCACTGAGTGTGGCAGTGCGTGCATGGGACCTTCTGAAGGGGGTCGCCATTATCTTCATCAGCTCCATCATAGTTCGGTCTCAGGTCAACAACAGGGGGGGAACACAGCCCCTTCCATCAACAGAAAACTGGATTAAAGATTTACTGAGGATGGCCCCGCCTATCAGAACAAGACCCAGTCTCTCCCACAGTCAGTCTCTCCCATCAGGAAGCTTCCATAAGCCTCTTATCCTTCTCCCTCAGAGGGCGGACAGACTGAAAACCACAATCACAGAAAACTAATCAAACTTATCACATGGACCACAGCCTTGTCTAACTCAATGTAACGATGAGCCATGCCGTGTAGGGCCACCCAAGACTGACGGGTCGTGGTGGAGAGGTCTAACAGAATGTGGTCCACTGGAGAAGGGAATGGCAAAAGCACTTCAGTATTCTTGCCTTGAGAACCCCATGAACAGGATGAAAAGGCAAAAAGATATGACACTGAAAGATAAACTCCCCAGGTCAGTAGGTGCCCAATATGTTACTGGAGAAGAGTAGAGAAATAACTCTAGAAAGAATGAAGAGACAGAGCCAAAGTGAAAACAATGCCCAGTTGTGGGTGTGACTGTGATGGAAGTCAAGTCCAATGCTCCTCTACTCACCATGGCCCAAGTGTCCCTGGGCCCTGGTGGCTTCTCATCACTCAGGCGGGCACCAAGCAGTCCCTTGTTTCTTCTACAAGGATTTTGAGCCCAATATCACCTCCTCTTGTGAAGCCTGCCCTGCCCCATGGGAGGGAGAGGGCACCTGGGGTTCCCCCATCCTGCAGAACCCTTGACCTGAGCAGTTGCCATCTAGAGGCTTCCCTGCTTTCCTCCCAGGAGTGAGGCCCAGGGGTATTCTGTGACTTGTGGCTTACCAGCCTGGCACATACAGTATGCCGGGGAAACACTGCGGCTAGAATTAACTATAAGTGCACAGATGAAGTGATGAGTGTCTGGATCAACACACAAGGGAACCAGCGGATAAACTCAAAGTCCATCCTGAACGAACAGAGGCCCCCATGCCCTCTCTGGCTCCAGGGGAGGTCAGTCTTTGGAACCTCTCCAGAGTCCACCCACCTAGACAGGGAATAAAAGGTCGGCCTTGGCCCTGGGACCCAGACAACACAGTATCTCATCAGCCCCTCACCACAGGCAGAGTGTGGCTGACTCAGGGCCATATGTTGCCACCGGGAGAAGGCCACTGAAATGGCATACATCAGGCACTCAATAAACATTTGTCAAATGAATGAATGGACGGATGCAGACAGAGATGAGGGGATGGAAGGAGGGATGCAGGGATAGATGGATAGGGATGGATGGAAAGGTGTGGTGGTGGCTTAGTCGCTAAGTCGTGTCCGACACTTGCGATCCCATGGACTGTAGCCCATCAGGCTCCTCTATCCATGGGATTCTCCAGGCAAGAATACTGGAGTGGGTTTGCCATTTCCTTCTCCAGGGGATCTCCCTGACCCAGGAATCGAACCCAGGTCTCCTGCATTGCAGGCAGATGATTTACCAACTGAGCTATGAGGGAAGCCCAGAAGGAGGGATGGATGGATGTAAAGAGGGATGGATGGATGGAGGAATGGATGGGTCTATAGATATGGATGGATGGATGAAGAGGTAGAGGGATGGATGGATGGAAAGAGGGATGGATAGATGGATGGAGAGATGAAAGGATGGCTGGAAGGATGGATGGAGGGATGGAGGGAGGGAGGGAGGGATAAGGAGTTTCCTTCTGATTCTAAACCTGTAGTAAGGAACACAGGCTCTGGGTAAGAGAGCCTGGGCTTCAATGAGGTTTTGCCACTTCCTGGCCTCAAGACCACATCAATCCACTTAACCTGGGGCTTCCAGAGCATCTGATGTGCGTTCTCTCCAGGGGCCCCAGGAACCTGAGGCCCTGACAACCCGGATAACAGCTGCAACAACCCGGAGCACTGACCGGGTGCCTGGCTTACGCCAAAACTTCTCTATACCGTGTCACTCACAGATGATAACCACCCTGACCTTGTTTCAACAGATGAGACTGAAGTACAAAGAGATACAATACAGCAACAGGTCCCGGTTTAGAGAGGGGAAACATGCGCCCCTCCCAAATTAACTCAGTAAGAAGGGGAAAGGGCAGAGGGACAGGAGCCCAAAACTTGGGTCCAGGCCAGCTCTGCCCCTGCCAGGACACCCAGAGCCCACGGTCCTCCTGTCTCCGACTGTGAGCCTGCCATCCCCCACTCTAGATCGATTGACCCCCAACACAGGCGGGGGAAACGGGGAGCTCCAGAGGACGGAGCTCAGCCCAAAGGCCTCAGTTGAATCCTGAGCCCTAGAGATGAGGCAGGGGTGTGCCCAGTGGGCAGGGGCGTCAGAGAGCAGCAGCACAGAACAGGAAAAGGTGGGTGTGCTGACACCTAGGCACAGCACCCTGTGCTTTCTCTTGCCTTTTCCCTGTAGAGGAAACTCAGCCTCAGGTCAGGAATGTTAAAGTCAGCAGGCAGGTGGCGACGGGCTGTACACACAGGCCCAGGAGCCCTGGTCCATTTCAAGGATGCCTGACCTGACCCTACAGGGCTCCAGGATCTATGCTGGGGTGGAGTTCAAAGCTGAGTGAGGGTGGGGGGTCCCTGACCTTGAGGGTTCGAGGTAGGGGAGGTGAGGTAAGAAGAAGGATCATTCTTGGGGGCAGGGATTGCACTCCAAGGTGGATAGGGCTGGCAGCTCCCACCACCAAGGATCAGCTTCGGGACAGAGGTGATACCAGGCCCAGAACTCCACCTTGACCCACAGCGACAGGCCCAGACGTTGCCACCCATCCTCCCAGTGAGGCTGGGCTGGGCTTAGACCCCAGAGGGGAAATACATGAGCCAAGTGAGCAACTGAGTTCCCAGATTTCAGGATGCCCACAAGGGCTGGGGTAGGAAAAAAGAGGGGAATTTCTGGTTTAAAATGCAAGTTCCCATGCCCCATTCCAGGGATTCTGATTCTGTCCATCTGGGCCCAGTCCAAGGAATCTGCATTTAACCAACTACCCAGGTGACTCAGGCAACGGGTCCGGCAGGGCATCACTGCCTGACACTGTATGGAAGGAGAGCCTGGCAGACGTGAGGGCAGTTACCACCTTTGCCCCTTCCCTGCTGCGTGGCCTTCGACCTTCTACTGGTGCCCCACACAGCCAGTGGGTGCAGGGTTTAAAAGCTTAGGCTCCCCACTCAGATGACCTGAGTTTCTGTCCCCCTCGGCACCTCACCGCCTGTGTGACCTTCCACAGGCTAAGTAACCTCTCTGGGCCACAGTTCTTTCATGTGTGCAGGGAGGGTAATAATAGCACCTGCTCCCTGGGGTACTGACGGAAAATCCATGTGTACACTCAACATTCAATGAACCGTGACTCTTGGGCACCAATTCTCCACTTCCCAACAGTCTCCCTGCCCCTGCCTTCACCCCCAGAGCAGCAAGAGGGATCCTATTAAAATCCTTGTCCCAGCAGGTCACACCCCGACTGACAACCTGCAGAGGCCTCCTGGCAGGTCGTCTTCCTTCTCACCCTGGACCACTGAGATGCTGTCCGTGTCTGTGCTCTCAGCCCCATGCACCACCCAGCCCCTGGCTCACCGGCCTGCCCTGCCCAGGAACCCTCCCTGGCTTGGCTCCTTCCATCCAGGCCCCAGTCCAATCATTAGTACCCATTGTGCGCTGACTTTTTTCGTTTGAAGAAACTATTTACATTTGTTCCAACAGGCACACCTCGTTTTATCAGGCTTCATTTATTGCACTTCGCAGATGCGGTGTTTTTTACACATTGAAGGTTTGTGGCACCCCTGCGTCGAGCAAACCTCTCGGTGCCATTTTTCCAACAGCACTGGCTCGCTTCACATCTCTGTGTCACATTTTGGTCTTTGAAATATTTCAAAAACAGCAAAAAAAAAAAAAAATATATATATATATGATTCACTGAAGGATCAGGTGACGGTTAGCATTTTTTTGGGCAACAAAGTTTTTTTAATTAAGGTGTGTACTTTGAGGGTTTTTTAGACACAGTGCTACTGCACACTTAATAGACTGTTATAGTGTAAATATAACTTTTATACGCACTGGGAAACAAAAAAATACCTATGATTCGGGCTTGCTTGGAGGCTCAGTGGTAAAGAATCTGCCCACCAATGCAGGAGACATGGGTTTGCTCCCTGGGAAGATCCCACAGCTAAGGAGCAGCTAAGCCTGTACACACCAACTACTGAGGTTGTGTTCCAGAGCCCAAGATCTGCGACCACTGAAGCCCACGTAGCCTAGAGCCCATGGTCCACGACAAGAGAAACCATGGCAATGAGAAGCCCACGCACCGCAAGCAGAGAAAAGCCAGCACAGCAACAAAGACCCAGTGCAGTCAAAAATCAAATAAATAATTTTTTAAAAATACGCATGACTCGCTTTATTGCAATATTCACTTTATTGCAGTGGTCTAGAACCAAATTTGCAATATGTCCAAGGTATGATTTTACCTACTGAAAGAAACTCTGAAAACTTCTTTAAAAACTAACAACAGTGATTACTGGGACAGGGAACCAGGCAGATAGGAAATCTATTCTGGACTTTGAACCATATAAATGTTTTATATATTCACCCAAAAAAGTCTAAATAAATGGACGGATACTTCTTTTAAAAGAGTCTCCACTTTTTTCATCGAAAAAAATGAAAAGACAGCTTACTGAGTGAGAGAAGATTTTGCAAATGATATGACAAATAAGGGGCTAATCAGTCAGTCAATTCAGTTGCTCAGTCATGTCCAACTCTTTACCACCCCAGGGACTGCAGTATGCCAGGCTTCCCTGTTCACCAACTCCCGGAGCTTGCTCAAACTCATGTCCATAGAGTTGGTGATGCCATCCAACCATCTCATTCTCTGTCGTCCCCTTCTCCTCCTGTCTTCAATCTTTTCCAGCATCAGGGTCTTCCAATGACATTCAATATATATATAAGCAGCTCATACAATCCAACATCAAAAGAAAAAAACAGATAAAAAATGGGCAGAAGAACTGAATAGACATTTCTCCAGGAGGAAATACAGATGGCCAACAGACACATGAAGAGATGCTCAACATTGCTAATCATCAGGGAAATGCAAGCCAAAACTACACTGAGGTATCACCCCACACCCATCAGAATGGCTATCATCGAAGAGAACACAAATAGCAAATACTGGTGAGGATGTGGAAAAAGGGGGACCCTTTTACACTCTTGGTGGGAATGTAAATGGGCGCAGCCACTGCGGAAAGCAATATGGAGGTTTCTGAAAAAAACTAAAAAGAACTACCATATGACCCAGCAATTCCACTCCTGGGTGTACATTGTGCAAAAATGAACACGCTAACTTGAAAAGATACATGTATCCCAATGCTCATAGCATGTTATTTACAGCTGCCAAGATACAGAAGCAACCCAAGTGTCCATCAACAGATGGATGAAATTGTGGTGTATATACACACACACATACATAGGTTTCCCAGGTGATGCTAGTGGTAAAGAACCCACCTGCCAATGCAAGAGGCTTAAGAGATATGGGTTCAGTCCCACGGTTGGGAAGATCCCCTGGAGGAGGGCATGGCAACCCACTCCAGTATTATTGCATGGAGAATCCCATGGACAGAAGATCCTAGCAGGATACAGTCCATAGGGTCGCACAAAGTTGGACACAATTGAAGCAACTTAGCATGCACACATGAATATATAGATACACACACACACACACACACAACACACACACTCAGACATATACCATGGAATACTATGCCGCCATTAAAAAGAATGAAAATTTGCCATTTGCAGCAACTTGGATAGACTTGGAAGACGTTATGCCAGGTGGAATGTCAGACAGAGAAAGACAAATACTGTAAGACATACAGAGTCTACAAAATATAACAAACTAGTGAATAAAACCAGAAAGAAGTAAACTCACAGATATAGAGAACGAAATAGTGGTAACCAGTGTGGAGAGGGGAAGGAGAGGGGCAATATAAGAATAAGGGAGAAAGGGGTTATTATGGGATTGTATGAAATCATGTATGTGAAACTTGAAAACTGTAAAGCACTATAGAATTGAAAGGCGCTTTCAGTCAATTTTTTAAAAAGTGTGAACTATTACCTAGAATAAAAGTGGCCTCAAAACCTGAAAAAAAATTTTTTTAATAAATAAATTTTAGGGAATTCCCTGGCAGTCCAGAGGTTAGGACTCCAGGTTTCACTGATAAGGGCCTGGGTTCAATCCCTGGTCAGGGAACTAAGATCCCACAAGCCATGCAGTGCAGCCAAAAATAAATAAAATATATAAATAAATTTAAAATTTTTAATTCTCTCTTTAGAGAGGTTCTCCATGACTAACCTTAATAAGCTATCTCCTTTCCATCACTCTCATCCCCTCATCTGCTTTATTTTTATTCATAATCCTGCCATTGACTACCATCATTTTAAATGTGTATTGGCTGATTATTGTATATCCCTCCCATTGCAATGTCACCCTGTGAGCAGGGACCATATCTTGCCCCAGTGTCAGAAATGTGTCATAGATCCCAGAGGGAAAGAGTGAAAATCACCCCAGAGTTGCTCACCTGCCCAGCTGTGTGCATCTCCACACACTATCCAGGGCTGGTTGATGTCACACCCAGGATTGAACCTGGCACACCATCAGTGCTCAGTAAATGTTTGCTGAGTGAATAAAGAAATGAATGTCTGAACGAACTTTTAATAGACGGACATATACCTTCCAGAGGGACAAGCAAAACCTTTTAAGAGGAAAACACCTAGAAGAGCCACTGGCGTAGAGGAGTTATGCCATATGTGGTGGTGACAATAATTATACTAAAGTGTGAATGACTTACCTGAGTCTCTTTCTTTTAGCAGAAAGAAGAGAGCCCTGAGAAGATTGGGAGGAATCAGTTCCAGAGACACAAAAATCTTCTTTGGAGTTTTTCTCCAATAACTGTATCATTTCCTTTTTCTTTTCAAAAATTGTCTGTTGGTGTGGGCCTCTGCTTGCCTGCTCCCCTCCCTGCTGTAGGACATCTAGACAGGAGCCCCCATCAGAGGAGCTACAGCTTCAGATTCGTGATCAGGAAGCCCACAGCCCCCTCAAGGGATCAAAGGGGCCACACCTACGTGTCGGGACTAGGAGAGCAGGGAGTGACCGTCTCTTACTGGCCATCCACCCCCAGGTTCCTCCAGGCCCTATTCCTGGCTGCCTTGAGAGGCTACAAATGTGCAGCGGAAGGACTCTGATTTCTAGAATCTGGATCCTGTCCTGGCTCTCGACCTTCCAGTACATTCTATGCCTCAGTCACCTTACCCACTATTGGATATGCCTGGTTTTATTTCACCCCCACATCTTTGGGAAACAGTTGTGCTATTGCCCCATTTCACAGCTGGGGAGGTTGAGGCCAGAGACTTGCTTGCTCACACATTATGAGAGTGTCCTAAACCAGGCCTCCCACCCAGCTGACCTGTGCTCCCATCCCCTATCACGCTGCCTTAGGCAGGTGCTCTGCCCAGGAATCTTCGGTTTCCCTATCAGGAAAATGAGGCGGACAGAGGCCCCTCTTCAAGTTTATTGTGAACACCGAGTCACTTGAAAAATGACTCACGGAAGCGTTTGACCCAGGAGGGTCTCGTCAAACGTCTCCTTCCCTCCCATGGGAAGCCCTGCATCCGCTCCCATGGACCGCAGCCTTAGAAGAGTGGCTTCTTCCGTTCCCCGTGGGAGTGGGATGAGGGTGTGGGGAGGCACAGATGGAGGATGGGTGGGAGGACCCGCAGGGGCACGGTGCCCACCAAGCCCGGCGTGGGGAGGGGCTGGGGCTGACAGCCCACGTACCAGGACCCTGGACCCCCTCCCCACCTGTCCCCACGGGGACGTGGTGCCTGCTGCCATCCGCGCTCCAGCAGGGCTGCGAGGATCTGGCAAAGGAAACTAGACAGAGAGGAAAGAGCAGCCCCCTCCCAGCTTTTGTCTCTTCTTTGCAGAGCTGATTTTTGGTGGGTTTTTTTTTTTTAATCCAGCCACGCTGTGGTCCCATCCGGGGCCCCCTGCCTCCTCCCATCTCCTCACTGGTGGCTGTCACACGATAGACATTTTTAGTGGTGACAGCTGGCCTTGTGGAACTCGGCTCGAGTACGGGAATGGTTTTTTAAAAAACTAGCGAGCCAAACCACCGTCACTTTAAATAGCACTGCCTGGGGAGGAGAGGCGGGGAAACACGTGCAGGCAGGAGCTCCGTGTCCCCACGTCCCCACGTCCCCACGTCCCCACGTAGGGCTGGGCTTCCACACGCAGCAGCTTTGATAGAGGGAGGTCCTAGCCGCTAGGACCTCAGAACCCCTGGCTCCCCGCTCTGCATTTGACTAAGGGAGAAACTGAGGTCCAGAGCGGGAGGACGTCACATCCAGGATCACACGCGCTTGTGAGTGGCATGGTGTGTGTGCGCATGCGGGTCCGGTGCCACGCCCTTCACTGTGACACGGCCCCGCCCCCCGATGCCCCCTGTCCTTTCCAGACCTTGGAGACAGCCCACTGCAATGGACTGAGGACCGCGGCTGAGACCAATGTTCCCAGACTGAGCCACCATGAAAGTCGAGCCCCCCCACCCCCACTTCGCCCCGGAGTCTAGAACAGGCTGGACCTCAGTTAACATCTGTAAAGGAAAGACAGGTCCAGGCTTGGATTCCCAGGGGTCCACAAGCCTCCGGGGGACCCTTCCTCTTTGTAACTGCAGGGATCTGAAGCCTGTGGACTCCCCTTGGCCCGTCCAACACCAAGACCTGTCATGTCTGTCCCCGCCACATTCCCTTCGGTAGCGTGAAACTGACCACCACGGGCCACTGACATCACAAAATGGATGGATGCCACCACTGCTTCACACGCAGATCGCGAGCTCCACAAGCCCAGGAGACCCGGGCTCCGATCCTGGCTCTTCTCCTCCTTGCTGTGGACCCAGCAGTTCATGCCACACTGAGCCTCTATCAGCATCTTTGTGGGTGAGGAGAAGACTATCTGTGGACCTGCCTGTGAGAATCAATTAGAAAAATACATGTAGCACCCAGAGCCCAGCACCCGCCTCAGTAGGTGGCGGCCGTTCCTAAGCTTACTAAGGCGACACGGTTCCTTGTCCCTTCACCACCCAGGTCACCCCTCTCTGGACATCTGCCCCTTGGCTCTGACACCCGTAAGGGGCAGCCGATGCTCAGCACTGAGCCGGGAGAGTAGACGAGGACACTCCCCTTCCTTGTTCCAGAGACCACGTTGCTCCTGGTGTCACCTAAGGCTGAATTCCCCAAGGCTTTCCCAGCCCTGCCCTTTCCTGCCTAGTTCTCTCCATGACGCTTGCCTTCAATGCCCTGTTGGTTGGTTTCATGTGCATCTCCCCGCCACCTACACAATGGGTCTCCGTGAGGGCAAAGGGTTTGCTGCAACATTCAGAGTCCTACCTGGCACATCCCGGGAATTTAACACACAACCATGAGGCTCAACGGGGCTTCTCTGGTAGCTCAGCTGGTAAAGAATCTGCCTGCAATGCAGGAGACCCCGGTTTGATTCCTTGGTTGGGAAGATCCCCTGGAGAAGGGATAGGCTACCCACTCCAGTATTCTTGGGCTTCCCTGGTGGCAAAGAGAGAGACCAGGTGGCTCAGTCAGTAAAGAATCCATATGAAACATGGGAGACCTGGGTTCAGTCCCTGGGTTGGGAAGATCCCCCGGAGAAGGGAAAAGCTACCCACTCTAGTATTCTTGCCTGGAAAATTCCATAGACAGACAAGCCTGGCAGGCCACAGTCCATGGGGTCACAAAGAGTCAAACACAACTGAGCAACTTTCACTCACTCATGAGGCTCTAACGTGGCCCTGGGGGCACCTCAGCAAACTGACAGCTTCTCCCTGTCTCATCCAGAACAACCTGGGCAGTTGTGGGAGATGTTAAAAATTAGAGAAAGGAAACACGAAGTGGAAGGGAGAGATGAGGGAACAACTCCATAGCAAGAGCGAACCTTTGCATCCTAAGAACCTTGGTTTAAATATAAACCTCTGCTCTCCTCTGCTGACCTGCTGGGTGTCTTTCATTTGATGTGAAAACACCCTGGGAGGTGAATTTTTTTACCATCTCTTTACCCAGTTTAACAGAGAGGGCCACTGAGGCTCAGAGAGGTGAGTACACTTGCCCAAAGACACAACACAAAGTGTGGGACTTAGAATTCTAACCCAGCTCTGACCCTAGTGCCTGAACTCTTGCTATTAGCAACCTACTGATAATCTTCAGCCCTGCCCAAGAGTCATCCTGCAGCAGGGCAAAGAGAAAATCCTCTTCACCATAAGGAAGATTCGGAAATTAAACAGGTTGGGGACTTCCCTGGCGGTCCAGTGGTGAAGACTCCATGCTTTCACTGCAAGGGACACAGGTTTGATCCCTGGTCAGGGAACTAAGATCCCACATGCCATAGAGTGTGGCCAAAATTCTTTTTTAATTAAAAAATTAAGCAGGCTGTTATGTAAAGCAGGGAGCTCTCCATCACTAGAAGTATTCAAGCAGAGGCTTAGCAACCCCCAGAGATGGACAGGATGCCAGGGTCCCAGCACTGACTGAGAGTAGGTGTCAACTAGAGGGACTTTAGGGTCTCAATGCTGACTTTTTGATTCTGTGATCTATACCACAAGCTGTGAACTGCGGGTCTGTGCTTCCATAACCAACACAGTTACTCTATGTTTCAAGGCTTAGAAAAGAAAAAATAACCCAAAGGGTTAAAAAAATGTACTAGCATATCATGTCACACACTGAGAAACACACTTATTTTTACATAAGAAAAATTTTCATTAATAATAATATCTAATATTTCATGGAGTTACTACATGCCAGACTATAACAAGTATTTTACTATATCAAGTTATTTAAATATATTATCCCATTTAATCCACACTGCAATCCTGTGTAGTGTATCCTATGATCGTACGTGTGGATTAGTCAGCTTTCTGCTTCAATCCTGCTATGTAACAAACTGCCCCACCAATGCAGAGGCTTGCCACAATTTCTCTTCCTCTCTCATAGGCCTGCAGGTCAACCCGGGTGACACTGCTTCATTGGGTGGGTCAGCTTGATTTAGCTCCAGTCCACGGGTCGGATTCAGGTCAGCTCCATGAGTGTCTCCTTCTAGAGGCATCAGCTATGTGAGACATTTTGCCTTGTAGCGCATGGTGGAAGATCAGGCAGCCAAGCCCCAAACTCAACCATTTATCAAGCTTGTGCTTTGGTCACATCCACTAATGTCAAACTGGCCAAGGCAAGTCACATGGCCTAGCCCACACTTCAGTGGGCTGGGGATTATCCTCTTGCGACTGCAGTGGGAGGTGTACCACAAACTCACGTGGCAAAGAGCATGGATATATCATCCTGTTACAGGAGGGAATGAAAATTTGAGAATAATATCCAATCTACCCCCAAGAGGTGTCACCGGTGAGAACCCAGCCTCACCTGACGACACAAGTGGCCCAAGGTCACGTGGCTGGTAACTGGAATTCCAGCCGAGATTCTGACCTAGGTTGTCTGACGTCGAAGCTCTCTGCTCCCACAGGTGGTAGGGCAAGTACCTGATACATACTAGGTGCTCCATAAATCATCAGTTCATTGTTAAGGTATGCACTTCAAACGGATGCAGTGTATTGCCTGTCAATGAAACTGTTAGACGATCTTTAAAAAGAAAACTTAAAGCACAAGAGAGAAATGATCAGTCGATGCCTTCATTAGCTGCTAGTACCTGGTCCAAGACTTGGTTTTGAAGCATGTCAGCAGAGGATTAGAGCTCAGCTTCCACAGTGAGAACCAAGAAGTCTCTGTGATGTCCATAAGGGGCTGTTCACAGGGGAGGTCAGGCCTCCACGGTGAGGCTGCTCTGGAGAAGAGGCCAAAGGAGGTCTCGTTCTTCAGAACCAAAGCTTGAGAGTAAGCGACTACAGTCAGCCTGGACATCGAGGAGGTAAGGAGAGAGGTGGGTGCACTGCTTGCTTGGGTCTGCCCCAAACATCCCTCGCACTGAACCAAAGAGAGTGATGCCCCGCACTCAGGCAGTGAGCTGGGGTGGTCTGCGAGATGCAGGGGTCAGGGCCAAGGCTGTGGGCCAAGGTCAGTCCAACACTACATCTGCCCTTGCACCTCCTGCGTTGCAGAAGGGTGACCACAGTGAAGTTGTAGCCCGTGCCCAGAAAGGGCCCTTTGCCTTGCAACCCAGAATTTGGGTCACACGTTGCCTCTGAGCCCCAGATTCCTCCTTAGTTAAAAATAAGAGGGCAGGAGAGGAGGTGGTAAAAGATGATAAATAAAGGGAAAGGTTGGACCATCTGTTCTACCTGTCCTAGCAAACTGTATCACCTGGTGCCCAAACACAGAGGAGGAACATCCCAGCTAATTGGTGAAGCCAGGAGAGTGCCGGGCTAGCTGCACTGGGCGGCCCCCCATGACTTAATAGGTCTGGGCCATGATGGGCTGCAAACCTCCCCAAACCAGAAACCAGAGAGTATCGTGCCTGGCGGGGAAACACGCTACCACTGTGAAGTCATCTTGCTAAAAACAGCGAACTCAAATCTGGAAGAGCCTCAGACCCAAATACCAATTTACAGAAAATACAGAGAGCAGAGAAACAGGTTAGAAACTGCCACGGAGACGTAATCGGCAAGATCCAGATCAAGGGGAACTCTTCATGACAAATATATCGCAAGGAAAACGAGACTCAGAGAGCCTATTTAAGGACAGATTAAAAACACTTGTCAATTTCAGTGTGTGGTGCTTATTTAGATGCTGATTCAAATGAAAATAACCACATATGAGTGCATGTTGTATATATTTTCACAAATTAAATACATAAATATAAGTATATGTTAAATACCTAATATAAGAATACCCTAAATTTTATATTAAATAGATAAGTGTTTATATATTTAATATAAATTGAGACCATTGGAAATGTAATGACACCGTGTGTTTCATGTGTATAATTAGATATGAAATATATTTACAGTTAGAAATGTGATTACTTGATTTGAGGTTTTTAGGTGTTAGAGTGATAGGTTACAAGTTTTTCTTTTTTAATTAATTTTTATTGGAGTATAGTTGCTTTACATGTTGTGTTATTTTCTACTGTACATGAACCAGCTATACATGTCTGTATATATACACATATACACATGTATATATACATATGTATACATATATATACACATATACATATGTATCACTTCCGTCGCTCAGTCGTGTCCGACTCTTTGCAACCCCATGAATCGCAGCATGCCAGGCCTCCCTGTCAATCACCAACTCCCAGAGTTCACCCAGACTCATGTCCATCGAGTCAGTGATGCCATCCAGCCATCTCATCCTCTGTCGTCCCCTTCTCTTCCTGCCCCCAATCCCTCCCAGAATCAGAGTCTTTTCCAATGAGTCAACTCTTCGCATGAGGTGGCCAAAGTACTGGAGTTTCAGCTTTAGCATCATTCCTTCCAAAGAAATCCCAGGGCTGATCTCCTTCAGAATGGACTGGCTGGATCTCCTTGCAGTCCAAGGGACTCTCAGGAGTCTTCTCCAACACCACAGTTCAAAAGCATCAATTCTTTGGCGCTCAGCCTTCTTCACAGTCCAACTCTCACATCCATACATGACCACAGCTTTTTTGGATTTCCTTCCCATTGGTCACCACAGAGCACTGAGTAGAGTTCCCTGAGCTATACAGTAGGTTCTCATTAGTATCATTAGTAATCTATTTCCACTCCAGTATTCTTGCCTGAAGAATCCCAGGGACAGAGGAGCCTGGCAGGCTGCAGTTCATGGGATCATAAGAGTTGGACATGACTTGGTGCTTTTTCTTTTCTTTCTGTCTCTATTTCTGTTTTGCAAATAAGATTACCTATACCATCTTTCTAGATTTTATGTGTGTGTGCTCAGTTGCTCAGTCGTGTCCGATTCTCTGCAACCCCATGGACTGTAACCCACCAGGCTCCTCCATCCATAGGATTCTCCTGGCAAGAATACTGGAGTGGGTTACCATTTCCTACCCCAGGGGATCTTCCTGGCCCAGGGATTGAGCCTGAGTCTCCTGCATTGGCAAGCAAATTCTTTACCACTGAGCCACCTGGGAAGCCCTCAGATTCTACATATATGCATTAATATAGAATACTTATTCTTCTCTTTCTGACTTACTACACTCTGTATGGCAGTCTCTAGGTCCATCCACTTGGAAAGGGCTTTATTTTCCAGAGCTGCATTCTGAAGTATTTCCAGATGAAACAATATGATGTATGGGATTTGCTTCAAGGTAAATAGAGAGGAAAAGCAAGTGGGAACAAGAGGTGAAATGACACTGATCATGAGCCGGGTGATGGACACACAAGCTCACTGCACCATCCTCTCCATTTTTGGTAAATACTTTATATTTTCCATCCTGATAAATTAAAGCTAAATAACCCCCATAAGAAAAAAAATTTAGAAAGCTTCTTTTTTCACTTTTTATTGGAAACACAAAGAAACATAAAATTTACTGCCTTAGCCATTTTTAAGTGTGCCATTCTGTAACATTAAGCATATTCACACTATTATGCAACCATCACCACCATCCGTCACCAGAATCCTTCTCATCTTGCAAAACTGGAAATCTGTCCCCGTCAAACAATTCCCCATTTCTCCCTCCCTACAGCCCCTGGACAGTTCAGTTCAGTCGCGCAATCGTGTCCGACTCTTTGCCATCCCATGGACTGTAGCACGCCAGGCCTCCCTGTCCATCACCAACTCCCAGAGCTTGCTCAAACTCATGTCCATCGAGTTGGTGATGCCATCCAACCATCTCATCCTCTGCTGTCCCCTTCTCCTCCTGCCTTCAATCTTTTCCTAGCATCAGGGTCTTTTCAAATGAGTCAGTTCTTCACATCAGGTGGCCAAAGTATTGGAGTTTCAGCTCTCACAGTTCCAACTCTTACATTCAAACATGACTACTGGAAAAACCATACCCTTGACTAGACAGACTTTGTTGGCAAAGTAATGTTTCTGCTTTTTAATATGCTGTCTAGGTTGGTCATAACTTTCCTTCCAAAGAGTAAGCGTCTTTTAATTTCATGGCTGCAATCACCATCTGCAGTGATTTTGGAGCCCCCCAAAATAAAGTCAACCACTGTTTCCACTGCTTCCCCATCTATTTGCATGAAGTGATGGGACCAGATGCCATGATCTTAGTTTTCTGAATGTTGAGCTTTAAGCCAACTTTTTCACTCTCCTCTTTCACTTTCATCAAGAGGCTCTTTAGTTCCTCCTCACTTTCTGCCATAAGGGTGGTGTTATCTGCATATCTGAGGTTATTGATATTTCTCCTAACAATCTTGATTCCAGCTTGTGCTTCATCCAGCTCGGCATTTCTCATGATGTACTCTGCATATAAGTTAAATAAGCAGGGTGACAATATACAGCCTTGACGTACTCCCTTTCCTGTTTGGAACCAGTCTGTTGTTCACTAGCTTTCTAAGGGCCACTTGACTTCACATTCCAGGATGTCTGGCTCTAGGTGAGTGATCACACAATCATGGTTTTATCTGGGTCATGAAAATCTTTTTTTGTAAAGCTCTTCTGTGTATTCTTGCCACCTCTTCTTCATATCTTCTTCTTCTGTTAGGTCCATACCATTTATGTCCTTATATTGTGCCCATCTTTGCATGATGTCGGAGAAGGCAATGGCACCCCACTCCAGTACTCTTGCTTGGAAAATCCCATGGATAGAGGAGCCTGGTGGGCTGCAGTCCATGGGGTCGCTAAGAGTCGGACACAACTGAGCGACTTCACTTTCACTTTTCACTTTCATGCATTGGAGAAGGAAATGGCAACCCACTCCAGTGTTCTTGCCTGGAGAATTCCCAGGGACAGGGGAGCCTGGTGGGCTGCTGTCTATGGGGTCGCACAGAATCGGACACGACTGAAGTGACTTAGCATAGCATTGCATGATGTCCCCTTGATATCTCTAATTTTCTTGAAGAGATCGATAGTCTGTCCCATTTTATTGTTTTCCTCTATTTCTTCGCATTGATCGCTGAGGAAAACTTTCTCATCTCTCCTTGCTATTCTTTAGAACTCTGCATTCAGATGGATTTATCTTTCCTTTTCTCCTTTGCTTTATCTTCTCTTCTTTTCTCAGCTATATGTAAGACCTCCTCAGACACCATTTTGCCTTTTTGCATTTCTTTTTTTGGGGGATTGTCTTGATCACTGCCTCCTGTACAATGTCACAAATCTTTGTCCATAGTGCTTCAGACCCTGTCTATCAGATCTAATCCCTTGAATCTATTTGTCACTTCCACTGTATAATCGTAAGGGCTTTTACTTAGGTCATACCTGAATGGTCTAAGATCACGGCATCCGGTCCCATCACTTCATGGGAAATGGATGGGGAAACAGTGGAAACAGTGTCAGACTTTATTTTTCTGGGCTCCAAAATCACTGCAGGTGGTGACTGCAGCCATGAAATTAAAAGACGCTTACTCTTTGGAAGGAAAATTATGACCAACCTAGATAGCATATTCAAAAGCAGAGACATTACTTTGCCAACAAAGGTCCATCTAGTCAAGGCTATGGTATTTCCAGTGGTCATGTATGGATGTGAGAGTTGGACTGTGAAGAAAGCTGAGTGCCGAAGAATTGATGCTTTTGAACTGTGGTGTTGGAGAAGACTCCTGAGTCCCTTGGACTGCCAGGAGATCCAACCAGTCCATTCTGAAGGAGATCAGCCCTGGGTGTTCATTTGAAGGACTGATGTTGAAGCTGAAACTCCAATACCTTTGCTACCTCATGTGAAGAGTTGACTCATTGGAAAAAACCCTGATGCTGGGAGAGATTTGGGGCAGGAGAAGAAGGGTACGACAGAGGATGAGATGGCTGGATGGCATCACCGACTCGATGGACATGAGTTTGGGTAAACTCCAGGAGTTGGTGATGGACAGGGAGGCCTGGCATGCTGCGATTCATGGGGTCGCAAAGAGTCGGACATGACTGAGCGACTGAACTGAACTGAACTGAATGGTCTAGTGGTTTCCCCTACTTTCTTCAATTTAAGTCTGAACTTGGCAATAAGGAGATCATGATTTGAGCCACAGTCAGTTTTCAGTCTTGTTTAGCTGACTGTGTAGAGCTTCTCCATTTTCAGTTGCTAAGAATATAATCAATCTGGTTTCAGTATTGACCATCTGTTGATGTCCATGTGTAGAGTCATCTCTTGTATTGTTGGAAGAGGGTGTTTGCTGTGACCAGTGCGTTCTCTTGGCAAAACTCTGTTAGCCTTTGCCCTGCTTCATTTTGTACTCCAAGGCCAAACTTGCCTGTTACTCCTGGTATCTCTTGAGTTCCTACTTTTGCATTCCAGTCCCCTATGATAAAAAGGGCATCTTTTGTCTTTGCTGTTAGTTCTAGAAGGCCCTGGACACCACACATAGCCTCTGGACACCACCATTCTATTTTCTGTCTCTATGAATTTGACACCTTTGGTATCTCATAGGGGTGGAATCATACAGCATTTGTCCATTTGTAACTGACTTATTTCACATAGCAGAGGAGCCTAGCGGGCTACCGTCCATGGGATCACAAAGAGTCAGACACAACTTAGTGAGTCAACAACAATGTCCTCAAGCTGCATTCATGTTGCAGCATGAGTCAGGATTTCCTTCCTCCTTAAGCTGATATTCCATTGCACGTATAGAGCACATTGTGTTTATCCATTCATCCATCAGTGGTCACCTGGGTGGCTTCCACAATCTGACTACTGTGAATAATGCTGTGATGAACATGGCTGTATAAATATCCTTTTAAGTTACTCTAAGAAGATAATTAAGGCAGCCATTCTTTCCACCCCAGAAGTGGGAACTCATGCCCTGACATTCCTGCAACATTCAAAATAAGACACATTAGCAGATTTCCGTGGAGGTCCAGTGGTTAAAACTCCATGCTTCCAGTGCAAGGGACACCAGTTCAATCCCTAATCAGGGAACTAACTAAGAATCTGTCTGCCATGTGGCATGATCAAAAATTTTTAAATAAATAAATGAAAATTGCTGGGCACCTGCTAAATGTCAGGCACCATGTTAGAGTCTATGGATCCCCCAGTGAGCAAGACAGATACACATTTGGCTGAGTGGAGCTGCCTGTCCCATGGGGCCTGTCAGGGCAAAGGGCCTCAAGGGCATGGGGACAGGGCATTGCAGGTCAGGCCTGTGTTTTAGGGAGCTCTGGCAGGGTGTCAGGTTGAAAGGGAACAAGTTTACCAGCCAAGCAAAGGGCAACAGCAGAGCCATTCCACAGACCCCCATCAATGTCACTGTCCTGCCCCATCCAGGATGTGACCCCTCATCCCTTCCCTCCGTCCCTCCGACCACTGGACTCAGGCAGCCCTGCCTGTCAGGCCGGCCAGCCCAGCAAGACTCAAGGGGTCACCTCTGCTTTTAAAGTGAAAGCGTTAGTCGCTCAGTTGTGCCCAAATCTGCGACCCCATGGACTGTAGCCCTCTAGGCTCCTCTGTCCATGGGATTCTCCAGGCAAGAATACTGGAGTGGGTAGCCATTCACTTCTCCAGGGGATCTTCCGGACCCAGGGATGGAATCCAGGTCACCCAGATTACAGGTGGCTTCTTTGCCACCTGAGCCACCAGGGAAGCCCTTACAGGAGAGGGCTTGCCCTAAAGACAAGCTTTTGGAGAGAAGTGGAATGCCTTTCTTTCCTCTTTCCTAATCAGTGTCCAGGAAAGGAGGGTGGTTCTTGAAGTGATGATGGCTTCTTTTCAGAACCTAAGGAAGCTGTGCCCGTGCATTCTCTCTGCTCACTGTGAGCCCGCATGTGCCAAGGCTTGAGGGACCATCAGGGAGACGGAGGTGGGCACACCCCAATTTCTGTTCTCAAGGGGTTCTCAGTCTAATTGGAGAGCCAGACACACACCCAATGGCAATGCATCCCGGAAAGTGCTGTGGTGGGAGAAGTACAGGCACAAAGAGGGCCCCCAGCCCACTGCAAGGGTACACCTGGGCCAGAAGGCATGCCGGGGCTGACTCTGGAGCGTGGGGAAGCAGTGTGCCTCTTGGGCTCAGAGGGGAGCGTGGCCGTGGCTCAGCGTGAAGCGGGGCTCCAGGAAAGAGGCTGAGCAGTGGGCAGGGCCAGGGAATGGAGGGCCTGCAGGCGAAAGGTCTGGATTATACCCAAAGCATTAGGGAGCCATCGAAGACTGTTCAGTAAGAGAGAGAGAGCTGAGCACATATGCCCTCGAAAGTTCCATCACTCCGGCTGCTGTGGCCAAGACGGGAAGTAGGAGGGGGCAGGGTGGAAGATGGCAGATGGGTTGGAGGGTTCACAGCATCACAGAGGGTCTCCAGTGCCTTCTTGGGAACCTGCCTACAGGGCAAACCCCCTCCCCACCACCCTCAGCACTGGAAAACTCCAGAAATTACTAGGGCCACTTCTTTGGCCTCCACCCCAGTCCCCTGCCAAGGCATTCAGGAAGACATGGCTAAAAACACAGAGCTGCAAAGAGTCCACATGGGCCTGAATGGGTAGGAACTTGGGATGAGATCAGAGAGGCTCGCTGGCACACCTGGCATTTGCAAAGCCTTGAGGTCATCGCTTATCTGGGCTTCATTTTCCTCGCCTATAAAATGGAGATAATGCATATGCTTCCCCTTCAGGGAGGCAGAGACAATCATGAGAAAATAAAATCCAGTGCTACCACGGTGCTTGCTCAACAAGGGTTAGTTACTGATCATCAGTAGCAGTATTACTATGACACATATCCCAGCAGTTCACAAACTCTCAACCCCTCCACCACAAGCAGCTTGGTTCAAGTGTTCCTGGTCTTTGCTACCTGCTTTTTTGTGACTCTGCTCTGAAGAGTCCCCTCCCTGATTCTCAAGCCAGTGAAATCCTGCCTATGCCTCAAAGCCTAGCCCAAAGGTCACCTCCTCTGCAAAGCCTGCCCGGATTCCCCCTCCCCTCAACACAGAGACTCTCACACCCACAGCCTGCAGGGCTCACCTCTGGTGCCAGTTCCCAGTTTCCCATGAGGTAAGAAGCTTGTGTCGCCTTGTCACCTCCCGCTTTGGTCTCTGAGGGCTGAGATTGCAGCATAAGGGCTGGCATGGAGCCGAAGTTCAGTAAATGTGGGATGGCTGTGTGGACAGATGGACAGAAGAATGGGAGAAATGAGCTTTCTGCATCAGTCAGAACCAGTTGCAAGGACAGAAACCCAACTCAAACTACTGTAAACCGGAAGGCAGAGACTGCTTCAGGCAAAGCTGGATCCAGGTGTTCAAACAATGGCCTCTCTTTCTTTTTCTCTGTCTCTCTTCATCTCTCAGCACTGTTCTCTATTATGTTGGCTTCATTTTTTCCCAGGCTGTCCACTGATGGTTGACCATATATCTTATACTCTACCAACCTTGACCACCAGCAGAAAAGAGTTTCACATTCCCCTTTATCTGAGCCCACGTCTCAGGATTATGTCTCATTGGCCTGCCTTGGGTCACATGATGACACCCACCAAGCACTCCTGGCCAGGCCAGGACCACAGGCTCATCCCCAGCAGAGGATGAGGAAACCACTTGAACCAGGAAACTGAGGGTGAGGCTGGGGTGCTGGGCAGGCAAAAACAACAGCCACATCACATGTTCCCAGCCCCATCCCCAGTAGTGGATTTGCAGGCCAGATCTGTCTCTGACCAAAGTGGAAAGAGTAGACAAGAGGACCCTCCTCAGAGAACTCAGCCCCAAAGAGGAAACGGATGGGTAAACATATCACTAGGAGCCTCATTGTCCGGCCACAGGAGCCAAGCAGATGGCCTGAAGGAGGTGACCAGGGAGGAAGCCTCCTAGGTGGTCAGGAGGGGCATCCCCAGGAGAAGCTGAGAAGGGTCATCACACCCACCTTGGCCAGGCATCCCAGATCCTCCTCCCACGGGCTCATCTGCCACCACCACCCCCACCAGGCCACACCCAGATGGGGTATGACGAGGCCCACGGGTCTCCAGCTCCCCCTGGCTCTGATCCGGAGGGTGGTTTCCCCCAACGCATGAGAGAAGGGCACCGCACCCCACAGTGTGCACTCAAGGCAATAAGAACTGGAGTCATTTAGATGGCAATCAATTCAAAAGCTGTCACCTCCTCTTCCGTCCTCCTAGGAACCATGACAATAATAATAACAATATGCACGCCACACCCCGTGCAACCCCAGCAAGTGGCTGCATGCCACGTTATCACCATTTCCAGACAAGGACTCGAGGGCCACAGAAGGACATCCCCTGCCCAGTGTCCCACAGTAAGCGCCAAGCTGGGACTGGAGCCTGGGTCTGGGTGATCCCGGAGCTGTGTTTTCAATGCTTCGCTGCTGCCTTTCACCCCAGCCCACTGTCTCCATACTCAGATGCCCGTCACCACTGCCTGGAGAGCTGCGTAGAAAGCCTTATCCCTGGATCCTTCTTCGGATCTTCTGCACCAGGGTCTCAGGACAGAAGGAGCCCAGGAATCTGCATTTTGCCAGTCTCCAGGTAGACTCTGATACAGCCAGACTATCAGGAGCCTGGGAAAACCATTCGGTTTCCAGAATATCCCCATCAAAAGGGTGAGGAGCCAGGTAGAGACAGTCCCCAAGGGCCCCACTGGGGAAGGGACCTCAGTGACAAACACCCGCCTTGGTCTTCCTTCCCCTTCCTTGTGGCCCCACATATTCTAATTTTTTAGCTTAAATGTTCAGAGTCCCCGCCCCTGTTCAAGCACAAATGTGTAGTTTCCACCAGAATTTCAGGGGGTATGGGGGGAAGGTCTCAGGCCAACACTTTCTGTGTGTTCCAATCTTCTCATGAAAAAAAAAGGCCCTCAACCCTGAAGATAGATTTTTTCCCTACCGTCTGAATTGCATTTGTGAAGGGGTCATTGATTCGCTTCCCCATTTTTTATTAATCAAAGACAAACCATAGCCAGCCAGGCCTCTGATCTGGGGGATGTGGCCACTCTGAGATGACCCCATCCTCACCCGGACCACAGACACCCAACGTTTCTGAGGGGATCCCGGGAGCTTCGTTCCTACTGGACTTTCTCGAGAATCCAGAACACTCCTCAGAAGTCCGGGAGCCCGAGGTGCCAGTTAGGGCGCCTGGGTTCCAGGCAGAGGGCACAGAAGGTAGGCTGAGAACAATCTGCCAAGATTACCTTGGAAGCAAAACACCCAGGTGCTGTGAGCAGTAAGGCAGGGCTTCCTGCCAGTCCCTGTAGATGTGACCAGAGCCCAGGAGCGCGTCCCCAGGGTCTCTTGGCCACAGGGCCAGAGCAGAGCAAACCAGAGCGGTGACACAGTCAGAGCTCATTTTCAACAGCAGAGCTCCAAACACACACACCCCCACCCCACCCCCACGCAACTCGCTGGGCCTGCAGACCCCCAACATCTGGCCTGAATCCGAAGCAACAGTGTGAAAATGACCTCCCCTATTTCCCAGGGCTGGTCCCTGACAGTTGGGAGAGTCAGAGGAGGAGAAGGCTCCTCTTGGATCTCACACAGAAGAAGCTCATTCAGCAGACATTTGCCAAAGTCTCAGTTTCCCCTCCCAGGAACAGGGATGCTGAGCCTCCTCCACCCCGAGCCTGCAATTCTGCCCTCTCCCTGCCTGACTCCTGGAACAGCTCCAGGACGACAGCAGACCGGCTCCTGCTGCAACCCTGCCCTGGAACAAGCCAGGACCTGGAAACAGGGGCCCCTGGGCTGGGTCCAGGCTCTGCCACTGACCCCTTAGGCTGGACATCCTGCCTGAAAAACAGTCACCCATCCATTTGAGATCAAATCAATACTCCTCCCCGTGACTCCAGGTCCTTCAGAGGCCCCGCACTCGACTCACCACCTCTCACACTGGCCTCAGCCCCGAGACCCCTCTAATAAGCCTGAGAGCCCTCCCTCATGCTGTTCCCTCCGACAGGAACACCTTCACCTGCTCCTGATCTGGCCAGCCCGGGGCCCAGCTTAATAACACCGTCCAGTATCTTGGGCCTTTTTCAGGCCCCTGGGCCACCCTCCCTACGAATCAGGTGGGGTTATCATGATGTGTTATTGATGGTTGAATGTGATCCCCCCCTCATGCGCACTCGAACCCCAAAGCACCAGACACACAGTTGACAACGTTTGGCCAACGGAGACTGGAAAGGTTTCTGTGAGATCACGGGTTTTAAAGCGCGGGCTCGGACGCCGCTGGGGGCTGATGTCAGTGAGAGGAGGGTGGGTGACTCAGGGATGGGGACAGGCGCCCGGCTCCGCCCCTTAAAGGGCTCCTGGGGGAATGCGAGAGAGTTATCCAGAGGTCTTCAGCGTCCTGAGGGTTAATTCAAAGGGTCTTCCACGAGTGTGACCTCCACCCAGGAGAGGAGCCTGCGCTCCCGCGCCGACAGCGAGCTCCGCGGGTGCCCGGGTGCCCAGCGGTTCGGCGCACGTCTGCACCGGCGGCGGCGCGCCCGGGGCGATGGGGCTGGACTACAACTCCCATGATGCCGCACTCCGTGGTGTGCCCGGGCGGAGCGAGCGCCGGCAGCACCGCCCCTCACGGCCTTCTGGGGACTGTAGTTCTCCCCAGAGGGGCGCGGCCTGGGCACTAAGGCGTCTGGGCTGTCTCTTAAGGGAAATCCGGAGCCTCCGCTGCCCGCTGGTAGGGAGGGGCTGAGGACGCTGACGGCCGGGCTGGAGCTCCCTCCACTCCAGTAGCTGTGTCTCCCAGCATTATTTCTTCTTCATCTTTATCGTCGTCGTCACCACCATCAGCTGCAGCAGCATCACAAACTTCTCTATTTCGTGAGCAGCTACTTTGTGCCAGGCCCTGGGCTAATCTTTTGGAAGACAGGGATGAAGACAGACATGGTCCCCCGCCGTTGCTGGCACACAGTCCAGGCAGGGAGACAGACTTGGGAGATTTAACCGCACAAATACTTAATTACTTGTGCTGGGTCTGCAGGAGTACAGCATGAGGCTCTGAGACAGGGAAGGAGACTGTGGCTATTTCTGAGCTAAGGACAGACATACAATGTAGACAAATGGACTGGAATCTCTGAAATTCAAAGAGTGACTTTGAGGGGTGCGATGGGAAAATCCAGAACCCTTCCTGTGCAAATCTCTTCATTCTCCTCCAAAAGAAATTTGTCCAGAGAGGTTTGGGGACTTGCCAGAAGTCACACAGCAAGTCAGAGGAAGCTGGTACGAGGAGGCAGCCCGGGAGGTTAAACGCCCCGGGGACTGGGCCTGAGTCTTCTGCCTTCTAGCTGCACCGCCATCCTCTGTCTCTCTCTCACACACACACACCCCTCTCATCCCGCCCTGCACACAGTGGTGTGAGGAAGAGTTCCAGGGGCAAAGACGTCTCATGCCCAGTGTCTCCCTCGATGTGGCAGAGCCCAGCCCTTCACCTCCTTGCAAAAGTCTTCTCCCTGAGATGTTTCCCCATCACTGTAAAAGCGGCACAAAACACCCGACTTGTGGGGTAGTCCTGGCAGAAAAACCAAAGATGATGGACCTGAAACCAGTGTTTTACAAGCAGGAGAGGTGTCTGTGTGAGTCACTTTCTCTTCAATACTGTGCAATACTGTGGGACGACCAGGAGCCATCTGTGGACAGCCATTGGGTGCCAACCGGGGCACAGCTGCCAGTGCGGGAGGTGAGCAAAGGAGAGAGCTGGGAGTTGGAGGCCCTTCTCTCAGGAATTCAAGTTTAATCTGAGCCCTGAGGACTCCCCCCTTCAAGTCCCCAAAGTGAGGGTGGCATGTGTCTCCGTCAACAACACATTGCAGTTACTCAGCTTACATAGCAAAGCTTCAGTGCAAATATGGCCATGTCACCCCTCCTGAAAAGTCATCCGTGGCTCCCTGTGGCCCTCAGGTGAAGTCCACAGTCCGTTGTCTGATCCCTGCCCACTCCTTGCCCCAGAATTCACCAAACCCTTCTCTTCTAGGGAGGGAGGGCCTTTGGCCAAAGCTATGGGTTGGCAACCCAGAGGGTATTCCAGTCCCTCTCTCTTTCTTTTTTCTACTGTAGAGATGAGCAAAATTGTAAAACTCCATTTTTCCCAGCCTCTCTTGCAATCTGAGGTGGCCAGGTAACCCAGTTCTAGCTAATGAGAGGGAACAGAAGTCCCTGGGGAGCAATTCCTTTCTGAATAAGGAGATGGAGTCTGGCAAGGAAAAAGCCTTTTCACCCTTTGCTCTTTGGCCTTTAGCTCTTTCGTCTTCTTCCTGCCTGGAATGCAGACATGAGGCCCAGAGGTTCGGCAGCCATATTGTGTCCATGAGGCAGCAATGTGCATTTTCAAGGCCTCCCTGCTGAGGATAGTGAGAAGGAAGATAGAAAGAGCCAGGGTACCTGGTGGCATCTATAAACCTCTATACCAACCCCTGATTTCTCACCACCCCCACCCCCCAGTTTGTCATTGTCCAAGTCAGAATCCCCATATGTTTAAGCTGCTATAGTATAGTTTATTTATTTGATATGAACACAATGCTGATGATACATGACCCTGCCTGAATGTCCCCTTGTTGCTCTCCTTGGGGTTCACTGTGCTGCAGCCTCTGTCCTGGCCTCTTTTGGTGCTTTGACTACACTGAGTTCATTTCTGCCTCAGGGCCTTTGCACTGCCCATGTCCACTCTTGACTGGCTCCTTCCATCATCCAGGCCTCAGCTGAAATGTTACCTCCTCCAAAAGGCCCTCCCTGGTCACTACACCATCTGGGGGAGTCTCTCTAGAGCCTCCCCTCTACCATTATGACCTTGCTTAATTTTACCACCATTCCTTATTGCTAGCTGATAGTTTCTCTCTACAGTTATTTCTTCATTTGCTTATTATACAGAACGTGAGCTTTGTCGGAGGGAGGTTGTCAGCATTTATGCCTGAATTATTCACCTCTGTATCCCCAGTGCAAGGCACATAGTAGGCACTCACTAAGGGTTTGTTGGATTAATTAATTAACATGTTAATTAATGCTGCTGCCCTGCCTGACATGTGCTCTCTCTCTGCCTCTTTGCTTGGGAACTGGAAATGCCCATCTTTCTTCGAGCCATCCCTCCTAGGAAAGCCTTCTTGGTGCTCCTGTATTTGGGCTGGGCCAGGTGTGGTTCCCACACTCAGGACTTTGCATGTCTCTCCTCCTCTGCCCTTTCACAGTCATGATCACAAGGCAGTCGATGTCTTCATCTGTTAGGTGTCATCTCCCCTCCAGGACGTAAGCTCTAAGAGGACTGTCTTCTTTGTTCCTCATTCCGTGGCCAGTGCCTGGCACAGGTAGAAGCGTTTGGGGTTGTTTTTTCTTTGTTTTTAATTGTGTTTGTTTATTTTTGGCTGCACTGTGTCTTCGTTGCTGCATGCAGTCTTTGTCTAGTTGCGAGCAGGGGCTACTCCCTAAACGGCAATGCACGGGCTTCTCATTGCAGCGGCTTCTCTCGTTACAGATCACAGGCTCTAGGGTGCGTGGGCTTCAGTAGTTGTGGCTCACGGGCTTAGTTGCTCCACGGCATGTGGGGTCGTCCCGGATCCGGGGTCAAACCCGTGTCCCCTGCATTGGCGGGCGGATTCTTCACCACTGGACCGCCAGGGAAGTCCCAGAGTGTTTGTTGAATGAATGACTGACAGGAGCTACTTGCTGTGTGCCAAGCCCTGGGGAAGGGGCTGTTTCAATGACTTGATCACTGCCCCAGCCTGGAAGATCTCAGTCTTGAGGGCAGGGACCACTCAAGTACCATCTCCCCTGCCCCACCTGCTACAGGAAAAATGAAATCAGAGCCGCACAGCCAGTTCAGATCTGCCCTGCTCTGAACAAAGGGGCAGCCGGGGCTTCTGCCCAGACAGGCGCCAGCACCAGCAACACGAGCAAAACCAGGCTGCCTGCGCAACCCCAGGGGCTCCAGGCTACTGCTCTGCAAGAGTTTGCCCCTTCCCTTCACCACATCCTTCTTCCTCAACCTTTCCCCCAAATAACAGCACAAACCCTCAGCCCTCGCGTGAAATTTTTCGTCTTCTAAGCACTTTATAAACATTAGCTCATTAGCCGAGCGGCCCCTTGACACCAGGAGGGTGCTCCCTGGGTGTCTTCTGAGTCATAGTGCTGGAGTTTACCGACAAAAACAAGTTTTTCCCATAGAGCGAGTGCTGCGCCACGGCCAAGAGCACTATGTCTCAGAAAAAAGGAAGAAGGAGGAGAGAAACACTGCCTCTGGTGAGCACAGCCAAGCGCTGGGCCTGGTGTCAGCATCAAGAGAGCCGAGGGGTGCCACCCGGCTTCGGTCCCCTGCCCAGGGCCCAGGACCCCCATGCAAGAGGAGCTGCTAGAGCATTGCCCCTGGCACCCTGGCACCTCTTCCTGCCTCTCCTTCCTGATCCACATCTGCCTCCCCAGCACTGGGGAGCTCCCCACGCCACCAGCCACATGCAGCCCATCCACAGTGAGTGGAGGACCACCACCCCCGAATCTCAAAGAGGTGGCATCAGCCATTGGTGCAGAGGGCAGCTGCTTTGGGACTGGGTGACCCGGGTTCAATCCCAAATTGGCACCCACAAGCACAGGGGCCGCGGGCAAGGGGCTGAGAGTCTGTCTTCCTCTCTGCAGGGCAGGGCCAGGCTGGCACCACCTCTCTCAGGGGTGGTCCTGAGCCCTCGGTGGAAGACAAGTAAGAAGCACCTGGCACTTGGGGGTCCGCACTGTTCTCAGCAAAGGGGGCAGCTCCCTCCCTCCCTGGTTGCAGGGCGTGGCAGAGGTAGGGCACAGGTCTCTGTGGAGGGACCTCAGCCCTGAGCATCACTGAAGCCCATCGCAGAAGTAGGCTCTCTCTCCCAGGGAGGGCCTGGTCTCGGCGACCCCCACCTGCATTGCCTACACACCTCATCCACGGAGGAGGCATTTGGTGAAGGCCCAACTGAGAGCCCAGAGAACACCTCCTAAACCGCTGCAGAAGCTAGACTGGCTCAGGGTAAAAGCCCGGCAATACTGCTTTCTAGAACCCACTCCCCTTCTTCCCAATAGCTGTTGACTGAGCCCCTCCTGTGTGCCAGGCACCGCATTGGGCAGAGGATCCTACTTTCAAGGATAGTAAGAGAGAGCTAAGGGTCTCTCCTGTGCACACACCAGCTGCTTGCTACTTCCTCCTGCATTGAAAAGCTCCAAATATATGTGGCCCCCCAAAACCTGTGCTCTTTGAGGACAGAGAATCTATTGGGCGGGTAAGAACACTGCTGACCAACTGGGTGTCCATTTCACCCCCATCTCCCCTCCTAGCAGAACCTTGGTTTTAAGTGAGCAAGTATGCTCGTATGAAATATTCACCTCCAAGACCCCATTGCAGCTAGCTGGGCTGGTTGACCCAATTCTGACCAATGAAATGGGATTAGGAGTCTCCTGCTGGGAACACCCAGGAAATCAGTTGTTTTTCTGATTAAAAAAAAAAAGAGGAATTCTTTTGACAGAGGACTTTTGTCCTTTCCCCTTCACTTTTCCCCAATCTTCAGCCTAATTTTCCTGCCTGGAATGCTGTCGTGATACCTGGAGTTAAAGCAGCCATTTTGTGCCATAAGGATAAACAGCACATCCTAGGGATAGTGGAGCAGGAAGCCAGAACATCTTGAGGTTTCCCAGCTATGACCACCTCCCCTAGGACCGTCTGGGTTCTATGTGTAAGATGTCTTGCTTGGGTTTCTATAACTTGCAGCTAACTGTAACTCCTGCCTCATCACCAGGCCACCTCAGAGACCCTCACAATGCCCAGTAGAAGGGGCAACACAGAGCGGCTGCTTAATACACATGAGTGAACAACAGAGTGGATGAATGGGTGGGAGCAAACCAGCCCTGAGACTGCAGGAGCTGAACTGCAAACTCAACCCAAAGGGAAGCACAGCAGACCTGCATTCCCAGCCAGCCTTCCTCGGGCCATGCTGTGTGACCTGGAGCAAGTTTCTTCCCTTCTCTGAGCCCATTTTCCTATCTGAAAAATTCATATGATCCTTTGATGGGTTTGTCAGGGGAGCAACTAGATTCACAGGCAGTGGCCACTGTGGTTCTTCTTTCTTTTCTTTCTGGTAAGGGCGGAAGGGCACTACCATCACCGTCAAGCCAAATTCCACAGTAGGGACAATAAACGAAGAAACTGCTGGCTTTGGCTGTTATCTGGGAAGCACTGGCCTTGAAAGAGCTTGCCCCCTGTGCCAGACACCACCAGCTGTGCGTCACCTCCCTGAATCTTCACCCCACCCAACTAACTGGGTGCTCTTACTATCCCAGCTTAACAAATGAGGCAACAGGCTCATGAGTTTAAAAGTTGGGCCTACTTTACAAGGTGAGCATTTGGCAGAGCAAGGACTTGTGAGCCAAAGGCATGAGGCCAGACACAACTGTGATCCCCAGTGATGGGGACGGACAGCCAGAACCTATAAGAGGTGACATCAGTTTCCCCAAGGTCCCAGGAAAAAATTCAACAGGAAGTCCCCAGGACCCAACCCCAGGTCTTTCTGCCTCCAAAGTAGTTGTCTCCTTCCAGAAGAAGCTGGCCATTGAGGGTGAGAGAAGGATAGAAGGAGAGACTGACATCAGTGTGAACCCAGCCCACAGAATGGGCTTGCTCAGCAGAGATGCTCAGAGCCACGGAGACAAACAAAAATGAATGATTCTGATGGGGACATCAAGAAAGGCTTCCTGGAGGAAGTGGCATTAAAAGGGGACATTTTTAAAGGGGTGGGAAGAGGGAAGGGACTGTAGTCCCAGCCTGAAGAGCCACGGGAGGGCAGGACACTTGCTCCACCTGGTCTCTGAGTGTGGAGGAGGCCAACAGTGGAGGCAGCCCCCTCATGCCTGTATCCCCCATCAGACGATGTGCCCCTCAGAGTCTTCCTCAGGACTTAGCACAGGCTGGGGATCAGGGGAGGGAGAGTGGCTGGATGGAGTCTAGCTGGGTCCCAGAACATCTTGGGGTGAGCAGGGAATGAGGGCAGGAATTTTTGCCCCATCCCAGCATAGCACACAAGGCGGCATCCTGCCTGATGGGCTCTTACCTTTTCCTGCCTCTCTCACCTCTGACATCCCCCACCCCCACCCAAAAATCTCCAGCTGCCCCTGGGCTGCAGGAAGTGCTGGCTGGCAGCGGAGGCCAGAGGGGAGTCTGGGGTGATTAGACTCACCACTCCAGAGAGGCTGTATGATTTTACTCTCCCTCCATACTTTTCTGCATATTTAACAAGCCCTCATGTGGTCCTGAGGCACAGCCAGGTTTGAGAACCACTGACTTAAGCTGCTAGAGTCTCAGTTTCCTTATCTGGAAAATGGGCCAATACATGTCCCACTCCTATAGCCTAGCTATAGAGATGGTGAGATGGTGGACAGGAGTGTTTAGCAAAGGGGAAGAGCCCTGCAGGTAGGCGCTGGTAACTGGCCTTCCACACATTCGACTAGAAACCGACCACAGCAATGGTCCTGACCTCCACCATAGCCCAGAGAGTGGCCCAGAGTCTGTGCAAGAAGTGGAAGCGTTATTTTATTTGTGAAAAATTCATTGTGACCAAGTAGTTATGCAATACCTCCCAGATCATTTTTTAAAATGCAAATTAAAAAAAATAAATAAATAAAATGCAAATTTTATCAACAAAGAGAAGAGCCTAGTGCAGTAATTAGCGGAAGGGAAAGCAGAAAAGTGAATAAAATTGAAAACCAAATCAGCCTCTTCTACCCACTCCCACACATCCCCAGCAGGAATCAAATATTAATTAATTGCTTCTTCCACTTGGACCCCCTGTTTACAGGATTCATTCATATTTGTTATAACAAACACTGCAGGAGCCAACCAACAAAGCCCATCCATCCCTTCAGAGGAAGAAATAGAATCCAGTCACCAACAGGACGGACACCAGGGTGGGCTGGACCTTGCAGAGTTCTCTCTTAAAACAAATGTACCCTAATTTCAGTCATTTGTATATGATACCAAGGAGTGGGGGTAGGGCGAGGTGTTTGATGACTTTTACCTGGAATACAAGTATTCACAGGTGTTTGGAGCTATCAAAAATTTTCATTCTTGAAAATAATAATTGCACAGAACATTTAAATAATAATCATGGTATGCAGGCACAGAGATCATTTCAACAAATTCTAAGGTCAAACACATTCTCCACACAGTGAAATAAAATTAAATTAGTAGCTATAGAGGGTTCTTTTAATCGAACTTGGTGGAAATTTGAATACTTTTTTCCAAGTTAACTCTTGAGATAAACAAGGAATTTGAAAGGAGATTACATCCTACTTCAATGTTTCATACTATTTGAACATTAAATACAATGAGAGCATTGCACACTAAAACTTACAGGATGCAGCCAAAGCAATACTCAAAGGAAAATTCATATCCATAAATATACCTGCTGCTGCTGCTGCTAAGTCACTTCAGTCCTGTCCGACTCTGTGCGACCCCACAGATGGCAGCCCACCAGGCTCTCCCGTCCCTGGGATTCTCCAGGCAAGAACACTGGAGTGGGTTGCCATTTCCTTCTCCAATGCATGAAAGTGAAAAGTGAAAGTGAAGTCGCTCGGTTGTGTCTGACTCTTCGCGACCCCATGGACTGCAGCTCACCAGGCTCCTCCATCCATGGGATTTTCCAGGTAAGAGTACTGGAGTGGGATGCCATTGCCTTTTCCATAAATATACCTAAAAGATATTAAGTCCCTAAGAAAGAGATTCTTTTAGGAGAAAGTTGGCTTACCCATCAAACAGCCCCCAATAAGAGGAAAAACTTCTATCTAATTGCCTTGCCAAGGTTCCTTAAAGCTCCTACAAAAGACAGATTGCAAATACACAGTTTTCTTCCCATTTCCGAACTTGAGATGTATGGTGATAAAACTCCAAGAACAGCACAGATACATCAGTATATACTATTTTCTATTTCTATATTTACTATTTTCAATAGACAGATAAAGAAAACAAGTTACAGAAAGTCTGTAATGCCCACACAGAACCCTCAACCCTGGTTCTATTCTCTTTACTGGCTTTTTTACCAGAAGCCTCGAGATAAGCAGTGGACTGGGAGTATCAGTTCAGTTCAGTTCAGTTGCTCAGTCGTGTCCGACTCTTTGTGACCCCATGGACTGCAGCACGCCAGGCTTCCCTGTCTATCACCAACTCCCGGAGCTTACTCAAACTCATGTCCATTGCCATCCAACCATCTTATCCTCTGTCATCCCCTTCTCCTCCCACCTTCAATCTTTCCCAGCATCAGGATATAAAAAGACCAAAATTCTAGACCCTGGCTCTTCCATTCATTAGCTGCGTGACCTTAATGAAATCACTGAACACTTATATAATAGTCAGCTTTTGCCATAATGATGCTGTTTAACAAACAGCCTCAAATGATCAGAAACTTCCTCAGTTCAGTAGCTCAGTTGTGTCCAACTCTTTGTGACCCAATGGACTGCAGCATGCCAGGCCTTCCTGTCCATCACGAACTCCTGGAGCTTGCTCAAACTCATGTCCATCGAGTCAGTGATACCATCCAACCATCTCATCCTCTGTCGTCCCCTTCTACTGCTGACTTCAATCTTTCCCAGCATCAGGGTCTTTACCAGTGAGTCAGTTCTTCACATCAGGTGCCCAAAGTATTGGAGCTTCAGCTTCAGCATCAGTCCTTTCAATGAACATTCAGGACTGATTTCCTTTAGGATTGGCTGGTCTGATCTCCTTGCAGTCCAAAGGACTCTCAAGAGTCTTTTCCAACACCACAGTTCAGAAGCATCAATTCTTTGGTGCTCAGCTTTCTTTATAGTCCAACTCTCACATCCATACATGACTGCTGGAAAAAACTATAGCTTTGACTAGATGGATCTTTGTCGGCAAAGTAATGTCTCTGCTTTTTAATATGCTGTCTAGGTTTGTCATAGCTTTTCTTCCAAGAAGCAAGTGTCTTTTAATTTCATGGCTGCAGTCACCATCTGCAGTGATTTTGGAGCCCAAGAAAAGAAAGTCTGTCACTGTTTCCATTGTTTCTCCATCTATTTGCCATGAAGTGATGGGACCAGATGCTATGATCTTAGTTTTCTGAATGCTGAGTTTTAAGCCAACTCTTCAGTCTCCTCTTTCACTTTCATCAAGAGGCTCCTCAGTTCCTCTTCACTTTCTGCCATGAGAGTGGTGTTATCTGCATACATGAGGTTATTGCTATTTCTCCTGGAAATCTTGATTCCATCTGGGCTTCATCCAGCCTGGCATTTTGCATGATATACTCTGCATATAAGTTAAATTTCATGGCTGCAGTCACCATCTGCAGTGATTTTGGAGCCCAGAAAAATAAAGTCTGACACTGTTTCCCCATCTATTTCCTATGAAGTGATGGGACCGGATGCCATGATCTTCGTTTTCTGAATGTTGAGCTTTAAGCCAACTTTTTCACTCTCCACTTTCACTTTCATCAAGAGGCTTTTTAGTTCCTCTTCACTTTCTGCCATAAGGGTGGTGTCATCTGCATATCTGAGGTTATTGATATTTCTCCCGGCAATCTTGATTCCAGCTTGTGTTTCTTCCAGTCCAGCGTTTCTCATGATGTACTCTGCATATAAGTTAAATAAGCAGGGTGACAATATACAGCCTTGACGTACTCCTTTTCCTATTTGGAACCAGTCTGTTGTTCCATGTCCAGTTCTGACTGTTGCTTCCTGACCTGCATACAAATTTCTCAAGAGGCAGATCAGGTGGTCTGGTATTCCCATCTCTTTCAGAATTGTCCACAGTTTATTGTGATCCACACAGTCAAAGGCTTTGGCATAGTCGATAAAGCAGAAATAGATATTTTTCTGGAACTCTCTTGCTTTTTCCATGATCCAGCGGATGTTGGCAATTTGATCTCTGGTTCCTCTTCCTTTTCTAAAACCAGCTTGCACATCAGGAAGTTCACGGTTCACGTATTGCTGAAGCCTGGCTTGGAGAATTTTGAGCATTACTTTACTAGCGTGTGAGATGAATGCAATTGTGTGGTAGTTTGAGCATTCTTTGGCATTGCCTTTCTTTGGGATTGGAATGAAAACTGACCTTTTTCCAGTCCTGTGGCCACTGCTGAGTTTTCCAAATGTGCTGGCATATTGAGTGCAGCACTTTCACAGCATCATCTTCCAGGATTTGGAATAGCTCAACTGGAATTCTATCACCTCCACTAGCTTTGTTCGTACACTGCAGATGGTGACTGCAGCCATGAAATTAAAAGACACTTACTCCTTGGAAGGAAAGTTATGACCAACCTAGATAGCATATTCAAAAGCAGAGACATTACTTTGCCAACAAAGGTCCGTCTAGTCAAGGCTATGGTTGTGGTCATGTATGGATGTGAGCGTTGTACTGTGAAGAAGGCTGAGCGCCGAAGAATTGATGCTTTTGAACTGTGGTGTTGGAGAAGACTCTTGAGAGTCCCTTGGACTGCAAGGAGATCCAACCAGTCCTTTCTGAAGGAGATCAGCCCTGGGATTTCTTTGGAAGGAATGATGCTAAAGCTGAAACTCCAGTACTTTGGCCACCTCATGCGAAGAGTTGACTCATTGGAAAAGACTCTGATGCTGGGAGGGATTGGGGGCAGGAGGAGAAGGGTACGACAGAGGATGAGATGGCTGGATGGCATCACTGACTCGATGGACGTGAGTCTCAGTGAACTCTGGGAGTTGGTGATGGACAGGGAAGCGATTCATGGGGTCACAAAGAGTCAGACACGACTGAGCGACTGATCTGATCTGATCTGATCTGATAAGTTAAATAAGCAGGGTGACAATATACAGCCTCCTTTCCCAATTTGGGACCACCTCATTGTTCCATGTCCAGTTCTAACTGTTGCTTCTTGACCTGATACAGGTTTTTCAGGAGGCAGGTAAGGTGGGCTGGTATTCTCATCTTTTTAAGAATGTTCCAGTTTGTTGTGATTGACACAGCCAAAGGCTTTTGTGTAGTCAATAAAGCAGAAGTAGATGTTTTTCTGGAACTTTCTTGCTTTTTCTATGATCGAACGGATGCCTACACAAACATTTATTCTCACTGGTCTGTAGGGTGACTGCAGTTGGCTGGACTCAACTAGGTAGTTCTGTTTCAGGCTGTGGATCCCTTGAACTTGGCTCCAGACTATGAGCTGGGCTCATGCATCCCATGAGTCTCCATATTCTTTTTGTGATCAGAATCTAAATGGGATATATTTTGTTGTGACAGATCACAAGCATACAAGATGTAGGGCAGTAGCATGCACTATCTCCCAAGGCCTCCTCTTCAGAGGCATACCATCTCTTCTTCCCACAGTCCCTTGGCCAAAATAAGTCATGTGGCCAAGGCCAAAGTCAGTGGGTCAGGAAAAATGATTCTAACTCAAGGAGAAGGGGAGTGAAGAATTGCTGAACAATAATCCAATCTCTTCTACTTTCTTAGCTTCAACTTCCTTGTCTGTGAAAAGTAGTTGATGGAAATTCCTGGGTTTGATCCCTGGGTTGGGAAGAACCCCTGGAGAAGAGCATGGCAACCTACTCCAGTATTCTTGCCTAGAGAATCCCCATGGACAGAGAGGAACCTGGTGAGCTACTTACTGTCCATAGGGTTGGGAAGAGTAGAACACGACTGAGCAACTAAGCACAGCACAGAAAAGCTTGGGTCTCTTCATCTGTAGACTGGGGATGATACAAGCTGCCTGACACGGTGTATGAAAGTCCTATGGTGTGAACCAGCCAGTGCAGGCCTCATACGTACTCAGTTCTCAGTAAATGATGGTTCCCATCTCTTCTCCATGACTGTGAAATACCAAACAGGCTGCCTTTATCAACTCGGGGTCAGAACTAGTAACTAAATGTGGGGTGACAGGGCAAGTTGTATGAAGTGCCTTATAAATGTTAATTAGTCCAATGAGTCAAACATCCAGACTTTGGCAAATCTAAGATGTTATCAATGGTAAGACAGATAGAAATTTCAAGGGTGTTAGATTGAAGTTAGGAGACGGGCAGGGCCGGGAGTGGGTGCCTTGGAATAGATTAAACTCGGTGTTTGGTAGTACAGGTGAGAAATCAAGCCATGGTTCCAAGGAATTCAATGGTGTCTGCTTCTATTACCTTGAAACCGCCTCATCTCCCTGAGTATATTGCATCCCCTGGAGAATAACTTCCTTTCCCTTTTCCTAGTGCCCTGAAATGGCAAATACCCCACACATATCTGTTAAAGAGTGAATGAGTCTCTCCTTCCATGCGTCAGAGAATCAGTGAACAAATCAGCAATGAATGACACTTGGTTTCTTTTTAATAATTTTATTTATGTGTTTATTTAGGCTGTGCTGGGTCTTTTCTCTAGTTGCAGAGAGTGAGGGGCTGCTCTCTAGTTGCGGTGCACGGGCTTCTTATGGCGGTGGCTTCTCTTGTTGCAGAGCGCAGGCTCTAGGGCACGGGGGCTTCAGAGTTGCAGCACATGGGCTCAGTAGTTGCAGTTCCCAGGCTCTAGGGCACAGGCTCAATAATTGTGGCGCACGGGCTCAGCTGTTCCCAAGGCATGCGGGATCTTCCTGGATGAGGAATCAAACTCATGTCTCCTGCAGGCAGATTCTTTACCATTGAGCCACCAGGGAAGCACGACACTTGTTAATTAAAAAAAAAAAAAAACTACGTTCACCACTAGGAAAGGACAAGATTGATTAAAACTCTTTCTTTTCTTTGCAAGAGGGATATCCATGCTAGTTCAGTCACTCAGTCGTGTCCGACTCTTTGAGACCCCATGGACTGCAGCACGCCAGGCCTCCCTGTCCATCACCAACTCCCAGAGCTTGCTCAAACTCATATCCATCGAGTCAGTGATGCCATCCAACCATCTCATCCTCTGTCATCCCCTTCTCCTCCCGCCTTCAATCTTTCCCAGCAGCAGGGTCTTTTCCAATGAGTCAGTCCTTCACATCAGGTGGCCAAGATGGACATTTTAAAAGATTTTTGTCCACATCTGATCCATGCAAAGCTAAAACAGTTGTTCACCAAGATCCTTTCACACAGACAATATTTATTCATGAAACAGATAGAAATTGGGCACCTATTATGTTAGGGACTAAACAAGGTACCAAGTACAGAGAGTCGCTTGTGGGCTCTGCCCATGAGGGGCTTCCCTGGTGGCTCAGTGGTAAAGAATCCGCCTGCTAATGCAGGAGACATGGGTTTGATACCTGATCCGAGAGGATCCCACATGCCACAGAGCAACTAAACCTGTGCACCACAACTATTGAGCCTGTGCTCTAGAGCCCGGGAGCCACCACTACTGAGCCCAGGCACCCTAGAGCCCATGGGTGCTAAGTAGGAGTCCAACTTTTTGAGACCGCATGGACTATAGCCCGCCAGGCTCCTCTGCCCATGGGATTCTCCAGGCAAGAATACTGGAATGGGTTGCTGTGCCCTCCTCCAGGGGATCTTCCCGACCCAGGGATTGAACCCACGTCTCTTATGTTTCCTGCACTGCCAGGCAGGTTCTTTACCACTAGTGCCACCTGGGAAGTCCCCCTAGAGCCCATGCTCTGCAACAAAAGAAAGCCTCCTTTACATCGCTCTGCAATGAGAAGCCCACGCACCTCGACTAGAGAAGAGTCCACGCAGCAACGAAGACCCAGCACAGCCAATGAGTAAATAAATAATACAAAATTATTTTTTTTAAAAAAGAAATGAATGGAACTAATGATGTCCTCAGTGCCAAGGAGGAAAACCAGGCACTGAGGACAGATCCTGCCATGAGGAGACTGCACGAAGGGCAGATGAGGCACTAGCCTCGCTGTCCGGAGAGGATCAGTAATGGGGCGAACCACCCTCCCAGCCCTGAGTGCTACAAACCGGTGAAATCAGGCTGCAAAGATGAACCAGCCCTGCATCAGAGGTTCACAAGTTCCCAAGGACAGTAACCAGCCTCAGATCTCAGAGTCCTGGAGGCCACCTTCTTCCGGCCCCCTACATATCCAGGTGTCAAGGTTAAAAGAGCCAGCTCCGGAGGCACACCAGTCTAGATTGCAGTCAATTCACCTCTCTGAGCCTCAGCCTCCTCCTCTGTAAAGTGGACGGGATAACAGAAGGATCTTAGTCATAGATTCTATCGTGAGGATTCAATGAGATGATTCATGTCTAGACCTTGGCAGCTAGTACCCAGTAAGCGTTCAATGAACAGGCTAAGAGGAGGACACCGGGAGCTGCTACCAAGGGCAACACAGGGCAGAGACCCACTTTGCTGCCTCCTGGGGTCAGTTCGCGGAAAGCTTCTGACCCTCCAGTGCTAACCACTAAGGTTCACTCCCCACTTCCTCCTTCTCAGCCAGATTATTCCCAGCCCCTTTGAGCTCACAGGCTGGGTCCTTCCCCCATTTCCACCCCTCTTGAAGCCAGAGTTGCCTTGAGCTTGTGCGTGTGTGTGTGTGTGTGTGTGTGTGTATGTGTGTGATGGGGCAGGCGGTATGGAGCCATGTGCTCCAGCCTCCCTCTCCTACACTCATTAGTGGAAGGACCCACACAGATACTTCTTGTTTCTATACCTCGGTCTCCTCTTCTGTATGACAAAGGTAAGGATGGGGCCCGGGTCCCCAAGGGGCTGGGTGGGTTCACTAAGGACATGGATGCCGAGGGCCCTCCCGGGTGCCCTTTTACCAGCACAAAGTCCAGAATTGACATCCTATTTAGCCCCATGTTTTAAAAATTTTCTAAATAAAAAGGAGCTCAGGGGATGAATTGAGGACAGATCATCAGTACTCGCCGGGCTGTCTCTTCCACACTCTCTTTCTTCACACACACACACGCTTGAGAAATGATTTTTTTGTTGTTGTTTGAGAAATGCTCTCAAAACAAAAACTAAAACTCTGCTCTGTTCCATGTAAGCAGCATTAAAAATTCACCAGTTGTGGGGAGCAGGAGGGACAGAAGTGCAGCCTGAGCTCAGAACAGATTGCTGGAGAGTTTGGGCCTCTGAAGGAGGGCCCTGGGCCTGGGGAAGGCAAGGGATGGAGGGAGGGGGTCCAGGGAGGGGTGGGAGCTTGGGAGCTTGGGACCCTCTGCCCAGGGAGCCTTCGAGGCTGGTCAATTCCCCACCACAAAGCCCTGTTTACTTCGTTATCACCCTCTTTGCAATCTTGTTTATTTATCTGCTTACCTTTTGCTTGTTTCCCATCTGGTCTAGAATGTAAGTAAGGTCCTCGAGAGTGGGGTTGTTGTGGTTCTAGGAGTTGATGCAGAGCCTGGCTCACAGTGGGAACTTAACATTTGTTGAAGAACAAAAATACGAAGTGAATAAAGGAGTAAATGGATGAATGGACAGAAGAGCCAGGACGAGGCACAGTCAGTCATGACGGATGAGACAGGCTTTCTCTAGCTCGGATCAGGGTCTGGTACCCACAAACCGGCAGCAGCCTGGAGGTGTGTGGCCTCCGAGTTTCAGTTCTCTGGGCCTCAGTTTCCTCAACTGTGAAATGGGGATTACTCTGCTACCCACTTCATGAGACTGTTTTGAGGATTAATGGGGAAAATCCATGTTAAACAGAGTTCTGCGCCTGGCACAATGGTCTAGTTTTAATCTCTGAGTGGGGATGTGGAGGAGGCCGGTGGCACACACACCAGCTCCCACCAGTGAAACGAAAACAAACAAACAAAACTTCTAAGATTCAGTTCCTAAGATCCAAGGAGCGTCTTACTCCTTAGAAACTCCCAGCTGAGGCCAGGGAGGGGACAAAGGTCTGTACTAAGTGAGTTATAAAAACAACTCTGAGCCAGGAACCGCTGAGGGGCCCCCCACCCACCAGTGTACACACACACAGACACACACACACACACACACACACACACACAGGACCGTCCGGGATTAACTCTACCCTGCCCAGCATGTTCCATTTCTGGCAAGATTTTGAGAAAGAAGAAAAGAGAGAGGGGAACAATTTCCCATTTCCTTTCATTACCAGTCTCCTCAACTCTTCAAACACTTTCCTGTCATTTTATGCTCACAGTACCTCCTGGAAGAAGGTGACAAATGAGGAAACTGAGGCCCAAAAAGGCTGATGTGTATTTCCTGAGGGTTACAGGGCCAATCTGGGGCTAGAACCCGTTTCTCCCAACCTCCAGACCCCTTCTGTCTGCTTAACCAACCCAGATGTCCAAAGCATGGAGCAGACACTCCATCCTCATCCCAGGGGCAGCTACCCAGCAGGCTTGCCATAACGGCTCCCAGCTGAGCCCTTGGCAGACATCACTAATCAACTGGGGCACCCGCCAAATCCCTTCCAACCCAGGGTTCCAGGCAGACACTACGAATCAATCAGAGTTGGCCAAGGAGATTAAAAGGATCCTCTCAGCCCTGCTCTGGGCAGACAGAGCTGTCTGGTGTTCCTTTAGCATGGCGCCTGCTCATTGGCCGGTATCTGTCGCCATTCAGTCACTGAGTCGTGTCCGACTCTTTGCGGCCCCGTAGACTGCAGCAGGCCAGGCTTCCCTGTCGTTCACTACCTCAGTGCATGGTTATTGAGTGAGTGAATGAATGAGTGGGTGAGTGAACGAACAATCGGGCACCCAACCTGTGCCAGGTGCTCGGGCAGAGGCCCCCAGGTGAGAGATCACACCGACTCTGCATGCACATTCCATCGGTAAGGACAGAATTCGTTCAAAAGCCAACGAATCCAAAACTCACAGCGGGGGTCTCCACTCCTCCCCTGCTGCTTCTGGTGCCCCCCACTTCCCCAGAGTCCTGGGATCAGAGTCGCTTTTCCTCCCTTGCTGGAGGATCCCAGTCAAGTCACCCAAGCCCTCTGAGCCTCACATGCTTCATCCATCAAATGCAGATGATAACCGAACCTGCCTCAAAGGTTGCGGTGGAGCTTCAAGGAGACCAGCACGGGAGGCAGTGGCTGGCAGAGAACAAGAGCTCCAGAAAACCAAGCTGCTGTCAACCTTCCACATTACATTTAAGACCTTGAAGCCAGGAGCCATGATGTCTTCCTGGGCACTGAGCCTGTTGCCCTGGACCATGCTGGGCAAACACAGACAGGTCATTAACCTGTATGTGGGACGGTGACAGGATGCTGGGTCTTCAGGGCAGGAGGGGTGTTCCCCAGCTCTGGGACCCCAGCCAAGCTCCCCAGTGCCCATTAGCCACAGAACAACTTTCGCGGGGGTGTAGCACCAGGCTCCCTCATCCAAGCACCATGGACTCTGAGCCTCAGAGAGGACTCAACAGTGACCCCTGCGTTCAGCCGTGCCCCACGCTTTCTCTGCCACTGCCCACAGTGTCGACCTCTGTCCCCATGGAGTCACCCCCACTCCAAGCTTTGGAGACAGCGAGCTGGGGAAGCCAGAGGCTTGACTGGGAGATGGGACGTCTGGGTTCCAGTTCCATCTCTGGGGGACATACTCAGAGCATCCTTCCTCCTCTCTGGACCTCAGTGTGTGTGAGTGTGTGCTCAGTCGCTCAGTCATGTCCGATTCTCTGCTACCTTGCCAGGCTCCTCTGTCCATGGGATTTTTAGGTCAGAATACTGCAGTGAGTTGCCATCTCCTCCTCCAGGGTATCTTCCCAACCCAGGAATTGAACAAATTAGCAGGCAAATTCTGTGTTGGCAGGCAAATTCTTTACCATTGAGCCACCTGGGAAGCCCTCAGACCTCAGTTTACCTATCTGAAATTATGGATGGGGGCAGCCCGATGCCTAGGACCCTTCCAATTCTAACAGTGTCTTCTGCATACTTGCACTTACTGATTGATTGATTTCACTAATGTTTATTGAGTGCCTACTGCATACCAGACACTGTGCTGAGCCTCAAGCTGTTCTCTCTGCTAAAAGACCCCTCCCTGTCCTTGGCTTCCCAGTCTCAGCTTCCTGCAGGAAGCCTTCTCCAGGCCAGCTTTGGGGACCCTCCCCTGCCCTCCTCCAGCCCCTTCCTTCCTATCACAGACTTATCACTCTGCGTCATCTGGTCTGTTTATCTCCTCTGCTTCCCTCTGAGTTGTGGCCTCCTGAGGGCAGGATCACAACTAGTTCCCCCTAGTCCATTTGCAGGGATTCCAGAGTAAGGTTCTAGAAACAGCTGTCTGGCCAATGAAGAAAGGAATGAATACGTCAATTCCAAATCCTCCTTCTCCCAACACAGACCTTCAATTAACCTTTTTGCCTCTGCATCCTCTTCCCCAAATTGGTCCCTGAGAGCCCACCAGGCGAGTCCCAAAGCTGACTAGGAACTTCCTGGCATGTCTTCCCTCCTGAACCCAGTGAAAGGCATCCCCAGGCCTAAGTGGCATTCCAAGGTGTTCGCGGCTCCAGTGACACCCCCTGGGGTTTGACAGGAGCCCAAGTCCAGATAGGTTTTGTGACCTGCTCTACACTGTCCCAGCACTCTCTCAGTAAATATTTAGGCATGAATTAACTTCCTCCAGAGAGCAGTGACTCAGGGCCAGATGTAATCTTCCAGCTTTAGGGGGAAAGGTGAGTGCCCCAACCTTTCTCAGGTGCCCAGACCAATAAGGCTAGCCCTTCATCCCACGAAGCCTTGTCTCACTTGGACCCACCCTCACGCACAGATGCACACATGGATATTCATACACACATATATACATACACATACTCGATGCCCTGGACGGTCCGCAGTCCCCTGCTCTGAGCCACTGACCATCGGAACAGAAGCCTTGTGTGAGACCTACCCATTCGATAAATATCTGTGAATTCCTACTGTGTACCCTCCCACCTTCACTGCTCCCAGGGGCACCAAATAGCTCAGCTGTTGCATTACCTCCTTCAGCAAGTGTGTTCTTATAACAGCTGCAGCAACTCGCCCCCTCCAGGCCACCCCAAAAAAGATCAAGGGTTTTTACTAAGCTAGACAACTGCTTAGCCCTCTCCACTATCCCACCTCTCCATTCCCAAGGAGGTGAGACCAAGTGAACATGGGCCCCAGACAGGAGGACCCAAAGAATGGGGCCATGCAGACGGGACTGACCACTCCTCAGCTGGCCCCAGGGAGCAGAAGAGCCTTAGAGCTCAGACCCACCTTGAGGCAGAGGCTGAAGGGGGTGCTGGTTCCCCTGCCCTCAACCTGTCGCTAGGGAATCCATTTCCCTCCCTACCCTGGTGTCCCATCTGGGCCCCCAGAGTTAGGAGGTGCTGCTCTGAGAACAGCTGTCAATGATGAGCTGAGCTGTGAGAGGGATTTTCTTCTTTGTGGACCCCGCAGGCCCTGGTTTCAGAGCGGTTGGCAGGAAAGTGGTGGGATGTTGATCAATCAAAGTTATATTCGCCATGAGCTGAGCCCTGAGAACTGGACTCAGATTCACCCATGGCAGAAGCAAGTGGCTGATTTCAAAGAACCTAAAGCAAGTTCTGCTGCTGGAGACAGACCTGGGTTCAAACCCTGCCTTCACCCCTTCTTGACTGAGTGACCTTGAGCAAGACACAAACACTCAAAATCTTAGCTTGCCCCAGTAAAATCTGGGCAAAGACAGAATGAAAGTCCAAAATAAGCATTAATAATACATTCTTAGACTCTCACAACGTGCCAGACACTGTCCATCCCAGGCTTGACTGCAGAAACAGAACCTCCCACTTCTCTCCACATGGTAATGACATCTCAAAGGTGGACTTCAAAAATAAATGAATGAGGGATCTCCCTGGCAGTCCAGAGGTTAAGACTCTGAGCTTTCAATGCAGGGGGCGCAGGTTCGATCCCTGGCCAGGGACTGAGATCCCACATGCCTTGCAGTGTGGTCAAAACAAAATAGATAAAAGAATGAAGTCTTTGTGTGTCTTTAAGACAGGCCCTAGGGACACGACTGAGTGACTTCACTTTCACTTTTCACTTTCATGCATTGGAGAAGGAAATGGCAACCCACTCCAGTGTTCTTGCCTGGAGAATCCCAGGGATGGGGGAGCCTGGTAGGCTGCCGTCTCTGGGGTCACACAGAGTTGGACACGACTGAAGCGACTTAGCAGCAGCAGCAGCAGGGAGGTAAGGAGCAGTATATTTTTATTATTACGAATACTAGCACATGAACAAGTTGTATTCTGTGTCCCTGTCAGCAGATCACCAATATAATGGAAGTAAGATGCCTTTTCTCACAGTTCCCCTAAAGTGTCAATCCTGGCTTCTCTGGGTGGGGGCAGAAGAGGTTCTTCTGATCACAGGGGTTCAGAACAGTTTGAGATTGTGCACAGATGGCATGGAAAGGCCAGAGCACTGGACCTGGAGCTGTGGGACCTCAGGCAAGTCCCTTCCGCTGTCAGCGCCCCAAGTTTCATCTGAAAAATAGGGTATGTTCTCCCTAAATCTGTTTTTAACCTTGCTGCCTGGCACTGAGTAGATGCTGAAAAATTGTTGGAGGAAACAAACTTGGAGAATTCTTAAATCTGAGGGGACACCAAGAGAGTGCTGGATGGACTGGCTGAGTCTCTTTACTCCTGCCAAGGGATGAAGCAGGTGCTGAGGACAAGAGGCCCAGCGAAAGAAGAGACTCGGAAGAAACCCCAAGCAGAGGGTGAAATAGCACGAAGTTTGCCTCTGAGCCCTCCTCCCACCCAGCACCCACCCAACACACACAAGGCCCACTAGCCTTCATACTCTCTGTGAACCCTGTTTCTCCTTCAAGGGCCAACTCAAGGACCCCCTCCTCAGGCAAACGTCCTGGCCACTTCAAAGAGATCCCCCGACACACACTCTAAGCAGCAGTCACCCCCCTTTCAGGCTAACCAGTCCAGATGAAGAGCCCCCTGGAGAAAATCCCCACCGTCTCAGCTCCCAGCTGGAAGCAGGTGGCCCCATGAACGATTCAGGACAAGAAGGAAAACAGCGTCAACAAGAGTTAAGTTGGTGAGTTCCTGGGCTGCGTGATTTCCTGAGTGTCACCCTTCTCCTCTAAGACTGAGGTCCCTATCTGCAGGCAGTCTCAGGGAGGAAGTCAGGCATTTCTGGCAGGGCTTCCCCCATACTAGGTACATCATAATAGTCCCTATTGTCATTATTATTAGGAAAGAAAGGAGAGGTTACAGGACCAGCGATTAGAACACTGGATGTCAGCTCTCAGAACGCCTTTAGACCTCAGGTGTTTGCCAGGGGCACGCCTCCAAGCCTTCTCCATCTGGGGAGATCAAAATTCACCATGTTTGGGGTTCTTCTGTCAGACCAACGGAGAGAACGGCCCTTCTCTGAGTGTTCTCTGAGGCCCCTCGACCAAAAAGTCAAGGAGTCAGATCCCACATTCTCAGCGACTGAGGGGACCTCGAAATCTCCTTCCCCTGAGGAGTCCCCACAGGTCAAGCCGGCAGCCCCACGAGTCTCTTGCAAAAGCCTTGGGTCCAGTGGGTCACCCGAGGGGGCGACAGATCAGAAAGGAGGTGCCGCGTGGCCGGGAGTGGGAGTTGCGCGCACCTGCCGCAGGTGAGGCCCAGCCATGCGGAAGGGGGAGGAGCCGTCGCAGCAGCACGCAGGTGAACCGACCCTGGGCTCCCAGGAACTAGGCCGAGGGCTGCCACGGGCTCCAACGTGACGGCTGCGAGGCGGCCACGTCGCAGACAGCGGCCCCCGTGACTCCAAGTCCCGCGCGGCGCGGCGGCCCCAGGAGAACATTCGAGGCAGCGGCAGCGTTGCAGGTCCCGGGTCCGTTCGGTATTTGAATAGCACAAAGGAACCGCCTTGGTCTGATTGGCCAGCTTAGTGGCCCCGGGGCGGGCAGCGTCTGTCACTCGGGAGGTTTGGGGCACTCTCATTGGCTCATCAGGTGTGGGGCGGGGCCCGGACGCCCGGCTAAATAGCTGGGGCCCGGGCCGGCCGAGGCTCATTGCTTTGGCGCCGTCTGGGGAGCACGAGCCCGCGGGTGGCGCGCAGCGCATGGTGGCGGCTCCTCTCGGAGCGCAGCCGACCCGCTGACCCGGGCTCCGTTTCCCCTGCCCAGCGCGTCCCGGAGGCCGGCTGGAAGCCGAAACAGCAGCAGCCTTAGCAGCAGCAACGGCCGCGGCTGCTTCGCCGCCGCCGTTTTCAAGGGAGCATGGAGTGCGCCCTGGACGCCCAGAGCCTGATCAGCATCTCCCTGCGCAAGATCCACAGCTCCCGGACCCAGCGCGGCGGCATCAAGCTGCACAAGAACCTCCTGGTGTCCTACGTGCTCCGCAACGCGCGCCAGCTCTACCTGAGCGAGCGCTACGCCGAGCTCTACCGGCGCCAGCAGCAGCAGCAGCAACAGCAGCAGCAGCCGCCCCACCACCAGCACCAGCACCTCGCGTACGCGGCGCCGGGCATGCCGGCCAGCGCGGCCGACTTCGGCCCTCTCCAACTTGGCGGCGGCGGGGACGCGGAGGCGCGCGAACCGGTCGCCCGTCACCAGCTGCACCAGCTCCACCAGCTCCACCAGCTGCACCTCCAGCAGCAGCTGCACCAGCACCCGGCGCCCAGGGGCTGCGCGGCGGCAGCGGCGGCCGGGGCGCCCGCGGGCGGCGCGGGGGCGCTCTCGGAGCTGCCCGGGTGCGCCGCGCTCCAGCCGCCGCACGGCGCGCCCCACCGCGGGCAGCCCTTGGAGCCGCTGCAGCCGGGTCCTGCGCCGCTGCCGCCGCCCGCCTCCCTCTGCCCGCGGGACCCTCGCGCCTCGGCCGCCTGCTCCGCGCCCTCCGCGCCCCCTGGGGCCGCCCCTCAGGCAGCGGCCGCCGCCTCCCCGCCCTCCTCCCCGGCCCCCGCCTCCTCCCCCGGCTTCTACCGGGGCGCGTACCCGGCCCCCTCGGACTTTGGCGTGCACTGCAGCAGCCAGACCACCGTGCTGGACCTGGACACTCACGTGGTGACCACGGTGGAGAACGGCTACTTGCACCAGGACTGCTGCGCCTCCGCCCACTGCCCCTGCTGTGGCCAGGGCGCCCCGGGACCCGGCCTGGCGTCCGCCACTGGCTGCAAGCGCAAGTATTACCCTGGCCAGGAGGAGGAGGACGACGACGACGAGGATGCGGGCGACCTGGGGGCCGAGCCCCCCGGGGGCGTCCCGTTCGCCCCCTGCAAGCGCGCTCGCTTCGAGGACTTCTGCCCGGACTCGTCCCCGGACGCGTCCAACATCTCAAACTTGATCTCCATCTTTGGCTCGGGCTTCTCCGGGCTGGTGAGCCGACAGCCGGACTCCTCCGAGCAGCCGCCGCCGCTCAACGGGCAGCTGTGCGCCAAGCAGGCGCTCGCCAGCCTCGGCGCCTGGACTCGAGCCATTGTCGCCTTCTAGGGACCCCCGAGGGCACGGGGACCCGGGGCCCCGCGGGGCTGGGGCCAGACAAAAGACTCAGCCAAGGGGCGAGAGGAGGGAACGAACGGGCGCCCGGCCACTCCGGGCTGAGCAGGGGGCGAGCAGAGGGAGACGGCTGATGTTTTATAAATTGTAAAATAAAAAAAAAAGAAATCTAAGATCTTGGACTTTATTTTTGCAGAGAGAAAAAGCGCCTATTTAAGTATGCTTTGTGTTTCTCCTACTCTTTTTTTTTTTTTTTTTATTGTAGTGATTGCAGTGGTGTTTAGCGAGGAGCCAGCCACGTGAGGAAGGGCTGCTGCCCGGAGGAGGTGCCGGGCAGCCGGGGGGCGAGGCAGGCGCCCAGACCGCCAGGGCGCGCCGGGGGCGCAGCGCTGGAGGGCGCGGGGTCTCGGACGCCGATTCCAATCAGTTGTCAGACCCAGGAAGCCCGGAGCTCTGTTCTCTCGAGTCCCTCCGCGGGGTGAGGAATGGGTCTTGTGAAATCCTGAGCAAAAACAAAGGCAAACTCTATCTCCGAAAGGGAGGTTTGGGTCACATTTCCTCTCTGGGGGCGGCCTCCAAAGTTCTCAAAATGAGAAGGCAGAAATGAAAACACTTCAACTTTTTTTTTTTTTCTTCCCGGGGCGGGTGTCTTGAACCTCTGGTCTCCCCGCCCCTCTGGCTCTGTTCTCCTCCCCTCCTCCACCCGTCTTCCAGACCCGGAGGTGGCGCCGGACACCCCGACACTCTCGGACACTGTTTGGGGACGGGGTAGGGGGCGGGCACGGCCGACTACATTTCCCATCATGCCCAGCACTGCGGTCCCCACTAAACAAAAAAGGAAGTCGATTCCTTCACCTGGATCCCCGGCGGCCCCGAGAGAGGGAGGGGCCGGGACCGCCGACTGCGTTGGAGACTTTTCTCTAAGTTCCTGGTCAGATGTGGGTGTGGGTGTGTGTGTGTGTGTGTGTGTGTGCTTCTAAGTTGCACTATCCTGATTCAGCCTTCGGTTGCATTTCATGAAACCAGCATTGTTCGAGCCCTAAAGAACCCCGTCCTGTGTCTTCAGCTTGATAGATTTTGTTTAATTTAAAGCCTTTTGTTGTTAAAAAAAAAAAAAAGTGGGGTTCGCCTGCAGCCCCTCTGGTTCTCTGCCATCACACCATGTGGACTCCAAAACAAGTTGCCAACCCTTCCTTTCTTGGCTCTTCTCCCTCCTTCCCCTGTATTTTTGTGCATTCTGAATTGTGTATCAACCGGGTAAAACTGTTCAGATGATTTGTTTAAATTTATCATCTTAATAAAAAAAGTCGACTCTAGAGGATGGCGGTGCCTTGTTTTCAGGTCGGCCTGGAGGTGGCGGGAAGGATAGAGGGAGGTGACACGAGACCCCTACCCTCCTGCAAAGCCCAGCTCTCCTAGCCTGGGAGGGCAGGAGCTGCCCACATCCGCAGGGCCAGGGGTGGGAGAGGGATGGGAGGGAGTGTCGTTTGCTGGGGAAGAAGCCGGTGCTGCGCGCCTCCTCGGCCCCCCCGCCGCCTCTGCAGAGGGGCCTGACCCCCACGGGAACCGGTCTCCCCGCCCCCAGGGTCTCCAGCAGGAAGCCGAGCGAGCCACCATCACATTTCCTAACCCAGCCAGGGGCGCAGAGCCTGCTCGGCCTCAACTCAGAGCTCTCTTGGGCCGGGGAGAGCCGCCGGGGGACACCGGGGGCTTCTGGGCCACCCACAGTCCCCGCCCTGCGCCTCCGCCCGCACGTCCGCACATCTCCGGCTGCAACTTGGGGAAGTTTTTTCCTTTTTTTTTTTTTTTTAAGTTGAGTTTGTTATCACTGCTCGGTGCCACTTGGTGGTGTGCTGGCGGCGTCTCCCTCCCTCCTCGCGCCCCTCCCTTCTCCCTCTCCGCGCCCTCCCGCCCGCCTCTCTTCTTCCCTCCCCAGTGGATGGAGGCAGGAAGGCTCCAGGCGCGCTCTGCGCTCTGACCACCTACGGAATGACCTCAGAGTGGGAGAATGTGCCAAGGCCCCGAGGAAGCTCGCGTCCTCCCCACTGGAACCAAATTCACATCTGGAGCCGCGCCTCGGGCCCGGGGGCGCGCGGGGTGGTTCCAGCTTAAGAGGGGATAGGAAAGAAAGACTGAAGGGGAGGAAAAAAGAAAGAAAGAAAAAGCAAAGTGGCAGCTTGCTCTTGATTTGATAGCCGCCCCCCTCTCTCTCTGTCCCTGGCTGTCTCCCCACTGCTCTCGCTCGCTTTCTCGCCCCTGCGCTCCCCTTGGCTGCGCGAGCCCCTCCCCCCAGCAGGACGGCTCACGCCCCCCCACCCTAGCCTTCACGCCCCCCGCAGGGAGAGGAAGGGCTGCAGCCGAAAGGACCCTCCCACCCCCACCCCAAGCCTCGGAGAGGCGGACGCAAGCCAGTCCCAGGAGCCCGCTGGGTTCTGGGTCCCGGTGACGCGCGAGGCGAAGTTCTCGGGGACACTCCAGAGCCAAGGGGCTTGCGGGGGTGGGGGGGCGGAGGTGGGGGCCGCGAAGGGCCCACGATGGGGGAGGAGGAAAGAAGGAGGCTACGGAGGCGTGAGTTCCGGGGAGGAAAAGCACCTTCACCGCCCCCCCCCCCCATACACACACACACACACAAACAGGGCTGTTTTCTCGGCCTCCTACGGGAAGAGAAGAGTCTGGAGCTGCTGAGGAGGGGGAACGGTGTGTCGCCCTCCTCCCCGTGCGCCCCCCACCCACCCATCCCCTGCAAGTCCAAGGAATAGCTGTTTGATGCGCGGTTTTGATTCAATCCACCAAGCCAGTTGCCACAGCTCCCCCTAGCGCCGCTTCCAGGGCGCTGCAGAGGCTGAGGCTGGGAGTGGGCGAGGCACAACCCGGGGTGGCGGGGCGGGGTGCTGCGAGGGGCTGCTCCGCGCCCACCCCGGGCGCAGCGCGGTCTGGCTCGAACCCTGGCTGGAGCGGAAACCCAGGGGCTGCGTGCGTTCTCCACTCCGGGCCCGCCTCGAGGAAGGGCACGTGGTCGGCCGCCTTTGTCGGGAGGTCGGACCTGGGCACCTGAAGGGACCAGCCGAGGGGCTTGGGACCTCCCACCTGTCCCTTACGGGCAAGGGAGCGTAGGTGGTGGCCTGCGAAATAAGAGCTCTGAACTGAACGCGGACCCAGGTTGTCCTCCCCTTTGCTAGGTTTTCTTGAGCTTCAGCTGTGCCCAGAGACCTCAGGCATATTGGGATCCAGGGATCCCCGTGGACAGGGGGTGGAGGGCGCCGGGAGCACCCGAAAGAGAGATGCCCTCCCACTCAATTATCTTTTCACGGCCAAGGGACCTTGGGCAGCCACGCAAACGGTCAATGCCCTGAGCACAGCGTGCAGCAACCAATAACACAATCCCCTGGCCGGCCACCTCTCACACTAAGAAGGTCCACCTGAAATAGCAACACAAGCCATCCTGATGTTACAGTACACCCCGCACTGAAGGCCACACCCACCCAAATGCATTGTCCCCAACACAAGAGCCCTAAGGAGCATCCCCACTCCACTCGATGCCATGACCCCTCCCCTGGAGGTTGGCGAGAGCTCTGCCTGCCCTCCCAGGACATCCTGAGAAACTAACATATGCTCCCCAGCAGAACACAACTGAAAGGCAGGCAACATGCGTCTTGGGGAAGGAGGAAGAGGGGCAGGCCGGCAGGCAAACCAGGAGTCCACAGACCCAGGTCCACAGACAAGCCCTGCTCTTTCCAGGAAAATGACCCAGACAGACCCCAGAGGAGCCCCCAGGCAAGACTTGGGGTTGAGGGCACTCATTGAGGAGGTAGGGAGATTGGAAAAGACTGGGGACTTAGTGATGAGACAGAGCTTTCAGAGAAGAGCAGTTCTGGAAGCCAGAGCTCTAGAAAGCTCTCCCCCGCTCCCCAAGTTAACCAGTGCACATGCACACACACACACACACACATGCACACACACGCACAATTCCCCTAGCTCCTAGAACACCGCAGGTTCTGCTGCCCTTGATACGTGGTGTAGGGCTGAGCCAGGCTCCAAGCTGCGCTCCTAGCAATATGGAGCTACTGGGATGACAGCTGAGAGCCTGGGAGAGCTGCAGGCTGCCCTCCAGAGAAGCCAGGGGCTGAGGATGCCCTGGGCTCCCAGGAGGGTCACTGCGTGGGGTGCTGAGCTCTGAGTGCTTCTATTCTGTGTATGTGTGTGTTTGTGTGTGGGTAGGGGGGTGTCACTCTGGTAACAGGGTGAGTCTTTCTGCCTCTCCATGCACGGGACACACATTTGCAGGGTGTCCCACTTAGTGCCTAGCCAGGGCAAAGCCCTGAGTGATCACTGCAAAAAAGAACATCAAAGAAAAGGACAGCGAAGTCCCTCCGTATGAATTCACAGAGTTTTCCCAGCTATTCTCAGAGAAATATACCATGAGCATCCTTGTTTTAGAAATGAGAAAGGTTGCCCGAAATCACACTACGAAGTGGCCAGTCTTACTGCCGGAGTTCACAGTCTAGTGGAGAAGGATTTATTACATACTACAGTGTGAGCCGTCAAATGACCCGGATGTTGTCTAAATAGCAACACTGGTTAGTTCCAGCTGAACCTGAACTAGCAGATTGGGGGCACACATCTAACACTTCATGCTCTGGGTGGAGGGATGGAGAGACACACAGGACAGTGGTGTCTTATCCTACCCCACCCAGCACAGAAACTGACCTCTTCCTGGTATTTGTCAGGACCCTTATGATAGGGAACAGTGAACTGACTGGAGCCAGCATGGGAGGAAGTGGGATTTCTTGGTTCATGGCACTCAGCTGTACTGTGCGCAGAGATGGAGCAGGCTTCAGGTACAACTGGATTCAGGGACAAACCTCCAGATGCTCCGTCTGCCTCCTGTGACTTTCTTCTCTGCACTGGGTGCCCACTCTCCTGCTGCAGACCCATTTCTCATGACAGCAGCTCCTGGCTTCCCATCCCACATCTTCGCCACCCAAGAACGGCTATCCTCTTCTCTTGTCAGTTCAGAAGATCTGAGGGAAGGACCCTGTCCTGTCCCAAACCTGCAGCAGAGTTAGAGGGTGGTTGGTCTCCCCCACTGAAAGCTCATGGACAGAGAAGGAGGTCTCTTCTCAGAAAAGGGGTACTCTACTCAGAAAAGTGACAGACCAAAGATGTCCTCCAGAGAGAGGAAGTTAAAGGGGGCATTTTCATGTGGGACTTGGGGAGACCCAGGACACAGGCATGGCTGCTTCAGGGCCTGGGTGATTAAATGCAGCCAACACAGCTCTGGAAAAAAATACTCGCCTTGCTCCTCACCAGGATAATGAAGCCACAGGGCCATCTGATTCTTCCCGGGGCTGCCACTCAGGAATCACCAGGGGAGGGGAGGCTGCAGGCCCCGGGGCAGGGACAGTGACAGGAGCCACCCTCGGGGGACTAGGGCAGTGGGGTACCCACAAGGAGGCCCAAGTGGAGGAACTTGGCTGGAGCTCATACATGGTTCCCCCTGGCACTCCCAGACCCAACTGAAAAAGCTTTGAAGGGAGGCCAAGGTGCTGGCCAGCAGAATGGAGAGGGACCTGCTGAAATTAACATGCCCGCCCGTACACCCCCAGCTGGCAGGGCCCAGGGACATCTGGGGAACAGGTAACATTATTGATCACATGTGCAGACGAAACTGACGGAATAGAAGCTGGAAAATACTGAAACACTTGAAAGGCGGAGAGAATACAGATGACCTTTGTTTCACCATTTGCACATTTCTGTGTTTTCCAAATTTTCTACAATGAGCATGTATCACTTTTATATTTAGAATAAAAAATTAATGCCATATTTTTCAGAGAAAATAATGTGATGTGACAGGTACTATCATCAATGTTCAGCATGCGACAGAGCAGAGTGCAGGGAGCAGGGCTATTCAACCTTTCTGAGGAGGCTCAACCCCTGAGAACAGAGCTCTCGACCAAGAGGCCTTGGCTCCCCAGAATTCAGCATGCCGCACTCTGTCTCTGCCAAGAGACTGTGAGACAAAAAGACAAACCCCAGGGAGGCATTCTGCAGGGAGCCTTGCTTGTTCTCACCTCTGACCCCTGTCCCAACTTTGCCCCGTCCTTCCTATCAATCATCACAGAATGTTTTGCTCAGAGTTTTGCTAGATTACCTGGCCAGGTGGGTAGTTAAGAGGGAAATGCTCAGGAAGTGTCTTCAGTGACTTAAGCTGAAACTAAAGACAAAGTCGCAAAGCTCAGCACAAAGCTCTGTGGACTAGGAGTCTGGAAACCCAGGGGCAGACTCTGGCTTGGCTATAGGCTCGGCTTAGGACCTGGGATGAGTCGTTTTCCTAGCCGGCCCACATTCCCAGGTCTGAAGGGATAGAGTGGGAGGAGACAAGGAAGGTCCGAATCCAATGTTGACACTCCAAATATAGACAAAAGAACCATTGCTTCCAGCCGTCTGATACCTAATCACAGTAAGAAAACCGCCAGTGGCAAGATCAGACTCCACATCTACCCATGAGAATGGCCACCTGCCTCTGTCACTGACTCATTCAAGAAATGCATGTACTCACCCATTAATTCAAATATATTGAGTACCTGTATATGTCAGGCCCTGTGCTAGGCACTGAGGATGTGGCATGAACAAGATAGACAAGCACCCTAGTTTTATGGAGCGTATGTGCTAATGGAGAGACAGACAATAAGTAAGTGAACCACTGAACGCTGAGATAAGTGTTGTGGGAAAATGAAACAGTGAGGAGCTGGCAGTATCACTTTAAATCTGGTGATCGGAGAGGGCGACACATGAGCTGAGATCTAAATAGATCAGCTGTATTAGTCAGTATAGGATAAGCTCTGCCGCGGTAACACATTAATCCCCAAATCTCAGCAGTTCAACACAACGCAGATTAATTCCTTGATCATGCAAAGGCCAGCTGAATGGGACAACTCTCCGGGATGCCCCCACGCAGTGGCTCAGCGGCAATTCAGGAGTTGGATTGTTCTGCAAGGGAAGGAATTCTCCTCACTTAACACTCACAGCCCATTGACCAGAATTAGCACCATGACCCTGCCTAACTGCAAGGGGCCTGGGAAAGAGAAGTGAAGTGCCGATGGGTGAGCTCTAGAAATCTCTACCACCCTAGCTGGATGAACAATGGGGGAAGAGCATTCCAGGCAGAAGGACTAAACACAGGAACTCATTGGCATGTTGGAACTGGAAGATGGCTCTCAAGAGGCAGAGGGTAATGGGCAGAGTGGCAGGAGGTGGGACCAAAGAGGAAGCCAGGGATGGGAGGATTCAGTTGTCACCCAAGAAGGGGCTTCTTGGAATGCCTGGCACACAACACGAACTCAAGAAATGGTAGTGATTATTGGTGTTATAGAAAATTCCTGCCTTCCCCCAGGGCAATGGTGGGGAGGGGGTTGCTGGGGGGGGTGGGGACTGAAGGAGGGGATTAACCAGTATAACAACAGTCTGGGGCAGCTGTCCCAACCAGTTTCCCTGGTGACACCGGAGAGGCTGAGGCTCCAGGCCAATGCGAGCTTTGTCCTTCTTTCCAATGGACGGAGGAGGGTGGGAGGGCTGTCCTAGGGCAATACACCAGTTCCCTGTGAGACATCCCCTCCCTGGAAGTTATTAATATCAAATGACAGAGTGTGGACGAGCACGCAGAGACCAAGCACCAGAGGGCCTCCTGGGGCCACCTCCCCACGAGGGGGCCTGTCCAAAGGTGGGACTTGTCGTTCTAAGTTCAGCCACCGGAGCCACACCGACCTGGTTACCCACGGGGCTCCGCCACTTTCTAGGAGACACTAGGCTCTTCGGGCCCTTTTCCAAGTCTCCAAACGCTTGTCTGCACAGTAAGGATGCTCGTGAACACCCACCTATGCAGTGAGCCTTCTACAGCCCCGCGCCTGCCATACAGCCAGCGACCAATAAACCAGAGTTGCGATATCATCACTGGTCAGCTCCGCTGAGATAATACACGTCCTCTGCAAAATGCAGGACACTTTTTCTACTGATTCTCTCCTGTTGAACAAAACTGATTACCTAAGAAGTAAGAAGATGCACCTTTATCCAGAGGGACTCAGTCAAGATCTTTTCACTGCTGGGACTGCAGAAGGCAAATTAAACTCTGGTGGATTTTTTGGGTCTTTCCACAAATTGGCACTCGTGTCTTCAAAGAGGTTTATCTCCAGTGAGGTGTCTGGATATCTTCGAGGCCTGGCTATGCCTGACAGTCAGCAGTCACTTGGCGCGGGTGTAACGACTTCATTCAGGATGTAGGCTTGGTGATGGAATGAACGAAGGGATGGATTCAGGGAGTGGGTTAAAGGAGAAACAGTGGCTGAGAGATGATTTGCCCACCCTCCCCCAGTCAACCCCTTCCCCACTCCCAACCCTTGGGTCTCTAACTCCTCCCCACTCTGCCCCCGCCAACCCAGTCATTTTCTGATGTTTCTTAAACACTCCCTAGAGCCTTTCTCACTTTCCTTCCCTGGCTCCCAGCCGCCCTCCAGGCCACACACGCACACACATACATCCCTCACCCCAGGGTGGAACGTGAGGGTCTCCTTTGACACCCAGATCAACCAGCCTGAGGAAGGTTGGAAGGCTGAGGAATAAAGCTTCCTTTTGTTGGGACAAAGAACAGGTGGTCTAACTCAAATAAAGGACCTGGCTGAGAACAGAACAGGTTCATTTGGGGAGGGGGCAGTCAGATCTCTGTGTGACTCACAGACATTTTGGGTGGATTGTGTTATTTAGTCGTGTCTGACTCTTTTGCAACCCATGGACTGCAGCACACTAGGCTTCCCTATCCTTCACTATCTCTGGGAGTTTGCTCAAACTCATGTCCACTGAGTCAGTGATGCCATCCAACCATTTGGATGGATGGACAGTTCCAAATGCTTTAAGCCAACCGAGAAGTCCAGGTATCCAGATTCCCAGGCCTGGATCCTCTCTTCTGCAGGTCCCCCCTTATTCAGGCCTCAGAAACTCAATCGAAGCTGACTGAAGCAAAAAAGAACTTCATTGGCTCAGGAACTGGAAAGTCCATGGTGTTTCAGCTCCAGGCACAGCTGGACCCAGAGGCTCACATGATGTCACCAGGGCTCACTCACAGTCTCTTGGCATTTCCTGTCTCTTCTTGGCCTTTTCTTGGGTTTTCTCTGGGGCGTGAGCAAGAGGGCCACCAGCCAGGGCCAGCTCCACCAGCACATGACTAGTACAGTCACCACCAGGGCCCCACGTTCAAAAGACTCCAGGCCTGGGGTTTCACACCCTGCTGTCTTGATGGGGCTTAACATTTATGCCGTCCTGAAATCCATAATCATTTTGACTTTGAATCTGCGTTTTGTAAGTGAAATGGATGAGACAATGAAGCATGCGCTGAGGGCTTGAAATTTCAACTCCCTTGCCATCCTGCCTCCTGGTACCTCCTTGCCTCCCTGGAAGAGGTTCTCTGCCCCTGACTCCCCTATCTCTGGCCCCCGGCTCTGCCTGGCATCCCCTCTCATGTGACCACTGCTCCCCTTCACCCTGGGAACAGACAGGGAGGTTGGGGTCAGGCTACATGCCCAGCAGCGCCACAGGGCATGGCGACAGCCCTTGTTACCCTGGGTTGGAAGCACCACGACCCATCTAGAAACCAACCAGAGACTGTGACTAGGAGGAGGCGAGCCTCTTACCTACCCTCTATCCAGGGACTAAGGTGTTTGGGGGGGGGGTGCGGGGTGGGGGTCACCTCTCTGCCGGAGGTTGAGATGAGTCCTGTTGGGGGGGAGGTGCCTAGATCCAAGCTCTGATCAGAACTCAGCACATCAGCCTGGTGGTTGGTGGAAGGAGTAATTCAGTAACTGTCAGGCCCAAGAGAGAGAGAGGAAACACGCACGTGGTCACGCATGGCCTGGTGGAGGGATGTCTGCGAGGTTCTGTGATATCCCCTCAGCCACTCCACTGGTCTGGGGGATCCACTCGTCCTATGTGTGTGTGTGTGTGTGTGTGTGTGTGTTAGTTGCTCAGTCATGTCCAACTCTTTGCAACCCCGTGGACTGTAGCCCATCAGGCTCCTCTGTCCATGGGATTCTCCAGGCAAGAATACTGGAATGGGTAGCCATTCCCTTCTCCAGGGGATCTTCCCAACCCAGGGATTAAACTTGGGTCTCCTGCATTGCAGGCGGATTCTTTACCATCTGAGCCACCAGGCAAGCTCTCTCTCCTCCTATAACCTTCTTGAATCTGGTTTGTATCTGTCTTTTCTGGCCATGTCAAGGTACCATCAAGGACTAGCCACAAAATACAAATTGTGTAACTTGTGTTACACGAATTAAATGCTCTAACATTTGCATTTTAAACTGGTATTGCACAATATGAAGATGAATGGTAAAAATTCATGCTAATCACTTAACATTTTTATTTTTTCCTTACTTAGAATGACATAGCAGATAGAAAAATAAAAAAAATAAAAACCCACCATGACAAGTTGAGAGTCTGTGGAAGGAAGGAAAAGTGTTCTAGCTACTGCTAGTGGGACTTTTTCTTGCTTTTTGAGCAGGGGATCCTGCATTTGTATTTTGCACTGGGCCCACAATTACACCGCTGGCCCTTTCGCTAGCATCCCCAGGATAACTTTTCCCCAGCTTAGCAACCTTGGCAGAAGGAGCATCTTCCCATGGTTCCAACAGGAAGTACCAGGGATGCCACTCATTGGCACAGTCTGGGTCACGTGCTCATCCCCGAACCAATCACAGCTGATGGGGAGCCAGGAGCCCTCTGATTGGCCAGGTCTGGGCATGTGTCCATCCCTAAGATTAAGGGGATTGGTCAGCCCACTTCAGCCCCTTTCCATAGGTACTCCATAGGGAAGAAGGATTCTATTCCCAGAGAAATGAGGGCTGCACAGCCACCAATCCCTGATATCTGTCCTTTCACCCCTCTTGCTTAGCGTGAAAAACAAAACCCCCCAAATATCAGCTGGGCAGAGAGCAATTTAGTTCTATTCTCCTGGCTCGTAATTCCCCAGTTTCCTTTGTGGAGCCTAAATGACAACCCACTCCAGTATTCTTGCCTGGAGAATCCCCATGGACAGAGGAGCCTGGCGGGCTACAGTCCATGGGGTAGCAAAGAGTCGGACACGACTGAGCGACTAACGCTTTCGCTTTCTCCCCTTCCTCAAAATGAGGGGAGGCTCTGGGCTCAGACCTTGGCCCCCTTCTCCTTCCTGTCACGTTCTCCCAGCAAAACTCATGCAGTCCCATCAACCAGCTGACAACTCCATCTCCAGCTGGGATCTCTATGCCGAATGCAACCCAGAGGTCCCAGCCCTGTGTGACTTCTCCTCTTGGGGCACTGGGCATCTCAGAACCCAAACCCCTGAGAACCACCCCCAACACCTACTCCCTGGGTCTTTCCCATTCCATCAATGGCACCATCATCCAGTAAGTTACATCAGAATATCTGAACTCCTTCTTTTCTCAGAAACCCAAATCCAGTCCATCAGCAAATTCTGGCAGCTCCCCTTCATAGGAGAGTCATAGCCACCCTCTTCACCACCGTCGATTTTGCTCTCCTAGTCCAACCACAGCATCGCTCCCCTGGATCACTGCACTAACCTGCTAACTAGACTTCCTAGTTTTGTGGTTGCTGGTGGTGTTGTTTGTTAACTATTCATTTGGTTGCAGTGGGTCCTAGTCGCAGCCTGCAGGATCTTTAGTTATGTCATGAGGTAGTTAGTTCCCTGACCAGGGGTCAACCCTGAGCCCCCTGCATTGGGAGCACAGAGTCTTAGCCTCTGGCCCACCAGGGAAGTCCTAGACTTCCTATTTTGTTCTCAGCCTCCTATTGTCCACTTTCCTTATTCTCTGATATTTGAAGATATTTAAAACAGACCATATCCCTCCCCAACTCAAAACTTCCCAGTAGTGTAAATGTTTAAAACCAGTTGGAAGGTGGAGGGCAGGGTTCATCTGTAGAAACTGCCCATCTTGGTGGTGTAAATACCCCCACCTTGGCGATTCCAAGCTGCCAATGTGACGTCACTGAACGTCACAGAGTGGGAAAGAGATGTACATGACCAGCTTGCAAAAGCCAGCAGGTGGGACTCCAGCACATTCTCTTGCTGGCCAACTCAGATCAAAGCACAGAGTCCTTCTATGGCCCAGCTGGATCCGTGCTGCCCAGCCTGGCTGCCTTTCCACTCATGCCCTTGCTTCCCGTCACTCACTGCCCTCCTGCCTCTACCTTGCCCTCCGAACTGCCAAGGCTGTTCCCACTTCAGGGGCTTCCCATGTCACCCTGACTACCTCTCTAAGGTAACACCCCACTGTTGCATTCTCGCTGATTTTTCCGTAACCTGTATCACTGCCTGATGTTTTGTTTTGTTTTGTTTTTCATTTTTTCTTTTTTAATTTGGTTGCACCGGGTCTTGGTTGTGGCACGTGGGATCTAGTTCCCTGACCAGGGATCGAACCCAGGCCCCCTGCACTGGGAACGCAGAGTTGTAGGCACTGGACCACCAGGGAAGTCCCACTGCCTGGTGTTTTACAGTAGATTTATGTGTTCATTCATCCCTCTTCCTCACTAGGGCAGGAAGTCATCCGCCCCTTCTCTGTCCCCAGCTCCTGGAGAGAACAGTGTACCACACATAGTAGGTGCTCAGTAAACTTCCATTGGCTGAATGGATCCACTTCTCTGGGTCAGCCAGGCACTGGGGAGATGGTATGAATAAGTGCTGGCTCCTGTCAGTGAAGCAAGGAGACCCACGGGGGAGGCCTCAGATGCAAAGAGGAGGCCAGCTAGGAGGCCTGTTTCCAGCAGAGCCCCGACTGCCGGGATGGACACTTTGACCTTTCCCTCGTATGTCAGGTGGCATCTGTCTGTTATCCAAAGCAGAGCTTCTCCTGTTCCATCTCCTTCCTTGCTGCTCTGCCTCTCCAGCCCTGGGGACCTCCCACAAACAGCCTACTCAAAGCCAAGTTCACATGGTCTGCCCTGCCTTCACCCAGGAGGCTGCCTTGTGATTCTCTGAATGAACCGCAGAACCATCCAACTTCAGAGCTAGAGACCCTGGAAAGCTGTCCTGCCAGCTTGACCCTCCATGGGGCCCCAGAGCTCCTGCATTGGGCCCTGGAGAGGGTCAACTTGGCACCTGGGACCCTGTCCAGCCCATGCTGTCCAGCTTTTCCTAGAACAACTTCAGGAAGTTTTATTCCTTCTTTCACTCTGGTGGCTCAGGCAGTAAAGAATCTGCCTGCAATGCAGAAGCAGCAGGAGACCAACGTGGATCCACAGGTTGGGAAGATCCCCTGGAGAAAGGAATGGCAATCCAGTCCAGTCTTTATTCCTGGAGAAGTCCATGGACAGAGGAATCTGGCGGGCTACAGTCCATGGGGTCACAAAGAGTCAGACACGACTGAATGACTAACACTTTCACACTTTTCACTCAACAAAGAATTACTGGGCACCTACCTACTCTGGTAGAACCCTGATTCTGGGAAGGATTGAGGACTGGAGGAGAAGGGGGTAACAGAGGATGAGATGATGGGATAGCATCACCAACTCAATGGACATGAGGTTGAGCAAACTTCGGGAGATAAGAAAGGACAGGGAAGCCTGGCGTGCTGCAGTCTGTGGAGTGGCAAAGAATCAGATATGACTTAGTGACTGAACAACAACCTACTCTGGGGCAGTCACTATTCCGGGCATTGGAGATTCAGTGGTGAACACAATCGACCTGGTTCTTGCCCTCACCAAGCTTCCAATCTATAGAACAGAGGGCCTATGTCAGGACAGAGAACAGCTGATGTGGTCAGGGCTCCTTCTGCAACCTAGAGAAAGGGAGGGCCCCTGGGAGTTGGTGGCATCTGAGCTGAACCCTGAACAACCGGACAGAGCCACTGTTCAACCTGGTGCCCAGGCAGGCCAAGCAGAGAGAACAGCAGGTGCAAAGACCCTGGGGGAGGAGTGAGCTTGGCATCTTAGAGGGCCAGGGAGAAAGCACAGGGAGTGGTAGGAAAATAGAAAGGGTCAGAGGGATCAGATCATAGTGTGAGTTTTCTGTTGGGAGTGAGAAGCCACTGGTGGAATACGATGGGACTCACCTGCGATCAGTGTGGAAGCCAGGCTCAGAGGGCAGAGTGGAACCAGAGAGGGGGATACCATAGGGGCCTGCCGAGAGCTGACAGCCACTGACACCAAGGTGGCCACAGCTCAGGTCAGAGAGAAGCGGGCAGAGTTGGATTATAATTTGGATGGACCCAGGCTTCCCTGGTGGCTCCAATGGTAAAGAAACTGCCTGCAACACGGGAGACCCAGGTTCGATCCCTGGGTTGGGAAGATCCCCTGGAGAAGGGAATGGCTACCCACTCCAGTATTCTTACCTGGAGAATCCCATGGACAGAGGAGCCTGGTGGGCTATATAGTCCATGGGGTCACAAAGAACTGGACACAACTGAGCAAATAACACTTTCACTTTCACTTGGATGGATCCAGTTGGACCTGCTCATGGGATGGATTTGGGGGAAGAAAGACAGGCTAAAGTCTGGACTGGGGGTCAGATGGATGGTGCTGTCCACAGAGACAGGCTCCGTGGGCCTGGGGGAGAAGCAGGAGCCAGCAGCCACCAGCAGTTTCCAGGGCTGTAGAAATTCCTCCTCTTGCCCAGCTGGAAGTGCCTCGTCCTGCTCACCAAACACAGCACCCACGCCGAACAAGCCCACGTCCCCTCTGATTCCGCAGGAGGAGCCAGAGACCTTGGGCCGCCACTGAAATCCTCCAAGCCCATTTCATCATCCCTAAAATGTGAAAGTGATGCCAGTTTCCGGGCTCGCTGAGGGGGTGCCGCAAGGGCACATGTAAGCACATCTTGCGAGCTGACACGTGGCTGCCCGCCAGCACTGTCATTACCGGCCTTGCTATCCGCCTCTTTGCTGTCTTTGTGTGGACCAGCCCTGCCTCCCAGAAGGAAGCCGGGTTCTGGGAGAAGATGCCTCTCAGGCAGGGCTGACCCTGGAGAGACGAGCTCTAAAGCAGGAAGAGGATGGGGGTTCTTAGGCCAACTGAGTGAGCATAGCACAAGGCAGTTAGGGCCATCCTGAGGCCTCAGTCCAGGAGAGGCTACTGGGGCGTGAGCTTTGACGGGAAAGAGAGACTCAGCACCACCCCCATCCAGCCAGTACCTTGACCCGCTTGGGCCTTGATTTACTCCTCTGAGAAATGGGTACATAGTTGGCCCATAGTGAGGATGAGGTGAGACGTGCTTTCAGGCACTTCACCCAGGGTCAGACACACAGGCTGGGCTCAGGAGCTGCCAGCTCCGAGGTCCCTCAGAGGACACTGGCAGGGGTTAGTGCGCACGTGGCTTCTGGGGCCCGGAGCAGCAGTGGCAAATGAGAACACGGTTGGGGGGGGCGGTGCAGGAATGTGTATGGAGTGGGGCGGGAACAGCCCCTGCAGGAGACTGTTCAGCCAGGAGGACTCACCAGGCCAGTGTGATCCAGGCTGGAGGTCAGGCCCGGGGTTAGGTCAGCAGTGGGACCACCAAGCCCGAGCTACACTTCAGAGCCTCCCTGGGGGTTCCCGCTGCCATGGGCCCTCGACCCACCTGCAGGGAAGCCTCCCTGCCCCCTCCCATCCTCTACGTTCCCATCACCCACCTTGTATGTGGTGTATTGTCCTGAAACATCTGTGAGAAACTAAAGGTCATGATGGAGCTCAAGGGTTAGAATGTCCACATGCTGTGCGTGGACACTCAGTCATGGCACTCTTTGCAACTCCATGGACCAAAGCCTGCCAGGCTCCTCTGTCCATGGGATTCTCCAGGAAAGAACACTGGAGTGGGTTGCCATTCCCTTCTCCGGAGGATCTTTCCTACCCAGGGATTGAACCCGGGTCTCCTGCATTGCAGGTGGATTCTTTACCGACTGAGCCACCAGGGAAGCCCCAGTATGCTGCTGCTGCTGCTAAGTCGCCCAAGCAAATAAGGAGGGGAAAGGGGCCAGCAGGCCAGGAAGTCTATGTACAGGTTAGCGAAAATCCAGCTGCAGAGGCCCAGGAGCAGCGGATGGAGACCAGCCCGGAACATAGCCCACTGCCTGGCGGGAGGCGATGCATCCCCTGCTTCTTTCTATTCGTGGGAAGTCGACCATGTGCCGGGCGCTGTGGACGCCACCCCAGCCTCAGGCTCTGGACTGCCATCCACATGCACACGTAGAACTGAGAGGTTCGGAGGGGTGCAGACCCTTATTCAGGGTCACACAGGCAACCCTGGTCCCCAGGTCCTTCCCACCATCACACGCCCTAGAGCCCTGGTGCTGTCCCCAGCATACCTGGTGTTGGGCACGGGGCCCTCAACGTCCCCTGCTCAGTGGAGGGTGCTGCCTTGAGGCTCTGCCCCTTTGCTGGGACTTGGGAAACCAGCCTTCACAGTATGAAAAGCTCTGGGAAGAATGGAACCATTCATCCCATTGGTCCCTTGGTGTGTGTAACTGAGACCACCGGCACCCCTAATGCAGGTCGCAGGCAGGGGAAGTGCACTCCACTCTAACATTAGTTTCTGTACCCAACCTGTGTTTGCTGGCATCCTGCAGGTGCCAACCAGGGGGCCGCAGGCTCCCATCCACTCCTGCCCACCCAAAGGCTCTGGGAGGAATCGCAGCTGCCTCCCCTGCTGGTCCAGCCTGCAGGAGCTCTTGCCACTGGCCCCTGAGGGGTCACAGAGTCAGACATGACTGAAGAGAGTCCCCCAACAGACTACTCCTGGAAGCCTCCAGCCCACCTGCCCGCCTCCCTCTCAGAGAGACTCTGCTAGAACATGCCTCTTTTCTCCTGACAAATCTGAGCAAGTCTTCCCTCTCCCCTCTCTCCCACCTACCTCACTGTCAGAGGTACACCAGACTCCAGTGCTCTTTAGGGGGAAGGTTTTTTTAATTCTAAAAAATGACATGTGGATATTATGCCTGTGTGGGTGTGGGTGTGTGTGCTCAGTTGCTCAGTCATGTCCAACTCTTTGTGACCCCATGGACTGTAGTCTGTACATGAGATTTTCCAGGCAAGAATACTGGAGTGGGTTGCCATTTCCTACCCCAGGGGGGATCTTCTCGACCCAGGGGTTGAACCCATGTCTCTTGCATCTCCTGCATTCGCAGACACTCTTTATACCACCTGGGAAGCCCATGCCTTTGAATATTATAAAAATGCCTGTGGACACTATAGAAAGATTTAAAAAATCAAATAGGAACAACAAAAAGCAAAGTTAAAAGTTCCCCATAATCATTTTTCTTTTTGTGAAGTCAGTAATGATGTTTAATACCTTCATAACCATCTTTTGGAGGCAGAAACAGTGATGCAGAGCTTCCCTAAATCCTCACACCCCACCACTCAGCAATAAGCACATTACTATCCAGAGAAACAGCCTTCTGGTCTTTTGTCCACATACATGGACAAACAGAGAGACAGACTGAACAAAAATATAGATTTTTCACTTTTTTACAAAAAGAGGTTGTACTTTCCTAAGCGGTAAAGAATCCGCCTGCCAATGCAGGAGATGCAGGTTCAATCCCTGGGTTGGGAAGATCCCCTGGAGATGGAAATAGCAACCCACTCCAGTATTCTTGCCTGGGAAATTCCATGGACCTGGGCGGGGGCGGCTACTGTCCATGGGGTCAGAAAGAGTTGGACATGAGTTAGCAGCTAAACAGCAAACAAGCAGTTGTTTTAGCTACCTTCCCTGCCTCACAATAGGTCAGAAGCATCTTTCTAGAAGAATACATGAAAAGGCATCATCCGATGGCCCATTGTATGGCTGCTCATCCGGCCTCTAACAATCCCCCACTGCTGGACACCAGGGTATGTCCAGTGTTCCATTAGGGAAAGTCGTGCTGGAACAGGCTCTCAGAGGAGTGGTGGAAGGTGAGGGGAGCTGTCTGTCTTGTTCACTGTAGCACCCCAGCACTCGGCACAGGTCTTGGAGCCGAGCGGGCTCTGGCGATGTTTGCTGGATGAATGAACCAACAGAAGCCAGCCTCTCCAGCTCCCCTCTACCTGTGACTCTGGTACTCGGCCTGCGGGGGCACTCAGGTTCCCCAGGGTCGCCCACTGTATTTCCGCCTCAGTTTTTGTGCCTTGGAACTGCTTTCTGAAGTCCCTCGCACACCCCAGCTCCAGCGCTGGTAGGCTGGCTTCAGGACCCCCTCTGCCTCAGCAGTGTCTCCCTGCCTCCAGGCTGGGTGCCCAGCCTCCCCTCCTCCCTCCCAATTCTCCTGGGAGATCTGGCCCACTTCTGTGCCTCCAGCATCCTAGAAGGGCCCCTTACTCTGTCACAGCCATCCACAGATACTTCTATGGTGCCTGCCGTGTCCAGCACCCTCCTAGACTCATGGCAGGGAGCAGGGATGATGAGCCCTGAGCTTAGGGGGTGGGCCTCAGGAACCCCCAGGAACACCAAGCAGAGAAGCTGTTTCTGCAAAGCAAACGGCCCCCTACCAGCCCAACTTCCAACTAGATGGCTGCCCCCCGCCCCCCGAGTCCCCTTGAAGATCCTGGAGCAGCTGCACAGGCACACGGCAGCCAGGTGTGCCGAGTGCTCAGAGCAGGGACAGGTGGGTGGTCACACAAGCACACCCAGGACATCTGCCTGGTCTAGGGGGGCGAGGTGAGGATCTCAGAAGCAGTAAGGCCTCAGCTGAGCCCTGAAAAAGGACCAGGGGCTCCCAGAGGGGGAAGGAGTTCTGGGGAAGCGGCCGAACCCTAATTATTCAGTGGCCCCGGGGGTCTGAGAAGAAGAGAGGAGGCCAGGGTCACTGGTACCCAGAGAGACAGGGTGGGAAGGGAGCCTGAGGCTGGAGCACCGGCAGGGCAGGGGGCCAGAACCTGGAAGACCCTGCAGCCTGACCCCTCTCCCCACTGGGGACAGGGTCTCAGCAGCCCCGCCAGCCTCCCCCTCAGCCAGGTCCAACAGGTCTACCCCAGAGAGCTCCTCAAACTCTGCAGCCCTGACCCACTCCTGCAAGCCCTGGGTGTGCCCAGGGTCCTCAAGAACCCCACCTTCTCCCTTGGCACCAAATCCCACCCCAACCTTCCCTTCGCAGCCCAGGGCCTCTCTCCACCCTTCACAGGGCCTTGCACGTCTCCTTCACCACCCACCAGCCCTGGCACCAGAGCCAGCTTCCAACCCTGTACTCGGACGGCTGCCCCCCATTTCCCAAATCCCGGCTGCCCCCCATTTCCCAAATCCCAGGTGGACAATGTGATTCACAGGTTTCTTTCTCTCCATCTCCACACACACACACACACACACACACACACACGTGTGCCCGTGATGTGCGAGTTGGACTGTGAAGAAAGCTGAGCGCTGAAGAATTGATGCTTTTGAACTGTGGTGTTGGAGAAGACTCTTGAGAGTCCCTTGGACTGCAAGGAGATCCAAGCAGTCCATTCTGAAGGAGATCAGCCCTGGGATTTCTTTGGAAGGAATGATGCTAAAGCTGAAACTCTAGTACTTTGGCCACCTCATGCGAAGAGTTGACTCATTGGAAAAGACTCTGATGCTGGGAGGGATTGGGGGCAGGAGGAGAAGGGGACAGAGGATGAGATGGCTGGATGGCATCACCGACTCGAAGGACGTGAGTTTGAGTGCACTCTGGGAGTTGGTGATGGACAGGGAGGCCTGGCGTGCTGCAATTCATGGGGTCGCAAAGAGTCGGACACGACTGAGCGACTGAACTGCACACACCCTCCATGATCGCTGCTCTGGGTTTGCCACTACCTGCTGTGTGCGCCAGTCTTCGACGGCACTAGGGTCCAGCCCGAGCTGGTCCCTGTCATCCTGCGGCTTGTCATCTAGTGGAGAAAACAGACGGTAACCGTACACCCTGCAAAAAATTAAACACAGCGGTGCTGCACGTCTTGAGGATGTATACAGGGCTTTGGGAGCCTCGCAAAGGTGACTTGGAGCCCCCAGGGGCCTCCCCCACCTGCCCTTCCAGCGCTGCCCAACTGCCACACCTCAGTGCACAGCAGGGCCCCACCAGAACGCCCTCCATCTGTGCCCACATTCAAGGCCTGGCTGAAAGAAACATCACCACCTCCCCAGAGCCATCCCTGAGCTCCCCCAGAGTCCCTTATCCCCCTTCCTCCACAGTTGGTCCACTAGCTATTTAAAAAAAAAAAAAAATATATATATATATATATATATATACACGCACGGCTGCATGGCTTCTTAGTCACGGCTCGTGGGATCTTTTGCTGCGGTATTTGGTCTTCTGTTGCTGCCCGTGCCTGCACATGCGGGTTTAGTTGCCCCAGGCATGTGAGATCTTAGTTCCTGACCAGGAATCAAATCCAAGTGCCCCACACTGGAAGGCAGATTCTTAACTTCTGAAAGCTGGACACACCTTTTCATCTCTGCATTCCCCCAAATACCTTGGATGAAGCATACATAAACTTAATAATTTTTGGAATCAGGAAAAATATGTCGCCTGACTTTGATACAAGTCTTAGGCACAAGAAGCCCTCACCTTTGTTCTCCTATCCAACTCTTGCCTGGGCTTTTCCTCCTAGAAAAAAACCTCTTCACTCTCATGTCCCCTGAGCGTGGCTCCAGCCTTGGCCCCTTTGAGCCAGAAAGGAGCAGAGCTGGGGTTCACCTTGTGCTCTGGGGCCCCTCTGGCAGAGGGAGGTGGGAAGCCGACACCCCCGCCCCTCCAGCTTGGTGGCCAGCCCCGCTCTCAGATTCCCCGGGACCCAGTGACAGCGTGCAGCCATCCTTCACTGAGCACCCGGTGGGTGGGAGGCACAGACCCTCGCCAGGTTCCACCTTCCCGGTCCTGCTGGGCTTCCCACCCAGCCCCAAGTCCTGGCTCACACCCCGCCTTTTCCCACCCCAGGGGCAGTTGATGGCCTTGTCTCACGTCTCCGTAGGATTCGTCTAATGGATGCTCCTCTGTCAGAAAGGACAAGCACCTCCTGGCGCCTTCTCCAAGGCCCGCTCCATCACTTGGCCTCTCCCGCCAGCATCACCACCTTCCCACCTCTCCTGGGTCTTTCCCAGCCTACAGTGGACACAGCAGCCTGCAACCGGCCTGAACGTCTCCTGCCCCAAAGCCTTCCCTCATCTCAGGCCCCCCACCCACGCACCCCCCATCTCTGCTCACTTCTCAACAAAAAAGGGGAGGTGAACTCTCAAGAGCAAGGCCCTGCTGCACACTCCTCCTTCTGGACTGGGGTCTTGCGGGGGAGGGGGCACTCTGGGCTTCCACGACCCCATCAAGCCTCATTGTGAGCGTCTGGCTCACCTGCACCTGTGTGTTCTGTTCCCCATCGCTGCCCCCAGCCCGCACTCCCCACCCCCTCAGCTGGAGCAGCCCTTGCTAAGGATGGCCCCTTCTCTGACCTTAGTCACATGTCCGGCAGGTCACCGCCACCTCCAGGGCCTTGACCTTGAGGTCCCCCACAGCTCCCCTGCAGGTCTACCCAGAGTCAGCCCCTTCTCTCCTTCACCCCCAGCTCCCGGCGAGCAGGGAGCCTGGGACCCATCACTCGCTGACCTGTCCCTGATCAGCTCCAGCAGCCTGCCCACACCTCCTGTTGGCAGCTGACAACCTCTGCCACCCCCAACACCACATCCTCACTCTGCTCTGCCCCGACCAGAGGAAGTGGCATCAAGCTGCACGTCCCAAGAAGTGGGGGTCTTCTTGGCTCCTCTTTTCCTTCTAGCACTTTCTTCCTGTTGGCGATACTCTGAACAAACACAGCCTAAACCAGACCACTTACCACCTCTACCCTGAACCCTAATCCAGGCCACCAGTCTCGCAGGCGCAGACCAGGGCCACCTCTGCCCACACTCCAGGCCCTTTTCAGGTGCAAAACCCTCCGCAGCTTCCCAAAGACTACTCCAGCCGAGCTGGACTCCAAACACCAACACAGAGCTCACAAGGGCCCCTCCACCCCCCAACCCCCACCGCCCCCAAGCCTGGCTTCCTCCCCCTCCCCTCCCCAGAGGGGCTCCGCCACTGCTGCTGCTCCCCCGCCTTTGCCAGCAGATCCTTCTCCTCTTTGGGGTCTCAGCTCGGGTCATTCCTGACCCTTGTAACTCAAGTACCTTGCTGACCCTCTCAATTGCTCTCCTTTTCTTCTTTATAGTAATGCACCACCACCTAACAATCTTGGTATGTTTAGAGTTACTGTCATCAACATTAGAATGCGGAAAGTACAGCCACTACTTGAAAAATGAATGAATCCCAGAAACCATGACCTAAGTTATTACTTTGCTCATTTTTCTGAGGAGAGGCTCAGACATGAAGTCAACTATCAGGGTCTCCAAGCCACCAAGCTGCGCGGGCTTTGGGTTGAACTCAATCAGTCTGACTCCAAAGGCAGGGCTCTTGGCCACCAGGCTCTCCTTACTCTGTGCGAGGCCTCCTCTCCGAGGCTGGGCCAAAGGCCAAGGGATCTTGTTTTTGGAGGAGGCTCGTCTGAAGACAGAAGCCAAGTCTAGGGCACAGCAGCCCAACCCAGACTTCCAACTCCAGCAAGACATGGACATGAGGAGTGGAGAGTGTGTAGAGGGTACCCCCTTAAAAACTTCAGGGGCCCAGTTCACAGTCAGTCAGGCCCAATCCAATGACTGCTCAGGCCAGTTCAGGGCTGACCCAGGGGCTCAGAATAGCCACAGTGACCGCAGAGCGTTTGCTGTGTGCCAGGCCCTGTGCTGAGGACTTCACACCCCACACTGGCTCCTCACAATCACCCTATGTGTATCCCCATTTTATAGATGAGGAAGCTGAGGATCAGAGAGAATCAGTAATTTACCTAAGACCTTGCAGCTGGGCGTGGTGACAACCAGGATTTGAACTCAGGGCCCCCAGGCCTCAGCTGAAACAGCTCAAGCCCTAGACTCCTTGGCCCAAGGGAAGGGGACTTGATAGGGGACAGACTGCCGTGTGGAGGGAACAAGTGCATGGCATAAAGACACGCCTCACACAGGCAGCAGGTGCAAGACAGAGGCTTTAATCTGAACAGCAATGAAGGCGCCAGGCCAGGGAGGCCCTGGGGGCGCAGGGGAGGAGGAGCCAGGAAGGCGGTGGTGTGGGGGCCCTGGGGGGAGGCAGGCGCTGAGCCTCTCCTAGGAAACTATTTCTGTGACTCTGGCGGCCCCTGTCCCAGCCTCTGCCCAGGCCATCGGCCCAGACGCGAAGGCCAAGCCCCTCGATTGTGCTTCTCAGGTGCTCCCCCTTCCCAGAAGGATGGGTGGGCCCAGATACGGGGAGGGGCAGCGGAGAGTCAGGACTGGAAGCAGCCCTCCCCCAGAAGAAAACTCTGGAGGTGGCCGGCTGTTGCTAGCAGCCCCCAGTCCGGACCAGCCCTGCCCCTGCCCATCCTCACAGCTCCTCCTGGAGCCCCACCGGGCAAGTCCGGGGAGGCAGCAGGACGAGGGGCTGGGAAGCAGCGCCAAGGGCTTGCAGAAGCAGCAGCAATGAGGGAGCAGGAGCAGCTGGAGAATGCAGGGAGCAGCCCAGGTGCTACACGGCGGCAACCAGCCCCAGCCCACCCTCTTTCCTCCAGAGTTTCTGCCACCCGCTCCCAGCCAGGGAGAGCCTGGGGAGCAAGCCCTGCCGGGCCCTCCAGAGGGTTCCCTGGAGCCAGAGAGCAGAAAAGCAAGGATGAGGCACTGGACACAGGGGCCCCCACAGGCTGGGGGTCAGCATGAGGAAGAGCTGGGAGGGTCACCGGCCAGAAGAGTCCACGCTTCTCCCTTCCCAACCCCATCCCAGGCTGGCTGCCAGCCTCAGCCTCCAGCCCTCAGGACCCCCCGACACCCACCCAAACATGGCTTAGGAAACTGCCCCACCCCGCGGGGGAAGCAGCTGCTCCAACCCCTAGAAAGGCAACCTGCGAGGGAAAGCAATGGCCACAGCAGAGTACCTACCCCCACCCACAGTGGCCGGGTCAGCCTGGGCTCAGATGGGACTGAATGGAAGGAGAGGGAGGCCAGGGCAGGAGCAGGGCCCCGGGACCCTGCGCCGGCCCCCTCACCTTGCCCGTCCACGCAGGGCAAGGCGGGAAACTGGCCACACTTTGGTCACTTCTCCTGACCTGGGTCCTTCAGCCCTATGCCCTGAGCCTCTATCAGCCCCGTACTCAGCACCCACCCCAGTAAACAGCCTCTCATCAAACAGAAAGAACAAGGGGAGGGGGTGGGGAGGGGGCAGCAGCTGGAGTTGGGGAGGGCAGGCACGGGAACGGCAGCCAGGACAGGCTGCTCTCAGCATGACGACATGACGGGATGGATGGGCAGGAGGCTCCCGAACTTGAAGTGCTGGATCACGGGGAACTTCTCCAGGCACTGCGAGGAGAAAGGGCGGAGAGGACAGGTGAGAGCTGCGTGGTGCCCTGCCAAGCCCCGCCTGGCCGCTCAGGCCTCGGACAGACCCCCCGGACGACTCCCATGTGCGGCTGCAGCAGGTGTCCGTCCAGGGCCAAGGAAGTGGCCCAGTCCCAGAGCAGCCCCCAAGCCTCTGGGGAAGAACAGAGCTTCCCACCCGTTCCTGACCAGCCCTTCCCACCCAAAGCCACCCACTCCACAACAATCAGGCCAGGCCCTAGTAAGGACAGGAGAGTAAGAGACAGGGAGGAGATGGGGGAGAAGGCAGCTCAACCCCATAAGGCAGCAGCAAAGAAGAGGGGCAGCCAAGTGACACCACTAGGCCCAGAGGGATGAGCTGGGGCCCAGAGGGGAAAAGAACCCTCCAGACCACGGGGACCCCTTGCCCAGGGCCCGCCCTGAAGAGGCATGGGGATACACCGGGACGCCAGCTAAGATGGGCCCAAGGCCCGTTTTCCCACTTTTCAGTTCTCCAGACTGAAAAAGCCATCCTGGCACTTCAGAGTGAGACAGAAAGAACCGGCTGACAGCCCCTCAACTCCCCCTACCACAGGGCAATTCCCAGCAGCCCAGTGCTCGGGCAGAGGACAAGCGCAATGGGCAGGGGGATGGCTGCCTGAAGCCAGTCGGGCCAGGGCCTCGGCCCAGGGCTGCGGCAGAGGAGGGGAGACGGGAGAAGCAGAGCCTGCCGTCTGGCCCAGGCACCATGTCCGCATCACGAGGGGCCCGGAAAGGAGGGGGCCCACCCCCACCCCCCGCGTCAGCCCACCACACAGGCAGCAGCCCCGTGCATGCAAGGGAAGGGGGCTTCCTCTCAGACCTCTGGCTGCACAGGCAGGCAGGATGTGCACCTCCTGGCTGGGCTGGAACAGGGTTTTGGCCTCAGAGAGGGCAAGGGTCCCATCCTGTTACTGTCCCCTTCTCCTGCTACCTCAGAGGAACAAAGGCCAGCGCTGGCCCGGGGTCCATGACCTCAAGAGCCAGCAGCAAAGATGAAGGGGCCTTTGCCATGGGGGGGGGGGGGGGTGTGGGGGTGTGGGGGTGTGGGGGTGTGGGGGTGTGTGTGTGTGTGTGTGTGTGTGTGTGTGTGTGTGTGTGTGTGTGTGTGTGTGTGTGTGTGTGTGTGTGTGTGTCTGTCTGTCTGTCTGTCTCTCAGAGTCAGGGATGGTCCACAAAGCCTGAAGAGGGCCTGGAGGTGAGCAGGAAGGGAAATCTCTGATGATGGAAGGATGGGGAGCTAAGCTGTGTGAGGGAGCAGAGCTCCAGGCCACAGTCAGACCCTGGGCCTGGGGCAGACAAAGTGGGGGGCAGGCAGCTGGGGGTGGCCCCTGGCGGGGAAGAGCAGCAAATCCAGGCCAGAGGCAAAGGCAGCTGCCATTGTGCTTAGATCATGGAGGAAGTGGTAGGAGTTTGTCAAAGGGGGGCCCCCTAGGGCCCTGGAATTCCAGAAAGAGTCAAAGGTCAACCTGCTTCTAGCTTTCAGGTCTGAGAAGTTATAAAGGCAAGAGGCTTAGGGGACTGGAGCAGGGGTTCTGTTCACTCTGCCCTCAGGGATCCCCCAAACAAGCTTCCCCAGGGCCAGGGGGAGGTGAGGAACTGGGCTAAAGGCAAAGGGCTGCTTGGGGCAAAAGAAGTGGAGCGCCAGGGTCACAGCAGAGGCGCCTCAGGCCACGCCTCTTCTCCAGAGCAGTGACCTGTGCCGGCAATACCTGTGCTCTGGACAGAGCAACTGCTTCAGCCAAGCTGAGTCCAGACCTTCCAGCGGGCGGCCCTCCCAGCTCCCAGTGAGTCAGGGAGAGAAGGAGCTCCTCGGTCCTGACAGACCCTTCTGAAGGGAACACCTGCATGGGGCCAGCCCTCAGGAAAGACAGGCCCACCCCAACAAGGGCCCCAGAAGCATCTGGTTCTTCCACTCAGAAAGGCCGAGACAGGCAGCTTGAAGATGCAGACAGTTGGGCCCAAGCGCCAGGCCCAGACAGGCCTTCGTGGCAACTCAGGGCAGCTCCCCTCCCGCAGCCAACTCTGTCTCGGGCTCTGGCCTCTGCTAAACTCCCTCTGTACTTCAGAACTGGCAGGCCTCGGAGGTCCCCAAGGACCCAAGGTCCCTAAGGACCGGAACCCATCTGGAAGAACGAGTCCACTCCTAGCTTTCCTCTGCTCAGAGAGTGTGCGACTCCACAACCCCAGGGATCACAGACTAAGGGTGACCTGCTGGCAACTTATAAATGGCTGCTGCAGGTTACAGGGACTCGGTGGCCCTAGACTTAAGAGTCAGCGAGTCCCAGGGTTGTCCTACCAAGGCGTGGCCACCACACAGCAGCTGGCAGGCTGCGTGCAGCCAGAGCTGCAATTTCTGGGTTTCAGGAAGGGCGCTGGGTTATCTGCTCAGCGCTCCCTCTGTCTGGTCCTGAGCTGCGGGCAGTTTGCAGTCGCTGACCTCCTGTGTTCAACAGCCAGAGACACATGGACAATTGTTCCACCTTCGACCGCTTTGTTTGTGCGGCACCATCAGGGCTGCAGTCTTACCCTGCTCCTCCAGCCAGGGTTCTTTTGCCTCTGGACAAAGGTAGGGACCGGAGGCAGGGCCTCCTGTTCCGCCCTTAGGGGCCCAGGTCAAGATAAGTTTAGTCACTCAAGTAAGAGCCTGCAGGAAGGACAGCATCTAAGATCCTAGGCAGGGAAGGCACCAGAGTCCAGCCTATGGGGAGGTGGGGGGTGGGAGGGCCTGGAGGGGGCGGCAGCGGGGAGACCCCTTCAGCATCCACTGTGGGACTGGGGTGGGGAGGGGTCGAGAACAACAGGACACACAGAGGGCAGTGCCCTGGGGACTCTCCAGCAGGAGGGCCAGTGTGGAGGGCTGAGGGCCGGATGGAGCCTGCCCAGCCCCAGCAAAGGCTCCTCTCAGATTAGAGAGGTATGTGGGCTGGAACCTAAACACAGGATGTGAAGTCCAGAGGAAGAGGACCGGAGGGGGAGGAGGCGGAAGGGAGGGAGAGGGCCAGGCCTGGTCAGTCCCAGCACCTTTAACCCCTTCAGGGCGGCACAGAGGGATCCAGGCCACTGGAAGCGCTGGTACTCCCAGCCACACCCAGCGCCCTGTACCCTACCCTTCCTGCTCCTCTGCCTCTGCTGACGGCCCTGAGTGAGCTCTGGCTGTAAGGAGGCCACCTAGACAACCTTCCCCTTCCCTGGAGAGGGATGACCAAGGGTCGAGAGAGAAGCACCTCCAGAACAACACCTGAGACCACCAGCCGAAGGGTGAAAAGAGGGGAGTTTGGGACCCACTGCTCCGGGTGAGGGACTTCACGCCAGGCCCTCCCGGGTCAAGGTCAAGCAGTTCTAGGACTGGTCTGCCTAAGATGTGGAAGAGCTAGAGTAAAGAACAGGGTGGGAAGAAATGTCTCCTCCTTACTTGCCAGAGAAAAAGTCACGTCCTTGGAGGGGAGAAGGTTGCCAAGGAGGACGAGCAGAGGGGGCAGGAAAGGGGGTGGCCGCCCCCCAGCAGGGGGACCTCCGGAGGCCCACACCTCTCCCTGCTGCTCTGACTGGAGAGCAGGGAGGACCCCAGAAGCAGTTATTAAAAATGTAGCCCTGGGCCTCCCCACAAGACCTCCCACCTGCCCAGCTATCAGACACACCAAGGTGGGAGAAACATCATTTTGGATGACGTCTCCAAAGGATAGAGCCTTTTCCCAAGCCTGTTTCCTTTATCGCGTCCCCACAGGACAGAGCTGAGAAGTGCCTCCAGCCATTTGACAAGTGGGAACAGAGACCCAGGAGCAGCAGGGTCTAGCCTCAGTCACAGGGCTTTTCTGGCTGCCCATCCCAAAGACAGAGATTCACAGGCCTCAGGTGTCAGAAGGGGCTGGCCCACAACTCAGAGCTGGACAAAGAGCAGAACAGTGGGGTGGGGGTGAGGGCGCCCAGAACCGAGAGTGCCAGCCAGTCCCCACTCACCTCGGCCTTATACATGCGGATGAGACCCTGGTTCACTTTGGACCAGGAGGGGACAGCGCTGATGTTCCACAGCTGGTTGGAGTGTTCTGCAAAGGGGCCTGTCTTCATCTGGAAAAGAAGAGTTCACAAGCTGGAGATGTGGGCCCTGGAGCCTACCACCTGCTCCCTGCAGCAAGGCTGCTCCAGCACACACGTGTGTACACACACACATGTAAGCACATACATACACATGTAAACACACAGACGTACATACAGACACACGCACACACACTCTCACGAAGACCAGGTGGCAGCAGGCACCTATGGGGTGGCAGTCGTGCAGGCAGGCGCATGTGTGCATATGCCCACGTGCACGCATACACACATGTGCCAGAGACAGGGTCTCTCTTGGCCTGCCACAGGGAGAGCAGGAAGAGCCTAGGGAAGGGTCGGTTTGGGAGAGGGCCTGGACCAAGCCCAAGCACCTGACTGCCTTCTTCATGGGAGGCGGAGGGAAGAAGGAAAAGAGGGGAAAAACACGGGTCACCTGCAGCAGATGCGGGAGGAACGTCTTTAGAAAGCCAGCCTGACCTGGCAGCCGAGTGGAGAAGGGATGGCAACCCCAGCAGCGAGAGACAGGCAGGAGCAAGGACCGTACGGTCCCAGTCCCTCCTCTTGGAAGAAATCCTGCAGCAGGCCCAGTGGAGCCTCCATGATCTCAGAAACCAGCACTGAGACGAGGAAGCGCGTGCGCCTGAGTGCACCCCTCAGACAGCACAAGGCCAGCACATCTGTATTTATTAACAGGCAGTTCACAATCCCCTCCACACTGCCCCCTCCCCGGCTGATGCTGGGGGACGGGACCCTGAGCACAGGCATCAAAAGAAAAAGTCTGAAAAGCAGAGGCTGAGCTGGTGAGAAAGCTGACTTGGACCTCGAGTAGGTGGAAGGTTCCAGAAAAGGCTATGTGTGGAGGCGGGGCTGGTGGAAAGCTGTTCCAGGGAGAAGGGATGGGGGTCCCTCAGCCCTCTCTCTGTATTGGGCATGAGTGCGGGTCCCACGAGCACAAAGCCCTCACCCATGGCTGTGGACTCGCCTGGTGACCCACTCTCTCACTCCCCCAGTGAGGGCAACACTTACAAAACTGCAAGATCAAAGCTGAAAAAGCTGCCATTTTACTTAACCCTGTCATCTCCCTTCCCTGGCCCAAGTCCCCCCGCAAAAACCTGTCTCAACCCCCAGGTTCAGGAGCATGGACAATAGGCTCCTTCCCTGAGCAGTGAGGCCACAGCCCAAGGTCCCCACTGGGCTTCTCCTGGGCCGGTCCCTTCACCCAGACTTCCCCCTCCTCTCTCTAAGACTCCTTCCTCCAGGAAGGCAGCCAGGAGCCCCCAGCCTGCAGGCGCTGGTCCTCGCCCTCAGAGCTTTGTTCTGGAGCCCCACTCCATCAGACTCCACCCCATCCTCCCCTCGCCCCGCCCCTTCCCCAGGCACCCTGCCCCACGGGAGTAGTGCCAGGCTCCAGCCCTCTCTTGCATACTTCCAGGCCCTGAGAAGCTCAGGGATCACTGGAGCTATAGAACCAGTCTCACTCTGGACTGAGCCCTGTGAGAAACCACCCAGGAGGCACCCTGCTGGCCTCTGTCACAGCTGCAGCTCCACGAGTCTGCTCAGCAAGGGCTCTTCTGCCAAGGCTAGCAAAGGGGTGTGGGGAAACCAGAGGTTCTGCTTGCTGGGCCAGCCTTCCCTACTAGGGGCATGGGATGGTGAGCCAAAAGGCCTCTCTGGCACCCTTTCATAGCCAGGGGGAGGCCTGAGCCCTGAGGCCCCAGAGGTCCTAGCCCCCTCCCTGGAAAGGCCAAAGATGCTTTCTCTGCCCCACCCCCCCTCCACCCTTCAGCCCTTTGGAAGGAGTCTCTGTAACTCTGGAAAGGAAGACAGATGAGGGGAAAAAGGAATGGGGTCGAGAAGACAGAAAAAAATTAGCTCATTCTAGCCACAAAGGGAGAAGAGAAAGCTAGAACGAGCAAGCAAGCTGCAGTCCCGCAGTGACCCCAGGGGAATTGTGTGAGTCAGAGCAGCCATATTGAGCAGGAAATTACTCACAGACGCTGCGTTCCTGCCTCTCCACTCCCAAGAGAATCGGCCTTTTGTAAATGGTTCCTCTGTCAGTAACTGAGGGGGGATGGGGGGGGGGGGAGGCTCTGCACAGCGCCTTCCTGTCAGCTCCTTCCCTTCCAGCTGAAATCTGATCCCTCCCTTCCCAAAACTCCAAATTTAGAAGCCAGATTGAAACTGAAATTCTTTTCCTGCCTGCCCTGGGCTCTTAAAGGCGCCAGAGCTGCATTTCCTGAGGTGGAGAAGCCTGCCCGGTGAGGGCCTTGTGTGGGAGGCCCAGGGCCACCAGGGCAGGTCCCAGGCTGGCCCGGTCTCCTTTCCAACTCTTGTCTGTTCAGTCTCCCAGTTGCACCAGCCCTAGCGAATCCCTGGTTTTGCAGAGGCAACACTGCCCCCGTCCCAGCCACAGCACACAGGCCATGGCACACAGAGCTCCTTGCAGCCGTCAGTCAGGGCCTCCCTCACCACCACCGAGGGGCTGCGAAAGCCCTGTCTGGGTGCTGAGCCCAGACTCTGGAGAACTAGCACAATGTGTGCCCTCAACAGGAACCGCGCCAGCCGGCTCAGGGCGGGCCAAATGGGTGAGAGGGGCCCCTGCCAGCACTCTGAGCTCTGCGGCATGCCCCTGCTAGCATCCAGCACCTCCCACCACGCCCAAGCACCAGACCCAGGGTGAGAACCAGGCCCTGAACAGAGGGTGCAGAACAACCTAGAACTCGAGGGCCTGCCGGCCTCCTCCCAGTTCACGCCTCTACCTCGTCTATTATCAAAACCTCCGCTAAGTTCAGTGTGTCTTTAGCACCACCTAGCGGCCACTGTAGGATTTCCTCTAGCAGAAGACCTGCGTCCCAAATTTTGGGAAGGCTTTTGGGTTTTTATACATACCGAGCATAATCAAACAAATAAACAAAAATACAAAATTTTAACGTGGAGTCAATTCCCATATTCCCTGAGGCCCAGCCTGGTTTTCTACCTCATTAGTTACTAATAGGGGCCCTGGGGCTTGGCCAGCCACCTGGGGGAGCCTAACCAGCTTAGCCTCTTAGAGGGGCCAGCGAAGCCACCCCTTCTCCCCGCCCAGCCCCAGGTGTCTCCGGGCTCTTCAGACCCTCCCGACCTAGTCTGGAGTCAGCAGCATGTGACTGGCTCTCAAGGCAGCCAGCCAGGCTGCCCTGGAGTCCTTCCGACCTTGGGGTGCCTACAGTGCTGAAGGCAGCAGATCTCAGGGAATGAAGCGGCGGCCACTCAGCCGTCAGAACAGGCTTCATTTGCTGACTTGGAAAAACGTGTCATTCCCCTCTGGCCTCTGGAGTTTGGCAGAGGCCTGAGCCGAATGCTGACCAGGAGAGCCTGCAGCTACGGCTGTTTAACCAGGCGGCCCTCTCTTTAGGGGACAGAATGGGCAGCAGAGAGAGCAGCCCCCACAGGGAGGGGGGATCCACGAGAGTGCCAGGGAGGTCGCTGGGGCCAGGGGAATGCTTGTAGGCATCAGGAAAGAGAATGTGGGCAGGACCTCTGCAGGAGGCAGAGCCAGGGCACCCCTTGGAAGTCTGTGGGGGTCAGGCACTAGGCAGGGAAGCTGAAAAGGCTTCTTGAGAGGCCCCCAAAGCAGTGGGCCCCCACCTTTGATGCATAGTCACCTGGCTCATGTCCTGTGCTTAAATTCAGGGTCCTAGCGCATGTCCCCCAAGATTCTGATTCAGAAAGCTGTGGTGGGGCCCAAGACCGTGCATTTCAACAAGCTCCCCAGGCGACTCTGAGGAAGTGGTCCAAGGCCATACTGTGGGAGATCCTACTTTAGCGGGATAACAACACGCACCTAAATGATCCCTGCTGGGTGGCCTGAGGGTCCAGGCCTACTAACTTTCACTTCCAGCACTTCATGAGGCCTCTGTCCTCAGACACCAACAGAGGTGTGAACCTTCAACAGAAATCTGTCTGGCTGTCCACTCTAGTCTCTCCAACTCCTACAAAGGCTCCATCACACACATCCACACACACGTAGCTCTACAGACGCTGGGGGGCCCACTCAAGAGATGCTGACACCCACCCACCCTTCAGACCTGCCTCATCAGTCACCAAGTCCACCTAATGACCAGGTCTTAGTCCGTCAGCTCCAGTAGAAACTGATCTAGGGGAGGAGATCCTGGACAGCCAGAAGGTGGCTTTGCCTTTCAGAGAGGCCTAGCTGGGCCTCCTCTTCAATAACCTGCTTTAGGGGTGGCCCCGCCCCCTTCAGAGAGCAGCTCTGGCTCCTCAGGCCCTTTTGGCCCGGAGGCTGCCAGGGGCCCCTTCCTTACTCCTTTTCTCTCACCTCGGTGATAAACAGGATGCACTCCAGGAACATGTAGTCCTTGTGGTTCTCGTTCACGGCCTTCTCATCCACAAAGTGCCTGGGCTCCAGATATGGGTGGTCTGGAAGCAGCAAAGAGCCCCGAGGTTCAGAACCAGGCACTGGCACCACCGGGCCACAGCAAACCAGCCCCGTTAACACCCGCCTGAGGGCCCAAGATCTGCCCCTGCGCCCTCAACACTTGATCTCGCAGAAGCAGTAAACGGCCCTGTGTGTGTACTCTAGTGTAATGAGTACCAGCCTTGCTTCTTTCCAGCCATGCGGCTCAGTTTCCTCATCCATGCAGTGGGGATAAGATCACCCTATAAGGGCTGGGGGTGGGGAGGGTACCTAGCCATCAGCACCGGCCTAAAGCCCTCAGCATGGCACCTGCCCAGGTCAGTGTTGACGGTCTGCTGGCAAAGACCCTGCCCAGGGTCCTCGAGATGATCTCCCTGAAGCACCGAGAGCGGGCCTGACACAGGGCAAGGACTCAACAAAGCATCCTTTACTAATGTTATTTTTAAGGCAGTTAATTCTATATGCAAGTAGACATGGAAACCTAACCCACTCTGGCTTGCCCGTGGGAAAGTTGAGGGGAACCACCACCAGAGCAGGCTCGTAGTGGGTGGGCCTTGGACCAGCATCCGGGAGCAGCTCCCCAACGGCCCCCTGTGCACAGCTTGATAATAACAGTGGATGATGCTGGTCACTGAGTCAAAAGAACCCCTCATCTTCAACATAAAACCCTACAGCCGTGGCCAGGAACTGGGGGTGTGTCTCACACCAGTCGATTGTGCGCCCAGCACGTGCCCTCAGCCCAGCCCGTGTCACTCCCATTATCTCGGTGGTGCATGGCCTCCGCCTCCCTGGCCTGCCACGCCGCCGGCTGCAGCAGCAGGTCAGCAGCAAGCCGGCTCCATCAATAGCTGCTCTGATGCCTGCTTTACAAGCTGTCAGCGTGTGCCCTGGGAGGGAGGGGAAGGAAGGAAGGGAGGAAGGGGGGCTGGGGGTGGGGGGTCCACGCCCCACTTCAGTACCTATCAGCTGTGAACTGCCCCAGATGAAGGGCAGAAACTGGAAGTCATCCAGGCCCCACACGCCCTGGCTGCCGGCCGGCTCCATTCGGTACGTCTTTTGGAGCTTCCTCATAACCTCAAGGTACCTGCACCGGAGGGCGGGGAAGGGCAGGCGGGTGGCAAAAAGCAGAAAGACAGTCTCAGCCCTTCAGCTAGTGGGGCAGAGGAGGCTAGAAAGAACCACCGAGGAGGGCAACAGGTCAATTAAAGCCTACGCGCCAAGTTACACATCAGCCGATACACTCAAAATAACGTAGCTTCATTTTTCTCTCTCACATTCAGCCTCCTCCGGCCCAGGAAACAGGCAACACACCAACTGGGGAAGGTTAGTGCCATCACCTCCTGACAATGTGAGAGCCCGGGCAGGAGCTGCAGCTTCTCACCCATTAGACTCCTTCAGGAACTGCCCTAGAGCTGCAGCTTCTGCAGCACCTGAGTGGGGCCCAGCGGGGACGTGTCAACGCCCTCGGGTGACTGAGACACGCCTATGCGCAGGGAGGTGGCCTGGGTGGCGAGAGGAACCGGTCAGAGCCTGCCTGCCTGCCTGGGTTCAGCTGGCCGTGACCTCAGTGAAGACACCTGATTTCTCTATGCCTCAGTTTCCTCATCTGTAAAATGAAAATGACAGTTGCTACTTCCTCGGGTGGTCATGAGAATTAAAAGACTTGCATGTAAGGTGCTTAGAAAGAACCTCTACGTGATAAATGCCACAGAAGCGTCAGCAGCCGTTAGGTAACTTTCCCTTCACTGAGTTTTACTTGAATCTGAAGCTCTCAGAAGGAGGAGTCTTGGACACCCTGTTCACAGTCATGGCTTGATTAGGACAGAACAAGAGAACCCACAGCCACTCAGGAGCTCCTGCCAGGCCCCTGTCCCCAGTCTGACAGCAACAAGGAGGAAAGAGACCCACCCCCCGCCCCCCGCCCCACCCCCACCTCTCCTACCACCGGCAGCCATCCTTCCCGCCTGGCTCACTCACCGATTGAACACCTTGAAGACAATGGCTATTTGGTCATCTACCCGCAGCACCCCGATCTTGCAGAGACAGCAGAGGAAAGCAGCAAAGGCTGCTTCATGTCCTGGGAGAGAAAAACAGCCGAGGTTGACAATCTTCCAGAAGGAGTAGGACTGTTCTCAGCCTCACCAGAGTCCAAATCACCAATAACTTCCCATCTAAGGCAGGAGGTCAACATGGAGGTAAAGGGACCTCTTCCCCATCCAGAAAGACCAGGGTCCCTTTAAGAACCACCAGTACTATAATTCTACTCCTAAAGGCCTAGGCTGGCGATTCTTACATAGGCATTCACATTTCACTTGGGAGGCTTAACTCACTCATCAATTCGACCCTGTTTATTGAGAACCTACTATAGGAGCAGTCACGGTCCAGGTCAGGCACTAACGGGACAGAGTCAAAAGTCTCTGCCCTTATTTGATAGTTTATGATTCCGTGGGCCCCTCCCAGGGCCTGGAATGCTTATGAGCTGCTACTTTCAGCTGCACAGTTTGGGATCATGACCAGCTAGAGTTCAAGCCACCACCACACAGGGGCAGTCATCACCCCTGGACAACAAGGAGCGTCTGAGAGTGGAAGAAAGACCCAGTCCCTGCTGACCTGGTCCCTCTCCCCTACAGGTTGCTTGGTCACAGTCAAAGCTCCGCCCCTGAAAGTCTCACTTGATAATACGCCTGTTCCTCAGCATCAGGGGAGTAGACGACAAAACTTTCCCAGGACCCAGGTCCAAGGGGGCCCTTCTCCAGGCCTGCCCCTCTGGCCTGGGCTCCTCTAGAGGCAAGGGAAGGGCCCAAGAGAGCAGCAGCTCCTGCATTTGCCTGCTTCAGTGAGCAAAGGAAAGGCAAGGCAAGACAGGCCTATCAAAGCAGGGGCCCTCCCCAGCCACCCCGACCTACAGAATAGAGAAACCCTCTTTTTTTTTAAGGTGCCACAGCGCTCCCTCTAATGGCCACTGTGGCTGAGAGTAATGCCCCACAGCACTGCCAGAGACTGCTAGGCTCTTTCAGTTCTCAGGGTTTCTGTAAGTGCTGTTTTGGGATATAGTAAGTGCTCAGTAAGCTGTCAGTTTGGGGATGGTGATAAGCTCACAGTCAGGCCATTTTACAAGGAACAGAAATCAGCTCTGTGCTTGAGGCCACCGCATGTGTGGCACCGGCTCCCCCTGGTGGACCAAGTCGGAGCAGCCGGCTTCCCTACACCGACTGCACCACAGGGATGACTGCTCAGGGCTGCCTGCTCAGGGCTCCCTCATCCCACACAACCCAGAGCAAAGAGGAGGCAGTCCAAGAAAGAACCGCAGTGAAGCCAAGAGGCGCCGCCAGGGGTCACAGGTACCTGTGCCATAGTCGATGCGTGTGGAGTTCCCCACGGATTCCTTTAGGTAAACAGCCACCTCGGGCACAGCAGCTGCCAGGTTGGTGGGGACCACCGTGGCCACCAAGTTTTCTGCTTCCTGGTAACACAAGAGACACACAGTGGCAGCAGCAGATTGGGCAGGTGCCCAGAGGCAGCATCTCGGCATGATATCCCAACTCCCGCAGAAGGAAGAGATGGGAGAGCGTTTATTTCTACACAACAAAGACCACCCTGGGGTGGGGCTTTTCATCTGCTGACCCTCCCTCCAGAGGACACAGCTCTGGGGACAAGAGGAGAGGGACCTGAAAAGAAGCTATTTGACTTTCCCATCGAGTAACGCACTGACATCCCCAGAGATGTCCTCCCTCTTCATACTCCCAGCAAGGGAGTTTGTGCCCGATGTTCACCAAAGACATATGCAAGGATGTTCACGGCAGTATCATTTATAACAGCCAAAACGTGGAAACATCCCACAACTAAACTGTCCATCAGCAGCACAACAGATAACCTATGCTATGGTCATACACTGGAATACTACGCAGCAAGGAAGAAGGTGCACTGTTCCACACACCACAGGTGAATCACAAAGTTGAGCAAAAGAAGCCAAACACACGAAGTTCAAAAGCAGGCAAAATCAATCTATAGGGGAGCAGTGAGAAAAATCTGGGGGATATCAACTAGAAAGGGGCACAAGGGCACTGGGGAAGTGCTGAAATGTTCCATGGCTTGATACGGGTGGTGGATGCAAGGTTAAAAACAGGTTAAGATCTATCAAGCTGTATAACCATGACTTGTCAGCTTTCTTTACGTTACAACTCAACTAAAAAAATAAGCCATGTGCTACCTTAGCACCCAGAGGCAGCCCCAGGTCACTCTTACACAAGGACAGCATTTTGCTGGGTCCTTGGTACTTCCCCCTGTTCCATCATGTGAAAACACCGGGACAAGACATTAGCACCCAAGTTTCTTTAGCTTCAGTCTGTAAATACCCGGCATGAGAATCTCCTGGAGACCTGGTGAAAATCTGGATCCCCAGGCCCCACCCCAGACCTACAGACCTATGGGATAGGGTGGCTACTCTGCATTTTTTTGTTTGCTTTGAACAAATATTACCTTTGCTTGACTCAAAAATGAATACACTGTAGGAGGGATGTACTCAGAAATCTTACTCCACCCTTCTCTCCTCTCCATCCACCCCTCTCCAATGCCCCAAAGGCAACCGCCACTTTATTTGCCTCCTCTGTATCCTTCCAGTACACACTGAGAAATACAAAAAGACCTTTCTCATCCTTCCAGTACACACCGAGAAATACAAACAGACCTTTCTCGTGTCTCCTCTTTCTTAACAAAAGGCAGCTTGCCATGCGCATCACACCTTGCCTCCCCTCTAACAGGGTAGTCAGCCCTTTGGACCCACTGATGGAGAACCCATGGACACAGAGGACCAACGGACCCTCATCATCTCATACAAGGGAGTATCTATGGGGGACCCTGGACGCAATCCCCCACAGATACTGAGGGAGGGACCACTGGAAGTCGCAGTCCCTTCCCCCGAGTTCCTGAGTCGCCTCCCTGTTCTTTGTTAGAGCTGCATGGTACTCCCGGGGAGGCCTTATTAGCTTATTCAACTGATAATAAACTGCAGATGGACACGTGGGCCGTCTCAGTCTGCTGCTACACACAATCACCTACGAACAACCCTGTGCAGAGGGCTGCGCAGCCACGTGGTGATTCCCAGAGGACAGCTGGGGCAGAGGGTAAACGCATTTGTACTTTCAGGGAACAGAACTGCCGTTTCAACAAACTCCCCAGTGCTGATATCTGAACGCTTCCCCCCAATCCCCCCCGGCCCCCAAGCCCATCCTGCGGCAGCCTCACCTGGTCAAGTTTGGCATACCAGGTCCTGTAGGCCTTGTTCCCAAATCTAGAGGGCTGGTCCACTGGAGGGGTCTCATCGATCCACCTGTCCAGCGTGTTGAGAAGAGCGACCAGTTTCTCAATGGCCTGTGGAGGCAAATAGAGGGGGCCCAGACACCGTGACTAGTGGCCCCATGCTAGAGCCACAGAGGGAAGCCCCAATGGCTGCTGGACAGTGACCACCAGGCCTCACACCACTGGCACCTCCCTGCTGTCCCCCTTTCTTCCCAACCCTCCTGAGTGTGAAGGAGGGGCCAAGGGAACAGTGAGCCTTCCAGAAAGGGCCCGGCACAAGGCTGAGGGACAGGCACGGCTCCCACACCCAGCTTCTCCAGCTAGCCTGCCCGGGGGCGGGGGCCAGGGGCGGGGGCAGCTGCTGGACAAGTGTGAGCAGCAGCCCTGACTTTCCTTACTGCATTTATCGAGGTCTTCTGTTTAGAGCACAATATCTGCTCATCACTGAAAAGAGAAACGTAAAAAGGAAAGAAACAAAGGTGACGGGTAATCCTGTCACCCAGAAATCAATACCACAAGGTATCCCCTGCTTGTTGTAAGTTCACTTTCCACCACTTCACTCTGACTGAAGTCCTACAGTAGCAATGGTTCTTGCTAACCAAAAGAAACCTGAAGAGGATTTTCAGTGCAAAGGATTTTCCCTTTGCACCACTTCTGCTCACAAAATGTTTCACAGAAACACTCTTACTTTCAGATAGCAGGGGAGTCTGTCTTAACATTTTAACATACTCTTCCATATCATCATTTTACAGTGTTTTTCACTGCTTATCACGGTTAGAATTTTGAAGGCAGCTGGACCTGGATTTATATCCCAGCTAAGGGACCTCCCTGGTGGCCCAGTGGTTAAGAATCTGTCTTCAGATTTAGGGGATGTGGGCTCAATTCCTGATCTGGGGACTAAGCGCCCACAAGCTGTGGTGCAGCTAAGCGCACACGCCACAACCAGGAAGAGTCCTGGGCTGCAATCGAGACCCAGAACCACAAAAATAAAACGAATGTTTTATAAACAAATCCCAGTTAAACATCATTTGCTGCAAAACCTTGATCAAGTAACTTCAACTCTCTGAGCCTGTTTGCTCGTCTCAAAGGTGGGCATAAAAATGGGTAAATAACTCTGAGGGCCGCCTGGAGGCCTAAATGACAACCCATGAAGCACACCAGCGCGGTGTCTGGCACAGGGTGACGGGGTACAACATCTACACACACACACAGACCCTCAAACGGGGTCTCGGGGCACACGCTACTTTGTAGTCTGATCAGCTCCCTCACAACCCTCATTCCAAGCAGCACAGAAACGTGACCTTTGTGCAAGTCTCTTACGAGCAACTGACATTGCACTGTGCCAATGCACTGTGATTATTTACCCACTCCCTCACCGCTAAACGTTTGGGCTATTCCACTTGTTCCCTTTGTGGAAAGCTGGGGCCACAGGTCCGCGTGTGGGCAGTGGTGGCTAAGACCCAGCTCTTATCTCTCAGCTCTATCTCTCCCACGGAGCAGGCTTTAAGCAGTGGGATCAGTGTGCCAGGCCAGGCCGTGTTAGCACACTGAACACTGAGTAACTCAACGAAGCAATCAGGTGAGGCTGTCTCTCTCCAGCACAAGTCTGTGAGGGTGGCTCCGAAGGTGCCTGCTCCAGATTCAGCATGTGAAATGAGCCAGGACAAAGGTACGGGAGGCTCAGGGAGCACGACACGGGGACACGTGGAGGCAGGTGGCCTTGGAGGGGGTCCTGCCCAGAAGCAGACCCTGCCTGAGTCCGCCGAGCACAAATGGGCTGAGGAGACGTCTCTGGGAGTTCCACGCTGGTAGGAATTCGCAAGGGGCCACCCATGGAACGGTTGTGACCCAGAGGGTAAGGCACAGTCAGGTATGACATTGCTGAGCCCACAGAGAGAAACAGCCCCAGGAGCTGAGCATGTATTTGTACGGAGGGAAACGGCAGGCTTGAGCTAATGGAGTATGTGGGAGTAAAGGCACCCCCTCCCCACCGCACTGCAGCTCCAGGAGGCATGGACCGCACGGCAGTCCACACAAACAGCATGACGGTGGCCCCGGTGCTGCCCTCCCTTACCCACGCTTGGGGCCTGGGAGGAGAGGAAAGTTACCTGTAAGAGGAGTAAGTTCCCTCACACAGGGCCAGGATAACACAAAGCTGCATTGCTGAAACATGACCCAAAGCACTGCCACTGTCTGGCGCTGTGAAGAACTAGGTCACCAGGAAGAGTTGACAGGCTCCCAGAAAACCTGGCCCCACAAAGCCACTGAGATTTCTGAGGACGGGTGGCCCCACAAGGCACCAGACTACTGGTCACCCACCGAATGGGACAAAGAAGGTGCTCAGAGGCAGGCAGGAGCCAGGCCCCAGCTGCCAGCTCAGCTGGGCCAATGAATAATTAGAGGCTCCCAGGTCCTCCTGGAGAGGGCTTTCTGAGTTTAGGGGCTGCCTCTACTGTTCGACTGGCTAGGGGAGAGGGGCTGGAGGGGAAGGAGTTGTGGGCTGAGACCCCTAGGAAGCATGGAGAATCATTGGAGCCACCTTCTTTCTCCTTGGACCAAAGAGTCCTTTTTGGATTTCATGGACCAGTACAATTTTACTTGTCGATTTAAAATTCTGCCTTCATTTTAAAAATCACACAGAACTACAGCAAAATGTAAGCCTCCTATCTACTGTCAGCTTTATTTTACAAAAAAAGAAAAAAACCTTTTTAAAAAATTTTAACCCCCCCCCCCCCCAAAATTGGACAATTCCAAAAGGAAGGAGAGCCTTCTAAACACGGGTCTAGACAATCCCACCCCATGGCCCTTGCCTGCTCCCTTTGCTGCAGGTGGTCTGGACGCCGATCCCAGGCCCCTCGGCCCTTTCCCCAGCAGCAGCTGCATCCCCTGCACCAAGAGCCAGGAGCAAGCAGCAGCAGCGGAGGCAGGCAGCTGCCCTGGGCGGCACAGGAGGCCGCATGCTGGGTGTGGTGCCTTTAGCCGCCCGTCAGCTGTGGGCAGCAGCTGGGAGACCCCTGGAGACCACGCTAGCCATCTCGCAAGATGAGGCTGTGAGGATGAACCCAGCTCAGGAAGAGCCCCAAGTGAAGCAACAACAATGTTACTGGAAACTGAAAAACAGCTAATGATAACAATGGCTAATAAATGATAATGCCATCTAGTACATGCCAGGCACGGTGCCAAAAAAATACACCTACACGCAGGATCACAGTGAATGCTCCCCAGGGGCCACAAGTAGGCCTGCGGATCTTCCCACTAGACAGAGGAGGGGATGGCGTGTCAGAGGGGACAAGGCCATCCAGCTCAGAAGTGAGAGGTTATCAAAACCTGGTCAGCTTGACTCTAGAACCCCAGCACTCAAGCAGGCTGCAATCCTGCCTAAAGAACAGCCTCTGCACTAAGACAACGCCTGGCTGGTATAGACAGCTACCATCAAAGTCTCAGGGCTAATTAAGGGACCTGAGAGAGACTTGGCGGCTCAGGATCTGCTGGGGTAATTACAATTCTCTCCTTTAATTAGCCTCCCCCCCGCCACATTCCCCAGCCCACTGAGCACAGCTCAGCGTTCCTTACCACAGGCTCAAGGAGGCGCCCTCTCTCCCCACAGTCAAAGCTCCAGAGCAGTGACCAGGCCCAAGAGGAACCAACAAGTCATTGGTGGATCAGCTCCCTTCTCTTGAAGGCTGTCAATCCCCAACACAGGTCTGGCGTCCCACAGGACCTCGGCCACCCAGCGGCCAGTCAGCGGCCAGGAGCATGAGGCTTATGCCAGCCTTACGGCAGGTGGACAGACAGCCAAGCCAGGGCCAGGCCGTCCCCAACAGGCCAAAGCTAAGGCTAGAGAGCTGGGTGGCCAAGCCATTGAGAGGCTGCTCGGACCTGAGGTCTGAGATAAGAGAAAGTTCAAGGGAGTGCTAGGCTGCCTGGAACAAGACCTCCAGAGGCCCCTGGAGGCCCGGGACCCAGAGCTGGGAGGTGGGAGTACAGCAAGAGCCAGCAACTGGAGAGACCACACCTTCTACGGGTAGGAGCTTCCCCACAACTCCTGCCCTCCCTCCATAAATAAGCCTGTGTTTGAAACACAGCCAAAGAGCCCCCACCAAGCAGTGTGCACCCTTCAACTCAGCATCGCCGTCTCTAGGAATGAAACTTTAGGAAAGAATGCCCACACAGACCTATGTGCAAGGGCATTCAGAGCAGCAGTGTTTGGGGAAATGACCTCAAAGTCTAAGTTGGGGGCTGTTTAAACCAGTAAGGGCACAGCTCAAGGGCAGAGGAGCTCCCGGGGCAGGTCTGGGTGACAGCCCCCACACTGTTAATAGGGGGCTGTCCCCAGGAATCAGTTATGGGGAGGAATATAGGGTGCTGCTGCTGCTGTGTCACTTCAGTCATGTCCGATTCTGCGACCCCACAGATGGCAGCCCACCCGGCTCCCCCGCCCCTGGGATTCTCCAGGCAAGAACACTGGAGTGGGTTGCCAATTACTTCTCCAACGCATGAAAGTGAAAAGTCAAAGTGAAGTTGCTCAGTTGCGTCCGACTCTTAGCAACCCCACGGACTGGAGCCTACCAGGCTCCTCCGTCCATGGGATTTTCCAGACAAGAGTACTGGAGTGGGGTGCCATTGCCTTTTCCATGGAATACAGGGTGAGGGCAAGCTTTTTTGTTAGTGCTACACGTGTTTCTAACAGTAATCTCTTCAGCTGGCATGTTTACTTCTTTCGTGATCATTTGTAATTTAAAAATTACATGGAACACCAGTTAACGAAAGTGCAGGCTGGGGAACTCCCTGGCAGTCCAGTGGTTAGAACTCCAAGCTTCCAATGCCAGCACCTGGGGCTCAATCCCTCATCAAGGAACTGAGATCCCACAAGCTACAAGACTTGCCCCCACTCCAAAAAAGCAGGCTACAAAACGGCTTGTGTACCCTGGTCCCAGTTCTATAGATACACATCTATACAGACTTTTTTAAAAATTAGAAACAGTTCAGCGTCAACAGTGTGAACTGCACATGCGTCTGGGTGATGGTATTGTCTGCACCTGGCCCACTGGTCCCACTGCAGGCTCTGGGAGCTGTTTTGGGAAAGGGCCCAACCCGACCAGGCCTACCTCGGAGACCTTGTACTCAAAGCTCAGCTTCTTCCCCTTCACACCTTCGTTGAGGGTGAGGATGAATCCGATGTAGTCAGCGTACGCCTGCCAAACAGAGAGGGGAATGAGGACGTGGAGGTGTCAGACCTCCACCGTCTACACCCAGCCAGCCCCCAGCTCTGCCCAGCTACCAGAGAGCTCCAGGCTGCCCCCGGCTCCCCACCTGATAGCAGGAGAGTGCAAAGACAATGCCAAATACCCCACCCTGACCTTCACCCAAAACCGTGGGCTGGCCAAGGCCACAGTGACACCTAGGCCTCTAGCCAGTCTACTGTGCACGCGCTACTGCTGGTTGCTTCTCTGCACAACAACCCCACCACTGTCCTCATTTTACACACAAGGACACCACGGCTTCAGGGGAAGTGACTCCCAAGACCAAGATCTCACTGGACACGGAGCTAGGACCCAGCTAGCCAAACTCCAGAGCAGAGTGGGGAGTGCTCCATCATTATACTATACCAGGGGTCCGTCCCCTGGGAACTCTCCAGATGTTTCCCCCAACAGGCAGACCAGCTATGTGCCTGTGTGCAGACGCCCTGCCCGCAGGAGATGAAACTGTTTTCCAGCCATGGCCAGGTCTCCCAGCACCCCCATCCCCAGCTTCCAGTGGGGCACCCTCTTCCCTTGGGCTGCAGGTTACAGCCGGCACACGGTTAAGAAACCGCTGAGGCACGGGCCTCTGCAGAGGCAGTTCTTGGGCGCTAGCAACTTCCACGTGGTCTTATTTCTTCTTCATCCCTCTTGCCTCTCCCTTCCTTTCTTCTTCTTTATCCAAGCCTTAAAGATGCCAGTGGGGGGTCTTCCTTGGCAGCCTAGTGGTTTAGACTCTATGCTCCCAATGCCTGCAGGGGGCATGGGTTTGATCCCTGGTCAGGGAACTAAGATCTCGCATGGCATGGCCCCCCGCCCCAAAAAAACCCCGATGTTTGGGTGGCCACAGCAAGCCAAGGTAAGCCCTGAGAGGTGACTGCTCAGGGTCTGGAAGGGAACATTCCTACAGCGGCCTGTGGAATGGCTGCAGGTCGAAGTGCAGGTCACAGGGCGGGCCCACTACATCAGCCACAGCAACACCCCCAGCCCAGGGAAAGCCTGAGTCCTTGTCCTGACTGCACCAGCGCTCACAACCGTTCCTGCGAAGCACACCAGGATGCAAGGAGAAGCAGCCGCACGAGGGCATGTCGCTGCCACGGTCACTGTTCCCACATGGCTCCGGGACTCTCGGAGACTAAGACTTGTGAACATGACTGTGTGAAGTCTCTTCCCAACCATCAGCAGTAACTGTCATGCCTACGGCTCTGTAAAGCTCACTGCACACCCGTGAGCACTGGGCCACACGCTTTTCTGGCTTTCCATCATTTGAGCCCCCAACGAACCCCATTTTATAGTAGAGGAAACGGAGGCTTGGCCCAGTTAGGCACTGTGCCTAAGTCACAAGAAGAGAACAAGGCAGCCCTGAGGTTCCAGCCCCAGCTCTGGCCCCAAACCCAAGCTCCTGGCCACTGCACCCTGCCTGCCACCAGGTGAAGCGCTATGGTCGACACACAGCCCCTTGTCTGGCCGCAGCAGTTTCACACATTCGATCGATGAGCTTCAGAGCAAGTAAAAGACTTCCATCAGGTATCAATCAAAACACACTTCCCAAAAAGTGTGGGTGCCTAGAGCAGGGCTGGCAAACCACTCGCAAAGCACCAGAGAGTCAATATTTTAGGCTCCAAGGGCCACATGTTCCAGTTCACAAATTCTCAACTCTGCTCTTACAGAATGAAAGTAATCACAAACTACATGTAAATTAAATGAGCAGAGCTGTTTTCCAATAAAACTTTACTTACAAAAACAGAAGGGTCAGGTTAGGCTGCCAACCTGTGGCCTGGAGCCCAGCAGCTCAGCCCACGGGGCCCCAAGTCATGGGGGTGACTCTCTGGAATCTCACCTCAACCAGTGACTGTGCCACCAGGCTAAACATCTTCACCTCCTGGCCTCAGTTTTCTCACTTTCAAAATGGAGATGACCTCAGAGTCCACCTCCCAGGTTTTCTGTCATAATTAAATGAGCTAAAGTACCTGGCACATTATAAATACCCCGTCTTTTTTGGAAAACATCTAGGGGAAAGCAAGAAACTACAGCCACGTTTGGATTCAGACAACCCTGCAGGTTCAGGAAGAGAACGGTGGGCCTCAACCTGGACACGATGGCTCCCAGGACACTTCCCACGTGCTTGGAGACGCTCTTGGCTGTGGTAAGCAGGAGGGCTGCTACCGGCATGGAGCAGAGAGAGGCTGGGGTGTTACGAAGCACCCTACAGTGCACAGGACAGCCCCTGTGACAAAGGATTATCTATCATGGTCAACAGTGCTGAGGTTGGTAAACTCCGAGGGACAGCAAACAAGATGATGAAAGGCCTAGAGCCACATCTTTGAAAAGCTAAGGGACTAAGGTGTTTATCCTGGTGAAGACTTGGGGGAGCAGACAACTCAGAAAAGACATGATAACCATCCCCTGATATTCAAAGGGCAGGCTTGTGAAAGAGGAGCCAGGCAGGCTTATGTGGCCACAGCCCCAGAGAGGCCAGGACATGGCAGCAGTAGGGCTTGGGCTCAAGGTCAACACAGCAGACTCCTCACAGAGAACCTGCCAAGCTCGCCAGGACCCCCGGCCACCCTTCTGCACAAGCAACACTCCCCGCCCCACCTGCCCAGACCAAGTACAGGCAACTGAAAGCAGCTGGACCCAAGGCCATTCCTGAGAACTTGAAATTGGCTTTCTTTTTCATAGTCCCAGTCTTCTCCACAGCCTGTACCAGAAGCCTGGCAGGTACAAGCTGTTATCTTCTGCCTACCCTGGGGATGAAGTGCAGAAAGCTGGCTGGGACCCCAGTTCCCTGGTGTTTTAGGCTCAGCCACCTCTCTGGCCTGGGGCTTCCCTGCAGACTCAGATGGTAAAGAATCCGTCTGCCAAAGCAGGATACAAGTTCAACCCCTGGGTCAGGAAGATTCCTCTGGAGTAGGAAATGGCAACCCACTCCAGTATTCTTGCCTGGGAAATCCCATGGACAGAGGAACCTACAGGGCTGCAAGAGAGTCAGACATGACTTAGCAACTAAACAACAACAACCTCCTTGGCCTAGGTTTCCATGTGGTAACCTCCTCTCCATGTGATATGCTGATTCCCAGACCTGCTATTACTTGCAACCAAGCATCAAAGGGATCCACTCTACCATTACAGATGTGCAGTCAGTACAGTAACATCCAAGGGGCAAGGGCTTACAAGAGCCAGGAGCGGAACTCTGATGGCTATCTTCACCCTGGCTCCCAGAGACCTTCCCACTAAAGTACCCTGTGTACTGCCCCTGAGCAGGGAGAGACAGCCAGCTCCCCTGTCACTTCTTTCCCTAGCTTCTAGACAGTTCTGGCTCCAAAAGCGAGAAGGGGCAATAGCTCACAGCCCCACCCCAGCCTAGAAAACCACTTTGAAAAAGCCCAAGTCTCTCATGCCAGGCCTGAATCCACAGTGCAGACACCACTGGTACCTGAGAACGCTTCCATTTGCCCATATCTGGAACAGTGTGGATCTCTTTCTTTGGAATGATGAAGTTCTGAGTGGTGGGAGGGGCATCCTCTGAAGAATCTTGACAAAGAAAATGAGAAAGCAATCAGATAAAATCCTCCCCTCCCAACACACACACACACACACACACACACACACGCACGCACACGCACGCACACACTTTTAAACCAACACCCAAGCCCTTGCATAAACAGACATGTACTCCCAGGATTAAGTATTGGCTTGTTAAGCCAAACTCACTGGCTTCCTGTCTCTCCTTACTCTGTCTGCAAGAAGCTGGGCAGTGCTGGCAGTGCCCTCAACAACTGATATGTCCAGTGGCTCTGCCATGCTCTCTCCTCCTGCTCTCCAGCCAGGCAGAAAGGTTAGAAAAGTAAAGCCAAGTTGACCTTTTAGACATAAACAGGAAACTCAAAGAAGAAGAAGAAAAATGGCCAATAAACAAAATGTTAAAGTTACCAACATCCCGAATAATCAATGAAATGGAAATCAGATGAGACTGCTTTTCTAAATCAGGTCAGCAGATTAAAAACATCTGGCACTGATTGGGGATGGGGAGAGAGGAATGCTCCTGCACTGCTGGTAGAGCCTTAGATGGTAGATTCTGCTGAGGGGGCAACTCAGCGCTATCTCTTGAAGTAAAACTATACCCACTAAGCCAACAGTAGGAATCAACTCTACAGATGTGCCCAAAGAAATAGACAAAGACATATATAAAAGTGCTTACTACATCGAAAAAACCAGAAACAACCCAACTATCAATCAATAAGGTGATAGGTTAATAATGATATGCCCACATGATGGAAATCTTCCTGGCTTTTTGAAAAGAATAAAATCTAAATTACTGACATGAGAAAAACAGCCTAAATATTAATGTGAAGAAATAAAACTGTACCATTCAACATCACAGTAATCCAAGTCTATGCCCTAACCCCAAATGCCAAAGAAGATGAACAGTTCTATGAAGACCTACAAAACCTTCTAGAACTAACACCAAAAAAAGATGTCCTTTTCATCACAGGGGACTAGAATGCAAAAGCAGGAAGTCAAGAGATAATTGGAGTAATAGGCAAGTTTGGCCTCGGAATGCAAAAGGAAGCAGAGCAAAGCCTAACAGAGTTTTGCCAAGAGAACACACTAGTCATAGCAAACTCTCTTCCAACAACACTAGAGATGACTGTACACATGGACATCACCAGATGGTCAACACCGAAATCAGACTGATTATATTCTTTGCAGCCAAAGATGGAGAAGCTCTAAACAGTCAGCAAAAAGAAGACCTGGAGCTGAATGTGACTCAGATCATGAACTCCTTATTGCAAAATTCAGACTTAAATTGAAGAAAGCAGGGAACACCACTAGACCATTTAAGTATGACCTAAATCAAATCCCTTATGATTACACAGTGGAGGTAGTGGATAGATTCAACAGATTAATCTGGAAGACAGAGTGCCTGAGGAACTATGGACAAAGGTTGGTAACACTGTACAGGAGGTGGTGACCAAATGCATCCCAAAGAAAAAGAAATGCAAGAAGGCAAAGTGGTTGAATGAGGAGAGAAATTTTAGTGCAGAAAGCTGGCTGGGACCCCAGTTCCCTGGTGTTTTAGGCTCAGCCACCTCTCTGGCCTGGGGCTTCCCTGCAGACTCAGATGGTAAAGAATCCGCCTGCCAAAACAGGATACAAGTTCAACCCCTGGGTCAGGAAGATTCCCCTGGAGTAGGAAATGGCAACCCACTCCAGTATTCTTGCCTGGGAAATCCCATGGACAGAGGAGCCTAGCACGCTACAGTCTACTGGGCTGCAAAAGAGTCGGACATGACTTAGCAACTAAACAACAACCTCCTTGGCCTAGGTTTCCATGTGGTAACCTCCTCTCCATGTGATATGCTGATTTATAGGTTGGGGTGGGGCTGTGAGCTCTTGCCCCTTCTTGCTTTTGGAGCCAGAACTGTCTAGAAGCTAGGGAAAGAAGTGACAGGGGAGCTGGCTGTCTCTCCCTCCTCAGGGGCAGTACACAGGGTACTTTAGTGGGAAGGTCTCTGGGAGCCAGGGTGAAGATAGCCATGGAGAGTTCTGCTCCTTACAAATAGCTGAGAAGAGAAACAAAAGGCAAAGGAGAAAGGGAAAGATATACTCAACTGCATGCAGAGTTTCAGAGAATAGAAAGTTGAAGTTGAAAGTTAAGTCGCTCAGTCGTGTCGACTCTTTGTGACCCCATGGACTGTAGCCCACCAGGCTCCTCCGTCCATGGGATTCTCCAGGCAAGAACTGGAGTGAGTTGCCATTTCCTTCTCCAGGGGATCTTCCTGACCCAGGGATCGAACCCAGGTCTCCCACATTAGAGGCAGATGCTTTAACCTCTGAGCCACCAGGGAAGCGAATAGAAAGAAGAGATTAGAAAGCCTTAAGTAACAATGCAAAGAAATAGAGGAAAACAATAGAATGGAAAAGACTACATATCTCTTCAAAAAAAAACTGGGTACCAAGGAAGCATCTCATGCAAAGATGGGCACAACAAAGGACAGAAACAGTAAGGACCTAACAGAAGCAGAAGAGATTAAGAAGTGGCAAGAATACACAGAAGAACTGTACAAAAAAGATCTTCATGACGCAGATAATCACGATGGTGTGGTCACTCACCTAGAGCCAGACATTCGGAGTGTGAAGTTAAGTTGGCCTTAGGAAGCATTACTACAAACAAAGCTAGTGGAGGTGACAAAATTCCAGCTGAGCTATTTCAAATCCTAAAAGATAATGCTGTGAAAGTACTGCACTCAGTATGCCAGAAAAATTGGAAAACTCAGCAGTGGCCACAGGACTGGAAAAGGTCAGTTTTCACTCCAATCCCAAAGAAAGGGAATGCAAAAGAAAGTTCAAACTACTATACAACTGCGCTCATTTCACATTCTAGCAAGGTAATGCTTAAAATCTTTCAAGCTAAGTTTCAACAGTACGTAAAACAAGAACTTCCAGACGTACAAGCTGGATTTAGAAAAGGCAGAGAAACCAGAAACCAAATTGCCAATATCCACTGGATCACAGAAAAAGCAAAGGAATTCCAGAAAAACATCTACTTCTACTTCATTGACTACACTAAAGCCTTTGAGTGGATCACAACAAACTGTGGAAAATTCTTAAGGAGATGGGAATACCAGACCACCTTACCTGTCTCTTGAGAAACCTGTATGCAGGTCAAGAAGCAACAGTTACAACCAAACATGGAACAACAGACTGGTTCAAAACTGGGAAAGGAGTACATAAAAAGAAATTCTGGGCTGGAAGAATCACAAGCTGGAATCAAGATTGCTGGGAGAAATATCAACAACCTCAGATATACAGATGACACCACTCTAATGGCAGAAAGTGAAGAACTAAAGAGCTTCAACCCAGGTGATGCAGGTTTAATCAAAAAAGGGGGGAAATCAAAAAAGAGGGGAGTGAAAATCAAACCATCAATCCTAAAGGAAATCAATCCTGAAATCAATCCTCTTTTACCCTCATCAAGAAGCTCTTTAGTTCTTCGCTTTCTGCTATTAGAGTGGTGTCATCTGCATAAAAAAAGAGGGGAGTGAAAAACTTGGCTTAAAACTCAACATTCAAAAAACTAAGATCATGGCATCCAGTCTCATTATCTCATAGCAAATAGATGGAGAAAAAGTGGAAATAGTGACAGATTTTATTTTCCTGGGTTCCAAAATCACTGTAGATAGTGACTGCAGCCATGAAATTAAGACACTTGCTCCTTGGAAGCAAAGCTATGACAAACCTAGACAGCATATTAAAAAGCAGAGACATCACTTTGCCGACAAAGGGTCTGTACAGTCAAAGCTATGGTTTTTCCAGTAGTCACTTACACATGTGAGCACTGGACCACAAAGAAGGCTGAGCACCAAAGAACTGATGCTTTCGAATTGTGGTGCTAGCGAAGACTCTTCAGAGTCCCCTGGACTACAAGGAAATCAAACCATCAATCCTAAAGGAAATCAATCCTGAATATTCATTGGAAGGACTGATGCTGAAACTGAAGCTCCAATACTTTGGTCACCTAATGGGAAGAGCTGATTCACTGGAAAAGACCCTGATGCTGGAAAAGATTGAGGACAGGAGAAGGGGGTGACAGAGGATGAGATGGCTGGGTGGTATCACCAATTCAACGGACACGAATCTGAGCAAACTCCAGGAGACAGTGAAGGACAGGGAAGCCTGGTGTGCTACAGTCCATGGTGACACAAAGAGGCAGACAGGACTTAGCAACTGTACTTCAACAACATACTATATACGATATAATCTTACTGTTGTTAAAAAAAACTATTTACATACTAACATTAACAATACATATACCTATTAGCTCATTCCTTAGAAAAATCTAAAGAGTTAAACATGTAAGTTAATAATTGTCATCTCTAGGAGATAAGATTTATAAAGGACTTCCACTTTCTAAGCTATATATTACTATTAAAAACTAGCATTATAATACTTTTGTAACGATAAACTATTTTAAATGGATTTTCTATATTTTCAGAAGCTAGGGAAAGAAAAACAGAGTAATGTGCGTATCCCATTTAGCTGGAATTTATGTTTTGCTGCATGAATCTTTCTGTTTGATTATGGAACACTGTCTTCTGAAATCTGAAAACCTGTGAATTTTAAATACACCTATTTTGTAGGTTGGGAGCTGTGGGCCTGAATCTACTATTGGTGGTGTGTCAGATTAGTAAGACCCTTCCTTTAAAAATGAAAACTCTCAAAACTTCCCTGGTGATCCAGTGGTTAAGAATCTGCCTTCCAACCCAGGTGATGCAGGTTTGATCCCTGGTGAGGAACTAAGATCTCACGTCCCAGGGCTATTAAGCCCGTAAGCCACAACTTCTAAGCCTGCATGCACAGCTAAGACCCAACGCAGCCAAATAAAAATGTAAATAAATAAAAATGAAAACTCTCAAAAATTAAAGTTTTAATAAACAAATGAAAATGAAAACTTTCCAAGAAGAGTAGTAGACTATCAGTCACTCACAATGTAATGTCAATCTGTCCCAATGCCATCCTCCTAAAACCTAGCTTACACCAGTTACATGAACAAAGGGAACAAAGATCTAAGTAGGTTCTTGAACATGTGACATCTGCGGGACTAGAGCCTTCCTGGAGTGGCCTTGAGGAAAGGAAATGTCCCAGGAGGCCTGGAGACCTAACGAGAATGGGGGATGAGAGCAAGGCAAAGCTCTGCCTAATTCAAATTCAACTCAGGGCCAAAAAAAAAGAGACCAGAAACTTTCCTTCAGCCCACCTGTTTTGCAAGTCCTGTTCCCAGAACCTCAAATTGATGACCCTACTATTAGCAAATTGCTATTTCAAGTAAGATACTAAATTAAAAGCTTTTTAGGTCAGGCCAGTGACCTAACCACATTGTTTTTATGGGAAAATGTATTCCACATTTCAAATTATCTATTTGCAAATGATCCTTGGGAACAGAGCCCTTTTCTAAATTTGAGAGAACTGTTCTTCTCTGCAAGGGAAGAACCCTCCTGACATTATTTCACAGGGTCCTGTTCTCAGAGGAAAAGCTACCTGGAAGCCTTGCATCAAATCACTGATGAAACATATATACACAATCACCAGAACGTGTAATTCCAAATTAAAAAAAAAAAAAAAAACAAGCCTTCAGACTTGAAACTATGATCAATGAGGTCAGATCCAATTTCTCTAGCCTCAGATTATTCCTTCTCTGACAAAGGTGACATAGCAGAAGCTGGATCCCCAACTTATCTCAGTATAAGATAGAAATATCCAGGGTTTTAGAGATGTTCCTAAAAACCCTAAAGAGTATATTACCATTTGGGAACCTGTCTATATGTTCAACTCAAACCACCTTTACTGACTGCCACCACGTCCCACGATTTGCCTGCATCATCTAGGGAACACATACTACCAACCCTGCCAAGAACAGACAAGGAAACAGGCTCACAGAGGCCGAAGCTTGCCAGGTAGAGCCAAGTCTATGTAACTCCAAAATCCAAGGTTTTTATCACTACACTGAGTTAAGTAGTTCTTCTACTACTTGTTCCTAAACATCCTGAGTTTCAAACTTCAAAGAAGGACCACCTCCTGGGAACCTGAATCTTCTCAGACATAGAGAATTCCCTGAGGCCACCTCTGTCTCAGTGCCTAGGTTCTCACCCCACGCATCTTCAGGGACACACTATTATCTCACTAATAATTATCTCACTGATAATTCTGATTGCCTTATATACTTTGATGTCATTACCAGAACTCCTAAGGGCATATGCACAGAAGTTCTGTACCAAGTAAAATAAATGTCTGGTTTCAGTTGCCTTGACAGACCATACCCAACTCTTTGTCCAAATCTTTTGCAACCCCATGGACTGTAGCCTGCCAGGCTCCTCTGTCCATGGGATTTTCCAGGCAAGAGTACTGGAGTGGGCTGCCACTTCCTTCTCCAGGAGAACTTCCTGACCCAGGGATCAAACCCAAGTCTCCCGCACTGCAGGCAGACTCTTTTACCATCTGAGCCACCAGGGAAGCCCTGGCAATGTTCTTTAATTTGTGTGTGTGTGTGTGTGTGTGTGGAGGGTGAGGGGTGGGGGGTGCGAGGGTATACCTCTTTGATCTTCAAAATTTCTCCCTCCTGAAACCTTCCCAGAGATTATAAAAGGCAAGCCAGGGCAGAAGGAATACAGAATGGTTTCAAAACACTAGCTGTTTTGAAATAGCTGTTTGGTCAACCTATTTACACCTCTGACCGAATTGTAAAAGTCATCTATCTTCAGATCTCCTTAGCTCAAGGGAGGGGCAGGGGGAGTGGTCAGCAAACACCCTCTATTCCCCTAGGTAACCGGTCTCTCTTAAGAGGATCCTTGCCCAATCACCTCCATGCCAGTTATTCAAGATTAACTAAAAAGAAACCACAGCCTGTAAATAAAAGTTATAGAAGATGATGCCAGAAAAGTGACTCGTCTCCTTGCACAATCAGCCTTTTTAAATTAGTGGTTTAGACGACCGAGGGGCAGTTTGTCTCGATAACTTCTCAGCCACTGAAACTCGAGTCCCTTTTTCCGAGGGGAAGAGAAGGGAGGTGATAACGGGAGGTCAGGGAGCGGAGGGAGGCTGGCAAAGGGGGTCGAGGCAAGCCCCACGGAGCACGAGCCCCCACCCCCAAGGCAGGGTCATCCGTGGGGTGGGGGTGGGGGTGCTTCCCCACTAGTTCAAGAGCTGACTTGAGCCCGAACAGCCCAGACGTGGAAAAGGCCTCCCCTTCTGGCCGCGGAGCTCTGCCCACCCGAACCCTAGGACCGCTCAGGCGCCCCGAGTCCCGGTGTCACGCCCCACTCACCCCTTTTTCAGCCCCGGGATCCTGCCCTCCCTCCCGACCCCCCAGCTTCTCACTCGGGGGCCCGCTCAACTGTTGCTCCTTCTCGGGGGCCCAAGAGCGTTTGCCCCTCGAGGTCCTCCAGCTCCCTAACCCCGCTTCCCCCCGCTGAGGCGCCCCCCACACACCACACCCCTTCCCCGCCCCCACGCCTAGCACCGCCCCCGAGCCCCGACTCCACACCGGCCCCACCGCCCTACCTGACGGCGTCTGCCGCTCGCCCTCAGCCATCTTCCTCTCGCCGGGAGCCGGCCGGGATGCCTGCCGTACCCTCTCCCTTTTCACCCCTGCACCACCCCGCCTTGCCCCGGCCTCACCACGCGCTCAGGGATGGCTGAAGAGAAACGAGCCCCGGCAGGCTATAACCGAAAACCGAGAATTAAAGTCACCCCAGTGAAGACGTCCGCCATGTTGGTGCGGGGCACTCTGGGAGCATGCCCAGCAACGGCCGGCGCGGGACGGCCGCAACCAGCGGGGGGCGGCAGCCATGTTGGTGCGGGGCGCCGGCGAGCATGCGCACCAACGGACGGCTCGCCGCCCGACCGGCCAACCGCCTGCCAGGAGGGCGCTGGGAGCGCGGCAGCCATGCTTTTGCGGGGCGGTCCCCACCTGTCATCTTCGAATCGGGCTCTGACCCGACCCCGAGAACTATTAGACGACCTGCCTCTGTCAACATGGTTGTGTTTTCCTACCACTCTGAGGGCAGCGCCACCAAAAGGACTGAGGGGGTGCACACCACTGCCTCCTACAGTTTGTGGACGCCTTAATGGAGGTGGGAGAGGGCGAACCGGACGACGGTCTCCGCCTTGCTCCTCTTCCCGGGTTCCACCGCCTCGTAGGGTTCCCCAACTGCTCATTACGCCCCGGTCCCACTCCGGCCCCGCCCCGCGCTCGCGGTTTAGCCTCCGGGGCAGCAGCCGGCCCGAGGCCCCGCCCCACGAGTCCGCCTCTCCCGGGCCGCCCGCCCGCCCGGCCCGGTGGGTGGGCGCGGGGCCGCCTCTACCGGCTACCGGCCGTGACTCGGCGACCTTGGCCCGGAGGCTCTAGCAGGGACCCACCGGCGGCGTCGGCGGCGGCGCGGACTTTGCCCAGCGCGTGGGACGGAGCGGACTGAGTCCGCGGGCGGGCCACAGAGATGTTGGCATTCGCTGCCAGGACCGTGGTGAGTGTGGCCGGGTAGCCGGCCTAGCGGGCCCTGTAGCGGGGCGGGCGGACGGGCGGGCGGGCGGCGGACGGGGCCAGCAGCGTAGCTACGCCCGAGTGGGAAAACCGGCCGTCGAGGCGCTGGGGCCCGGCGGCCGCTGTCCAACCCAGCTAGGAGCTGCTGGGGTGGGGTCAGCAGATGGACTAACCCCGTTTGGCAGAGGGGGAGACTGAGGCTCAAGGTCAAGAGGCTTTTTGTGGCACTAAATTCTAGCGACCCGGAAAAGACAGTGAGGACCCTGGCTTCGGGCAGCACCTCCACCCTTAGACCCAGAGCCAAGGAGCGGAGAGACCAAGAATGTCTCCCCATGGTTATTCTCTGACTCACACACCTGGCCACGGCTCAGCCTGAGCCATTTCTTCCCCGGCCACTTCTCCAACCCCATCCAGTTGGTCACCCTCCCTGGGTTGATCAAATGGTCCCTGGGGAACTGTGTGTGGCCAGAGCCACTCCAGTGAAGGCATCAAGCTGGGCTGCTCAGAAAGTCCTCCGAATTGCGGAAGACAGCAGGCGGAAGCCCCACGCCACCCACTTCTACTAGCCCCTCCCCGCAACTTGATTAGCATCTACAAACCCCCACCCCCCCGCCCCCACCACCCCCAGTCTTCCCCAGGGCAGCTTGGAGCAGGGGGCACTGCTCTCTACTCTAGATCCCTCTCCTCTCTACTCCTAGCGTACCTCTGTATCTCCCTGTGTTTATGCCAAGGATATTTAGACACTGCGAGGGCTGAGGTACCAATCTACTCTCGCAGAGGTTTTTCCAGATATTCCAGGGCCCCAGAGTTCCACCTCCTCCTTGCTGGCTTGAACCAGCAAGGTGTTCCTATCCCACAGATGGCCTCTGCTGCTGCTGCTGCTAAGTCGCTTCAGTCTGTGCGACCCCATAGACGGCAGCCCGTCAGGCTTCTCTGTCCCTGGGATTCTCCAGGCAAGAACACTGGAGTGGGTTGCCATTTCCTTCTCCAATGCATGAAAGTGAAAAGTGAAAGTGAAGTCGCTCAGTCGTGCCCTACTCTTAGCGACCCCATGCGATCACTGCCAGGAAAACTGAGGCAAAAAGAGACTTGGCCCACCTTCCCTGGTCAGGTGACTCAAATCTAGCCCAATCCCCAAGCCAGCATTCTTTGGTTTATTTTTAATGCCCAAAGGTCTCTACTAGTAACCCCCAGCTAAATGAACTAGACTCAAGAGAACTAGACTTTAGGGGAAGGGTGGCCCAGAAGGGATCAGATGTCCTGGAGAGAAATACCCACTGGCTGCCCCTTTCGGGGGTCTGCTCCTCAGTGGCTCCATCCCCAGTTTTCAGGACCATATTCAAGGTTACAGTATAACCTTGGTGGTCAAGCAGTTTCTGTCCTTCAGCCAAGTATTCCTTCATCACACAGACCGATGCACATTCCAGCAGGTGGAGTTTTAATACCTCTTGGCCTGACTCCCTGGCACTGGACCCATCCAGGGAAGAAAGGGAAAAGTTTTCCAGGTTTCCTTCTCCTCCAGTGCACAGCGTTATCCCTCTCATCTGCTCCCCATTCCTCCACTTCTGGAACCTGGGGAGGATGGAGCAGCTGCTCCCGCAGCAACCACAAGCCCAGATGCCACCACAGCCACTGCAGCCACTACCTCGTCTGCCTCCCCCTGAATCTTGGCTCTTGTCTTCTCTTTCCAGCCCAGGCAAGTGGCTGCCTCTTGCTAGGTTCTGCTCACTCACTTGGTAGCACAGTTAGGCTTAGAGATCCAGCCCAAGAGGCAGACAGACAGGGCTCAGAACCTCAGTCCTGCCATGGAGAACGGGCAGCAGAAAGAGAAGGTATGAAATGGAGCCTCTGCCGCTTGCCTGCCCACTGCTGCCAGCAGCCTTGGACCTTCTTGTCTCTCTCTCTCTCTGTGCCACCAGAGCCTCTAGACTCTCCCTCTCTGCCAACTGTCACCTTCCTGCCAGGCTACTCAGCTCTCTCTTGGCACAGTACTGTCCCCATGCCACCCCTCTCCCCAACCCATAGACAGGAAAAAGCCCAAAGGTACTGTCATCGTCTAGCTCTATCTGATTTTCTCTTCTTCCCTCCTATTTCTCAACCTGGTACGGGTGGGAGAAAAGGAGGTGGGGACCTCCGGGAGGGAGCCATCACCTCACCAACTGGCTAGCTCATCGTCCCAGGGTGAGAAAGGCGGGGCCCTATGCATCCAGCAGGTGAGAGGCCCCTCTGATCTCTGCCGCCCCTGGCAGGTGCCATCCATCCTGACTTGGTTCCTGTGAGCCCTGCCAAGATCAGTGGCCCCTCCCCATCCCTACCTGCATCTCCAGGCCCCTAAGAGGTGGAGACACCTACAGCTGAGGGCTGGGAAACCAGGGCAGGCCCCACCCAAGAGGCTGTCTCTGACACCAGGAATGGGCACATAAGTGCCCAGGACTTCAGCTTTAGGAGTGCCAGGGTCTCCCAGAGCTGGTGAGAGAATGAGCAGGATGTTCTGCTGCCTGCAGGTGAAGCCCCTGGGCCTCCTCAAGCCCTCCTCTTTGATGAAGGTTTCTAGTCGCTTTAAGGCACACCAGGACTCGCTCCCCCGGCTGCCCGTGCCCCCGCTCCAGCAGACCCTGGACCATTATCTCAAGGCACTGCAGCCCATCGTGAGCGAGGAGGAATGGGCCCAAACCAAGCAGCTGGTGGAAGAGTTCCAGACAGCAGGCGGCGTTGGGGAGCGCCTGCAGAAGGGGCTGGAGCGCAGGGCCAGGAAGATGGAGAACTGGGTGAGTGAGGAGGCAGGGGGCACACCAGTCTCTCTGGCTCATGTAGAGGGTGAGGGGAACAGGGCCACTCTCGGGAGGCCTGGGTTGTTGAGAGCGCCCCTCCTGTGGCCTGTTGCTGGCTGCATACCCCCAATTTTCCAACACAGGCTGTGCTGGTGCATCCATTTGCACCACGGAGTTTCCTGAGCACTTACTCTGTGCCCAGCACCAATCAGGGTGCTGGGTGAGCAAGAAGGACATTGTCAACAGCCTGGTGGAATTAACATTCAAGTAGAGCAGGGAGAGGACACACATGAGGGGACCAGGTCATATCAGGCAATACAGTTCTCTCAAGTGGAAAGGAAAAAGCAGGTGTGAGGGTGGAGAATAGCTTCTCCGCTCCAGAGGGGCAGGGAGGACAGGGCAGAGGCGGTGCTGGGTTTGAGTCAGACAGAGCGGGCAGCACAGGCACAGGTGGAGACAGCTGGCGGGCTCAGGGACAGAGGCTGGAGTGGGGTGCAGGGGCAGGGGGTGTCCAGGAAGCCCGTGGACTGGGGCTCAGTGGGAGGGGCTACGGGGTGATCGTATTGACAGTGACTGTCTGTCCTGGTTCTGTGTCTCAGTCTTTCACAAAGATGTGTTCATTGTGTCCGGATGTGTCTGCGCTGGTGCCCCGGGCACTTTTCTGTGTTCATTTTGTACCCAGCATGAACTTAGAACTAATGTGCTGGTGGGAGGGAAGCGCAGGTGGAAATAGGAGCCTGTGGGCAGGCTGGCAGGGAGAGGACAGGAAGTCATTCGGTCCAGGATATGTTTTGGCGTCAGTGGCACTTGCTGATGGGGCCGGGGGATGGACAGTCCAGGCCTAAAGCAACTGTATGTGGGGAGGGAAGGAGGGTCGTTGAGAGAGGGATGAATGGAGAACCAGAGATGGGTGTGGCCCTGTAAATGACAGGCGCTGTGAGGGAGCAGGTGGAAGGGCAGGGGCTGCACAGAGAAGAGGTGGGAGATGTCAGCCAGCCACCAGCACAGACGAACCTTACCAGGTCAGGATCTTACTGCATCTGGGATCTGGCAGTTTTCCAACTTTGTTTATCCAGAACTGTTACTTCAGACTTCATGTTCTGGCTAAAAGAGTGGGAGCACCCCCCACCTCCACTCATGGGTCCTTGAGGGTTCTGCCCCTGCTCAGCAGATTTTCACTGAGGGAATGCCCCCATCTGCAGGGGCTCCCCTGGATTCCAGAGCTCTGGTCAGAGGCTCTGAGATCTCCAGGGCTGTGGGGGCACCTGGCTGAAGGGCAGCCCAACCTGGCTGTCCCCGAGGGGAGGGAGATCCTGTCTGCCCCTTCCCATCTACGGATGAGGAAACTGAGGCCCAGGGAGATGAATCAAAGAACCACACATCAGCGCTCAAGGAGGCTCCAAGCTAGACAGGAGGGCCTGGCTGATCGGGGACCATGTCTCCAGGTCACAGATCAGCAGACAGCAGTTGCTTATGGGTCTGCTGTGTGACCGGGGCACATTGCCCTTGTTCACCCCTTGCCAGGGGCCCATGGCCAACAGTTTCCCAAGGGGAGTCCATGTGGTAAGAGGCACGTCCTACTGCATTTAAGATGGATGAGGAAGCACAGTGGGGGCTGAGTCTCCAGGGATTGAGAGACCTGCCCCAGAGGCTTGTCCTGGGGGGAATGTGTAGTGGGGGCAGTATTGCTGCCAGCACATAAGGTTCAAGGGTGATGGTCACCTGCAGGTCCCAAGACAGGAGCCTTTAGCTGCATATCCATGGAAATACTCCACCCTGGGCAGAGAGTGGCCAGCCTAGTAGAGAGTCACCTACATCTTGTAGCGATCAGTCTTTACAGACGCTCTGAGATGTCCGGGGCTGTGTCCCAGATTGCCCTGACCTTGAGATCCAGGTGGCTGTCCATTCCCTAGCCTGACAGCAGCAAAGCTGAGGGCACAGAGGGTCAGGGTTTCCGAGGGCTCCTGCTTCCCTAGAGTGTGCCCACCTGAGACGGGCAGAAACTTACTCATCAGACTTTGTTTTCATATAACTTTCTCTCTTGTTTCCTTTCTATCAGACGTACATTTTTATTTTCTAAAAGTATGAAAATCATTGACCTGAAATATGTGAGAGAAGGGAAAAATGACTGCTATTTCTCCCTCTGTTCTTCCCCCAACCCCAGGTCTCCTGCCAGTCTTTTTTTTCCTTGTCAGTGTTGCCCGATTCCCCTTGCTAATGCTGACTGGCTCCATTAGAGGGACGAGGATGGATTGCTGCTGGGTTTACAGGACTGGGGGGTTCTGGATCTGAGCATTCAGTTTGAGAATCTGTGCTCACCAGAGAGGGCAGAGGGCACCCAGCCAGCTCTGTTGGCCTTGGCAGCGAAGGGGCAGCCAGGTCTCCATCCATCCCTCCTCACGGGCTCTGGTCCTTCCCCAGCTGTCCGACTGGTGGCTCAAAACAGCCTACCTCCAGTACCGCCAGCCCCTGGTCATCTACTCCAGCCCTGGTGTGATGCTGCCAAAGCAGGACTTTGTGGATCGGCAGGGCCAGCTCCGGTGAGTCGCCAAGGTGGGGGCGGAGCTCTGGACCTTCCCAGGGCCCTGATGTCCACTTCCCCCAGGAGAACAGAGGGGCCCCAGCCCTGTTCATTATCTTTCATCCCCACAAATAGTTTTAGGAAGTAGGCAGCAGCATCCCTGTTTTATAGGTAGGGAAACTGAGGCTGGGAGCAGTGAAGGGACCTGCCCAAGATCACCTTTCAGGATTGACTGACCTGGACATGAAGCAGAATCTTCCTGACTCTTGTTAATCACCAAACTGCAGACTAGGACTCCTCCCTTCCCCTAAACCTGAGGCTACCACTCACCCCAGTTCTGGCACTTCACCCCCTCCTTCCTACTTTCCTCAGCTGGCCACAAGGGTGACCTTTGTACACAGTCCCGTTTTCCACATTCGGCCTTGTCATTTTGCCTTGGGCTCTATTCCGGTTCTACCAGGGATAAAAATACCAGTGACAAGATCTCCTGCCCAAGGACTAGTCAGTCTCTCAGGGCCATACCTGCTTCTCTTAAAGGGACCAGGGCACCCCAGGAAGGACCAGGGGTTCAAGCCCAGAAACTCTAGCCAGCGGTCCCCATGTTGGGGGCCAGGAGCACCCCCATGCGTCAGACATGGTTGATGTGGCCCAGACGGTTTGAAGGAGCAGGTTGACTGAGATGGCCTGGGGGACACACAGACCCAGAAACAGGAAGAGATCTAAGAGAGGGGACACCTCAAGCCACTGTCCCCCCAATCACCCTTCGCCCTCCCCCACAGTCCTAGGTCCCTCCCTAAATGATGCTTCAGAACAAGGTGAAGGCCTTCCAGGCTCCAGGCTGCGAATCAGGTCCTCTGACCCTCTGAGGATGGAGTCAGAGGACAAGACTCGTAATCGAGCCATAGTCATGCTACTTAGTAGCACCAAAGTCCTGCCAGTTGCTCGGCCAACACATCACCCTAATCCCTTTCCCCAGAGATTATGCAGAGTGAGACAGAAGTACAGGTTCTACACTTGAACTCCTTCAGGCTCTCTAGGCAGTGAGAGGAATGAAGCACCCTCCTTCTGGCTGTCCACACAGCCTTTGGATCTTTACTTTGTCCCTCCAGGTTCGCTGCCAAATTAATCGAGGGCGTGTTGGATTTCAAGGCCATGATTGACAAGTGAGTGGCCCTATCCCCACCCTGTCACCTCCCACCTGGACTGCCTAATTACTACAGCCACTCCAGCAGCCCAGCCCCACCTCCTGCCTGACTTCTGAGCAGGCCCAGAGCTCAGTGGCTTTCACTTCCTGCTGACCTAGCCTCTTTGCTGATTGGGGAGGCAGAGCATGGTGATCGGGACACCTGGGTCCTCAGCTCCAGCTGCCGTGACCTCCTCCAGGGGGCCTTCTCCCAAGAGATCCCTGGAATTGACATCCCAGCTGAAGAGGGGACCCCAGGGGATGACTCACTGCTTCATCTTCCTTGTGGCAAAGTGAAGCCCAGAAAGAGAAGGGAATTTCCAGGGTGACTCACAAGCAGGGTGGCCCACAGGCCTCCTGATCCAGTCGTCCTCCAACAACCACCCCCCTTTCCCCTCTTCCCACACTAAGTGGGGGGTGGGCACCAAGGGGCCCAGCACTGCTTGTCTGAGCCCCACTGCCCAACCCAGCCTGCAGCCAGACCCAGCAGCTCCCTATGGATCCCACCTACCTTCCTGTCCCTCTGCCCCTGCAGCGAGACCCTGCCCGTGGAGTACCTGGGGGGCAAGCCACTGTGCATGAACCAGTACTATCAGATCCTGTCGTCCTGCCGTGTGCCAGGCCCCAAGCAGGATTTGGTCACCAAGTTCAGCAGGACCAAGAAGCCGCCTATGCACATCACCGTGGTGCACAACTACCAAGTGGGTGATCCCCCTGCAGCTGTTCAGCCCCCACACGGTTGCAGAAAGGAGAGGGGCAGGGCTCAGAGTCAGCTTCCCCAACACACTTGCCCACATGTCCTTGGAACAGGCAGGCCCTGGGCCTCTTCTCTCCACTGGGTATCCAGAGAGGCCCCGACCCGGGGGGAGGCCCGGAAGAGCTAGGGCCTGGTCAGCCCAGGGAGAGCAGCGCAGGGATCTCCTCCCCTTCCTTGCCCTCAGCCTGACACCGTCCCCTCCCAGCTGGGCTGGGAGGTGACCGCTGCCTGTCTGAGGCCCCCACAAAACCCCTGCTCTCCACCTGCCTGTGCCCGGACAGTTTTTTGAGTTGGATGTGTACCACAGCGATGGGACACCCCTGACCTCAGATCAGATCTTCATGCAGCTGGAGAAGGTCTGGAACTCGTCACTGCAAACCAACAAGGAGCCCGTGGGCATCCTCACCTCCAACCACCGTAACTCCTGGGCCAAGGCCTACAGCACCCTCATCAAAGGTACCCACACCAGGCCCCAGCAGCCCCGTCACACTGAATCCCCTCGACTAAGAGCGGGTGTTCTTGGCCCCATTGCACATAAGGGGAAACCTCAGTTGGGTTCAGTTAGTTTCTTCTTTCTGTTCAGTAGCAAGTTGCAGTGAGAATGTGTTCTCTGACTGAGGAGCCCACCTTCACATCCCCTCCGAATCCCATGTTGGGCAAGGGCATCGTCCCCAGAATCCAGTCCCATGTTGGATCCCCAGCTGTCTTAACGGCTCTCTCTGTGACCTGGGCTTCTGTTTCCTGTTTTCTGAAGGGGGTCAGCAGTTCCTCATGGGGTGATCTGGGGCTACAGGGCCCTGTTAAAGGAAACTCTGGAGACCTCCCCAGGCCTAACCCTCACCCCCCCCCCACCCCACACACACACATCCCCACAGACAAGGTGAACCGGGAGTCAGTGCACTCCATCCAGAGGAGCATTTTCACTGTGTGCCTGGACGCACCCATGCCTCGGGTCTCAGAAGACACGTACCGCAGCCAAGTGGCGGGCCAGATGCTGCACGGGGGCGGCAGCAAGCTCAACAGCGGCAACCGCTGGTTCGACAAGACACTGCAGGTGAGGAACTGGCAGGACCAGAACTCCCACCAACCCATACCCAGGCTCAGCCCACTGCCACCTCAGGACTTCCTGTCCCTCCCCTGGACTCCGGCGTCCCTGGCTTCCCAGCTTGTAAAGCCAGGGGAAACCAGCAGGTGGACGCGGCTGTAATTAGCAGCAGTCAACCTGTCTTTCCCAAGCCTGGCCCGGTAACCCCTGTCACCTCCAACACATCCATCCGTGATCAGGGAGAGCCTGGAATGTGGGGCCAGGCTGAGCGGCACAGTCTTGGTCATGACTTTCCCTGTTGTGAAATGGGGTAGTGGTAGGACTCCTGGAAACGGTAGGTGCAAGGACCCAGAAAGGTCTCTGAGCACAGGATGTGCTTAGCGTGACCTGGGACAGGTGTCCCGAAGTCCCCGGTGAGTGTTAGCTGATATGAATAAGAGTAATAAATCAGCCAGAGTGCTTGAGATGGTTCAGAGCACCCCCCACCCGAGGGAATCCTGCAGGAGAATGACTGCCGGGGCCTGGAGCTGTCAAGGACCCCATCTTCCCTGCAGTTCATCGTGGCCGAAGATGGCGCCTGTGGGCTCATCTACGAGCATGCGGCAGCCGAGGGACCCCCCATCGTCTCCCTCTTGGACCACGTCATCGAGTTCACGTGAGTGTGGGTCTCCCACTCTCCAGCCAGTTCTCCAGCTCCTGATGACAGGTGACACAGAGGTGACAGACGAGCTCTCAGAGGAGGAATGGCCTTCTCCCTTGTGCTGGGAATCTGTGCTACTTCAGAGGAAGCCAGAAGGGGGCGTGGGTTTCAGAGTCCATCAGAGCTGGGTTTGCATTCTGGCTCTGCCATTTCTCAGCTCGATGACCGTGGACAAGTCCTTTCTCCTCCAAGAGTCTCCCTGGACTGGCCCCCTCCTCCCCATTGTAATCCCGGGGATAGACCCAGGCTCTGGAGGCTCCTGATAGGAGCCTGAGACCCTCACATCCTGTGCAGGAAGAGGCCAGAACTCGTGCGGTCTCCCATGGTTCCCCTGCCCATGCCCAAGAAGCTGCGGTTCAACATCACGCCTGAGATCAAGAGTGACATTGAGAAGGCCAAGCAGAACCTCAGCATGTGAGTGCTGGGAGAGGCTTCTCCAGCCGGAACAAGAGCCAGCTCCGTCTGATGCCCGCTGGTTCGGAGACTGCCCTCGGCCCCTCTGTGGGGTTGGCAGAGGCTGCTGGGTACTGTTCCTCACCTCCCACCTCCACCCCACCCCCAGCATGATCCAGGACCTGGACATCACGGTAATGGTGTTCCACCACTTTGGAAAGGACTTCCCCAAATCGGAGAAGCTGAGCCCAGATGCCTTCATCCAGATGGCACTGCAGCTGGCCTACTACAGGTACACCCCTCCCCCCGGGAAGGAGGAGGAAGCCTGGGGGCAAGTGGAGGGACCTGCCAGGGGTGAGCTCAGCGCCTTTCCCACCCAGGATCTACGGGCAGGCTTGTGCCACCTACGAAAGCGCCTCTCTGCGCATGTTCCACCTGGGCCGGACTGACACCATCCGCTCAGCCTCCATGGACTCACTGACCTTCGTCAAGGCCATGGATGATCCCAATGTGACGGTGAGAGGTCGGGGGCAAGGGTGGGAGAGCTGGGTTCGAGCCTTTCTCTGTTCCTTCTCCTTCTGTCAATGTACGTTGAGCACCTACTATGTTCCAGTCCTGTGGTGGACCCTGGGCATCTCATGGAAGATGGAGCTATAAATTTATTGGTGCGGAGCTTTCTGGCTGCCAAAGAGAAAAGGAAACTCCAGTGGATCCTTGAGCAACTTGGGGGTTCGGAGCACCACACAGTTGAAACTCCCCGTGTCCCTTTATAGTCGCTCTCTGTGTCTGTGGTTGTGCGTCTGCAGGTCCAGCCCTCCATGGGCTGTGTTACACTGTTGTGTTTTTTAACAAAAGTCCACATATGGGGTCGCACGGAGTCGGACTCGACTGAAGCGACTTAGCAGCAGCAGCACCGAGTTTAAACCGAGTTGTTCAAGGGTCAGCCACCAGCAGTGAGCACTTGCCCTGTGTCAGGCCTTGGCTGGGGACTGGCCAGTCTGTGCTCTCAGGGAGAACAGAACCTGGAGTGGGCAGTGGGCCCCTGAGGGGGGAGCAGGGACAGGAAGCGTCAGCGCCCTCTCCCCCTCACCTAGGAACATGAGAAGGTGGAGCTGCTGCGGAAGGCCGTGCAGGCCCACCGAGCCTACACCGACCGGGTGAGCCAGCATCCCCCATCCCTGCTCCCTTGGCCCTGGGCGTGACCCCCCGGCCTGTCCATCCCTGCAACAAATAACTGCTCCCCTTAGCGTCAGGCACCCCTGCCCAAAGCACTGGGGCACTTGGAGCAAAGCTGAACATCCCCATTCTACAGTGGGAGAAACCAAGGCGAGGCCCAGCAACTGCCCTGGGCCCAGGTTGGCCTCTGGATGTTGTGTCAGGCGCTCTCCCTGCTGCGCCGGAGCCTGGGATGCTGAGGGTGTGCACAGTCTAGCAGACCGCAGGGTGCCTGCCTGCTGACAGCTGCGGCTGCAGTCCAGGGGTGGAAGTCCAGTTCCCAGCCTGACCCTGAGTGCCTGCACACACCAGGTTTTGCCCATGTTATGCTCAGGCAGCTACTTCGATCAGTGCCACCCCACAGAGGGAGTTCAGTGATTGTCCCTATCTCACAGATGAAGACACTGAGGCTCCAAGATGTCAGTGACCTGCCGAGGTCCCATAGCCAGGATGGGGCCGGGCCACCCAGCTGGAGGCCTGTGCTCTTAGTCCAGCCTCCCTGGAGGCAGGGGAGTCCCTAGGCCTCAGTTTCCCCATCTGTGAAGTGAGGGCTTTCCTGCCCGGCTGCTCTGCTCTCGCAGGTCTGAGGGCCAGTGAGTGGAAGAGCCATTGCCACCAGAGGCTCCTAGGGAGGGTGGCAACTTGTGGGCCTACAGACCCTGCTCCTGACAGCTCCCCTCCCTCAGGCCATCCGTGGGGAGGCCTTTGACCGGCACCTGCTGGGCCTGAAGCTGCAGGCCATCGAAGACCTAGTGAGTATGCCCGACATCTTCATGGACACCTCCTACGCCATTGCCATGCACTTCAACCTCTCCACCAGCCAGGTGAGCCGCTGCCTTAACTGCCCTGGGGTGGGATAAAACAGAAGCCAGAGAGGCTGCACTGAGGTCCGAAACACAGTCTCTTGGAGGTGATGTAACTCACATGGGCCATTCTTGAAGTAGCTGAATTCTGGGATCGGGGTCTTGGCTTCACCTCTGGCAGGCTGAAAATGAGTCGAGACCCCTCCTCTTCCTTGGCTTCATTCACTCACTGATCAGATGCTAAAGAACATCTGATCCAGGCCAGCCTGTGCTGGGCACTGGGATACTGCCCCCAGGGACTCACAGTCTAGGCAGGACAGTGACAGCCCCACAGGAATGTCAGGGAAATCTGTAGAGAGGTGATACCAGAACTGCACCCCCAAGGACTCGAGGGGAGTCAGCTATCCGCTGAAGACAAGGAGAGGGCATCTCAGGCAGAGCACGGTGGGAGCCCACGTGGAAGGCAGGCTGGTGCCACCATGGGGCTGGGATGAGAGCCTTGGTCCTGTGCCATCCTCAGGTCCCCGCCAAGACAGACTGTGTCATGTTCTTTGGGCCCGTGGTGCCAGACGGCTATGGCGTCTGCTATAACCCCATGGAGACACACATCAACTTCTCCGTGTCAGCCTACAACAGCTGTGCCGAGACCAACGCGGTCCACCTGGCGCACTATCTAGAGAAGGCACTCCTGGACATGCGGGCTCTGCTCCAGAGCCACCCCCGGGCCAAGCTCTGAGCCCGCTGCTTGGCCTGCCGGTGCCACAGCCACACCACCTTGGGCTGCGCCACCCACTGGGCTCCACTCCTTTGCTCCCTCTTCCCCTGGGCCCCACAGATCTCAGTCAGGGACGGCCACCCTCAGCAGGGTCTGCAGACCCAAGCCGAGTGCCTTTCGTGGGTCTTCTCCAGCACCCAGGCTGAGTCCAGAAACTGAACAGGAGGTTGGCCCAGGCATCCAGTGTCTCACTCACAGTGGCCTCCTCCTGGGAAAGGAACTAGCTGAGCTCAGCCCCCATAAGGGTGGGGACTGGAGAGGCCCGTCCTCACTAGCTCAGCTCTGCCCAGTTTCTGTTGCCTGCATGGCCAGGCTGAGGTCTGTAGCCCGATCCCTTGACTCCCAAGGACCTAGAGATGGAATTACCTGGAGCTGCGGTCTCCAGGCCTCCCCACAGCTGAGGGGTCAGGGGGCGAGGTGAGCTGGTGGCGGGGAAGCCCATTCTGCATCGTGGCGCCATCTGCCTGCTCTTCTGAGGATGTGGCTCAGTGGGCCTCAGCTCGCTTGCTTTCACACAGCTTGATTCCTGAACCCATGTCCTGGTTGTATAGCAACTTATGAGACAGTTAATAAAGGGGAAATGTGTTGGTAAAGAGTTGTTTCAGCTGAGGAGGCAGGCAGGGCAGGGCAGGTGCCTGGCCCTGCCCTCCCCTGGCTTTCCCTGCCTCTGGAAGCTGGTGTCCAGGCAACCAGTGGGCCCAGGGGCATGCCCCCAGAGGAACCGAGCTCTCAGGTGTGGGTCAGGAAGCCCAGGGCTGGCTCAGACCTCAGGGCTCTGGGCCAGCACAGCAGCAGACCCAGACCTGCATGCTTCAGATACAGCCCTCCTACCTGTGACTTGGGCTTCAGGTAGGGACAGCTCTGCAGGGGCCTGTGGGCCGGGGCTTGGGGTCTGTGGTCTGGGCCCAAGGCTTCATCTGCTGCCCAGCACCGAGCCCATCAGGAGTGGTGGCTGAGCGGCTGTCTGATCCCAGCCCTTGCCACTGCCTGGGGCCACCCAGTCAGAGCCTTGTATGTGTCCCCAACCCCAGTCACCCGGCACAGTCCCCGTGTCCTGCCACAGTCAGTTGGGCAGCTTATGGAGAGTGGAGGGACTCTGGCCCTAGGGAAGACCCTGGCCCAAAGGAAGATGCTAAGGGTGGGAGGGGACTACGCAGCCCGGGGGTGAGGTGCTTCATGGCCTGGCTAACCTGCGACGTTCACTGAGGGAGGTTGTCTCCGTGTTTCAGAGGATGGAGCAGACTCAGGGAGCACATGCCACATGCCCAAAGCCCCAGAGAGCAAGGAGTGGAGCCCCGACCCCATGGGGAGTGGGTGTCGCCGGGGCCTGGCCACTCCCAGCCTGGCCAGCAGGGTGGGATCTCAGTGGGGAAGGGATTTGTGGGTCCCCTTCAGGGACCTTGAGCAGGACCTGAAGAGAATCCCATCATGACAGCACAGAGGCCTTGCTCTGCAGCTGGGGAGCGGCTGGCCCCCGGTGTCCCCAGGCTGGATCTCAGGAAGCAGGGCCCACAGCAGGAGCTGAGTGCTTGCTGTGTGAGCCTCACTAGGGGGGTAGCTGCCCCAGCCCAGCTGGGGGCAGTCAGGGAGGGGAGGTAGTGATGCAGGCCAAGGACACGGCAGGGACACACGTCCACGACTCCAGAAACTCAGGTTTTAAGAACTGCTTGGGGCTGACTACAAGGCAGGATTTTCCCCCAAAATGTTGTCCTTCAGAAGTGAGGTCATCCCTTTGCATTTGGGTTGTTACAGGTTTCATAACGTGGAGCCTCACTCAGTTCTGTAGAGCAGCAAAGTACTGCTTGAGGAAGACACATTTACCTAAACAGCCCTAATCAGTACTCTGGTGGAACTTCCAGGGGAGGGGGGAGTCAAAGAACCATGAAGATGTAGTCATTATCCCTGGGGGTGTGACCTATGACACAGGTCTCTGGACACACGAGGAGAGCTAAGTGTTGGGGAGATCACATACTCCTACAGGATCAACTTTTGAAATCCAGCCAGCTGAATGCTGTGCCAGTGTTTGGAGTAAAATTTCCAAGTACAGCACCATGCATGAAATACAGAAAGTCCTGCCGTATCCCAAATCGCTTGTCTGGTGGACCCAGGAGAATTAGGTCAGCAGACTGAGGCTGCCCAGAAACAGCCAGACCCTGCCCTGATGCCACTGATGCAGATGATGAACTTTTTTTTTTTTCCAAAATGAATGAAAAAGAACTGTCATAAGTTTATATATTTTGTGTAATACATCATTTGAAATTTGAGAATGTAATATATATATAATTAATAAAATCATAAAGAATACTTGGCTTTTGCCTAGATCCTCTGGAAGTTTGTCTCTCTGGGTTGGCATGAACTTGATTTGGGCTCTCTCCATTGGGGAAGTGCAGTGGCTGGAATCAAGGACAGCCCTGGAGTGGAGATGAGGGAGCCTGCCAGGAGGCTTTGCTGTCTCCAGTGCTCTTGCCTGGAGAATCCCAGGGACGGGGGAGCCTGGTGGGCTGCTCTCTGTGGGGTCGCACAGAGTTGGACACAACTGAAGCAATTTAGCAGCAGCAGCAGGGGCTCATGGGCCAGGACCCACACTGGCCTGGGAGGTGGAGAAAATGGCTATTTCAAAGATGCTCACAAGGACTTCCCAGGTGGTCCAGTGGCTAGGCCTCCCTGCTCCCAGTGCAGGGGGCCCAGGTTCAATACCTGGTTGAGGAACTGGATCCCACATGTTAACAACCAAGATTCCACATGCCACAGCGAAGATCCCCAGTGTGTCAGCTAATACCCAATGCAGCCAAATATTTAAAAAGAAACAAAAAATAAACTTAACAGACTTAATAAAAAGAATCCAAATTTTTTCTTTAAATGCTTATGAAGTGGAGTGAGCGAGGCCCGGTGACCAGCTGAATGGGAAAATGTGGAGTTAGGTGAAGTATGCAGTGGGGTGCTGGGCAGTTCTGAGAGCCCAAGCAGTACAGTGTGCGGACAAGTGCCAGCTGGGGTGAAAGCAATGTTTACCTGGGACTTGGGGGGAACCCAGGGCTCATCAGACAGCCCTGCTGCTGTTTCTCTTGCTGCATTCTGGATTTCCTCTGACTTCTCCAGTTTTTCCCTTCAACTGTGTCTAGTAGGCTGTTATTGACCTACCTATGGAGTTGGTGTTTATTGTATTTTTCAGTATTCATTTAAAAATCTGCCAGGGTTCACATTTATAGTTTCCTATTCTCTGCAGGTATTTTCAAGTTTGTCTTTCTTTAAAAAAGTGAAACAACTTACAACCTGCATCTGATCACTCTGGCGCCTGACGGATGTGCAGGTTTCTTCCTAATACTTGTTTCCTGCTGGTTCTCAAGGACAGTGCTGATTCCTTTTCCACCTGGTCATCTTTGTATTTGGTTCGTGGTAATTCCTTAAAACTGTAACTGAAGTCTAGCGTGAAGGCTCCTTCCTCCAGGGATCTGTTTGCTTCTGCCACCCACATGCAGTGAGGTCACCTGAACTAAATGTCAAGGTTCTGTGGACCATGGTGGGGCACCCAAACCCAGCCTTCGACCTCATGGGAGGATGGGATTACTTCTGACTCACCTTCACCCTAAGGGTAAAGCTCTTCTGAATCAGCTTTAATGAATTGAGTTAGAACCCCCACTCTGGACCCTTGAAATGACTTGTGTTCATTTCACTCCTACAAGGCCTGCAAAACCCAGGTCAGTTTGCAGTTATTTCTTTAAAGCCCAATACCTGTCTGCACACTCAAGAAGTAGTGAATTCAACAAGGAGTGGAGCTGTTTATCCTGGTAGAAGCTGAGAAAGGACAGATATGCTGGTTGTCCTCCGTCCTCAAGGGCTGTCAGTCACACAGAGGAAAAGCCAGGCTTAGTGAGAGCAGAGCCAGACAGGACGACACAGGGAGGTAGACAGGGGTGCTGAAAAATTCGCGACGGCAGGGAGCTGACCTCAGATCCTGGTGTGAAGTGTCGCAGAGGCCATTGCAATCCTGGCTTTGGGGGCTGGAGGGGATTAGATGTCTCGGAGATCCCTAGGATTTTTTGGTCTTCGCCACACACCTTTGCCCTTCAGGGTCATGTCCCCACAGCTGTGTCCCAGCCCCCTCCCATCAGCTCAGTAAACGTGCTCAAGCTGCCAGAGTTCAAGATTTTATTTTAAAACAGTAAACAATTTCATTGATTTTTCTTAAGTCAAACCACGTCACACTTGGCTTGTCTCAGGCAAAAAAAGTAAAAAAAATAAGGGAAAGAAAGGAAAATGTGGGGACCGATCAACCTTCTCCAAAATTAGGCCCCTGGTCCTGGTGTCTGGAATGGCTTTGGACACTGTCTTGAACAAATGAGAAAAGAAAGCACCAAAATATTGTGCTTCAGCAGCAGGTTAATAACCTCCATAAAGAAAAGGTGGCGGGGATGGGGGGGAGGAGGGGGATCGGAACGCAGATCCTGAGCAGCCTGGTTCAGCTCTAGAAGCTTCCGAGTTTGGAAGCATCTCCTCTCCACAACTCCATTTCAAAGAGACATCAAGATTGGGAGGAGCTGGCCTCTGAGCTGGGCCCTGGGGATCTGCGAATCACACCCCTGACACAGGCCAGGGCGACCCAAGCAGGTTCCAAGCCTCTCCGAGAGGGTGGGAAGGACAAGGAATGCTCAGAGCACACAGAGGGCAGGCTGGGGGGATGGTGGGGGGACAAGACAGCAGGCCACCGCCTCACTCCCCTCGCCAGTTCCCACTCCCTCTGCAGTTTGTTGGAGATGAAAATGAACCGCTTCCGGACAGCGGGACAGGAAAGAGCTGTAAACAGCTTGGGTTTGCTCACCCACATGTGCAGGCTCTTTTTGTCAGAGAGGGACCACTGTCTTGGGGACAGGGGACCAGAGAAAGCCCTTGTGATGCAGGGTCGATGCGGGCAGGACACAAGGACAGCAGCGCCAGACGCGCGCTCTCTCTGGGCCCGGCCCCACGCAGGAAACACTGACCGAGGTTCTGGAATGGCATTGGCGGCAGGAAGGGCGTGGGGATGCTCCCTCCAGGGCCCCCAGGCAGGCCACCTCTCAGGCCCAGGAAAAAGGGCCTGGGGAGCTGACCCGGGCCCCTCAGTACGCAAGGAGGCCCCCGCAGAGCAGGCTCTGCTAGCCTCCTCTCCAAAATCCCATCTGCCTTTGACAAAACCCAAAAATAAATAGTGTGCATTTTTCACGCCACCTGGATTTCCTGGCCCTGTGACCAGAGGTGCGAGCCCTCCTTCTCTACCCCACACCCCGGTGCCCATGCCAAGGGCACTCTCTGCCCGACCGGGGACTGGCAGCAGCACTGCGAGGGTCTCTGGCCATGAGCCCCCTCCCCCGCCAGCAGCAGGCCCTCCAAGGTCCTGGCTGAGGGGCTGGCTCAGCCCTTTGGTCCACTGTGTTCATCAAAACTAAAATAAGCAAAAAAAAGGCTCCACTCGGTGACTTGGATCTGTAGAGGTCTCTGCTTCGTCCCTGCCTGTCATTCCATCCATCCTGCAAGGCATCATGCAGGCCAGATCTGGAGGCTGGAGCCAGCCACGCTCACCCGTCACTGCAGCTTCGTCCCCAGCTTGCGCTGTCTGTTCCTACAAAATGGGGGTGGGGGCTCAAATGAGGTGGCTCCTGGCGTTCAGTGAGCCGCCCCCTCAGCTGTCCCCTTCCTACCCCCAATCCCATCAAAATGAGTGAATGCCCGCTCCCAGGGGCCCCCGGGGTCAGCATGAGCCAGGCCAATAGGAGCTCGTGCTCAGGGACCTGGGACTTGGGGCAAAGGGAGGGTCAGTGTCTCTGCTGGACCTGCACCCCAGGTACTCAGCTCTGGAGTCCAAATGCAGAGCCAGGAGCCAGGGGCAGGGCTGAGGCCAGGATGAGAGAACAGAGGCATGAGGGACCTGGCTGGATTCCACAAAGTCTGGGGAGCTCCCACTCACAAGTGGGATTCTGTTATTATCAACCGAAACAGACAAGAAGATAGTTGAGTTCTCCTTCTGGGATGTATAGAAGCACAAAGAGGGGAACTGCTGACCCAGTGGATCTCAGTACCTGATTTGGGGGTCTGGCTGTGCCTACAATGGGCTCAGGAACCTGAGGGAAGCAGGGATAGTCCTGTTCCTGGCCTGGCTGAGGTTCAGATAGGAGGATGGGGCTCGTCAAGAGTCCCACCTGAAATGCAGAAACCCAACTGCACCCACGGGTCCTGGATGATGCAGTCCCAGCCTCACCCTCTGGCCAGCCTCCTTCTTCCCCTGGGCTCTGGCCACATCTGCCTCTATCTGCTGACTCAGAAGCTTTACACAAGCTGTTTCCTATGCTGACAGCATTCTCCCTGCCAAACCCCAACTCCAATGGTCCCGCTTTCTCCCACCATGCCCAGCCAACATGGCCAACCACCCCACCCCCGAATCACTTTCCTGCCGTGGGCTCTCAGGACCAAGGCACTGGTCACACAGGTAGGCGCCTGATTCCTTGTGACCACCCCCTGCCTGCCCCCAGCACACAGCCTGGCACAGAGCAGGGGCACGTGGAAGTTTCGGTGAACACAGGGAGGGGCGGGGTGGCTCCAGGAGCCAGGTGGAGAGCCTGGGCCAGCTGCAGCCTCCCACCAGTAATGGGATTGCCTGTTCTAACCCCCTCAAATCCCCTTTCCTCACGGAGACGGGGCTTTACCTCTAAGTTCATTAGGATAATATGGACCATGATGTCCTGGACACATGTCCCGACTGGGGGACCCCACCCTATAGCTCCTCTCACCAGGAACCCAGGGCTCCTCAGGAAACCTCCCAGGCTTGCATGGGAGCCCAACCTTGCCTCAGCTCCCCTCTGAACCTGGGAAGGAGCCAAGCCTTCCCCACCCCAGCTGGCACCCCACCCAGGATTTCAAGTGCATGGAAAGGAGAGCTGAGTCAGAAAGTAGCAAAGTCAGCTCCATCCTGACTCGCTGTGCAACCTCTGGTGCCCCTAACTCGCTGTGCCTCAGTTTACCCTTCCACAGGAAAGGGTCTGGACAGAACAGCCCCGAAGGACCCCCTGAGAGTCTTGGCCGCCCAGCTCTCTGGTTCTGGGCCACAGAGGTTAAAAGCATGGCTCTGGGCTCAACAGCCTGGGTTCCCAGTCTGGCTCCCACACCTGCAGTCTACATATCCTCAGTCAAGTGACTCCTCTCTGAGCCTCAGTTTTCTCATCTGTAAAATGGGGTCCAGGGGAGGACTCAGTGAGGCAGTATAAGAAAAGTGCTTAGACAAAGGTCTGCTTCTTGGGGTGCCTTCCAGAAACAGGACCAGTGCTGCCTGAGGGCTGTGCCCCACTGAGCCAGGACCTGGTGACTGCAGTCCCCTTGACTTACCTGGCTTCTGCTCGGGTTACTGTGTATTCAAACCAGAGGACATTGGGAATAAGGCTCGTGTCTCGGATTAGGAAGAACTCAGAGATAGGCCTGGAGAGACAGACACCCAGAAAGCCAGGACCACATCAAGGTCTGTCACTGAGCTGGACGTCCCCCCCACCACTGGGCCAGCAACACACCCTCCCCCTGCTGATCAGAATCTTTGCCTGGCCCGTGCTCCCAGGGCCACTGAGAGACTCAGATGGGCCACAGCTGTGACACTCGGGCAGGGACATGGCCCCAAGGTACATACAGCCCAGAAGGACACACGCTGCTTTCCAAGTCCCCGAGAGGCCAGGCAAGGACAGAGGCTGGCACCTCGGCTTCTGGACTGAGAAAACCCCTGGGGGAGATAGAAGCCAGGTGAACGGGCCCTGCTCCCTACGCCCACCAGAGGCCTGGGCACTGGGGCCCTCCCCGGGAGACTGAGGCTGGGGTCAGCACGTCTGGGTCCCCCCACTGACGGCCCCTTGGGAGGAGGGGGCCCAGGACATAGTGTCTGGGACGGTGGTGGGACAGGGGACAGCAACACAGGCGGGAGGCAGTTACCAGGCTGCTATCCTAGGGAACAGCGGGGTGAGGACCTCCTGGGTGAAGACGAACCAGGCGACGGCCATCAGGCCCCCAGCGACGGCCCCGTAGAGCACTTGCCCCCAGGTATGGTACAGCAGGTAGACCCTGGGCCAAGGGCAGAGGCAAGTTCACAGAGCTGGCCGCACACAAGCCTGCACGGCCTGCGCCCCACGCCCGAGTGCCAGCTCCCCTGGGGACCCCTGCACGCACACGGGAGACACCCCCAGAGAGGACAGAGTCCTGGGGCCACACGGACTCAGAGCTGCTTCCAGAATTAGGCAAGGGGCCACACCCCAACAGGGGCTCCCGATGCTATAGAGGTGAAGGGACAGCGTGGCGGGGACACGTCCAGCCCTCGAACTTGGGAGTTTGTCTGTGAGGGACTGCTTCAGGACATGGGAACAGATGGCTGACGCTGGGACCACGGGTCCCACCAACAGCAGAGAGCAAGGATTGGGAGGCAAGGGACAGCTGGAGCCCTGGCCTTTTAAACTAGAGGCTGGGGGCCCCCTTCCTGGTCCTGCCCATAGGCTCCAGGGCTCGGGTCCACCATGAGGTCCCAGAATCCAGCCAGACCTCAATGGGCAGAGTCAGGGCGGGGATGGGGGGCCTCTACCTCCCGCTGTACCTGCTGTAGGAGACTAGAAAGGCCACGGTGAGGAGACCCAGCGAGAGCACGTGCCTCCACAGCAAGTCCAGGAACCTGGCGTTGTTCGTTTGGTGCATTCTGGGAAAACAACCCTGTCAGGCGGCCTCAGCCCACAGCCTGGGGCCCTGGCCCCTGGCCCCTGCACACACAGCCCCTGGCCCCACATCTGCAGGCTCCCTGGGCGCCTCCTGCCTTCGCTGGAGCTCCTCCCACCCCCAGGAGAGGCCAAGCCCCAGCCAGCGGGCATCCCAAGTGCTCGCAGCACTTTGGGTCCCCGGCAGAGCCCGGGCGGGAAAGAAGCTCACCTTAAATACAGAAAAAGGAAGGAATAGATGGAGAAGAACCACATAAACTGGGAGTGACTGGAGGGCATCCCGTACTTGGTGCCCACTGCCGTGTGGGGACCTGGGGAGGAGAGAGAACAGGGCGTGGTGAGGGGACGCAGGCCTCCCCGGGACACGCTCACCTGGGGGACTCCCGAGGCCCGGGCCCTACCTCCACAGGGCCGTGGCTCCTGGATGACGTGTTTGATCAGCCAGTTGACCCCCTCGTTGAGCGCCAGGCCCCCCAGGAACGAGATCTGCCGGGAAGACGTGTAGTCAGTGGGGCCTCTGGGTAACCTGCCGGCTTCTGACTGAGCCTCCCAGCCCCGGGGACAACCTGGAACCAGCCAGGAGGCTCCACACATTTCAAGAGAGGTGGCGGCGTGGAAGGGAAAGCTAAGCACCTGGGATGGGATGGGGAGGCCCCTCCTCCCCGGGGTGGGGCCGTGGCGCAGCGGGACTCACCGTGTGCAGCTCCCGCTTGAATATAATGAGGGTCACGAAACCAACAATGACAAATACGGGGCTGAGGCTCAGGTAGGCGAGGACGTGGCCAGAGAGGTCACCTGGGAAGACAGGGAGGACAAGGTGAGGACAGGATCGAAGGCGGCCTGGCCCCAAGCAAGTCAAGTCGGGCCTGGGGCAGAGAGGCGGTCCCAGCAGGGCCCCAGAGGGCAGGGCCAGGTGCCTGACTGGGGGCGCCTCTGGGTACTGGCTGACCACACCACCTCGGGCACAGACAGTGTGCCAGGGTGTTTACTGAGCCCTCAAATTCACAGATTGTGAGTGTGAAGCAGGTACGTCACTGGGCCCATTCCACAGATGAAGCCACTGAGTCCCAAAGGAGTCACATGACTGGTCCAAAGTCACACATGCAGGAAGGAGGCGGGATCTGACTAAAACCCAGAGGAGGAGATGGTTGGATAGCATCACCGACTCAGTGGACATATGAGCTTGAGTAAACTCCAGGAGTTGGAGTTGGACAGGGAGGCCTGGCGAGCTGCAGTCCATGGGGTTGCAAAGAGTCGGAGACGACTGAGCGACTGAACTGAACTAAACTTACCCATTATCTCGCCAAAGCAGGAATGTGAACCTGGCTTTGTCAGGCCCCAGAGGCTGGACTCTGGACCAGGAGACAGCCCAGCAGGCACATGGATGCCTCTGGAACACAGCACTGTGCTGAGATGGCCCCAGCCAAGCCCTGGGCCTCCAGGGGAACCTGGCACTCTCTGGACAGCACATGGACTTGGGTCTACACTGCAGACTCGGACAGGGAGCAAGGCCGGTCTGCTTTGCCCACTACAGCCGCCTGTTGCAGTAACGGCTACCCACTGCCTCTCTACTGGCAAAAAAAATGGCTGCCTATTGGCTGCTGCCTTCTACCCTCAGAAAGGCCTGGGAGAGGAGGCAGTGTGAGGATCCTGAAGCCAGCCAACAAGAGCCAGTGCCCCCTTGCTCGAGGGCAGGGCTGACACCGAGTCCAAAGGCTGCCCTCGCCCCTGGCGGCAGGGTGGCTACGTGGCCACTCTGGGGTCAGAGTGTGTGGCTCAGTGCCCATGCCAGCACTGGTGGCTACACGGACTCTGGCAAGGACTGTACCTCCCTGACCCGCAGCTCTTTCACCTGTGAACCAGGGATATTAGTACCCACCTCCCCCACCCATGGGAGCTTTCATGTGACCAGGCCTGTGTGATACCCGGCTTGGTCGCTGGCACCCAGGGCACTTGTAGGTTTGGAGAACACAGCATCGAGAAATGGCCCCACTACCAGCCTGGCCTCGCACAGGCAGCTGGGAGGTACCCACACAGGGCCGAGCCCCGCTTCCAGGCTGAAGAGGTGGGCACACACCTGGCCTTGCCCACACTTACCCAGGGTAGGGCAGGCTTGGAACTGGCCTTGGAGAACTGGTCAGATAGTGCTGCCCCAGGCCCGCTGAGTGACACCGAGGTGAGGCTCTTCCGTCTTCCGGGGCTCTGTCCCCTCATCCACTCAGTGGCCCAGCCCTGAGACTCTGGGTCTCTCAGCTATCCCCCTGGTGCCCAGGAACCCTGGGTCGTGCAGACAGGAAGTGGGTGGCACCCCCAAACCTTTGGCCACCTCCATGGCCTGTCCCACAGCAAGCACTACCTTTGGAACCTGCTGCAGATACTCTCAGTGACTCTGGCCTCACCATTCTCCGATCGAAGCCCCCAGTGGCTCTCTCTGCCCTTGGGATAAGTCCCACCTCAGCCGAGCTCATCATGCCCTGCAATCCTGGCCCTGCTTGCCTCCCACCCTCTGCTCCACTTCCAGGGACTACATTCTAGTTCCCCAAATACACCGGGCTCTGCCCTACTTCCGGACTCTGGCACACAGTTTCCCACGCCTGGGAGGCTGTCTGAGTTAACACAACATAAATTAAGCACCCACCACAGTGGCAAAAAAAAAAAAACACGACACTTTCCTGCCATTGCAGAGCTCTCAGAATCTGTAACCAGGGCGTCATTTATGACACCACTCATTAGTGGAGACATCTGTCCAGTATCTGTCTCTCTCTCTAGAGAGCAGGCACCATGAGTGCAGGAGTGGGATCCCTACACCCCACTCGACCCCCAAACCCAGCACAGCACTCGACACTTAACCAGGCTCTAAAATGATGTTAGGGCTTCCGTGGTGGTTCAACAGTAAAGATTCTGCCTGCCAATGCAGGAGACATGGGTTCAATCTCTGGGTTGGAAGATCCCCTGGAGGAGGAAATGACAACCCACTCCAGTATTCTTGTCTGGAGAATTCCAAGGACAGAGGAGCCTGGCGGGCTACAGTCCATGGGGTGGCCAAGAGTCAGACACGACTTAGCAACTAAACAAAAACAAAATCATCTTAAATGAACGGAGGAAGGAAACAAGCGTCAGTGTAATGAGGGCTGTGAAGGAGAAGTTCAGGGGGGTCACAAAAGAATTAGCAGGGGACTGGAAGACCCCCAGAGAAGAGGCCCTCAGGCTCAGCCAGGTCCCTCCTCTGGTCCCTGAAAAGGGTCCTTCATCACAGCCTGAGTCATGCTGCTCACATCTGCCAGGTTCCTTCCTTTCACTGTGAGCACCCAGAAAAGCTACTCCCTGCCCAGGGAGAGGAAATCATGAAGATGCTGAGACCTTAAGGTAAGACTCTTCCCTTTTCCAGGCCACAGTTTCCCTCCTGTATAGTGGGTTTTATTGTCGCCTCCCCCCCCACCAGTCCAGGAGTTCAGGTACATATCCATCTGTTCACCATCCAAAACACAGAGCAAGCCCAGTGCCTGACATTCAGGAGGTGCTCAGTGGACACCAGCTGAATGAATGACGGGTGAACGGTGGGCAGGCAGGCAGATGGCAAGCTAGAGCAATAGTAGGGCCGCCCCACACCCCACTAGAACCCAGAACACCTAGGGTCAAAGTTCCCTGGCATCCAGCCCTGGAGCCCTCAGCAGGGCTACGTTCTCACGTCTCTGCACGAGCAGGCCCTTCCTGGGGCCACCAGGGCTCACTGAGAGGACGCCCCCCCTCCCCCTGCCAGCCTCACCCTACACCCAACCATCCTACACAGAGATGGAGGCGTGGGCTTGAGAGGGTCCTGGGAAGGCGGGATCACGTTCATTGCAGTTATTTCTTGAATGTTTACTCTATGCCAGGCACTGCACTCAGCATTTCTCATACCTCCTGTTTCTGATTCTCGCACCACCACTAGAAGGGAGGCACTGTGATCAGTTCCACTTTGAAAAGGCACAGAGGGGTGAAGTCACTTGCACGAGACCACGGCTTGAACTCTGACCCCAAGGCCCAAGCTCTAAACCGCCTCCGGAACAGGTCACTCCAAGACCTGCCAGGTAGAAAGCCCTGAGCTTCTACAGCTGGGTCCAATGGGAAGCTCCAGAGGTTGTCTGCCCCCACCCCCACCAGGTCCCCTGAGTTGTGGAGCAGTGCCCTGCCCAGGGCGTGGCATCAGAAGTACTCCAACAACGAAGAGCTGCCTGGCCTCGATTTGCACGCTCCCAGCAATGGAGAGCTCTTTCTTACGGCTGCCCAATAGCACTGTTTGCAGAAAGCAGGCACTCCCTACGCGCCGGGGAGAAAGTCCAGTCTCTCCGGCTCCGAGAAGGGCAGAGAAGAAAGGCCCTGGTCCAGGCCAGTTATCCTTTCCTACCTCACCCAGACCACCGCCCCATGACAGCCCACCGGCGCCCCAGGACCCAGGGGAGCTCCCCGGACGCGCAGCCGTAGAGTGCGCGAGAGACGCTCACAATTTTGCCCAGCTCATCGCCACACCACTGCGCCTGCGCGGCGCGCGCGCCGGCCGAACCCCTCCAAGGCTCACTATTTGACAGTTCCCACCCGGGTGCCCCGGCGCCCCCTCCGCGGGCTTGCGCCTGACAGAGCACCAGGCACTGACAGGCCGGCCTCGGGAAGTCGTCCTCGGAGCCGGGGTTGCCTTTTACCTGCAGGATATTCGACGTGGGTGAGGGTCACCGGCCGCCATGAAGCGGGGAGCGAGCACTGTCCGTCCGCTGCCATCTTACCCGGAGACCGGGCTTCGCCCAGTAGCCAATGGGGAGCCAGGGGGGCGGTGGTCCTGACCTATCACGCCGGAGAGGCTCCGCTCACCCAATCGGAGACCGATACAGGTAGCGGCGCAGCCATTCAGAGTGCAGGCCGTGGGGCTGGCCCGTACGGCGAATCAGAAGGCAGGGCCCCTAGGAGCCTTTTAGCCGTCCCAGCCAGCGCCCAATCCGGGGCGAGCGCAGGTAAGTGCCTGACCAATCAGAGAAGAGGAGGGTTTCGACGAACAACAGGGGGCAGAACAGCCAATCAGAAGGTGAGACCGGCTCGCCGTGTGGGCAGGGCGGGCCAATCAGCCTCTAGCTTGGGGGGCGTGTTGAATTTTTGGTGGGAGCTTTGGTTTTGGGGGACCTTCGCGGAGTGAAGTCTGCCTCAGTACTTTGATCCCGCCCGGGGTCTGCATGTGCCTGGGCTCCCGTCAGAGCGCGTGCTCGAAAAGGGGAGGCAACCTCGTCACGTTGGGGTCTGAATTCATCTACTCTTAGTTATAAGAGTAAACTGAGGCCAGAGACTCAAGGGAAATTTATTTTCCTTTGCCCTTTTTAATGACCGGCAACAGGACAGATCACAAAAGACGGACGACCTTTCTATTAAAGGTGGGAGGCAGGGTGGGGGAGGGAAATCCCTGGGCGGGATGCACAAATCAGCTCCCCAAGGTGCTTTATGGGACAGAAGCTTAACTAATGCTGAATCGATGCGTAATTGAAATTAAGAGACTCCGTTCCTCATTGCATTCGGTTAACACTGATTCAGTCACATTTATGCTGCTTAATGAGGCATCTTGGAAGCAAACACCTATACCTCAGTTTTCCCAAAATATTCCTCTCAGCGTCCAACATGGCGTTGCGTGAATTAACCAGGGCTTACCGCCCACCTCTCCCTCTCCTACCCTCACTATCTCTCCGACTAGATTGCAGTGCTTACAGTCCAGGTAAGGTGCCCGGCTCCTCTTGTCTACTATCCTTTGAACATGCTGTTCTGTCTGCCTGGAATGCATCACTTCTTCTGCCCTCCTCTGCCTGGCCAAGTCTGGCTCAAGTGTCTAATCTCACTTAGAGGTTTCCATGGCCAGGAAAGGGGCTTTCACTGGGCTCCCACCGTTGCATCTCCTCTCCTACCCCAGCACTGACCACCACTGGACTGTAACTGACTCCTTGTCTGTCTTTCCCAGTAAACAATGGTTCTCTGAATTCATGCAGCTGCCAAGATCAGCTTGTAGAAAATAGGGCCTGCTTGAGCAACTTCAGCTGCATGCAACAAATTCTGATCAATTTTCTTTTCAAAACTTTTATTCTGCTACAAATATTTTCTAATGTTCCTTGTTATGGCTTCTTAGATACACCCATCATTTAAAAGTGGACATTTAATTTCCAGATACACGGGGTTTAAGGTATCTTTGGTATTAATTTCTCATTTTGGTATTCAGATCAGTCGCTCAGTCGTGTCCGACTCTGCGACCCCATGAATCGCAGCACGCCAGGCCTCCCTTCCATCACCATCTCCCAGAGTTCACTCAGACTCACGTCCATCGAGTCAGTGATGCCATCCAGCCATCTCATCCTCTGTCGTCCTCTCTTCCTCCTGCCCCTAATCCCTCCCAGCATCAGAGTCTTTTCCAATGAGTCAACTCTTCCCATGAGCTGGCCAAAGTACTGGAGTTTCAGCTTTAGTATCACTCCTTCCAAAGAACACCAAGGACTGATCTCCTTTAGAATGGACTGGTTGGATCTCCTTGCAGTCCAAGGGACTCTCAAGAGTCTTCTCCAACACCACAGTTCAAAACCATCAATTCTTCGGCACTCAGCTTTCTTCACAGTCCAACTCTCACATGCATACATGACCACAGGAAAAACCATAGCCTTGACTAGATGGACCTTTGTTGGCAAAGTAATGTCTCTGCTTTTCAATATGCTATCTAGGTTGGACGTAACTTTTCTTCCAAGGAGTAAGCATCTTTTAATTTCATGGCTGCAGTCACCATCTGCAGTGATTTTGGAGCCCCAAAAAATAAAGTCTGACACTGTTTCCCCATCTATTTCCCATGAAGTGATGGGACCAGATGCCATGATCTTCATTTTCTGAATGTTGAGCTTTAAGCCAACTTTTTCACTCTCCTCTTTCACTTTCATCAAGAGGCTTTTTAGTTCCTCTTCACTTTCAGCCATAAGGGTGGTGTCATCTGCATATCTGAGGTTATTGATATTTCTCCCAGCAATCTTGATTCCAGCTTGTGTTTCTTCTAGCCCAACATTTCTCATGATGTACTCTGCATATAAGTTAAATAAGCAGGGTGACAATATACAGCCTTGACGTACTCCTTTTCCTATTTGGAACCAGTCTGTTGTTCCATGTCCAGTTCTAACTGTTGCTTCCTGACCTGCATATAGGTTTCTCAAGAGGCAGGTCAGGTGGTCTGGTATTCCCATCTCTTTCAGAATTTTCCACAGTTGATTGTGATCCACACAGTCAAAGGCTTTGGCATAGTCAATAAAGCAGAAATATATATTTTTCTGGAACTTTCTTGCTTTTTCCATGATCCAGCGGATGTTGGCAATTTGATCTCTGGTTCCTCTGCCTTTTCTAAAACCAGCTTGAACATCTGTTAGTTCATGGTTCACGTATTGCTGAAGCCTGGCTTGGAGAATTTTGAGCATTACTTTACTAGCGTGTGAGATGAGTGCAATTGTGCAGTAGTTTGAGCATTCTTTGGCATTGCCTTTCTTTGGGATTGGAATGAAAACTGACCTTTTCCAGTCCTGTGGCCACTGCTGAGTTTTCCAAATGTGCTGGCATATTGAGTGCAGCACTTTCACAGCATCATCTTCCAGGATTTGAAATAGCTCAACTGGAATTCCATCACCTCCACTAGCTTTGTTCATAGTGATGCTTTCTAAGGCCCACTTTACTTCACATTCCAGGATGTCTGGCTCTAGGTAAGTGATCATACCATCATGATTATATTGGTCGTGAAGATCTTTTTTGTACAATTCTTCTGTGTATTCCTGCCACCTCTTCTTAATATCTTCTGCTTCTGTTGGGTCCATACCATTTCTGTCCTTTATCGAGCCCATCTTTGCATGAAATGTTCCCTTGGTATCTCTAATTTTCTTGAAGAGATCTCTAGTCTTTCCCATTCTGTTGTTTTCCTCTATTTCTTTGCATTGATCGCTGAGGAAGGCTTTCTTATCTCTTTTTGCTATTCTTGGAACTCTGCATTCAGATGCTTATATCTTTCCTTTTCTCCTTTGCTTTTCGCTTCTCTTCTTTTCACAGCTATTTGTAAGGCCTCCCCAGACAGCCATTTTACTGTTTTGCATTTCTTTTCCATGGGGATGGTCTTGATCCCTGTCTCCTATACAATGTCATGAACCTCAGTCCATAGTTCATCAGGCACTCTATCTATCAGATCTAGTCACTTAAATATAATTCTCACTTCCACTGTATAATAAGGGATTTGATCCAGGTCATACCTGAATGGTCTAGTGGTTTTCCCTACTTTCTTCAATTTAAGTCTGAATTTGGCAATAAGAAGCTCAAGATCTGAGCCACAGTCAGCTCCCAGTCTTATTTTTGCTGCCTGTATAGAGCTTCTCCATCTTTGGCTGAAAAGAATATAATCAATCTGATTTCAGTGTTGACCATCTGGTGATGTCCATGTGTAGAGTCTTCTCTTGTGTTGTTGGAAGAGGGTGTTTGCTATGACCAGTGTGTTCTCTTGGCAAAAACTCTATCAGTCTTTGCCCTGTTTCATTCCGTATTCCAAGGCCAAATTTGCCTGTTATTCCAGGTGTTTCTTGTCTTCCTACTTTTGCATTCCAGTCCCCTGTAATGAAAAGGACATCTTTTTTGGGTGTTAGTTCTAAAAGGTCTTGTAGGTCTTCATAGAATCGTTCAACTTCAGCTTCTTCAGCATTACTGGTTGGGGCATAGACTTGGATTACTGTGATATTGAATGGTTTGCCTTGGAAACGAACAGAGATCATTCTGTCGTTTTTGAGATTGCATCCAAGTACTGCATTTCGGACTCTTGTTGACCATGATGGCTACTCCATTTCTTCTGAGGGATTCCTGCCCGCAGTAGTAGATATAATGGTCATCAGAGTTAAATTCACCCATTCCAGTCCATTTTAGTTCGCTGATTCCTGGAATGTCAACATTCACTCTTGCCATCTCCTGTTTGACCACTTCCAATTTGCCTTGATTCATGGACCTAACATTCCAGGTTCCTATGCAATATTGCTTTTTAGAGCATCAGACCTTGCTTCTATCACCAGTCACATCCACAACTGGGTATTGTTTTTGCTTTGGCTCCATCCCTTCCTTCTTTCTGGAGTTATTTCTCCACTGATCTCCAGTAGCATATTGGGCCCCTACTGACCTGGGGAGTCCCTCTTTCAGTATCCTATCATTTTGCCTTTTCATACTGTTCATGGGGTTCTCAAGACAAGGATACTGAAGTGGTTTGCCATTCCCTTCTCCAGTGGACCACATTCTGTCAGACCTCTCCACCATGACCCACCCGTCTTGGGTGACCCCACAGGGCATGGCTTAGTTTCATTGAATTAGACAAGGCTGTGGTCCTTGTGATCAGATTGACTAGTTTTCTGTGATTATGGTTTCAGTGTGTCTGCCCTCTGATGCCCTCTTGCAACACCTACCATCTTACTTGGGTTTCTCTTACCTTGGACGTGGGGTATCTCTTCACAGCTGCTCCAGCAAAGCGCAGCTGCTGCTCCTTACCTTGGACAAGGGGTATCTCCTCACGGCCACCCCTCCTGACCTTGAACGTAGAGTAGCTACTCTAGGCCCTCCTGCGCCCGCGCAGCCACCGCTTCTTGGACATGGGGTAGCTCCTCCTGGCCGCCGCCCCTGACCTCAGACACGGGGTAGCTCCTCCCGGCTGCCGCCCCTGACCTCGGACATGGGGAGCTCCTCCTGGCCGACACCCCCTGACCTCAGACGTGGGGTAGCTCCTCTCGGCCACACTTGTGCGCCATCGCAGCTGCCTGCACTATGAGCTCCTCAAGCCAGGAATACTGGAATGGGTGGTCATGCCCTCCTCTAGGGGATCTTTCCCACCCAGGGATCAAACCCATGTCTCCTGTGTCTCCTGTATTAAAGACAGATTCTTTACCCACTGAGCCACCTGGGAAGCCCATCATTTTGGTATTAATTTCTCATTTAAATGCTTTCTTCTCTGCAGTCACCCTCTATGTTTTTTCAGTCCTTTAACTTTATTGAGGCTTTAAGTGGGTAAGTCAAAGATCTCGGTAAATGTCCCATTGCACTTGAAAATATGAGTTATTTTCAAATATCTTTTGATATTGATTTCTAACATAATTCCACAGTAATGTTAGACTCTGTATGATTTCAATACCTTTACACCATGAAATTTTTGCACCTTGTTTTATGTCCCTGTGTCTCCTGATGTATAGTCATGGGAACTTGAATAGAACTTGTATCCTGCTGGTGTGTGAAAATAGTATAACTCTTAATTATGTTGATTTGGTTGATAGTGCTTTTCAGGCTTACTGTAGCCTTCTACTTTTCTGTCTATTCATTCTATTATTTTTTGACAGTGTGATACTGAAACTCCAACTAAAAATCTTAATCTACTTAAAAATAATTGTAATATATAGTGGAACTATATGTAACTTTGTTGTGTATTTCCCAAGTCTCCTGTAAATTTGTTATCATACTTTGATAATTTAAAAACAAGAAAGAAAAAAATATATATAAGATATATGAAGCAGGAAACTGTGACTACATAACTTAAAGAAAAACTGACCAATAAAACTGATCTGGGGGGAAAAAAAAGAAAATGGCGCCTGGATTGATCCACTAGATCTGGGTTACAACCTTAGAGTCTACATTCTTGTTCCCCGGGATTCTGATGTAACTGGTTGCGCCCGTAGTTGGCAAAGACCTGGGCAACGTGAAGTCAGGGCTTGTTATGTATTGGAGCCTGGCCCAGGCCGATGCTAGAAGACGTGCCTGATAGACAGCCTTATTGCTTGTCAGGAGAGGTGAGAATACAGCAGAGTGGCTCCCTGACCAGAGTGGCTTGCTCTGAGAACTAGCCAGACAGCTCGAGTCCACACCATGGACGGGGCTGGAAAGACTAGGGGGATGATGGTGACTCCGGAACCCATCAGCGAGCCAGGAGGTCCCCCGGGACTCCTCAGCTGGACTCAGCGCCCCATCCGGCCCAGCCTGGGCTTGTCTGGGTCAGCGGGCCCCACTTCCCTGCCACCTGCCCTCAGCTGCCTCAGGCACTGCCTCTGTTAGCTTCTGAGAGGCAGGAGGTGTGAGCTGTGAGTTTCCCAGAACAGTTCCCTGGGACTGGGCTGCCCCGTCTGGCTGCTTTGCCCCTCCCTGGTTAGAAGGCATTTCAGTGGGGAGAAGCCAAGTCCCTTAAAGCCAGGATCTTCTCACCTCAGAGAGAGTGTTGAGGAGGAAGTGGCCAGGGTGAGGAACTATATAATGAGAGGCAGTTAGCTGGGGTGAGGCTTTCCTGGTGGAGGGAACAGCACAATGAAATGGGCAAGGGAGAGGTGAGGGGCAGGCAGAGAGGGACCTGGCAGGGGCCTGGCCTCCCAAAATGTTGAGGACCACTCTTGGTGACCACAGAGGGGTCCTTGAAAGATGACTGTTGTTTGGTTTGGTTTTGCCTTAGGAGAAAAAAAAGCAAAAAGCATACCTTTCATACAGGAAAACCCAGAAATTGAATGTGTGTAGCTTGATGACGTTTCACAAACTATGTACACCTGTGTTACCAGAGCTCCAGGAGCTCCTGGCACTCCATCTAGTCACCCCAGGGTGACCACCAACCGCACTGCCAGCCCCATACATTAGGTCGGTCCGCTTTGGGTACTTTCTGTAAGCTGACTCCTACAGTGTGTGTTTTGGGGGCGTGGCTCCTTTCACCAGCATTGTTTATGAGATCCGTGATGAAACCTCTGGCTGTAGTTCACTCACACTCGCTGTGTAGAGCTCCACGTTGTGAATGCACCATGGTTGACTTTCCATTTGAGTCTTGCTGGACTTTGGGGTGTTTCCAGATCTAGGAGGTTAGGAACGGTGTTTCTAGGAACAGCTTCCTGCAGATCTTTGGTGTACCAAGGGATGCTTTTCCAATGGAGATGTGCCTAGGAGCCAGGGCAGGGTCCCATGAGATGGCAGAGATGACAGGTCAGACCCGCTGTGTGGACGAGGAGCTGGATGGTACAGGCATGAATGCTGTGAGGGGAGCCCTGGGAGGCTGCAGGAGCCACCCGCCTCCTCCCTGAGCTGAGAGGTGGACCACTGATGCCCCTGGTATCTCTGAGAATCCTGGGAGGTTCTCCGTCCTTAGTCACTGGTGTTAACCTCCACTGCAGCCTGCGAGGCAACTCTTCATTATGCTCAGTTTATAGCTGAGGACAGTAAGGCTCTGAGTGTCCCACCACTTGCCAGGTCACTTGGCTAATGTGTCACAGAGCCAGGATTTCAATCCTGTTCCGCTGGATGGGCAGGCCCAGGTTTTGAACCACCTTGCATCCTGTCAACCGAACTGCAGACTGCCTCCTCCCACGGCCCACAGGAATCCTCAGACCAGCCCCAGCAATCCCGAGCAGAGCTGGGCTTTCACTTTGGCCTCTCCTCTAGAAGGGAGTTTACCGACAGGACAGCCCCCGGATTAGAGGCGCAAAGTCTAACCCTGTGCACCACACCCTAGCCACCCTGGCATGCGCTCAAAGTCCCTAAGAAAAAACTCTTACCCTCTCCAGGCCTGTTTCTCTGAAATGCGTCAGCTGCCATCCTCTAGATTAGAAGTTCATTCATGCATTTAAAGGACTGTTTGAGCTCCTAGGTGGTTGCCAGACCATGTCTCAGCATCAGGGGTGAAGAGAGAAGGATAAAGCATAAGAATGGCGATGGCTTGGAGAAACTGTTATTCCTGTGGAGGCTGTGAGACTCCTCAATCCTTAAGATGCAAAGAAGAAAGACAAATGGACTCAAAGTAGAAGTGACAGTTTTGGCTTCAAAACCTTTGAGAGGAGCCACTCATTGTGCATTAGAGGCTTCTACAAGTCAGAGCCTGGCATTCCAGACACCATGGAGGCAAGTCCTCAAGACACATTGTCTGGGACTTCCCCTGATGGTCCAGTGGCTAAGACGGTGCACTCCCAATGCAAGGATCCCTGGTTAGGGAACTAGATCGCACATGCAGCAACCAAGAGTCACTCATGCCACAACTAAAGATCCTGCATGCTGCAACTAAGACCTGGCACAGCTGTATAAATAAATAAATATTTTTAAAAAATAAGTAAAACTGTCAATTCAAACATGTTTTTCAAAAAAGTTAAAGTCGCTCAGTTGTGTCTGACTCTCTGTGACCCCATGGACTATACAGTCCAGGGATTCTCCAGGCCAGAATACTGGAGGGGGCAGCCATTCCCTTCTCCAGGGGATCTTCCCAACTCAGGGATTGAACTTGGGTCTCCTGTATTGCAGGCAGATTCTTTACTACTGAGCCACCAAGGAAACCCACAAGCTCCCCTGGTTTGCAGCATGTGCTGATTTCCATGTAAACACTCTCTCCTGTGGCCACTGCTGTGATGGCACCAGACCAGGAGTTGGGACAAGATGAGCAGTCAGCTCTCGCTAGCAGATGGGGTGCAAGCCGGCTCCAGTGCCTCCACCGCTGCCCAGGTGACACCTAGAGCTGTGCTTGGCACACAGTAGGCACCCAGTGAATACTTTGCGAACAAATACTGCTGCTGCTGCTGCTAAGTCGCGTCAGTCATATCCAACTCTGTGCAACCCCATGATGGGAGCCCACCAGGCTCCCCCGTCCCTGGGATTCTCCAGTCAAGAACAACTGGAGTGGGTTGCCATTTCCTTCTCCAATGAATGAAAGTGAAAAGTGAAAGTGAAGTCGCTCAGTCGTGTCCGACTCTTAGTGACCCCATGGACTGTACCCTACCGGGCTCCTCCATCCGTGGGATTTTCCAGGCAAGAGTACTGGAGTGGGGTGCCACTGCCTTCTCCGGCGAACAAGTGAGCCTTCTTCAACTGTCCTGTCCCATTTGTGTGCCTGCCCTGAGAGCCATTTATATTGTAATTGAACCCGCTTTTACCGAGCAGTCGATGTGAACCATAAGTTGGGCCCAGACAATGCTACAAGATTTTATCTTCCACATCCCGCTCACACTGCACGGGAATCAATCTCATGGGTGATGCAGCAGAAGCCTAACGGGTTCAGGAGACATGGGTGTCCGTCCTGGGCTGCTGCCATCTTGCCTGTATGCAGGGGGGCAGTCGTCCTCCCCTCTCAATTTCCCCTTTCATCAGTCGGGGGATGGGGACTTCCCCGCTGGTCCAGCAGCTAAGACTGTGCTCCCAATGCAGGTGGCCCAGATTCCATCCCTGGTCAGGGAACTGGATCCCACATGCCGCAACTAAGAGTTCACATGCCGCAACTAAAGATCTCGCCTGCCACAACTAAGACCCGGTGCAGCCAAATAAACAAATATTAAACAAACAAACAAACAGGGAGACAAACAGAGGGGCTGGAATCTGTTACCTACTGTTGTGTAACAAGCCAGCCTCAAACCCAGTGCCTTAGGACCAGCAGCATTTTGGTAATAGTTTGACACCTCTGTAAAGTTACTCAAGTTACTAAAAACAACCATTTAAAGCCAGTGCATTCTATGGTATACAAATCATACCTTAATAAAGCTGTTTAAACACTTATTTGCCAGCATTGAGGGTATTAATAATTACATCTGCTTGAGTATGGAATCAGTAGAGGGGAACAATCAAATACTTACCCTCTTTTTAGGTTGAACTGGGGTCTGTGTCCAGTTAATCAGGAAAAGCTTTTCAGAATCCTAACAGGTATTAGAGAGCTAGTGCTCATTTTTAAGGTGTGATGTTTGTATTGTGATTATGCCAGAGAACTACCTTATTTTAAGATAAATCTTTTCAAGTAGTTTAGGGAGGAAGCACAAGCCTAAAACTTACTCCAAAATATTTTCTAAAAGGACTGTATGCACGAAACAACTCTGGAAAGATGTTAATTACTGACTCGAAGTGTGGATTTATGGGTGTGCTTTATATGTTTTTTAATTTCTGTACACTTAAAATTTTCAAAAAATACAGAAAAGCTTTCAAGTACAGTGGTCCCAGCTTATCCAGTTTTGCTTTCCAAGACTGCACTTACCCTCAGTCAACCACAGTCTGAAAATATTACATGGAAAATTCCAGAAATAAATAATTCATAAGTTTTAAAATGCACACCGTTCCGTGCAGTGTGATAATATCTCGTGCTATCTCGAGCCATCCTGCTCCGTTGCCATCTGGATGCGAATCATCCTTCCGTCTGGCGCACCCATGCTGTCTACCCTACCTGCCTTTTAGTCACTTAACAGCCCTCTGCATTATCAGAATGACTGTCACAGCATCACAGTGCTTGTGTTTGAGCCACTCTGTTTTACTAAATAGTGGTCCCCAAGCACAAAAGTTGGAGGGGGAAATGGCCACCCACTCTAGTATTCTTGCCTGGAAAAGCCCATGGACAGAGGAGCCTCCCAGGCTACAGTCTATGGGTCACAAAGGGTTGGACATGACTGAGTTAATGACATAACATATAATATAGGTACGTACATAGGAAGAAACAGTATATATGGGATTCAGTATTATCCATGGTTTCAGACATCCACCGCGGTCTTAGAATGTGTCCCCTGCCCAAAAGAGGGAACTACTGTACTTTTGAAATAATCAATGCGAATGTCCGGCTACCCGAGAACTTCAGATTTACAGTGACCGAGGGGCTGGGTCTGCAGTCCCTGCCAGGTCCAACGGCCGTAACTTAGAGACAGGGCCTCCGAGGCTGAGACCAGCGGTCTTACCTAGATGCTGCCAGAGCGGGACTCACACCCAGGCTGCCCACCCACATCTGTGGCATTGCACTGGCCCCTCCCTGCCAAGGGCCAAATGGCCTTGCCAGGCCTCCTCTGCCCTCCTGGAGCCTCCCCGGACCCGCATCCCAAAGAGCAGGCCCCCCAGGAAGCAATGGCCACACATGCACGGCGACGCTGGAAGGAAATCATTTAAATCATTTATTTGACTCGAGTCGATGTGCACAGGCCCTACCGTACAAAAGTGGGAAGCTGCAACAAATCAAGTGCCAGAGGCAGTGCATGGACATGTAAACACAGACAAGGTGAAAATGCCACTTCTGGGTGACCGGGGAGCAAATCAGAGCAGCCAGGGCCTAGGCCCAACACATTCACAGCGCGGGCGGGGGAAGTGCAAATGAGCGGAATGTTAGCATGGAGGGGCCTCCCCGTCCTTCCCACCCAGAGGGAGGCAGCTAAGACCTCAGACACGTGGGTTTGGAGCCAGAAGCATAGTTAGTGCACAGTGGTCCCTGCAGTCTGGGGGGCGGGAGTAGGCTCACAGAAGATGGGTCCTCTCCTGCCCTGCCTCCCATCCCACCCCGGGGACCCCTTTGCCATTCAAAGGAGGGCGCCCCCGGGACTAAGGAGCCAGTCCCAACTCCAGAGTGTGGAAAAACAGGAGTCTGTGTCTCTTGGAGGCATCCCCCTGCCCTCCAACCCTGCCTGGAAAGGGGCGGACCTCAAAATAAAGTGTTAAGGCAATAAATGAAACACCTGTTTCCTCAGGTGCAAACAGCACAAGGGGAACGAGTCTGCGGGCAGACAGAAACCCGGCGACGTGGGGACTGATGCCCGCAGCCTTTGGCGGCGGGCTTTGCACTGCTCCTCGGTTTGTGCGTCAAGTTGAAGGCTGAGGGCCCGGTGAGTTTCCTGTCCTGATGCCGGTCCAGCCGCCTGCATCCTCTGACCATCCCCTGCCCCACGGCTCCTCAGCCCCTCACTCTCAGGGACCGAAATAACCCCGGTCAGAGCCTCCAGCCCAGCGCCTAGCACCAGCCAGAGAGTCCCGGGCTCACAGAGGGCAGGGCGGAGGGCGACCAGCCCCACCTCCTCCATCTTTGGTGGTGGCAGAGGTGGGAGGAGAAACAACAGTCTTCGGGAGGGCCAGGGAAGGGCAGAGGACAGCGTCCTGCTCCAGTGCTTGGGTTTCTCAAGGGCCTGATCCCCGTCCAGACGTGAGCCTAAGCGGGCCCACCTCGGGATGGCCCAGGCCTGATGCCCACCAAGGTGCCCCCAGCCGCAGCCTTCACCCCTGGAGCTGTTCTTTCGGGTGGCGGCAGGCCGTGAGCACTGGCCAGGTCCATGCCTGGACCTGACACTGGCCGGCCCGGGCTCCTTCACCACAGAGCCCTGCCACCCTCTCTTCCATCTCCACCCTCCGAGCCCCGCTGGGAGGCGGGAGGTGTTGGGGACCCACACCCTGGGCATCCCATGTCCGCCTGATTCTTCCTCTCTGGCCCCCTGGCCACCAGTCCAGCCTCTGCTTCCCCAGGCACAACTGAGGGCGGGTCAGGTGGACCCCTCGGGGCTCCCTCCATCTCCAAGGAAGTCTGCCCTCCACCTCCGGGCCCTGGGGATTCCCAGATGATGGAGGCAAGGTCAGGGGCAAGTAAGTGCCCTTGGCCACCACGGCCTGGGCTATGCCACTGCTGATGGCCAGACACCCGGGCCTCCCACGCCAACCCAAAGGCCTCTCTCTGGCGTCCCCCACGTGAAGGCAGCCCAGGCAGCCACCATCCTGGGCCCATAGCAGCCACTACTGCAGTGCCTCTGGGGGCCCGTTCTCCCGGGGCAGCACGCCGTTGAGGCCAATGCTGCTGGCCGCTGGCACCCCCAGGTAGCCGAGCAGGATCTCGCTGCGGCGCCGGGACAGCTGGAGGATGTCCTCAGCCAGCGCCGGCACGGATGTGTAGCGCACGTTGTCCAGGTCGAACATGTCGGTCAGGTACTGCACAATCTGGTGCTGGGGGACATGGCTGGCATCAGGCTGGGCCAGGGCCCCTGCCCCCCACCAAGCTGGGGTTCTCCAGACCACCCAAAGCCGCTCCCCTGACCCCCCGCCCCAGGGGGACCCCAACTCAGCCCCTTCTGTCCCCCGTTCCTGCCCTCCTGGGGCTTCCTGTGGACCCACCCAGAGCCAGGTCCCCAGTGGAAGGGGCAGGCACCCCGCCCAGACCCTTCTCCAGACACAGGGCCAGGCAGGCAGCTGCAGACGCCAAGTTCCCTGTTTACCTTAAAGAAAGCACAGACTTCAGAGAGCTGAGGCTTGGGTCCAAGGAAGCCAAAGGCTAGGACAGGGCTAACGTGCTCCGATACGGAGTAGAAATGGGAGATGAAGCCATCAGGCACCTGTTGGGGGGGCGGGCGTGGGGCAGCAAGGCTAAGGGCTGGGACCCGGGCAGGGAGAGGCAGCCAGGCCCTGGGGTCATATTAAGAGCTGGGGCTTCAGAGGCATGTCCGGCTCATTCATGTCCTTGCTGGGTGATGTTGGGTGAGTGACTGGGGCTTTCTTTTGTAATTAAAAAAATTTTTTTATTTTAAATTTAGCAGCACTACACAGCTTGCAGGATCTTAGTTCCCTGACCAAGGATGGAACCCAGACCCAGCAGTGAAAGCATCAAGTCCTAATCACTGGACTGCCAGGGAAGTGCCCCCAAAACCGGGGCTTTCAGAGCCCTGGTTTTTGCCTCCGCAGCATAGGGGCCACCTCAGGGTGGTGGGGAGGGCTGCCGGAGGAGGGGCCCGGGGTAGGCTCAGTGCAGGAAGTGCCCAGGGCACGTGGCGGTGGCAGCTGGTATCAGCTGGGCGGCAGAGCTGGGCTGGCAGGGGGGGAACAGTGGGTGGCAGCCCAGATAGGCGGCTGGTCGCCACCTGGGAGCGCAGATAACGCGGCCCTTGGGGTGGGAGGGGGGCTCAGCCTGCTCCAGGGTGCCCTGCCCCGACCCTGACGCCAGCAGCACCTCGCGGGCCCTGCCTCCCTCCAAAGAGGCCCTCTCCTCGCTTCTGATTCCCCCTCATCACCTCCCGACCGCCTGCTCTGTGCTGGGCCCTGGGTAGGAAGACAAAGCAGATCTCTGTGGGCCTTTGAGGCCCTTCCGGTCAAGGGAGAGGTCACGGCAGGATGGGTGACCCGTGCTGTGACAAAGGCCAAAAGCTGCAGCCCACCCTACCCTGTCCCACCCCCAGACCCGGGTCTAGCACACACCAAAGGGAGGGTCACCTGAGCCATGCTCCACACCCAAGGCCCACCAGCCCCTGCGTAGCTGCTCTCAAGAGGCCCCTCACCATCAGCTCACTCACCATCAGCAGCCTCCTCTTGGCTTTCAGGACCGACCAGCAGGCAGTGGCCAGGGCCTAAATTAAAGAGGGCACCCCCCCGGGGGGTGGGGTCAGACCAACAGGCCAGGCCTGCAGCTGCTACTCACCCCCAGCTGGGACCAAGCCTTTGCCCTAGCTCACCCACCCTAAGCAGGGAGATGGGGACAGCTGTCTGAGGTCTGCCTTTTCCCTGCCCTCAATTAGGAGTCAGGCACACCTAAAGCTGAATCTTGACTCCAACCCTTACAGGGTGAGAAGCCAGCAATCTTCTGGGCCTCAGATTCCTCTGTAAGATGGCCCTAACCGAGTATCCCTGCCTCGCTCAGTCATTGTGGCGATCCACGGTTACTGCCTATCAATGCCCAGCCCCACCCCTCTCCAGATCACCCCATGCCACCGGCACATCTTGCCCGCCAGGGGCCCTGTGCTCAAGGCTTTCTTGCTGTTCCTCCTTTATTTTTTGGATATTTTAACTTGACTGAATGCATTCGAATGGAATAGAATTAATGGCAGCCGAGAATGAGTAGAATTGTTGGAGCGAAACTACAAGGCAGGAGGAAAACGCAGGCCCAGCCGCTCTACGAGGGTGAAACGAGAGCAAGGGGGGCTCCCCTGGAAAGTTCTCCAGGGCGGGCTCTGGGGTGCCCAGCGGCTAGCAGCCTGCCTCAGGGCGGGGCTGACTGCTCCGTGATGAGTAGGGAGCCAGCCCAGGGGCCCAACGCCAGGGATGGAGGGACGTGGGGTCCAGGCAACACACGTGGGGTCATGTGTGTGCGTGCCTGGGGGTGGGGGGCGGCCACCCACCGTCTCCTTGAAGCTGTCTGACAGCCAGCGGTTCCTCAGGACGGCGAGCACCGAGGACGGGGGGTTCTCCAGGTCCTCGAAGGCGTCCATGAGGATAAAATCCAGCACGATGTCAAAGAAGCTCATGCACACCACCTGCAGGGCCAGGCGGTGCTCTGAGGCTGGAGCGGGTGCGGTGTGCAGGGGCCACCCTCCTGGCAGCCCAGGCCTGGGGCAGGGCGGGAACGGGGGCTTCCAGCAGCAGTAGAGCCATCTCAGAGCCTCGGAATCAAGGCTGAGCTCCAGGGGGCACCTCCACCCCGCTCAAGGAGCTCAGGTGGGGAGACCCCAGGACACCAAGGCTCAGCACAACAGCGACTCACCCCTCGGCCCTCCAGCTCCAGCCTCGTGGTGGCCCAGGTCTCCGGCCGCAGGGCATAGCTCAGCATCTCCTCGTAGCTCTCCAGGAAGCCTTTGGGGCTCTACGGGGAGAAGCAGAGCCTGTTTTGGCCATGGCCCCAAGACCCTGTTGGACTTGATCCACAGGGGCGGGTTGGCCTGTGGATGGGGGACACTCCAAGGCCAGACCAAGGCCAATGCCTGAGCAGCCGTCACAGAGAGAGTGAGGCTCTGCAGGGCCCAGGGTGTGTCCGGGAGAGAGGCAACGCCAGGCCGCCCAGCAGCGTCTCACACCAGCTTGTTACCGGGAACCGACCACCTTTCAGAAGGTGCGCACCGGCTACGGAAGGAACTCACTTTAGAGAGGATGCGTGAGGATGTGAGGTCGGGCCCGCCGCCAAAGGGGCCAATCTCCATGACCATCGGCCTCCCTGTGAAACAGAGAAGCTGCAGCTTTTCTCGGGGAGTCGGTGAGCTGGTTCATGTGATGCCACCAGGCAGTAAATAGTGTATAGGACTCCGGCTGCTGCCAGGCGCACAGACGGTCAGCACCCAGGAGGAAGTCTTCACTCTCTGGGACTGGGAGGCCTAGCGGGGGCTGACGATGCAGTTTGTGGACACGGGTGTCATTTACGGACTTAGAAAGTGAGCATGTGCCAGGGCTGACCTAATACGGATCAACTAATTTAATTCACACAGCCCTGTAAGAGACTGGCCAACATTGTGTCCACTTTACAGATATGAATCCTGAGGCTTCAGATCAGGGATGTGCCCAAGAGCTAGGCAGGACAAGCTGACACACGCCAGCACAAGCAGGGTGACGGCACTTATAAGAACCGCAGGCAGAGGGGTCATTGGAGGGATGTTCACCAAAATGTGAACAGGGTGGGGCTGGAGACAATTTTTTCCCTTCTTTTTGCATCGTCTTAGTTTTGTCTTCAATGAGTGTGTGAATCGTTTTTACACTTTTTTTTTTTGCCATGCCTCAAGACTTGTGGGATCTTAATTCCCTGACCGGGGACTGAACCCAGGCCACATCAGTGAAAGAAAGGCTGGAATTCTAACCACAGAAGGAAATGGCAGCCCACTCCAGTGTTCTTGCCTGGAGAATCCCAGGGACGGGGGAGCCTGGTGGGCCGCCATCTATGGGGTCACACAGAGTCAGACACGACTGAAGTGACGTAGCATAGCATAGGCAACCAGGGAACTCCCATTTTTATCATCTTTTTTTAAACTACTTTGGTGAAGCTGTTTTTATTTTTTAAGATGTATTTATTTTTGGCTGTGCTGGGCCTTGTTGCTGCACACGGGCTTTCTCTAGTTGTAGCAAGTGGCAGGCTCCAGGCACGTGGGCTTCAGGAGTTGTGGCTCGCAAGTTCTAGAGTGCTGGCTCAGTACGTATATGGCTCATAGGCCTAGCTGCTCAGCAGCATGGGGGGATCTTCCCAGACCAGGTATCCAACCTGTGTCCCCAGCACTGGCAGGCAGATTCTTAACCACTAGATCACCAGTGAAGCCCAATTTCCATTACGTTTTAAAGATCTGCTAGAAAGTATACAGGCTATGGCTTCACTTTCCCAATCCTCAGTTTCCTTGCATGTAAAAGTTAACCACGAAGATGAAGATGAGGGCTGGCCCTCGCTGACACTTTCTATGGTCACTGACCTCAGCCAGTGACATCCCCAAGACACGCCCATTTAGACACAAGGGGACTCAGGCTTGGAGAGGCTTCATGTGTGGCCACAGGCACAGTAAGGAGGCAGGCTGATTCCACAACTTCAGAGCCTGGGTGTGCGCAGGGCCAGTGTCTTCCCAAATGGAGGCCAGCCCATCTCTGCTGCCTGGAAAAACGTGGCAGGGCTGTCAGTTACCTCTCAGTTCAGAGCTGGGCACAGGCCCTGGCGCTCAGGAGCTCGGCAAGATTTCTTAATCAAAATTAAGCCAAGTGGGACTTCCCTGGTGGTCCTGTGGCTAAGACTCTGCGCTTCCAATGCAGGAGGTGCAGGTTCGATTCCTGGTCAGGGAACTGAGGATCCCACATGCCACTACTAAGACTCAGTGCCGTCAAATAAATACATTTGAAAAAAAAAGCAATACCCGTATTTTTCAAAATTAGCATGGGGAAAAAAAAAACTTTCCCTGCTCTCCTATGGCTTGCAGGATGAAGTCAGAGCTTATCAGCTTGATTTTAGATTGAGTTCTTTTTTTTTTTTTTGAACAGGACTAAATAAAAGTTTAGAAGAAGAAGGCAATGGCACCCCACTCCAGTACTCTTGCCTGGAAAATCCCATGGATGGAGGAGCCTGGTGGGCTGCAGTCCATGGGGTCGCTAAGAGTCGAACACGACTGAGCGACTTCCTTTCACTTTTCACTTTCATGCATTGGAGAAGGAAATGGCAACCCACTCCAGTGTTCTTGCCTGGAGAATCCCAGGGACGGGGGAGCCTGGCATGCTGCCATCTATGGGGTCGCACAGAGTTGGACACGACTTAAGCGACTTAGCAGCAGCAGCAGCAAATAAAACTTAGAAAGATAAAATAAGGGACGGGGGAATAAAAGCTGAAAAGAGAGCCCTGTCCCCCCAACTACCTTCTCAGCCTTGGTCATCAGGCCGGTCACCATCTGCCGGCCGACCTCCCCGAAGAAAAGCTGGTGACTCTTGTCTTCCAGGAGGCCCTAAGGAGTGAGGAGGAAGGGGGTGAGCTACCCGGCTGGCGGTCCCCCAGAGCCACAGAGAGAGCAGTACCATGGGCTGGGCAGATGGTCCACCTGCTCAGAGGAGCCTGACCCCAGCCCCAGCCTCCCCAGGCTCCCGTGGACCACACCCACCTCGAAAGCCTGCCGCACACAATGCAGCTTGGCTAGAAAGTCCTGGTCGCTGTAGCAGCCCAGCAGCTCTGTCCTAAGGGGAAGCACAGAGTTGCACCACCTGGGACCCCGCCAGCGACACCCTTGTGGGGTCAGGGTGGAGCCCCGGGTGGCCTTGCCTGGGCCTGGCAGTGTGACCTCGGGCAGGGGGCAGGTCCCCTCTGGGCCTCAGTTTCCCCAGAACCAGAGGAAGAGGCTGGTAGGATGCTCTCTGAGGATGGGCTTCCTCAACGGCACTCGGCGCCACTGGACAGTGTGGTCACTGGGGGTCAGGCTGACCTTGGCCTTCTTTAGGCTCCAACCAGCAAAGGACCCTCTCGAGCAAAGGACCAAAATGGCCCAATCTCCCCCAAGGCCAGGGCAGGGCTTTCTGGGGCAGCCAGAGGCATCCTGGTCTGAGCCCTTTATCCGAATCCTCAGGCCTTCAACTCGGGTCTTCTGGCCATTTTCAGGGAACTTTAAACACAGACATGTAAATCTAGGAGTCATGACCATCATACAGAATAATGAGCTTAAGACGGATAAGAGCCTTCAGATAAACCACAGAGGAGACTGAGGCTAAGAGGGTCAGGAGACTTGTCCAGGGCCACATGCTACGAAGTGGCAAGGCTGGAGAGAGCCCAGATCTGTCTGTCCTCCAAGCCTGGCTTCTGGACCGCTCCCTAAGGGAGTCTATCAGAACGCAGGGCTTAGAGGGCACTTCCCTGGTGGTCCAGGGGTTAAGAATCCACCTTCTAGTGCAGGAGATCCAGGTTCGATCCCTGGTCAGGGAACTAAGATCCCACGTGCTGCAGGACAACGAAGCCTGCGTGCCACAACTACTGAAGCCCGTGCTTCACAACAAAAGCTCCTGAGCCACAGAGAACATAGGGCTTCCGCGTGAGACACACGGGGCAGTGCTCACCGTGCTTCTGTGACTGGACACATCTGAGAACTTGGACCTAGTATGAATGACTGTTATTTTAATTACTTGTATTAATTAGTTATTGTGATCGCTAACTCCACACCCGCCTGTCTTGTACCAGGGCCATCCAAGGGCCTTCCAAGACTGGGCAGGAGCCCTGGCAAGCCCTTAGCCTGGCTCAGCTGGGCCCTCACCAAGCACTCACTGCTGGATTCCCCAGCCTCCTCTAGGAGAACAGTGTCCCCCGCCCACCCCCCACCTGCCTCCTTCCTCCTGTGCTCACCTGAGGGTCCGGCAGGGGACTTTGCCCTCCTTTACCAGCTGCAGGGCCTCCTCGTAGGCGGCAGCGGGCCTGGAGAGTGGGATTGGGTAATCTCCGACCTGCAGGGACTCAAAGAGCTGGGGGGGCGGGGCACGTGGAAGCCTGTGTCAGCCGCATGAGTGTAGGGGAGGGTGCCTGCCTGGGGAACTTCCGGCAGGGGATGCCCTAGGGTCCAAGCTCTCTGAGGGGATGTCAGCAGGAACCCTGGCCAAGGGCAGAGGCCGGATCGCAGTCCCCTCCTGCTCAGCGTCCCCACCACCAGGTGCCTTTCCCACCAGCTCAGTGCAGCCGCGCAGTTGTGTCCAGCTTTCTGCAACCCCATGGACTGCAGCACACCAGGCCTCCCTGTCCATCACCAACTCCCGGAGTTTACTGAGACTCATGTCCATCAAGTCAGTGATGCCATCCACCCATTTCATCCTCTGTCATCCCCTTCTCCTCCTTTCCCATGGGGACCTTTCCCATAGGGACCATCTCTTGGACACAGGCCCATGTCCTCCCATCCCAGGGAAGGACAGCCACCTGGTACACGTGGCCATGGCAGGAAACTAACGCCAAGCCACGAGCACGAGGCCTGGAGAAGGGAGAGGCCGGCATGGCTGCAGCCGCTGGGGTCAGGGACCCCTGCCCTCACTCACGGGACCTACAGCTCCTGCTTTCCCAGGCTTCCCTGTCCCAGCTGAAGAGTCCCCGGGGAGGAACACTTGGCGACTGCCAGATTCTGCTTCCACCAGAGGAAATGCCTTCACTTTCCCACGACCCATCGCTGGCCCCCAGCAGAGCCGACAGGGGCCCCCTGGCCTTCACCCCCTCCCCGAAGCCATCCCCCCGCCTGCATCACCTCGGTGGCGGAGAAGAAGGAATCTTCCGAGGTCAGGCTGTCCCCATCGTCCGCCCGCAGACGCAGTGATCCCTCCGTCAGGGGCAGCATGAGGGTCCGCTCTGGGCAGGGCAGGAAGAGGGGGACTGAGCTGAGATCCTGAGCTCCCCGGGCCGGGATGTACACGGACACCAAGCCTCCCAACACCCGATCCCAGGAAGACGATGTTGCTGGTCACCAAGCTTCCGGTTTTCTCAGTATGCCAGGGGCCCTGCCGCAGCCGCACTGCCGGACCCTGAGGCCTGTGGGTCCTGAGCTCTGAGTGCAGGCTGTGCTACATGGCCCCGAACAAGTAACCTCCCCCTGCCAAGCTGACACTTAGCCTCCGATACCAAAGGGCCACTCATTCTGCACTGCCGTTCCCACCTGCTCGAGGGCAAGGGGGTCTGGACCCTCAAGGGGGCTTATGAACGATCTGTTGAACAAATAAGCAGAGGCTTCAGCCTTGAGGCCCCACCAGCCTTTTCTGCCATGAGAGGAGGCCAGGGGAAGCAAGACTGCTGCTCTGACGGGGACGGGCAATGGCGAACATGTCACCCTAGCCTGCCCTTGCTGGGCCCGTGTCGCCCCTGGTAGAGCTGGATACCCCGACACTCAGGAGTCCTGTAAGCCCCCTGCAGGCTGATGGCACCCAAGGCAGGGCCACGGTGGGGCACAGTCACCGTACAGGCTCTGGCACGCAGCAGGCACTAGAATGCTATGGCTGCCCGGCTGAGTAACTTCACTCCCTCTCGGTGATGTCACGCCTCCTGACCTCAATGGTGCAGGCACGTGTGCTCTCCGCCATGTGGCCTGCTATGGGCTTATCTCACGGGAGCCACCCCTCCACCCACCCAACAGCCCAGGAGAGGGCTTGAACCAAGGCCCGGAACGGCCGCTGGGGTGGGCGGGGGGAGATGTGGACACAGCAGTGCCAAAGCCTGTTCCCAAGGGGATGGGGGCAAAGCACACCGGCCAGAGACTCCCAAGGCCTCGTCCCAGCTCTGTTCCCACCTGTGTGGCCTCGGTCTCCCCATCCCTGCAGTGGGCCCCTGATGGGATGAGGTCCTGGGCCCCAGGGACCCTGCACCCAACCCCTGCTCACCCAGGTCCAGCAGCATGCTGTCGGCCGGGAAGGTGGACCCGAACTCCTCCTGCAGGTGGTAGGCCCGGTGCAGCAGCGACTCCAGCTTCTCCGCAAACTCCTTCCGCTGGGACTCCGGCTGCAGGTAAAGCAAGAAAGGTCAACCCGGGCCCTCGAAGCTCCCCCACACCAACGGCCCCTTCTTTCACCATGATGGGGCCCCAGCCCCTAGGGAAAGCAGTGGAGGCGGGGAGGGGGGCATTTCTGAGGCCCAGCAGTGAGTGCAGGTCTGGACTGAGCAGCCCTATGCAGGAGCCACTGGCCAGACACGGCCAGTGCACTGACACGGGTGATAAGGTAAATGCACACCAATTTCACACACTTCGCATCCGCCCCCAAAAATCCCCCAAGAATACAAGAATGTTAAATACCTCTGTGATTTTTCATCTTGATCATGGGTGGAGATGATAATATTTGGGGTGTACTAGATTATAGAAAATGTATTATTAAAAGTCATTTGATTCATTTCCTTTTGCTTTTTAACGTGGTCTCTGGGAAGTTTTAAATGAGATACGTGGCTTCCGATTGAACAGCACCGCTCTAGACCCGATCAGACCTGGTCCAGACCCCAACACCATCAGTTCTGAGCTGTGTGACCTTGAGTAAATAACTCCCCCTCTTGAGCCTCGGTTTCCGTATCTGTCAACTGAGGTAAGAGAACCTACTTCTTTGGATCTCAGGGAAAACATGCATAAGGCATTTAAGTATTCCCCGAAAGATGGGCCCATGGCGAAGGCCAGTCAGTATTGGCCATTATAACCAGAGAGTAGCTAGGAGCCCAGAAAAAGCTGGCTTCCACCCCACTGCTGCTGTGACCTGCGTGCACCTGGGGGCTTCGCACCCGTGGCACCACAGCCTATGCCTCCTCGCTGCCCCTGGCCTCCAGGCCAGGTTGTGGGAGGAAGTGCTTGCTTGACCCCTGGAGCTTCTGGGCTAAGGGGCCAGACACAGGCAGGCCTGAGTCTGTTTTCCACAGAGGCTGCCAGATCTGCAAGTGCATGTAACCAGACCCTGGGGAGGGGACGGGGCCAACTAGGGCCTCAGGCCACTGGGGACAAAGAGCCGGAAGTACTCAGAGGGGAGCAGTAACATGGAAACCACTGCCTTTCCCTGAGCGCTAGGGTGGACCGGCACCCCGCTGGTCAGCCTCAGGGCCTCCTTCAGGCAGGGGTTACCATGACCCCATTTCACCAGGAAAACTCAAGGAGGTTCCGGGGCAGGCTCACCCAGCTGGAACCTGGCAGAGCCCGTGGGGCCCCAGACCCTCTGGCCGTCTTGCTCAGTAACTCCACTCAGCGTGGCCAGCAGGGCCTCGTAGCTTCAGCATAGATCTCTCTTTGGGAAGTCGCCATGGCTTAGCGAATGGTGTCTCATATATGACACAGACGACCAAAGAACACAACAGATACACTGGACTACATCCAGATTCAAAACCTCTGTGCTTCAGAGGACACCATCAAGAAAGTGAAAACACAGGAGGTTTCCTGGGGGTCCGGTGGTCAGGAGTTGGTGCTTCCCACTGCCAGGCCCGGGGTTCAACCCCCAACCCGTGAGGGAACGAAGATCCTGCGAACGACGAGGCGCCGCCAGGTTTAGAAAAAGAAAAGAGGGTGAAAAACAACAACCCAAAGAACGAGAGAAAATATCGACAAATCACACATCTGACAAGGGATCTGCATCCAGAAAGTGTAAAAGAACACTTAGAATGCAATAATAAAAGGACGAGCAACCGAAGTCAAAATAAGGCGTAGGATCTGAGCAGACATCGCTTCAAATAAGGTATACATAAGGCCGATAAGCACGTGAAAAGCAGCTCAACATCGTTAGCATCAGGGAAACAAATCAAAACCGGGTCAGAGTCAGATAACAACAAGTGCTGGTGAGGGCGTGGAGGCGCGGGAACTCTCAGGCACTGCCGCTGGGCATGTAACACAATACAGCTGCATTGGGAATCCCAGGTGGCACGGCGGTGAGGAGGCCGCCTGCCAAGGCAGGAGACGCAAAAGATGCAGGTTCCATCCCAGGGTCGGGAAGATCCCCTGGAGAAGGAAATGGCAACCCACTCCAGCTTTCTGGCCTGGGAAATCCCAAGGACACAGGAGCCTGGCGGGTTATAATCCATGGGGTTGAAAAGAGCTGGACACGACTGAGCGCAGTCACACACAGCTGCTTTGGAAAACTGCTTGGCAGTTCCTCAAGATGTTAAACACAGAGTTATATTGTGACCCAGCAATTCCAGTCTGAAGTATATACCCAAGCATTTACTTAGCACGTGCCGCCAGGCTCCTTCCCTCAGAACTACACACAGCATCTCAGCATCGAGTCACTGTAACTTTGAACTGTGTCTGTAAAGACACTTTTTAATAACATATATATATATATGTATATGAAGTGAAAGTAAAAGTCACTCGGTCGTGTCCAACTCTTTGCGACCACATGGATTACACAGTCCATAGAATTCTCCAGGCCAGAATACTAGAGTGGGTAGCCTTTCCCTTCTCCGGGGGATCTTCCCAACCCAGGGATCGAACCCAGGTCTCCCACAATGCAGGCGGAGTCTTTACCAGCTGAGCTACCAGGGAAGCCCGATACATATAAATATTGGGCTACACTGGGTCTTAGCTGTGGCACACGGGATCTTTCAGTCGCAGCATGTTAAGTCTCAGTGGCGGCATGTGGGATCTAGTTCCCTGACCAGGGATAGAACCCAGGCCCCCTGCACTGGGAGTGCAGAGTCTTAGCCACTGGCCCACCAGGGAAGTTCCTGTAAGCACCTGGGCTTTATCTCCATCAATTCTGTACATCTCTTAGGAAGATGCGTCTAAAGGGGACTCATCACTTCTTTGCTTGACATCATTTTAGCTTAACAAAGGTTTCCTAGGAAGGCTCTATTTTCAGATAATGGGGGAAACATACATGAAAGCCACTGTACGGTCGAATTCAGTGAACGGTATGGTATGTGAACTCTATTTCAATAGTTATTTACAAAACATCGTAGCCTAGTGAAATGCTTAGAAGGATACCAAGTAGTTATGTCTGGATGAAAGATAACAGGCGTCAATGACACTGATGACAAGAGGTGATTTGTTGGGCACCGGCTACGGGCCAGGATCCTGGGGCTGGTCCACTGAGGGCCTCTGCCCGCGGCACACAGCTGGGAGCTGTCTGGTCAGAGACTGGGCTCCTTTTTATCCTCTTTTTTCTCTTTCTGTAGTTTTTTTACTACTCTATTAGAGAACATTTCATTGCTTTCACAATGAGAAAAATAGGAAAAGGTCTATAAATTTCAGATGTAGTATTAGCAAGGAGAAGGTAATAGCAGCCCACTCCAGTACTCTTGCCTGGAAAATCCCATGGATGGAGGAGCCTGGTGGGCTGCAGTCCATGGGGTCGCTAAGAGTCGGACAGCTGAGCGACTTCACTCTCACTTTTCACTTTCAAGCATTGGAGAAGGAAATGGCAACCCACTCCAGTATTCTTGCCTGGAGAATCCCAGGGATGGGGGAGCCTGGTGGGCTGCTATCTATGGGGTCACACAGAGTCGGACACGACTGAAGCAACTTAGCAGCAGCAGCAGTTATTAGCAACAAGGACAATTTTGGAAACAAAGCTGCCTCCCTTCTCCTGCCCTCACTCACCGGCAGGCACCACTGTCCTCCCACAAGCAGAGGGGACCTGCAGTCGTGCCGCGGGCTCTGAAGCCTTGTCACCTATGACCCAGGCATCCAGAGCCCACAACTACAGCCATCAGGTCTGTGTGACAGGCCTCGGAGAGTGAAAGTCCCAGCTGGGGTGGAGGGCACGCACACCTCCAACTTGGTACCCTCTGTCCAAGAAGGTTCTCACCCTGTACTGCAAACTCTGTTCCCCAGGCTCGCCTGCCAACTGCCTGTCATCCCACGAAGGCACAGGTGGAGGAAGCGAGGAGAAACCGGGGGGCGGAATGGGGGTGGGTGAGAAGCTCTCTCCTCCTCTTCATGCCTCACATCACATCCCTGCACCCCACTCCCTGCTAGCCAGCCCTCTCTGTGGTGTGAGCCCCCTCGAGTCCCAGGGTCCCTCAGTCATGCAAGCAATTCCCTGGGTTAAGCCCCCTTCTTCTTCAACACGTGAAGTTGTTCCCACATCCTGGCTGGACCCCTCCCCAAAGGGGAGGCCTCCACTTTGACCTCACTCCAGTAGGGGCGAACACTGATGTTTTGTTTTGTTCTTTAATACAGAAAAGTACAGGGACTTCCCTGGCGGTCAGGTAGGTGGTTAGGACTCCAAGCTTCCCCTGCGGGAGCCGCAGGTTCAATCCCTGGTCCGGGAACTAGGATCCCACATGCCATAAATAAATTAAAAAATTAAATACAGGAAAGTATCAAGACTAAAACAGCAACAACCCAGCATGCTAACACCTGTACAAACCCGCCCTTAGGCTTGTGCTTGAAATAAGGAAAATCAAAATAGTAGAGAAAGGTACAGAAAAGTCCAAGGAAAGTCTTTTCCTCCTTTCCCTGCAGACCCTCATGAAAGATCTCTGTGAACAGGCTTCCTGTGCATCTGTTCAAAAGGTAATAAAAGTGCACAGATACAGCAGTAGCTACCAACAGGCATACACAGGCACGGATGTACGCCTTTATCTAAAATATACACACAAGCAGAAATTAGCACAATGTTTTAAGTCAACTATACATCAATTTAAAAAACACAGAATATTAAAAAGAAATAAATGTACACACGGGTCATGAATCACTCTTACACACCTGTAACTTACGTGATATTGCACAGCAACTACATCTCAGTAGAAAAAAATGTGTGCACGGGTCACTATGCACATTCTATATCTTGGGTTTTTTTTTTCCACTTAATAAAATACAGTGGACAGAGCAACCTATCAGCCCACAGAGCTTTTTTTCTACCCTTTAATGAAGGCTGGCTAGTATTTCAGATTCCTCCTGGTGGGCATTTAGTTTCCACTTTTTCATGTGTTTTAACTATTACAAAACAATGCCTCTTCAGTGAACATTCATCTGAAGACATGTATTTGTCGTGCTTTTCACACACAAAAATTTGTTTTGGCCACACTGCGTGGGCTTATGGGATCACAGTTCCCTGATCAGGGATCAAACCCGCACCCCCTGCAATGAAGGGCAGAGGCTTAACCACTGGACCACCAGGGAAGTCCCTCACAAACTTTTTTTATTTTAGGTTTTTTAACTTTATTTCTCTTTTCTGATATTGAGATAGTCACTTAGAGAACACCTGTTGTTGTTATTGCTTAGTCGCTAAGTCATGTCTGACCCTTTTAGGACCCCCTGGACTGTAGCCCACCAGGCTTCTCTGTCCATGGGATTCTCCAGGCAAGAATAGTGGAGTGGGTTGCCATTTCCTTCTGCAGGGGATCTGTCCGACCCAGGGATCAAACCTGCGTCTCCTGTATTGGCAGGCGGGTTCTTCACCACTGAGCTACCAGGGAAGCCCGACAGAAAATTTGATCAAACTGTGATAAAAAAATGTATGAAGAAAAGATAAGACAAACTGTGTGACCCACTCACCTATGAACACGGCTAGTTCCTTCCGGCCCGTCAAGAGCACGTATGTTTCCTATACGGTCAGGATCAGGTTGTAATCACGGCGTGGTTTACCGACTAACTATCAAGTGGCAGGGTGCGCTAATGCACATGACCTGAGTGTTCTTACTTGGCTCATCAACACTCTGGTCAAGGGGAGCACTCCCATCCAGGAGGACGTGACAGGCTGGCAGAAGGCGGGGCTGCTAGACGCCTCCCGAGTGCAGCCGGCCCGCCAGCTACGCTACCAGCCGTCTCTGAGGTTGAGGGGTGGAAAAGACCCAGGGAAGGACCACCTACCTCGGACAGCGCCTCTGAAGCTGTCTCAGGGTTCCGGAGGCCGTCCCCTGGAGTGGGGGTGCTGCCGCTGTCCCCCCTCTGCCCCACACTCAGCGCCTGCTCCCATTTCTGCAGGGCCTCCTCGAACAGCTCCATGCCTGAGCGTGGGTCGGGGAGATGGGGAAAAGGAGTCAGGTCCCCAGTGGGGAGAGCGGCCAGGCCCCTCATCATGTCGTTCCAGAGCAGGGGTCAGAAGAGCCAGGTGGCAGGAGGGCCCTGAAGGACGGGAAAGGGCAGGACCACGTAGACTGGTCCTGATCCCTTTTTTTTAGGCTGTCCCGCTTGTGGGGCTTCATGCAGACCAGACTTGCTCCTGGAGATGCTCTTTGGTCCAGAAACCATAGAAGTGGGAGGTCTGGGATGGGGTGAGGGTTGCAGTTAGCACCTGGAGAACCCAGACTCCTGGGAGGGAGCCGCTCCCCCACTACCCTACCCTGGCAGCCGAGGGGAGCCGAGGCTGGCCCCCCGGCCCGCACCTTGCATGTAGAGGCTCTCAGCGTTGCCGTCGGCGGTGGTCACAGACTCCTCTATCCCTCTGGTCTCCCACGGTCCCGAGCACGCAGCCGTGGGGCTGGATGAGTTCACCACCACCATCTGGGAGCCAAGCAAGGCAAAAACTCCAGAATAAAGGGTGAGGCCTTCCCAGACCCCAAGCAGGACCCCTGAGCCTCCCCACCAACCCCCTTGCCTGACCACACACCCTCTCCCATACCATCCCTGAAACCAGCCCCCCACCACAGAGGCCGAGCGCGCAGCACAGCACTTCCACCGACTTCAAGAGCCTGAGGACAGGTCATAGATATGGCCAAAGCAGGAAAAATACAGAGGCCAACACCCAGCCCAGGAACCTGCCGCCTCCTCCGAAAGCCGCCCCGAGCCCTGCTCCCGAGCAGCAGGACCACTCCCAGTTCCAGGGCTCCACCATGAAGGGGACCGGGAGGACTCAAGGAGCACCTGTTACCCATGGGCCAGCAGGACCGGGCTCTCACCCACGCCTCTGTCCCTCACCAGCAGCCATCTGCCTGCCAGGCTGTGACGAGAGCCAGCTCTTGTTGGCACCTGGGTCCCCAGGGTCGTGGCCTGCTCAGAGGTGGGGCTCAGTACTCGCTGGATGATATTAATAACTAGATGAGTGAATGAGCCAAAAGCTGTTCCCCAAGAGAAAATAAACTCCTCTTTGTCTTATTTATCTCTATATCCTCAGTGCCTGGTAGTCCCTGGCAAAAAAACCAGTGTTGCTCAATGTCTGATGAATGAATGAGTGAACTTTCGTGGGGAAGTATCACACCGCCTCTCTTCCACACTTGTCCACCTGTCCCTCACCAATGCCCGGCACACACTGGTCACTAACGATCTCAGAAAGCCTTCACGGATGGATGAGTGAGTGAACAAATGAATAAATGGATGGAACCTCTTCTCCCATCTTCCTACCAGCCCATAAGCCCCCTGAGGGCAGAGACAGGAGCTCCAGGGCTGTTGATAGGCACCCTGGTACCCTCACCGAGGCCAGGCTGTGGGAGGAGCCTGAGTGCTTGCTGGGCTCAATGGAGGAGATGCCGCTCAGGGTGTCGTTGCTCTTGCTACTGGGGCTCTGGACCCTCCGGTTGGAGTAGCCTGTGAGGAACAGGAGGGCAGAGGTCACGCTGGCTTCCCACCCAGCCTCTTTGCATGGGCCACTCACGGCTCTGCACCCCTCTTCCCTTCCTTGTCGTCTGGGAGTCTGTCCTGACCTTCTGTGTCAGACAGCAGAGCACCCCCAGGGCATGCCCCTAGCAGCAGAGGGCCGGGCCCTGGCCCACTCTCCTTTTCACATCCGTATCCTGGGCACTGGGCATGGGACCTGGCCCAGAGTGGGGCCTGGATTTGCTGGGTTAAGCTTGAGAAAGAGGCTCAGCCACCGCCCCCCTCCTGACTCAGTTTTCCCCGTATTGTTGATTGACTCATCTGGAATTCTCCTTCCAAAAAGATTTGAGGCACCAGCTTTTTAAAATACACAGGGTTTTTTATTTTTAGGTGAGAAAAACAGGCAAAGCAAACTAAGGTGGAACCAGAGACGGTAGGCAAGCGAGATGAAAAGATGAAACTTTCCTTTTGCCAAGATAATTCACGATGAAAAGTCTTTGTCTTGCAAGGAGGTTTTGCTTCTGAAAACAGGTTTCTCCCAAGACAAGAGAGCCTGTGAGGCCTCCTTGCCTTGGAAAGCAACCTGTATGTGGCAAACGCTGGGTTGCTGGGTTACAAGATTAACCGGACCATAAGAGGCTTTTAGAGCCACACCAGCAAATGCAGAACAGACCAGTGGCTGCCAGGAGCTGGGGGAAGGGGAGACAGGCTACCTACCGAGGGCCCTGGGGGTTTGTAGAGCAGCAGCTCTTGACTGTGGCTGGACTGTATGACTATAAGCATTTGTCAAAACTCATAGAACTGTTTGCTAAAAAAGGTGAATCTTACTACATGCCAAGTAAAAAAGCGGGAGATGGTGAGATGACCATATGGCTCAGGGACCACAGGGCCGTTCCTGCTTCTGAGGCAGGGGACTTCCCTCGCTGGACGGAAGAGATGCGCCCCACCAGCCCACTCTGGACCGACACTCCCAGAGGGTCCTCAGATAAGGAGAACCATCGCTTCCAATAACACGTGCATCCAGCCACATGACCCAGCAAATCCTCAGAATGACCTGCTTCACAGATGAGGGGACTCGGCTTGGAGACAGCATGTCACTGGCCCAAGATCTCAGCTAACAGGAGCCCGGCTGAGACTCGACTTCAGGTTCACCCTTCCTCATCACCTCACACCTACCTTTCTTCACCGACGGGACCTTCCTGGCCATGAGGATGGGGAGGGGCACTGTGCCCAGATGCTCGCCTCCCATCTCGGGCCCGACCTGCTTCTTCTTCCGCCGTCGCCTCTTCAGCTGGTGGGCGGCCAGGGCCAAGGCCACAGTCCCCAGGGCCGTGGCAAAGAGGACCTTCCGCAGGCCTGGTGTCAACCGCAGCTGGGAGAAGGCAGACTGTGGGAGAAGAGGGGGACTGTCGGTTACATCTCCCTGGGAGAGCTGCCCTGGGGAGCCCAGCGAAGACTTCAGGCCCCCGGGGGATATTTCTTGACCAGGCATGTTGGAGAGGCAGCCACCCCCTGCGGGGGGGACCTGGCCTCTGAAACCCAGATCACAGAGATGTAAATGAGGGGGGTTGGGGAGGGCAAAATACAAGGCCAAGGAGATGGTGTCCCCAACACCATCGGTCAGGATTCTACCAGCTGCGGTGACAGCACCTCTGCAGGTGCCACGTCAGGACTGCACCTGTGTTACCTGTCCGAATGCCCGTCATTTTCCAGGTGAGGTATCCGAGGCTCACACACCTTAGGACACGGGCTTAAGGTGACAGAGAGGCAGAAACCGAACCCAGGTCTGCCGACCCCACTTCTCAACTCCTCAAGGACAATGATATTCAATTCAGTCGGTGGTCCATCAGTACGCTCCCCTGCCCCACCCCTCACTCTGCCTGCTGGACAGGGAGCCCCTCATAAGGCTGCACCCCACAGGGCAGAGCTTTAGGGAGGGTCAGGAGGCCTGGTTAGCCACAGACTTTTAAAGCTGGCAGGGAGGGCCTGATCGACCCCTGGTATAGACAGAGAAACTGAGATTAAAAGTCCACAGAGACCCGGGGTGGAGACTGGGCTTGGGACTCCAGACTCCTAACTCAGTCCTTCTTACTCTGCTCAAAGAGGATGGCCTGGGACAGCAATTACGAGGGCCCAGTCTTTCTGGATGCTGAAGGACCCTGGGATGAGTGGCTCAGTGTTTCAGGGACCAGTGGGGTAAAGGGCGGGACCACAACTGCCCCGATCTTTACCTGCCCGAACGTCGTGTAAAGGAACACAGGGATCTCAGCCACTGTCATGGCCAGGGCCTGTATCATGGACATGCCCTCGGTCCGCCGGAACGCCATGGCAGGATCAGCGGCCCGGGTGAGAGCCCTCGGGGGTGAAAGCTTCCAAGAACGTCTTCAACGGGTTGCTGGCTGGGTCCTGGGTACCATCCACGCCCCAAAAGAACAGAGACGCACAGACCAGAAGGTCCCTGCACAGAGCTGAGAGACAGATGACCAAGTCAGCCACAGGGTGTGCCATGTGAGAAAGAGAAACGCACACAAGAGTGCTCTGGGGGGACGAGGTGGCAGCAAAGCCCACATGTGGAATGTGAGGCTGGAACCAGGCCCCAGCCTTTTGCATTGGCTAGCAGGAAGACACCCAAGCGCCCCACAGACCCTCTGCCCACCTTGAGCCCTGGGACCAGGAGGCAGTGTCTGGCACCCTGGCCCCAGTGCGGACCCAGAGCTTGGAGGATTGAGAGGTCGCTCTCAAACCTGAGGCTTTAAACCACACTGACTCAAACTTTTTAAACCCATGGCCAGTGGGCTAAACAGAAATCTTAGGCCTCCAAGGGTCAAGTCCCTGACTGAGAATCATTACATCTTTTCTACCTCCCACAAAACCAAGAATGTTGAACTTCCTATGGACTGTATTATGAAAACAGTAGGGTTTTTCCTCAAATAATAATAGCTACTATGCATTATGTGGGTATTTTGTGCTGCATTCCTTACATCAGTTCAGTTCAGTTCAGTCGCTCAGTCGTGTCCGACTCTTCGCGACCTCATGAATCGCAGCACGCCAGGCCTCCCTGTCCATCACCAACTCCTGGAGTTCACTCAGATTCACGTCCATCGAGTCAGTGATGCCATCCAGCCATCTCATACTCTGTCGTCCCCTTCTCCTCCTGCCCCCAATCCCTCCCAGCATCAGAGTCTTTTCCAGTGAGTCAACTCTTTGCATGAGGTGGCCAAAGTACTGGAGTTTCAGCTTCAGCATCATTCTCTGCAAAGAAATCCCAGGGCTGATCTCCTTCAGAAAGGACTGGTTGGATCTCCTTGCAGTCCAAGGGACTCTCAAGAGTCTTCTCCAACACCACACTTCAAAAGCATCAATTCTTCGCCACTCAGCCTTCTTCACAGTCCAACTCTCACATCCATACATGACCACAGGAAAAACCATAGCCTTGACTAGACGGACCTTTGTTGGCAAAGGAATGTCTCTGCTTTTCAATATGCTATCTAGGTTGGTCATAACTTTCCTTCCAAGGAGTAAGCGTCTTTTAATTTCATGGCTGCAGTCACCATCTGCAGTGATTTTGGAGCCCAAAAAAATAAAGTCTGACACCGTTTCCACGTTTCCCCATCTATTTCCCATGAAGTGATGGGACCAGAGGCCGTGATCTTTGTTTTCTGAATGTTGAGCTTTAAGCCAACTTTTTCACTCTCCACTTTCACCTTCATCAAGAGGCTTTTTAGTTCCTCTTCACTTTCTGCCATAAGGGTGGTGTCATCTGCATATCTGAGGTTATTGATATTTCTCCCGGCAATCTTGATTCCAGCTTGTGTTTCTTCCAGTCCAGCGTTTCTCATGATGTACTCTGCATATAAGTTAAATAAGCAGGGTGATAATATACAGCCTTGATGTACTCCTTTTCCTATTTGGAACCAGTCTGTTGTTCCATGTCCAGTTCTAACTGTTGCTTCTTGACCTGCATACAGATTTCTCAAGAGGCAGGGCAGGTGGTCTGGTATTCCCAACTCTTTCAGAATTTTCCACAGTCTATTGTGATCTACACAGTCAAAGGCTTTGGCATAATCAATAAAGCACAAATAGATGTTTTTCTGGAACTCTCTTGCTTTTTCCATGATCCAGCGGATGTTGGCAATTTGATCTCTGGTTCCTCTGTCTTTTCTAAAACCAGCTTGAACATCAGGAAGTTCACAGTTCATATATTGCTGAAGCCTGGCTTGGAGAATTTTGAGCATTACTTTACTAGCGTGTGAGATGAGTGCAATTGTGTGGTAGTTTGAGCATTCTTTGGCATTGCCTTTCTTTGGGATTGGAATGAAAACTGACCTTTTCCAGTCCTGTGGCCACTGCTGAGTTTTCCAAATTTGGTGGCATATTGAGTGCAGCACTTTCACAGCATCATCTTTCAGAATTTGAAATAGCTCAACTGGAATTCCATCACCTCCACTAGCTTTGTTTGTAGTGATGCTTTCTAAGGCCCACTTGACTTCACATTCCAGGATATCTGGTTCTAGGTAAGTGATCATACCATCATGATTATATTGGTCGTGAAGATCTTTTTTGTACAATTCTTCTGTGTATTCTTGCCACCTCTTCTTAATATCTTCTGCTTCTGTTGGGTCCATACCATTTCTGTCCTTTATCGAGCCCATCTTTGCATGAAATGTCCCCTTGGTATCTCTAATTTGCTTGAAGAGATCTCTAGTCTTTCCCATTCTGTTGCATTCCTTACATACATCAATCATTTCACTGAATCATTATAAATCTGCGAAGTAGACGGGCTCTTTTTCCCATCAGTTCAGTTCAGTTCAGTCACTCAGTCGTGTCCGACTCTTTGTGACCACATGGACTGCAGCACGCCAGGCCTCCCTGTCCATCACCAACTCCTGGAGTTTACTCAAACTCATGTCCATTGAGTTGGTGATGCCATCCAACTATTTCCCATACCCTCTGCCAATTTCCAACAAGGAAACTGAGGCTCAGACAGGCCAAGTCAGGAGTCCAAAGTCACTGGTACCAGATGGCTGGTACCAGACGGAGTCGGGACGTGGGTCAAGATCTCTTGGACTTTAGACCCCACGCTCAACACAACCCTTTTGCCAAATCTGACATGGAGCAGGAAGTGGAAGTCCTGGAAGAACCACAGACCAGAAGGGCAACTTTCCCCTGGGGCCTTCTGAGATAACTCACGGCCCCATTCCAAGGCCAGCAAATAAGTGGCTTGAACACATATAAGCCAGTCCCCAAGATCCTGCAGAGAACTCCCCAACCCAGCACCACCAAGGCCAAGTGTGCCTTCAAGGTCTCCTGGGACTTCAAACAGAAGGAATACAACAGCCAGACAGACCCTGTCTACTTGGGATGGCTGCCAAAGTCACTGGACCAGCACAAGAAACAGTTTATCCCCAGTGAGTGGGAAGGATGAATGATCCTATCAGTTAGCTCCGGGTGTGTGTGTGTGTGTGTGTGTAAGGGGGGCAGCTCCGGGGGTGTGTGTGTGTGTGTAAGGGGGGCAGGCAGGCCTGAGGAAACTCACATCGTCAAGGGTAGGGGACATCCTGCCAGGAGGCTACAAACTGAGCTACATGACCTCCAGTGGTCAGGGCCCAGGTTAATATCACAAGCCACCTCTCTCACCCCTCAAACTTGCCCCAAGCCTCAGAACGAGGGGAGATAAGAACATCAGAGGATCAGCAGCTACTATTTCCCAGGCACTTACTTTAACAGGTTAGGCTTGGAACAGTCTCTCCATACGTGGTTTTGAGTCTAGTCACTCAGAACCCTCAAAGCTGTGCTGTTTATCTCAGTGATGGTGAAACTGTGGCCCCAGAAAATAATCAACCCGACCGAGGTCACTGAGTAAAATGGCGCAGCTGGGATATGACCACAGCTTTGGGGGATCCCAAGGCCTAGCATTTACCTGCAGGAAAGTCAAGAACAGCCTCTGCTGCCCCGTCTGAGGAAGAGTGTCAGGTAAGGACACCGGTCCCAAGACAGCTTCTCTTTCAGGGATGGATTCAGATCCAGCCCAACCATACTCCATCTATCCATCCCCCTGGCATAACCCAGGGCCGAAGGAGAGAAGCCTCCACCTCGTCTCTGTGATGACAAGACCACAGCAATGTCTCCACCACGTGGATACTCCTAATGCCTTCCCCACCTGGGCAAGTCACCTCTCCTTCCTTGTAACCTTGGGCTGGAGTCTCCTCATTCCCATTCCACCCCCATGCCGGCACTTACAACCTCTCAGCGTGGATGCCCAGGCTTTCAATCTCAGGCACCTCCTTCCCTGCCCTGAACCACCCCGTAAATGACTCTAGCCTGAGCACCCTTTATTCCGCCTTGACCCCAGCAATGTTCCCGGCCCAAGTGCTCCTCTGAGCGACCCCCCTGCCCAGTCTTCGTTCATTCCACCCTGGCAGGATCCGACCAGCACTGAGCACTCCTTACAATATCCCCTTCCTTAGAATCCGTCCATCCCGGACAATTCCTTCCGCATCCCCTGGTCAAGGCCCCTCCTCTCTTGCCCCGACCCCCGGAATATCCTCTAGGGTTGTCCAGGTGCCCCATTGCCGCCGCCCCCGGTCCGCGCACCGGCTCCTTCTATCCCAGTACTTGCCTTGTTCGGGTCCAGGACCTGCGCCCCTGCTCCAATCTCTGCAGTGTTCCAGGCCCGGGCATCTTTCCACGGACCGAGTACCTTCTTCTGTTCCACCTCTTGCGCCGCTCACGGCCCGAGCACCTGCTCTTTCCCAACCTGGGCCCTTCTAGTCTGGCTGAGCCGGGACACCTGCGACCCCTACTCAGTTCCCCGCGTAGGCACGGCTCCCGCCCGCTGCAAGCCTCAGTCCCGAACCCTGCCGCGCCGCCCGCCAACCCCGCGGATTCAGCCCGGACCGCCACCACTCACCCAAGATCCCATAGCTGCGGAAGGGCAGCGTCTCCTTCCCCGGTGCCCGCGCAACCAACCTCGGGGCCGCCGGGGGCGTGGTCTCACGCTGGGCAAACCTTCTTTTGGCCAATGAGCGCCGCCGATCTCCTCTGCACCGCCCCGGCCTCTGGGCAATTGGGCGGGTCACGTGACAACATTACCTCCACCTCTCCTCTCCCTCTGTTCCGCCCCCTAAGTGTGGTTGAGGCGCGGAAGTAATTTTTTTTTCTATCCTGTGATTGGCCATCGGAATTAGATTGACCCGGGTGGCTAAGTGGGGGCGGGGCCACCCTTAAAGGGATAAGGGGGAACAATCAAGTTTCGAAAGGGTTTTAAAGAAAGAACCGGCGGCGGTCTGAGCCCTTTATATTTAGTTCCTCTGCCGCCTCGGTCCCTACCCAGACAAGTCCTTCCCGCTCTTCGAGCGCCCTCTTTCCAATGCAACTGCCTCTGAAACTTCCTACAGCATCCTTCTGAGCACTTGCCATTCTCCTTTTTTGGGAGCTGTTTGCAAAAGTGCCACGCCTCCCTTACCAGACAGAAGTCGTTTCCCTGAGAGTTGGTTCGGTTCTGAGCTCCCAGCTGTGCTTTGTGCTGAGCACTGGTTTGGTATCATGCCGATCTGAGTTGGAATCAAGTTCTGTCACATCAGCTCTCTGGATTTATTCAGTTTCAGGGCGTTAGTCGCTCAGTCGTGTCCGGTTCTTTGCGACCCCATGCATGGACTGTAGCCCGCCAGCCTCCTCCATCTATGGAATTTTCCAGGCAACAATATAAGAATGACTCAGTTTCAGTTCAGTTCATTTCAGTCGCTCAGTCGTGTCCGACTCTTTGCGACCCCATGAATCGCAGCTCGCCAGGCCTCCCTGTCTATCACCAACCCCTGGAGTTTACTCAAACTCACGTCCATCCGTCGAGTTGGTGATGCCATCCAGCCATCTCATCCTCTGTCGTCCCCTTCTCCTCCCGCCCCCAATCCCTCCCAGCATCAGGGTCTTTTCCAGTGAGTCAGCTCTTCGCATGAGGTGGCCAAAGTACTGGAGCTTCCGCTTTGGTTTACTCCGTTTACTCCTCTCTAAAATGGGAGTGGAACTCCTGCTTTGCCTGAGTAACAGGGCTTTGGTGCCGATAGTAAGGAAACTGGCAGTCCTTTCATATCCAGAGAACCGGACAGGTCTAAGTTTTTAAAATGTAATTATCAGTAAGGTTACATTCTTGCCTTCACTCAACAATGAATACTTCTGTGTGACAGCCCTTTGGCTGGCCTTGATAGTTGTAGACAAGATACATATAGTTAAGATAATTACAATCTTTTGTGGTTTTGTTCCAATGGTGGAAACGCAGGAATCCAGGTGAAAGACTCCAGGAAGAAAGTGACATCCAAACAGAAACCTAAGGATGACTAGGAATTAGCTGGGCAGAGAGAAGAGGGAGGAATATTCAGGAACAGCTTGGACTGTGATCCAGAGGCAAGAGCAAACCTGGCATCTCTGACTAAGGGTGGCAGAGAGAGGGCAGAGTGGCAGCTGATGAGCCAAGGAAGTGGTAGCCAGAGCAAAGGAGAGCAGGCTCCACCACTGGACTGCCTGCATCTGGGGCCAAATCCACTGCTTACTCCCCCGTGTCCTCGGGCAAATCATAACTTCTCTAAACCTTAGTTCCCTTTAATAAGGAAGAGGATACTTTCTGAGTTGTTATGAGGATCTCAGGTGATTATTCACTTTAAAGTGCTCAGTGTTCAGCCTGGCAAGGGCTTAGGAAATTTCGGCCATTGCTATTAGACAAACTGCAATAGCTGAGTGGAAAGCTAGATAAACAGATGAAACATACAGACTGGGCAGAAACAAGAGCAGGAATAACTAACACTTACTGTCTCTCTCGTTCTCCTTTACCCTGTTGTTTTCCTTCCCAGGATCTGACGTGGTTATATATCTGTTTGTCCAAGAAGGGAGGGGCCTTGTTTTCTTCACTGCTGTGTCCCTGGCACCTAGAACACTGCCTGGCACAGAATTAGTGCTGATAAGGTCTTTCTCCTTGACCTGACCTAAGTCCGGTTCCTCCAAGCCCTCTATTCAACTAGGTTCAACCTGAAGCTTCCGTCTTGTAGAGTGCAGTTTTAGCAAGAATTCTGCGGGGCCAATTTAGCAAAATCTCCAACCCTGGATTTCTGATCACCCTCCGCATCTGATCAAATTCTTCATCCTCCATCCTGAATATCTTATCACCTGGGCCTGCCTTCAGCAAGGCTCTCACTAGCCTCAATGTTCCTGCTTAGTCATTTTCCATCCACTGACCCCTAGTCTGTTCATGGGCTATAAATCTCCACTTGACATTATTGTATTTGGAGTTGAGCCTAATCTGTCTCCCCTACTGCAAAACTCCCACTGCACTGGTCTCTCTTGAGTAGTCTTCCTTGCTGTCCTTAACAAGTATCCTGATTTTTTTTTTTTCTTTATCCACGCTCAGTGTAGTTACCAAATGAATGAACATGTTACTATATTGATTTATATCTGTTGAAAGGCGAAATGGCTGGATGCTGGCTAAATGAATGATACAGTCAGCTACAGATACTGGTAAATAAGTCAATGATCAGTACAAGTAGAAATATGTAGTGAACACATAGACACACACAAAGAAACAGAGATGAACTACAGATGTGTGAGTGACATGAACACTGATGATGACTTCATGCAGATAATAATAAAGATCAGTGGTTCTGAACCTGGGGTGCACATTTAAATCACCTGGAAGCTTTTCTAGACTCTACCTGCCAGGCTACACCTGTATGGAGAGAACCAGGACTGGGAGTGGGGCCAAGGATTTTTAAATAATCCCCGAGGTGACTTGAAGCTCACTCTGGACAGACAGGCTGGGGTAGAGGATGGAGAACTGGTGTGAGTGCAGGGATGTAAACAAAGCTAGGAATCCAGGAGACAGAGCCGGAGAGGAAAGGGTACAGGCTCAGGAACAGAGCTCTCCACTGTGTAAGAAAATGAAGTCTAGAGATAGAGGCAAGCAGTGGAAACAGGTAATAAACCCGTTCCAAGCCCCTTGGGAGCAGGGAATATATGTGCAGGCCATCCTTCTGCCTGTCTTGGTCTGTGAGAAACTGGTTCAAGGTCAGCACCGTGTCCATGGCTGGAGGGCTCCTCCACCCAGGCTGAACAGAAGCCTCCCTTTCTCTCCACCTTCTTCCCCGTTAACTCCTTGTACACACTTTGAGGAACCAGAGGGTTTCCTGAGGCCAAACAGCCATTCCCCAGCGGTGGTCCTCAGTGTCACTAAAGTTGGAGCAGAAGAGGAGGGGCGCTAGAGAGGTCAAGCTGATGGTGGTGGTGGTGGTGGCACAGAAAGATCCAGGCCTAAAGAGGCCGAGAAATAGGGAGCCAGAGGGGCCAGCCGGCGAGGAGGGTGCGAATGAACAACAGGAGAGTCAGTTCAGTTCAGTTCAGTCGCTCAAGTAGCGTCTGACTCTTTGCGACCCCATGGACTGCAGCATACCAGGCTTCCCTGTCCATCACCAACTCCCGGAGTTTACTCAAACTCATGTCCATCGACTCGGTGATGCCATCCAACCATCTCATCCTCTGTCGTCCCCGTCTCCTCCCGCCTTCAACTTTTCCCAGCAGCAGGGTCTTTAAAAAAAGAAAAAAGAAAAAAAAGGAGAGTAAGAGGCACCGATGGGCCGGGAGCCACAGGACAGGTAAACCAGAGAGGCTGGCCGGCCGGCGGCCGCAGCGGGGCAGCCGCGAGCACCCTCCAGCCCTGCCGCCCCGGCCCGCCCCGCCCCACCCATCCTGAGGCTCCGCCCCCGCGGCCGGCGCCCCGCCCTGCGCGCTCGGGCAGGCACGGGCGGAGGCAGCGGCTGCGGCGGCGGCAGGGACGGGCTGGCGCGCTAAGGGCCGGAGCCCCGGCAGCAGGTGGGCGCGGTGAGGGCCGGCGGCGGCGGGCCGGGGGCTGCCGGGCGGCGCTCGGGCCGGACGCGCCGGCCGTGAGGAGCGCCATGGACTTCAACATGAAGAAACTGGCGTCGGACGCCGGCATCTTCTTCACCCGGGCCGTGCAGGTGAGGAGGCCGTGCGCCCTGGGCCCCGCGCGGCCGGCGGGCACCCCTGCAACGGAGCCTGGGGCCGCGGGACAAGGCCCTCGCGGCCGCCGCTCCTTTCCGGGTCGCCCTAGCCCCGCACCAGCCTTCTCTTTTGCGCTGCCCAGTCGAGAGAAGGAGCTCCGGGGCGGCCGGCTGCACTGTCCTGTACTACCCTCTGCGTGGCCCGGGGGCCGGGGAGTGAGCTGGGCCTGCCTCGGCCTCGCTGCCTGGGCGGGAGGTGTCAGCCTCCCCCTTTGCGACCTGCCGGGGCCGAGTTATCCCACTGCCCTGGCGCCCGCCCCGCCCCGGTGGGGGCTCTGATGGGGAGAGCAAATGGCATCAGGCGGCTCCTGCCACCCTGCCATTGGCCAGCAGTAACCCTGACTCCTGCCCGGCGTTTGGAGGCCTGAGTTCCAGGCCCAAGGACTCGTGCCCCCGGGCCCCTGAGCCCTTCTCTGAGCCTCAGTCTCCACACCTGTGCAATGGACTGTCGGAACTGATTCCCTCGGGTCCCTTTTACACGCTTGGATAGTCAGTCCGGAAGCCAGGAGGGCTGGGGTTATTATTTCCTTTCTGCTCCATGGCAGGCCTGTTTCCTCTTATTTCCCCAGCCCTAGGGGAATGAGGAGGGCTGGGGTCTGGCTGCGTGCCCTCCTTGGGGAGCTGTACGCTGGGTGACGCTAGGATTAGAACAAGTCCTATCCATTTGGGGGCAAGGAGAGAAACTGAAGCAGCTTATCGGTGAAGACGGGGAGTCAGCTGTGGGCGTGGATGCCCCCTCTTGCGACTTTGAGAAGGGCGGGGGCTTCACTTCTCTGGGCCTCAGTTTTTCAGTCTTTTGAAAATGGCCTTAGCAACCCCTCCCTCCCAGCATGGATGTGAGTGTCCCCGGCACTCCGCGTGCACGCTCTCACTAAAGGCAAGTCACTCTTGCTTAGTATGGCATGCGTGCAGCCTGTGACCTTGGCCCAGTCACTTCTCTGGGAGCCTCCATGTGCCCTTCTGTCCATCATGAGTGGCACCAAGTCTGCCTCCAAGGGTGGCCGCAGGCTTCGGGCTTGGCCCAGTCACAGGGCCCTGGGAATGGATCCTGTCGTTTGTCCTTGCTGTGGCAGTTGGTTCTCTGGAGGAGCCCAGCCCCAGACCGTCTCTTGGAAGCCCACGTGCCCGTGTTTACTAGAAAGCACAGCATCCCGCTGAGGATGGGTACCCCAGAAGGGTTTGCTGCCCTGGGTTCCCAGCCCTGCCAGTGACCCCAGCCTTAGTGGGGATGCCTGCAGCCTGGAGCTCATTGGCCAGCCCCAATCCATCCAGAAGGTGGGGAGTTCGCCCCCCGTGTTGGTATGGCAACCACTTTATCTCCAACATCTGGGAAGAACCTGATCTGCCAGTTTCCAGCTACTGTGGGGCCCTAGCACCCGATCCTGCCAGGTCTGCAGAGCCTGGGGCATGGGGAGGCTTGGGCCCCGTGGCCTGGTGAGGGCAGGCCCACTGGGTCGCCCATACTGGCGTGGGAGCCAGCGCCCAGGTCCCCCGCCTCCAGGGTGGAGGAGGGAGCTGGGAGCTTTATAAATAGAGGCTTTCTCTGGCTCCAGCCGCCCACCCCCTGCTGCTGCCATCTTGCAGGGAGCAGCCTCGGACTCTGCAGTCAGGAGCCTCTGAAGCCTGGGCCCTTTCTCTTGGCAGGAATGGGGTCAGGTGGCAGCCCGAAGAGAGAGGGGCTTGAAATGTGATCTGGGCAGGAGAGCCCACTTGGGGGACCACCCCTCTGAGGCCATTCGGCCCTGGGATAGGAGTCAGCCAGGAGGGACGAAGGGTGGTTTGTTATCAATGTGTGGGCAGCTCCTCTGCGTGGGTGCCACCTGGCCAGGTAGAAGGACATGCTGGGCAAGCGCTCAGCCCCTCCAGGTACCGGGGACACTTTGAAAGAGCTTCACCTCATCCCCACCCCGTAAGGAACAGAACCTGGGAGAAGAAGCTGGAGGCCGGATCCCTTTTGCACGTGTGATCCTAGGGTGGCCTCTCAGTCCCCGAACTGTGCCTTGAACGCCAGGAGGGGTTTGCAGAGTTGATCCCGGTGATGGGAACAGCTCAGCGGAGGGCACCCAGGCAGGAAAAGCTAAAGCATATTTGGGTAAGATGCCAGTGGTGGTGGAGTGGGCAGTGGAAGTGCTAGTACCAATGCTGTCAGTAGTACTGACTGTATTACTAGGAGCGGAAGTAGGAGTGGTGATGATAAAAGCCAGGGAGGCTGTGGCATTGTTTTCATCCAAGCCGGGCAGGCAACAGTGGACGTGGGAGGGATGCCCAGGACGTTGGAAAACCTGGTTGGACTTTGAACGTGGGTGGATGTGTAGTGTGAGGGACAGGTGGCCAGGCGGGAAGTGCTGCCCACAACCGTGGCAAGAAGGGGAGGAGATACTGAGCGTGACACCATCACTGGAGTCAGAGCGGCTGGTCCCATCGGGGTAAGGACGTCCCTAGGTGGCTCCTGGGAACCGAGGAGGGACCTGCAGGAGGTCTTTTATTGCTGATGATAACGACGACGCCAGTTGACATTTATCAGGCCTGTGCTGTGTGCTGACCAGAGAACTAAGCTCCTCCCGAATATTCTATGAGATGGTTCCTGGTATCCCCATCCCCCTGGTGGAAACTGAGGGCCAGAGAGGTGACGTTGCCTCTGAGCCTCAGTTTTCTCATCTGGAAAATGGGGCTAGCGCCACCCCCACCCTCAAAGAGGCTGGGTGAGGGCAGGCCTGTTCAGGGCCCGGCTCTGGGAGGCCCCGGTTTGTGGAAAGTGAGGAAGAAGAGTCAGGAGAGCAAGAGTAGCTGGCTCCCAGGCGGGGAGCCGCAGGCTCTGACCCCTGCCCACCTGGCCCTGCAGAGAGAAACCCAAGCCCCCATGCATAATTGATGGCTGCTGAGCCGGAGCGGCCTGACGCCGGTGGGGCCTCCTGCTCCATGGAGCTGGAGCTGTCCTTTGCCTCTGGATGACTCAGGGCTGCCAGGTCATCTGAGAAGGGCCTCCAGACCCCCAGCCCATGAGACCCTGACTCCGGTGCAGCCTGCCTCTTGCCTGGTCTCAGTGGCACCTTCTGTGAAATGGGAAACTTGCCCATGCTGAGCGCCGGGTCGGCACTGTCTGTTGTTGTCAGAGCTGATCTTGCTCCTGTGTGGTTTGTCTCTGACCACCACCCACCACGGCTGAACAGGGCCTTTGAGATCAGAAGGGCCAGGACCTGGGCAGGTTTCTGGCTGTTCCTACGTGGCTCCCATGGCTTTGGCCAGCTCGGAAGGAGGACCCTGTGACATCCTGGTCCCTCCCTGGCCTCGGGGCAGGGCTGTGGAGCTTCCTGCGCCTGGGTGTGCCCAGCAGTTGGCTCGGATGAGTTGGCACTGCTCCCCATGTACCATACCAGGCAGCAGAGGCCATCCTCCCACCCCACCCCTCTCCATTCCCATCAGATCTTTACAGCATCAGCCCTTACACTGGGCACCGAACTCCCCGCCGGATCCTGGCCTTCATATCTTACCCACATCTTTTTTATTTCCTTCTCACAACCTACAAGGGAGATGCTATTCCTTATTATTCCCATTTTCAGCTTCAGAAACTGATGCTCAGAGAGGCAAAGCCACTTGCCCCAGGTCACACTGCTCATCAGAACTGAGACTTGAATCATGTTCCTCTGGTTCTGGAACCTGGGTTCTTCCCACTTCCTCCCCCGGGACCCCTTCCTTGGGGCTCCCAGCTGCCCTGGCACCTGCTGATCACTCCAGACCTTGCTCTGTGCTCCTTGTGTCCCTGAGCGCTCGTTACCAAGCGCTTTCCTCCAGAGTCAGGCTGGGAGGACCCTCAGTGATGGCCTACCAGCAGCTCCTTAAGTTGTGTCTGATTTTGTACAGGTGTGCATTTGGGGGGCAGGGGGTGTCTGTATCTTTCGTTGGATTTCCGAAACAAACTGGGATCCGCCGGCTCTGGCCCACCCATCCCATGTCACAGAGGAGCAAGCTGAGCCCCAGGGCAGGGTTGCAGTTTGATCGGGGTCCCAGAGCGGATGGGGTAGACGGGTTCCTGGACCTTAGGGCCTGAGTTCCAGCCAGGCGGGAGGGGTAGATGGGTGGGGCAGGGCTGGTCCTCCCCTCCCCTCTGCTGAGTCTTCCACCCCTGGGTGCTCCCCCCAACCCTCCACCCACAGTTCACAGAGGAGAAATTCGGCCAGGCCGAGAAGACCGAGCTCGACGCCCACTTTGAGAGCCTCCTGGCGCGGGCGGACAGCACCAAGAACTGGACCGAGAAGATCTTGAGGCAGACAGAGGTGCTGCTGCAGCCCAACCCCAGTGAGTAGACACGGGCCGGCCCTGGGCGAGGGGCGGGGCACCGCGGGCACGGGCCCAGCTGCGGAGGCCGTGCAGGTGGCCTGGGCGGCAGGCGGGACTTGAGTTAGACTCTTGAGGCTTCAGGCTGCTGTCGGTGGCACGGGAAGGGGGGGGTGGTCCCTATTAAAAACAGCAGTCTGGGTGTCGGGCTCCACAGGGCACTCAGTCTCTGGGACATGGAAATGCAAGTTTTGCATAGAGGAGTTGAAGCCTGGAAACTAAAACATCACTGGGAGAAGAGGCGGGAGAAATGGGAGACCAATCACTGGGGAGCAGGCAGCGAGGGTCAGGGACAAAGAAGGCCCGTCCAGGGTCGCACGAGAGCACAGGGCAGGCCCCTACAGCTGCAGGGGAACCTGCCCTGGGGTCCAGAGACGTGTCTGCCTGTATATCTGCTCTTAGCTAAGGCAGTGTGCTCAGAGCTTTCTGGGTCCGGCCAGAGTGCTGTTCACATGTGTGGTGTGTGCACGCATGCTAAGTTGCTCAGTCATGTCTGACTCTTTGCAACCCCGTGGACTGTAGCCCACCAGGCTCCTCTGTCCAGGCGAATTCTCCAGGCAAGAATCCTGGAGTGGATTGCCATGCCCTCCTCCAGAGGATCTTCCCCACCCAGGGATCGAACCCATGGTTCTTAGGTCTCCTGTATTGGCAGGCAGGTTCTTCATCCCTAGCGCCCCCTGTGTGTCATGCTCTGAGTCCATATTCTAAGGAGGGGGAAGCGGAAGGCCCGTCTCCGTAGCTGGGTGACCTCAGGCAGGTACTTGACGTCTCTGGGCCGTGGCTTCTCCCTCCCTGTGAGGGGTTTCACAGGGTCAAGAGCCCATCTCACAAGGTGGAGAATCAGCACGAGAATGTCCTGGAAGTCACCAGGCTGGGCGCCCCTGTGGGCCGGTCCTGGACTGGCCTTGGGCTCCTCTGGAAAGGCCGCGTGGCTTTGGCTGCTGTCTCCCACAGGCGCCCGAGTGGAGGAGTTCCTGTACGAGAAGCTGGACAGGAAGGTGCCCTCACGGGTCACCAACGGGGAGCTGCTGGCGCAGTACATGGCCGAGGCGGCCAGTGAGCTGGGGCCCACCACCCCCTACGGTGAGCCGGTCCCCACGGCCGGGTGGGGCCCGGTCTCTGGCCCTGACCTCCCTCCCTCCCTTCTTTCCTTCCTTTCTCTGGTCTTGTATTTACACATGTGATGCCTGGATTCATTCTCCTTGCAAATACCTCAACCAACAGAGGTGAAAACAGTGAAAAATAGAAGCCTCCTGGGACCTCCCTGGTGGGCCAGTGGCTAAGACTCCACATGTCCAGTGCAGTGGGCCTGGGCTCCATCCCTGCTCAGGGAACTAAGGTCCCGCATACCCCATGGCAGGGCCCCAAAAAGAGAAAAAGAGCCTCCTTTACCCACTTTTGGTTTGTGTGCATTTTTTAATGGGATCACATTATCTTATGTGTGCGATTCCACAACCTGATTTTTAAACTTGGTGTTGCTTTACAGATTATCTGTTCACAGTAGCACTTAAAGAGCCACTGCAGTCTTTGCTTTTTATTTAAGTTTTATTGAGGTACAATTTATGTACTGTAAAGTGTACTTGTTTTAAGTGTGTAATTTGGTGATTTTTAGTAATTGTACAAACATCCCTCAATCCAGTTTATTTTTAAATTTTTAGTTAATTCTGAATTAGAATGTGGTTGATTTACAATATTGTGTTAGTTTCAGGTATACAGCGCAGTGATTCTGTTATATACTTGTATATATGCTCCTTTTCAAATTCTTTTCACTTTGGGTTATTCCAAAATATTGAGTATAGTTCCCTGTGCTCTACAGTAGGCCTTGTTGGTTACCTGTTTTATAAATGGTAGTGTGTATATGTTAATCCCAACCCGATTTATCCCTCATTCCCGCCACCCCCGCTTCCCAGCCTCCGCTTTGGTCACCATCCCCCCAGCCCCGCTTCCCAGCCTCCGCTTTGGTCACCATAAGTCTGTTTTCTATGTCTGCGAAGTCTGTTTCCGTTTTAGAAGTTCATGTGTATCATTTTTTAAGATTCCACATATGTGTGGAATCATGATACTTGTCTTTCTCTGCCCAGTATGACAGTCTCTGGATCCATCCATGTTGCAACAAATGGCATTATTTCATTCTTTTTTTTTTTATGGCTGAGTAATGTTCCATTGTATATGTTTTTCACATCTTTTTTATCCATTCGTCTGTTGACAGACATTTAGGTTGCTTCCATGTCTTGGCTATTGTAAATAGTGCCACGATGAACATTGGGGTGCATGTAGCTTTTCCAATTACTATTTCCTCCAAGTATATACATGCCCAGGAATGGGATTGCAGGGTCGTGTGGTAGCTCTGTTTTTACTTTCTGAGGGCGCCTCCATACTGTCCTCCAGAGTGGCTGTACCAATTTACATTCCCAGCGGCAGTGTAGGAGGGTCCCTTTTTCTCCACACCCTCTCCAGCATTTATTATTTGTAGATTTTTGATGATGGCCATTCTGGCTGCTGTGAGGTCATACCTCACTGTAGTTTTGATTTGCATTTCTCTAATAGTTAGCAATGTTGAGCATCTTTTCATGTGCCTTTTGGCCATCTGTATGTCTTAATCGATATGTCTGTGTAGATCTGCCCATTTTTCTCTGGGTTGTTTGTTTTGATGATGTTAAGCCTCATGAGCTGTTTGTACATTTGGATTGCTGTTTTGTTACTGTTCTCCCTGTATCTCAGGTCTTTTTTGTTTGATCCTCTTTTACTGACTTCTTTTGAGTTAAAAAAAAATTTTCTAGTGTAACATTGTAATTTCTTTGCTCCTTTTTTTCTTTAACTTAAAGTGTTTTTCTTAGTGGTTTTAAAATGTGAATCACAACATGCACTTTAACTTGACACAGTCCACTTCAGAGTAATGCTAACGGAATTCCAGTAAAATATAGAAACTTGGCTCCAGGATAACTCCCTTCCCTCCCTCTTCCTTGGTGCTCACATTGTCATACATACTATTTCTCAACAATACAGTTTTATAATTATTGTGTTATGCAATTGTCTTTTAAGTCAGTTAAGAAAAGAGAAAAGAAACGTACCATCTTTTCCGCGCGTCTGGAGTCACCTTTACTGCTGCTCTGCTTCCTTACGTGGACTCACGTTACCCCCTAGTGTCGTGTCACTCGCACGTGAAGTGTCTCTTCTGTGGCAGGTCTGCCAGCAGTGAATCCTTGTCGCCTGTGTCTCACTGGGAGTGTTTATGCTCACTTTTGGAGGGCAGCTTGGCGGTGTATGAATCCTTGGATGAGAGTTGTTTCCTTTCCTCACTTTGAGTATATTTTCTCACCGTCTGACCTCCCTGGTGTCTGATAAGAAGTCAGTTCAAATCTGCCGTTGAGCCCTTCTAGTGAGTTTTTTTTCACATCAGTTGTTAAACTTTTCAACTCTAGAATTTTCACTTCTTTTTTTTTAAATTTTAATCTCTTTATTGACATTTCTTGTTTGAGAAGTCATTGTCATCATACTTTCCTTAAATCTTTTTAAAAAAATTTTAATTGGAGGATAATTGCTTTACAATGTTGTATTAATCTTAAATCCTTAAACATGGTTCTGTTTTTTTATTTTTTAATTGAAGTGTAGTTGGTTTTAATATGTGTTTGTTTCTGGTATATGCCATAGTGATTCAGTATTTCTGCAGATTATATTCCATTATAGGTTATTACAAAGTAAGGGCTATGATTCCCTGTGCTATATGGTATATGCTGTTGCTTATCTGTTTCATTGATAGCAGTTTTATCCTCTACCAGAATTTGTCCCTCCCTACCATTATGGTTTTGGTTGTTTTTGTTTTTCCTTTTCCACTTCTTGGTAATAGCTGCTTAGAAGCCTTTGTCTGCTAAATCTAATATCTGGGCCTCCTCAGAGATGGTGTCTGTTGATTGCTTTTCTCTCCCTGTGTATTGACTGTACTTTCCTATTTCTTTGCGTGTCTTATAATTCTTCTTGGGTTATTAGTGCTGTTTGTTTCTTTAGAGACTTACCTGAGCTAATTGTTTAGAGTTTGTGTTCTTTGCTGTATGCAGCTGCTGATGTCTCTGCTTATTTTTCTACTTATTCTTTTTACTTTTAAGCCTAGCTTCCTAAGGGTTGCTTCCAGGTCAGCATATGTTGGCAGTCAGCTAATGATTAATCAGAAATTGTGTGTAGACACCTTGCACCATTAAGGCTTTGCTGATGAATTTATTAGTGGGCTGGGGAACACGCTCAAGCTCATGCAGTTTATATGTGTGCCTAGCTTTTACGTCATGAATGTGCAGAGCCTCCCACTAGCCAAGAATGATTTGGTAGCTGGGGCTCTCTCCTGTGCCTCCCGTGCATGCTACACACAGGCGCAGCCTTCTAGACCACCAGAGCTGTCTGGAGTTTATCAAGGCTCACTGTGACTGTCTCATTTCCCAGATCTCCTATTAAATTTCTGGCAGGTCTGCTGCTTATTCCAGCCAGTCTTCCAGCTTCATGTTAGCTGTGATGTTGGCCTTTCCTGATTATTTGCCATTGAGATCATTACTGCTTGTGAGCATGTCTTGTGGGTTTTTCTGTGTTCCAGCCAAAATCAAGTCCTCCCCCTCCAGCAGCTTCAAGGCTTACCCCACCCTGATAGAGGGGCACACCACAGAGCTTGGAGAGAGGGGAGCACGTCCAGGCTAAAAAGCCACCATCTCCATGGTTCTTACCAAGGTCCTGTAGTTCTGGAGTAAATGCTTCTCAATTTGTTACTTGCCTTTGGTCAATTTCCAGAGTCCAGAAATGATTGTTTTTGACAACTGTGTCCAGTTTTGTTTTGTTTTTGAAGGAGATAGATAAATAGGTAAGTTTTTGTTTTTTGCCATACTGCATAGCATACCAGATCTTAGTTCCCCAACCAGGGATCGAACCTATGCCCCCTGCAATGGAAGTGGAGTCTTAGCCATTGGACCCCCAGGGAAGTCCCTGTGTCCTTTCTGGGAGGAGGATTTGCTGAGTTCCTCCCTCTGTTATTCTGAAAGTCCCACCCTCCTTCTTTCTAATGGCTGTGACGTGTTCTGGTTTTGGGGTGTCCCAGTATTTATTGGCCAATGGATATGTGGATATACAGATTTTCTCCCATTTTCCCAGGCCAGTCATTTCTGCTCTTGCCTCTCAGAACATCTCTCTCAGCGCTCTCTCCTCCCTCCTGGGAGCCAGAGCAGAGTTCAGCCTGCCTCCTCACCCCCGACTCTGCTTCTCAGGGAAGACGCTGATCAAGGTGGCGGAAGCAGAAAAGCACCTGGGAGCGGCCGAGAGAGATTTCATCCACACGGCCTCCATCAACTTCCTCACGCCCCTGCGCAACTTCCTGGAAGGGGACTGGAAGACGATTTCGGTGAGGAGCCTGGAGCTGCGTGCCTCCTGGTAACCCTGGCTGCCCTCTCCTCAGAGCCGCGGAACCCAGCTCAGGACCCCGCAGCCCTCAGGGCCTCCCCAGACGTGGCTCTTGGGGACCGAGTGGCCTGAAGTGTTTGACCTTGCCCGTCCGGGCCTCAGTTTCCCTGTCTTGGCCAGATGGTCCTATGGGCTGGTCTCGCTGGGGCCGGGGGTGTCCCATGGCAGCTGTGGGGCTCATGTCCCTAATTCCCCCCAACCCCGCCCCACAACAGAAGGAGAGGCGGCTCCTGCAGAACCGGCGTCTAGACCTGGATGCCTCCAAAGCGCGGCTCAAGAAGGCCAAGGCTGCCGAAGCCAAAGCCACGGTAGGTGTCCTGCTGGACCAGAGCGGGTGGAGGCTCGGGGTGGAGGCTCGTGATGTTTGGCATGACCTCCCTCCCCGTCAAAGCCTGGCTGGGGGGCACTGCTCGGGGCAGACCACGTCAGGTCACGCCCGTCTGCTCCCACCCCCAATGGAACCCTGCTGACCCAGAGCTCTGGGTTCCCAGGGCAGACACTGGGTCTGGGGGCGGGTGGTGGGTAGACCCACAGCGCCCTCACCTGAGCTCAGGGCAGCCTGCAGCCTCCCCAGATAGACAGCCGGTTGGCTTCTCGCATGCCCCCCGTGCTGCCCTCCCTGGACGCTCAGCTCTGTTCCCGGCTCTGCCCGGGCATGGCTCCGCTACTAACCGCGCCCCCCTTCCCCGCCGCTCCAGTGCTGTTCCCCGGGCGCCCCGTCCTGTCCTCAGGCTCCATTGCGCTGGTGTGGAGGTCCCAGAGCTGGGCTGCTCACCTGCCCAGGGGCAGGTCTCGGGGCCCTTCAGGGAGCCCCACGTCGCTGAATGGAGCCAGGGCTATCTTGGCTCCCCTTCTGCTCAGCCAGGCCGATGGGATGCAGCGTGGCACATGGTGACCAGGGCGAGGCCAGGGTTTGGGAGAGCTGGGCCCCAGGGGCCTGGGCTGCTTGGGGTGCAGGGGCTGCAAGGCCGCCTCACACCCCGGGGTGGGAACTCCCCCAGTCAGGTCCGGGACACCAGGGACACTGGCACCTGCGCCCGGCGGGGCCCTTGGCCAGGGAAGGCCAGGTGCCCCCGCTGCCCGAGAGTTAGTTACAGCCCCCAACCCTCCTCGCATTGCCCTCCCTTTGTGTGGCCCCTGGGGGCCACGGAGTCTGGGCGGTGCCCCTGGCAAGAGCCGTGGCACCTCGTCCAGGTGTGTGGAGTCCAGACCAGAGGCAGGGCCTCAGCCAGCGGCGTCGGGTTGGGCTTGGGTAGGCTGCCTGAGCCCCCCTGGACTGGACAGGCTCCCCGCCCTCAGGGCCGGGCAGCTCTCTGGAGTCCCTTGGCCAGGATAGGCCTTCCTCTGTCCGCCAGGCCGGGGAGCGCTTCCTTCGTCACCAGGGCGGCACAACCTCCCATCCGGCTGGTTGGCCCAGACCAGCCCCGAGTGTGTGGCTTTTTAGCAGGATATCCCCTCCCAAGCGGGGCCCTGGTACAGCATCCCAGCGGGCTCCAGCCCAGCAGGGCACCCCCAGCCCACCCGCCACCCCTCAGTAGCCACACTGGTCAGGACTCCTTCCGGAGGGCGGGCTTGTGCGTCCCCGGGGGGCCTGCTCCCGCCTGCGCTGTGGACTCACTAACTCTTTGTTTTTGTTCCTTGCCGTTCTGCTTTGGGTAACTTGGCTCAGTGTGAGGGAGATGTGAGTATACCTGTCCCACGTGCTGTGCCGCTTCTGGTTTGCCCACCTCGGCCTTGGGCCCCGCGGGGCCGGGCCGGGCTGGGCCAGCCGGGCCGGGGAGGGCCGTCCTCCGGGCCTTTTGCAAAGCAGCTGGTCTCCCACCGGGGCCTCCACCACGTGTAGCCTCTGGTCTGGGGGGACGCCAGGCGTTGGAGCCTGTTGAGTCAGCTTTTTGCAAATGTCAACCGCCTGTCACTCTGTCCATCCATGCATCCATCTGTCCACCCTTGTGGCGGGGGAGGGGCCCAGTTCTTGCTGCAGGAAGGAGAGATGATTGGGTGTGTGCAGAGGTGTGGATGGAGCGAGCCGGGTAGGGTGGGGGTGGGCTCTGCTTGGAGAACGGTGGGTCTAATGGGCTTCTGAGTGAGACGAGGCTGGCCTGGGGAAGAGAGACCTGAGGACCGCCGGGGCCAGGCGGGTCTGCGTCCTGCCCGAGGTTCCGGGCTGTCCCCTCGTCGGCATCTGCTCTCCTGGGCTCCCCAGCGTGTCCACCCTCCTGGTCTTTGTCCCGACCCTCGGAGACCCTCACTCATCCTGCCTCCTGTGCAGGTGGTTGGCGTGGGGAGAATGGGGTCTGTGTTGTTATCTGTCCGTACCCTCCTGTCCATGGGGTTGGGGTGGGGGGTGCTCCTGGCATCTCCCTGGGGGAGACTCTAGGGCGGCCTCCTGGCCTGGCCCCTGCGCCACGTGACTCCCCCCTCCCCCATGAACTCTGTTCCCCGCCAGACGGTGCCTGACTTTCAGGAGACTAGACCTCGTAATTACATTCTCTCGGCCAGCGCCTCCGCGGTAAGCGCCCCCGCCCACCCCGCCCCGGCTCCCCGCTCCCTGCCCCCAGCCCCAACACCTGGCGCCTGATGCCAGTCAGGAGAACAGGAGGCAGAGGGTCAGGCAGGGGCCACCTGGGCCCTGTGCCCTCGCCCCTCTCTGCCCAACGCTGAAGGTGAGCCTGGCCCGCTGCCCTGGGCAGCCTGATAAACTCCGGGGGGCCCGAGAGTCCATCCACCCCCACTCAGCACCCACCCCCACTCGGCACCCACCCCTGAGAGCCAGGCCCGCCCTGCGCCTGGAGGAGAGGGAGGAGGTCCCGGCCTGGCCTGTCGGGAGGTCACAGACCCCTGGACAGGACTCGGGGACGGTGCTGTCTGTCCAGCGGCCCCCAGAGCACATCGGCTAGGTGTTGGGGAGGCGCCCAGAGGCCTTGAGACGTAGCAGGGCCCCGTGGGAAGGTAGACCCGGTGGGGAGGGGAAGAGCAGCCCAGGGCCGAGGCCCCCGAGGTGGGGAAACGGGCATGTCCTGAGCTGGCCCCTCCAAAGCAGAGCATGAAGGCAGTGGTGGGTGGGTGGGCAGGCGGGACTGGGATTTAAGAGGGTGGGCTGGGCGGGGCGGGGTCAGGAGGACTTTGAACGTCTGGTATCTTTTTTTCCTACAGCTTGTTGAGATCTTGGTGTTTACTGTTTAGTTGGGGAAATAGGCAGATGACACCTGTCCCGTCATGCCTGTCGAAACCAGTCCTGGGCCTTTCTCTGCCTCTCTGTTCCTTTCCCCGTGGGTGACATCCTCCTGCACCACCCACCTCCCCGCGGGCTCTTCTCCATCTGTCATAAGCATGTTGCTGTGTGTGTGTGTGTGTGTGTGTGCGTGCGTGTGCGCGTGCAGGCGCGGTCCCTTCTCCCTTGGGGGCGTTAACCGCCCTGTAGTGCCCCGGCCCCTGTGGCTGGCTTGCCCACGTGTGTTCACGTGGAGGTCGCTTCCCGTCTGCCGAACGGTGCTGGGGTGGGGACGCCTCCGTCCCAGCCAGGCTGCCCTGGGTTTTGCTCTCTGCGCCCTCCCAGGCCCCGTGTTAGGGTAGCAGCGGGCAGGAGGAACGGGCCTTCTAAGCCATGGTCGGGGGAGGGGGGTCTTTCTTCTTTAGACTCTGGAGGACACTTGCCGCCCCCCTTCCTGGGCCGAGTGGAAGGAGGACTATCCAGGAGGGTGGAGACGGCCCTGTTTTTTTCTTGTGCCTTTGAACCCCAGTCTGACTCTGGCACGAGGCTGCCTTTCTCTGCCGAAGGACAGAAAGGTTCAGTGACTGGTCTAGGGTCACACGGTCCTGCCTCCCAGCCCAGCAGCCTCAGCAGAGCGTCAGGGTGGGGTGGGGGACGCTCGGTCTCCCTGGAGACCCCAGTCCGAGCCTGGGGGCTTGCCTGTAGGAGAAACCCAAGCAGGACTTCCCAGCTGGCTGTCCCCCCTCCCCGCATGTGGCATGTGGGACTGGATGGACTGTGACGTCAGAGCCCCCCCTCCCTCTCACACCAGGCCTCCCCCCAGCCTCAGCTCCTGGTGGGATTGTGGGGAGGACATTGGGAAGCGTGAGGGGTAGGAGGAAGAGGTTGCGGGGATCTCGGGAGCTGGGGCAGGGGCCCGGGCTCTGGGGTACAGCTGTCCCCCACCTCCCTTCCCCTCCCCTGCTGACCGCTGCCCCCTCCCTCCCCTGCTGACCGGTCCTGTTGTGGTCTCTGCAGCTCTGGAATGATGAGGTGGACAAGGTGAGTTGGGGCTCAGGGAAGAAACGGGGTGGGGAACGGGAGTCCAGGCTCGCCTGCTGTCATCGGGGGCAGGTCTGCGTCTAGTGCTGAGCTCTGCCCTGCAGCCTCTGGGGCCATGATAAGGGGCGGCCACCTCCCTCTCCCCCGCAGCACACCGTGGGCCCTCCAGAGGCCAAAGCAACTGTTGGTTGAATTTGTCCCTGCTGGGTGGTGGCCTCAGATGGACAAATGCATGAGCGTGAAAGGCCAAGGAAGGCGCCTGAGGCTCTGTGTGCCCACCCAGCAACTGGCCTCCAATGGGGGGTTCCCAAGCTGGGCTAAGACTTCTCCAGGGGGTCAGGGCCCCAGGCCTGAAGTCAGGGGTGAGAGGTGAACCCCTTCGCCGATGTCTGCATCCTGGGGTGGGGTGTGGGGAAGTCCATCTGCCACAGAAGGGAAGAGGAGACCGCTCCCGGGCGGCTCCAGGGGCGGGAGGAGTCTGGTAGGAGGGCGACTAGGGCCATTCTTGCCCTCGTGCTCATCCCCGGCCCTTCCTAGGCTGAGCAGGAGCTCCGAGTGGCCCAGACGGAGTTTGACCGGCAGGCAGAAGTGACCCGGCTCCTGCTGGAGGGGATCAGCAGCACCCACGTGAGTCCTGTCCTGTTTCCTCTGTCATCCCACGTCATCTTTGCCACCCATGTGTCAGACACCACAACTCTTAAGTTCACGTTGAGGCAGCTAGTGAACCTGGGTGGGGCAGAGCCCACGGTCCTAAAAGTCCCAAAGCGGGGGGTACGGCCCCCTCCCACCCCAGAGAGCAAGAGGTCTGGGCAGAAAACGCTGGACGCCGAGCCGGGGTCTGTAGAGCATGGGGTGGGGAGTGGGCTGCTTCGTCCGCCCTCGGGCGCCGGGTCAGCCACCGCCTCTTCCGGGCAGGTGAACCACCTTCGCTGCCTGCACGAGTTCATCGAGTCTCAGACCACGTACTATGCCCAGTGCTACCGCCACATGCTGGACCTCCAGAAGCAGCTGGGCAGGTGCCAAACGAGGGACCCTGGCTCCCAGCTCCCCCGAACTCAGCAAGCCCCTGTTGACACCCAGGGTGGGGTGGAGGGCTGCTGACCGTGGTGGGGCGTCACCCCCACCTCTGGGCCTGGGCACCCCATGAAGAGGACAGTGAGGGGGATAGCTGGCCTCAGGGACCTTGGGTGCAGGTTCTGGGGTGGGTTGGGGGTGGGGTGGGGACGGCAGGGGCATCTCACTTCCACTTGTTTCCCTCTTCACGCTGCCAGCTCCCAGGGAGCCATGTAAGTAGCGAGGTGGTCTTGCCTCCATGGCCGTGGGCCTGACTGGTGTTTTGTGGGGCATGTGGGACCTCCCCCCAACAAGAGGGTGGCTCCCGGCTGCTGAGATGGGCCCCCCTACCACTCTCCTCTTCAGATTCCCAGGCACCTTTGTGGGCACCGCCGAGCCCGCCTCCCCACCCCTCAGCAGTACCTCGCCCACCACCACCGCGGCCACGATGCCCATGGGGCCCTCCGTGGCCGACCTGGCCCCTCCGGGGGAGGCTGCTCTCCGCCTGGAGGAGGTGGCCCCACCTGCCAGCGGAACCCGGAAAGCCCGCGTTCTCTATGACTACGAGGCGGCCGACAGCAGCGAGCTGGCCCTGCTGGCCGATGAGGTGGGCCTGGAAGCCACAGGGATGGGTTGGCGGTCGGGGAGCACAGGCCGGCTTAGGGGGCCAGGGGACCAGAGCTGGGGGCATGGGGTCTGTGGACCACGCATCACGGGCTCCCCACCTCTGAGGGTCTGGGGAGAGGGGGGAGAGCCAGGACCAGCCACAGCAAACAGGCAGCTCCAGCTCTGAGGAGGCAGGCTCTCTGATCCGTCTCCATAGAGCAGCTGAGAGGGCGCCTGTCATTGGAGGCACAGGGCCCCTGCGTAGCCAGGGCGTGATCCTCCTCTTCTGTGATCCCTTTCAGCTCATCACTGTCTACAGCTTGCCTGGCATGGACCCCGACTGGCTCATTGGCGAGAGAGGCAACAAGAAGGGCAAGGTCCCCGTCACCTACTTGGAACTGCTCAGTTGAGCAGGCCTCCTCCCCCAGGCCCTGCCCACTCTGGCCTGGGCAAGGGGAATGGGTGCAGCCCCGCCACGTGTCTGTTGGTGATCCAGCTGCTCAGCGTGGGGAGGCTCACCCCAGCCCCGTCCTGCCCCTTGGCTGTCCGGCCGCGAGGGGCCTGAGAGGCTGAATGATCCCAGCTCCTCCCCCGGCCTGCTTCTGACCTGTTTCTGGAGCCCCCCAACCCCTGCCTGCATCCCTGAGCCCCCCCAAGCCCTCCCGGCTCCTGCTCAGGAGGGCGGGCCTGGCTGCAGTAGCTGCGCTCAGCGCCCCGGCCTGTGAAGGGCGTCAGTGCAAGATGGGCTGAGGATGCCCTGGGGCGCACCCTTGGCAAAAGAGAGAGTACCTGCCTTTTAGTTGCCAAAAGCAGCAAAGGAGGCGAGGCAGGCAGGCAGGCAGGTCTGTGGTGGGCCAGGGACAGGGGTGCCGTCCCCCTGGGATGCACTGCAGCGGAGGGGAGCCTAGCCGGAGCGGCAGCTCCCCGGTGCTAGCCCTCCCCTCCCAGCCCTATCGCTAGAGCCAAGTCTGGTGGCTGCCTGCCTGCACTCTCAACTCACTTTTTAACGGATCTTTTTATTCTGCCTGTCTGCTTGCTCTCTAGCCAGTGACCGATAATAAACCATTCTCCGTGTGCATGTTGCCTGGGCTCCGGTCGCGTCGCAGGCCTCACAGGTGGGAAGGGGAAGAGGCGGCGGCACGCTGCCGCACCGCGCCCTCCTTCTGGGGGAGGAAGTGATGGGCCCCTCCTCCCTCCCAGGGCACGCGTGCTGCTCCTGGGGAAGGGGATGCTGGTCTGCTGCAGCTGCGTCACCGACGTTTTTTTCCTGAGAAAAACCTGCCTGAACTGGGGCAGAGTGGACTGTAAAATATGCATGACGGTTTACACTTGGGTAACTGACAGCTGACAGTGCTTCCCAGGGACCCGACATTGAGAGCAGCATGTTCACACGTATTCTCGTGTCCTCCCAGACAAGGGAGGAAGAAATCAGTCACCTCCTCGAGGTTCCGTAACTGGCAATTGGCCATGCAGGGACTGTAGCCCACTTTAGTTGCAAAACTTCCCAAGTGATAGCTTCGGTCGACAAGCCAGGTTATAGATTGAGGCTTGCAGCTGGGCCCAGAACTCTGTGATTAGGTCCCAAGGAGGCCAGAGGCCACCCTACCCAGGGCCCTCTGAAGGGAGGGGAGGCACAGAGCTACAGACAGAAGGAGCAGGGCTTCAGGAAAGGCTCTCACCCAGTGATCAACTCAGCCAGCTGGTAAATGGAGGTGGGGGGTGGGGGCCAAGACCTGGGTAGAAGGAAGACCTGAGTGTCCACCCAGTACCCCCCAGTCCACTCTGGGCCCCTGGACAAGCAGGGCAGAGCAATGCTCTGAGAGCTGGTTAGTCCCTGGGCTCGGAAGGTATACCCACACAGTTGTGTATAAACAGTATTTTAATATTTGTATAAATAGACCACAGTATTACCAAAAACTGCAAGAACAGAGTGTGGAAAAACAGATTTCTCAAACCCGTGCACACAGCCTCCTGGCTGCACGTGACACTGGCTCCCCGCCTCTCCCCCGACAGGGTCAAGTGCTGTGGGGAATGCTTGAGGAAAGGAATACACCTCTTTAGGGGCATTTTGAACGTGAGCCCGAGTGCAGCAGACTACGGCTCCCCACCCCTGCTGTTGACCTCTTGATCTATTACAAAAATAACGCTGGGGCAGTGGCTGGAGTCACGGCGACTCTGGGGAGGGTGACGAGCTGCTCTCGGGCCCAGACAGGCTGTCTGCCAGCAGTACCCCTCACTCCCCAGGCCTGCCGTGCAGGCTGGTGCAGAGTGTAGGCGGCAGCAGGCAGGTGCCCTATCTTTGCACGTGTCGGACAAAGGCCTGCACCAGCTGGATCAGAGGCTCCTGACTCTCGGGGCTGACCTTGGAGAGAGAGGTGGACTTGCCCTGAGGCGAGGGAAGGACGCCAGCAGCAGGGGAGCTGGGGGCTCCCCGGCGGAAGTAGCGGGAGAGGCTGGAGAGGAGAGTGCTCTGCAAGAGAAGCACCTGATGAGGCCCTGTGGCCGCCCTCTCAGGGCGGCCCCAGGCCCTTGGGGGCTGGGACCCCTGGGTCGCCCCAGCAGGCAGGGCCCTCCACCCCTCCTACCAACTCTGAGCTGAGCTCCTGCTTCATCCGCTGCTTGTCCCGGGGGTGCACAGCCGGGTCCCGAAGGTAACGCATCGCCTGGGAGATGAGCAGGTAGAAGCAGTTCTCCATGGTGAACATCAGGAGCGACCTGGAGGGGAGGCGGATGTGGGCACTGCTGCAGAGGCCATGTGGGCTGTATGCATGAAGCGGCGGATCCAGGAGAGCCAGCCCAAGACCACCCTAGCCCCCAACCAAGGTCCAGAAGGAGGGCTTTCTCACTTCAGAGTTCTGGTCCCTTCTGCTTGTGTGCTGAGCCCCACAGCCTGGGTGAGAGGCTCCTTTTTCTTGTCCAGCTGGAGAAAGAGAAATGGGGGTTAAAAAAAATGAGGTAGTAGTAACAACTCCAACCCACTGAGACCTCCCCATTTCACAGGACCTACGCTAGGCGATTTTATCAGCTACGCGGTAACTCACTAGTTCTTACAGGTCAGCTCAGGTGGTACACAGGCCCAAGGTGGTGGTTAGACGGTGGAAAGCTGGGAGGAAGGCCTGGGGTGAGGGGTCAGACAATACCCAACTTACCTCTCCAAGCATGTTCAGGGCCACATTCACAGTGGCCAGAAGGGTCCCGAAGGAGGGGGCCCCTTCGGAGTCAAAAGTGGGAGTGGTGAAGCTCAGGGCAAACAGGAAGCTGTACTCAGCAAGGTCCAGGGACTGCAAAGCAAGATGAGACTGGTGGAGGGCAAGACCCCCGGGCACCTCTGGGCGCAGAGAGGAGCGCCGGTGGCTCGGTGGAGGCTGGGGGCACGGGGTGGGGTACCTGATCCAGCAAGACCTGGCAGACATCGGGGGTGAAGCGGCGCAGGGCGGCCAGGGTCCTGCTGAGGATCCTCAAGAGGCCATACTGGACGGTGCGCAAGGCCCGCTGCTCTGAGGCCTCCGTGTCAGGAGCGGGCTGCTTGGAGGAGGAGCAGGAGGGGGCAGCCAGGGCAGCTGCGGATGGCCGCTGAGCTCGGGGGGCAACAGCTGAGGGGATGCCCTCCCCATTTTTGTTCTGGCGGGGGCAGGGGGGAGAGACAACAGAGCGCTGGAGTGCGGAGGAGCTGGGGCGAGGCCGCCCGGGGCGGGCCGCGCGGAGGCCGGCTTACCTGCAAGTAGTGCTGCAGCATCTTGCGGCTGTGCAGGAGGGAGGTGCAGGCCTGGCACAGGTAGCCGAGGTTCACCTGTGGCACAGGAGAGGGTGAGGGATCCACAGGGTGGCCCCAGGCAGCTGACCAGACGCACCCAGCGGGGTGCTACTGGAAACCACGCACTTCTCCCGTGTCCCCCACAACTCCCTGTGACCTCCAGCCCCAAACCTCACAGCCACCAAGCACGCTCAACCAGACTCTTGGGTCAACAGATGCCTGGATGGTTTCCGAGACCCAGCTAGAAACCAGGCACGGTATAAAGTCCTAAGTAAATAGGTTAGAAGGGGACAGTTTTCCCGTCTTATAGAAAAAGAAAACGGTGAGATGAAGGAGAGAAGGGAAGTGACCTGGCCAAGGTCACACAAGCACAGCCTGACTCTGGAGCCTGTGCTCCTCCCCGCCTGCTCCTCCAGCTGGCCCCATTTCATAAATGTCCTGCACTAAGGGATGTGAGCCAGGGTCTACGCCAGAGCCCAGGTTCTCACCCTGTAAGGCTGCCCTATGCTATGGAAGCAACCCTTCGCTGTGGAGGAAGCAAGGTGAACCCAAACCTGTGCTACCAAAGAAACGGCCACGTTCCAGGAACAGGCCTGCCCTTCACGCCCTGCCCCGTTCTCCCTGAACCTTTCCCCAGACCCTCCAAAAAGCTGGTCTCGGGCCGCACCTGGACATCCCGCATGAGCTGAGGCAGGTGGAAGTGCCACTCCTTCCTGAAGCTGGAGAGCTGTAGGAGGAAGCCCACGGTATGGTCGGCCTCCTCCAGGCACGCCAGACTCTGCACCGTCCTCACGGCGTTGAGGCACTGGGAGGGACACAGGAAAGGGTGGGGTGACTCAGCCCTGCTGCAGGAAGGGGAGTCCTGGGCCCTCAAACGCTGAGGCGACGGCATGACAGGTGGCTAGGTGAAGAGGCTCCTGTCTGATCCCAGACCATTCCCCTTCCTCTGCGGGGCCTGTCAGCCAGCAGTCCTCATGGCACCTCAGAAGTGGGAGCACCCACACTCAGTTCTGAGGAGCCCAGACGCCCTTGAACCCCAAGTCCTGACCCCAAAGATGCTGGCAGCCCCTCACCTGTAAGGTCCGCTCCTGGTGAACCCCCACGAAGTCCAGGGCCTCGGTCAGGAAGTTGTAGCGCAGGGTTTTGAGGAGCCGCTCCATCAAGGACATGGAGAGACGGTAGACGCCAGGCCAAGAAGGGGCGTCCAGGGACTTCCGAGAGGTGCCGGGTGTCTAAGACACAAACAGCAGACAGGATCACGACAAGGGCCCAGGAACCAGCTGACAGGGACCTTGAGGCCTCCCTGCAACCCAGCAGCTAGGAAGCCTGGCTCTTTTGAGGAGAAAAGCTCCTGGAAGGGGCGCCAGCAAGGTCAGAGAGGGTCCGAGGTCAGGCGTTACGCGGAAAGAGCACCAGAGATACAAGAAGCCAAGGCTCCAGGTTCAGGCTGGGCACTAACTAACTGCGTGAGCTTCTCTTGCTAGCGGTCAGTGCAAGGGTGGGGAAGCTTCTGTATTCTTGGTGCCTTAACCAGGCCCCTCAAGAAAGCAACTTCCAGGCCCAGTGACAGCACCAAGGGGCCTGGGGAGGCAGGGCAGGCCCCTGGAACTCACCTGCACTGTCCCGTTGGTGCTGAGCTGGTACACACTCAGGAGAGGCAAACAAATGCTCTGGGTGATGCCGGCTCCGGCCACAGCCGTGGCCCCCTGCAAGGGAGAGAGATGCAGGATGAGATGGACGCTGTCACTGCAGCCGCCCGCCCCGGGGCGGGGTGGGGGCTCTCGGGCTGGGAGAACCCTGGGCCGCGTCAGCACCCACTGGCACAAGCCCAGCCACTCCTCTGCCTGCGCCTACCTGCTGGGTGCGGGCCAGTGTGAGGAGCAGGTGCAGCGCCGCCTCGGTGAAGTGCAGGTTCTGCTTCATGCGAAGGCTCACCTCCAAGGTGGTGAAGAGGGTCGGCAGGATGGGGAGCCGGCGGGTCACCTGTAGCCACGAGTCCCCGTCCTCATCCACCTCACACAGCTCCTTGGCCAGGTGCAGGCCCAGGACACAGACCTGCTGGGCCCAGGGGCAGAGATGGTGAGAGGGAAGGAGGTGGTGCCGGGGGAGGCGGAGAGGAACAGGTCGCCCACGCCATGTGGGGCCAAAGCGAGCTCCCCTCTAACTGCACAATCGCTCTCACCTCCCTAATGGTCCCTCCTTCTCTCCAGATCCTCTCTACTCTGTTCTTCAGCCCAGTGGCTTTTCACACTTAATGGTCATGAGCCCCCCAGAGTAATCCATACTGCGCTGCAGTATATGCATACTTACATGTTTAATTTAAAGAGTACCTACCTTTATCCCCTGCAAAGTAAGCTATTTTCTTCTATATTTTATTCTACTTCATTTAGAAAATGCTGGTTATAACCAAATGAGCCAAGATTCATGAATAGGTCCTGATCCACAGCTTGATAAACACTCTTCTGTACAATTAATACATCCAACAGGCTTTCTAACATACAAATCTCATCGTTTTTCTCCCTTACTTAAAATCCTTCCGTGGTTTTCTGTTTCACTTAGCACCCAGAATAAAGACCCTGGCAAGGCTGCCGGTCATCCAGCCTCCTGCTCTCCAGGCCTCACTTGACCCTGGCTCACACCACATGATTCTCACCCACAGCTCAGCACACGCGGTTCTTGCTGCCCAAATCCCCCTGCCCCCGTGGCCTGCCGGCTCTACCAACGCCCAGGCACTGCTGAAAGGGTGCTTTCTCTCCGAATCCCTGGATGAGGTGAGAACCCCATGGGGCACCCTCTCCCTGTGTTCCACCCCTGCGACACTTGCCACAACGGAATTTGACACATGTTGCGCGATCTGGTTTCTTAACTTTCCCTGTCAGGCTGTGACTGTCTTGTTCACTCGCCACCCCTGGGCCTGGCCCAGAGGAGGCAGCAGTTCACAACTGGGGATGCGAGTGGAGTACACACTGATTCCCAGGCGCCCCCTCACCCCATCCCGCTGGTCCCTGTGCCGGAGCCGGGAGCAGTCGTCGGTCTCCATGCTGTCCTTGTCCTCGGTGGCACTGCCCGCCGCCAGGCTGTGGCGGGTGTGGTCGAAAAGTGCGATCACCTCTTCCTGAAGGGTCTCACAGACGTTCAGCACCAGCTGGGAGTACTGGGGGATGTCATTCACTGCAAAGGACACAGGAGGGGACTCTGTCAGGCTACCCAACACGTCTGTTCCAGGCAGGTGGCTGCGAGCGCAGGGTGCTAAGAGGAAGTGCGTCAGCCAGTGGGAGGGGAGGAGACAAAGAGCTTTCCTGAAGACAAGAGCCCAGGACTGAAAACTCGAGCTTCAGAGAACAATCCCAGCTCTGATGTGGAGGAAGGCTTGCCCCTCACCCCTCCCTGCCCCTTACCGCTCATCTCCTTCATCTGCAGCACCGTGATGAACGCCGAGAACACCTTGGCCTTGGTCTTCTCCATAAGCTGCTGGTCTGCCTGCAGCACTCCCTCCAGGATCTCCGTCAGGGGCCCAAGGATGTCATCCACAGACCCTAACTCTCTAGACACAGTGCAGAGTGGAGAGGGGGGTGGAACACACCTCACAGAAAGGCCACACACGGCCCGCTCCCCTCAGGATGCCCGTGGGGCAGCACGCCTCTTATCAGAGGTCTGCTCCTGTCCCGAAACCCGAGGTGGAGCCAGTGAGGACGGTGGGAGAGGCTGCCTCTCCTGGCCTGACTTACCTCTTCCACTGCCGGAGGAGAATAAGCAGCAGGGTGCACGTCATGGAGCCCAGGCGGAGGCAGTTCACGGAGGTAGGGACGAGGAGCTGAGGGGAGATGGCACAGTCAGCGCCCCGAGAGACTGGGAGCACCGCACACAGGCCCCTGCGGCCCCTGCGGCCCCGACCCTCTCTCTCCCAGCAGTGCACTCACGAGAGTGAGCATGGGGAAGAGGCCAGGGGCTGTAGCGGACCTCCGCCTGGCACCACAGCCTTGGGCCGCCTGAGCGATCTGACCACTCGCACAGCTACAGGCTTAGGAGCTGCTATTTGACTGCAGAAGCCATCTCCCTGGGAGGAACAGGAACTCTCCCAGACACACTTACCAACGCCTTGGTCCCCTCGAGCACGTCAAGAAAGAGCTGGCGACGCACTGCAGAGTCTGTCAGGTGCGTTATCTCCGCCTGCAAAGGGACAGGAAGGAAAGGTCAGTTAGGAAAATTTCCCAGACTTCAGAAGCCAAGAAAGATGGGGTCCTCTGTCAGGCAACTGGTCACTGCTTCCTTGGTTAAAATGAGACTCAAGGACCCTGATATTTCCGGGTCCTCTTTAGCCATGGTCAGAACCAGAGGGCTAGGTTCATTCACATCCTCCCCAACAACGTCCTTCCTCTGCTCAGACCTTTTGAGGCTTCCCAGGGCAACCCTTCTGGAAACACCAAATGCTCCACAAGGCCTGGGCACCCCCGAGGATCTGGTCCACCTGATTTTGGTATCATCCCCACTGCGCTCATTTGACTCCAACCCTATTGGCCCCCTTCCTCCTCTGTGAAAAGGCTGAGCTCTTCCCATTTCTGGGCCTCTGCACCTGTTGACTCTGCCTGCCCAGAGCATCATCTAGAAGTCTCCTTGCACACTTGGGCCTCAGTGTGAACAGTACTTCCTTAGAGGGCCTCCTGACTACTTCTACCCTCCTTCAGCATTCCCTACCATAGCATCTGAGTTATTTCCTTCACTGTGAAATATCACAATCCCGAACTATATTCCTTTGTAAATTTGTTTACAATGTACCTTCTCATGGGCCACCCCATGTGAGATCAAAGACTGTATCTACCTTATTCACTGCTGTATCCCAGTGCCTAGCATACAGTAAGCATTCCACTAATATCTATTAAATGGATGAAAAGATGATCAATATCCTAGACAAAACCAAAATAGGTTTCCTGGGGGAAAAGATGTTGGTGGGATTTTCAGAACTGCAATTCAAGAACTGCTGCCCCATTCGGACCTGAAAGGTGACACATAAAGTTCCCCAGAGACGACTGACCCTTTTGGTGTGTCTATAGTATCAGGGGTCCCAAACCACCGTGCCACAGCCCACCTCCAAGGCTGTGGCCAGTCAGGCACTAGGGAACAAGTCATGGAAGATGTAAGAGTGTGCCTGGAACAAAAGGTACTGTTTAGCTGAAGTTATAAAGTCAAGATACTAATTTGGATTCCCCAGAGCAAAACACGTCAATATCAAGTCCTTACTATACAGCAAGATGTTGTCAAAGCACACACAAAAGAAAAGCCAAGGAAAAATGCAAATTCTTCTCAAACATCAACTCGCTAAAAACCAATGCTCTGTAGACACACGGCAGAGACAATGGCCTCTGATCTTTTTGTAAGAACACCAGGGAATGCAGTTTCTAGAGCCAACGAAAACCACTGTTCTCTAGAGGGTACTGCTGCAGCCATTATAGCTACCTGCTGACCAGTCAACAAATATATATACCCAGTATATACCCAGCGTCCCCAGGGCACACAGTTGAGAGGCAATCATCCATGTGCACAAGAAGTGGATGACAGAAGGGGTCTCCAAGACCTAGCTAGATCCACAAAGGTAGCTAAGGGAAACTTTTATGAACATCTGAAGGGATTTAAATAATGCCTTCTCTGCACTTTCCTTAAGGGCCCCTTGCTGGCCAAAAAGCATCCAAGCACCCCACATTTGGCACAGAACCTGTTACATTTTAGCTCTCAGAGAAAAACCCTGACCATTCTTTAGCCCAAGGGGCTGTATCTGCTAAGCATCCCAGCATATTGTTGCTAGGATACCAAAACCAAAACTCGCCCCAGGAGGTTCTTACGTGACTGGTGGCAATGATGAGAAACATCCTCCAGGCAGAGACCAGCATTTGATACTCTACCAGGGAGGTGCAGCTGCTGCCCTCTGTGTCGGCCATGTGAACTGCCAAGGACTTGACATACCCCGACCAGTAGGCAAAGCGCTTCTCGCTGGAAAATTTCTTGAGTGTATCTTTTAATGATTGGTCTAATGAGCCCCTAGGGTGTCAGGAGAAAAATAAAACCTACGGTTAGCAGAAATGCCGACGGGAGTGTGACGGGCACTGACCCTTGCTGAGGCAGAGAAAGCAACCTCACATGGGCTTAAAGGCAGACGGCTCCAGATCAGCTCCATTGTGTGGGGCTCACACTTCTTGCTCAACATAATGGGTTAGGCTGAGGCCTTTTCCAGGGTTCCTTCTCCATAAAATCCCGAGCACAAGGAGTTTGCTTCACAATCACTCTTTCTGACAATCACAAATGCCATCGATGGACTGACCAAGGACACGGATCCGTGGCCCTCCAGAAATGGCTCCAAACCAGCTCTCTCCTCTGTCTGGGCTCATTTGGCCATGCCCTCAGCAGTAGACTCCATGGGTCCCCCCGCCACAAACCTCTGATTAAAGTCTCAAAAGGGGAAAGGACTCACTTAACTACATAGTATATCTCCAAGCAAATTATCTTCATGATTAGGGCACAGGTTTCCAGGATGCTGGGCTGTGGAGGGGGAGAGCAGAGAGTCGTGAGAACCTCTCCCCTGGGGCCCCTCCCTCCCACGTGGGCCAGAACAGGGACCGGCACTAGCAAACAAGAAAGCACGTTCCCTAGCGAGTGGGCATCTAACTTGCAAGAGCAGAAGCGTCAGGTCCAGTGTCTCGAAGTGAGTGGGGACCACAGAGCCAGCAACAGAGCAGGGCATGCTACCCTCCTTCCCAAAGCAAGACTTCAAAGGAGAGGAGACAAGTGCTTCTCTGAGAAAGAAGTTCCAGGTGAAGAAAACGTGCTGGTCATTTAGTCAGGTGGGGGTAGACATTTTCCACAGCCCAGTCTCAGCCCAGCCTTCACTCCCAGGGCCTCTCCACCACTGTCCCTCCCTTCAGCACTCACCTCAGATGTTTCCGAGGGAGGAGAAAGCGTACCAAATAGCGGACTCGTTAGATTCTCCCAAAACTTGGGTCTGAAAAGAAAATACATGGCAGAAATCACACTTTCTCTCATACAGTCCTTTTTCTCCTCTTTCCACCTCCCCTTGGTGGTCACCTCTCCACATTTTCTCAGTTCCAACCCTAACATCTGCTGCATAGGTCACCTGTTCGGACTATAATACATAAACAGAAAGCGGTTCCATGGACAAAACAGGGACCCAGAGTAAAGCGTGTTCCATTCAGTTCAATGGCTCGAGCAAGTCACCCTCATCTGACTACTGTTTCTTATGAGCAATGGCTTTGGGGGTTGGCAGAAGGTGGGAATTTGAAAGGTAGAACTCTAAGGTAAACATATCAGAGTAAAGATTACACCTGCTGGGGCAGCTTTAAAAAGAGAATAACTCCCACACAATAACCCAAGCACGAAGCACTTTTAAGCATGACCTCTCACAACAAACCTCCCAGAATGACTGCCCCCTTATCTTATAGACAAGGACACACACTCCAGAGACTGAGGAATTTCTGGAGTCAGACTCACTTGGTTCTGAGGACCAGCATGGCACTGTCCCGCCGGTCCTGCCACAGGGCGTGCAAAAAGGCGATGGCTGCCCGGTGCAGCAGTGGGGGGCACCAGTAGCGGTCCTGCTGCTGGGAACCGATCAGCTCCAGCACCGCGTGGAGACAGCTCCACACCCCGAGGCTGAATTCCTGCAGAGGGACAGTGAGAGCTCAGGCCCACAGCTTTGGCCCACAGCTTCGGCCCACAGCCGGACCTGGAGAGTCCAGCACCCACCTCCCAGAGGGCCACGTCCCAGCTTCATCCCAGGTGCAGGCTCACCTTGGAGCCATCGCTGCCATCCTTCACCTCCAGATTCAGAAACAGTTCAATGAGGCCTGGCTGCGTCTCTACAGCAACCGTGAGGAATTCCAGAATCATGACTTTGATGCGCATATCCTCAATCTTGCTCTGCAGGCGGGTCAGGAAGGCGTCTCGGATGGCAGCCGCATCACTGCCCAGGCAGGCGTACACTGACATGGGCGCCACCTGGCGGAGACCGGGACACACAGGTAGAGCTCCACCTCCAGAAAAACCGCAACAGGCACCTGCAGAAAGGTGCTGAGGAACTCTTGGAAAAGGCCAGAGAGGGAAATACCCAGATGGACAGGTCTGGGCCAAAAGGGACATCACACCAAACTACAGCAAAAGATGCCCCATGATTCCCAGAGAAAATAGTAATCAACATAAAAAGATGCATAACCTCTCTTACGGTTAAATAAATGTAAAGCTTTTTAAAAAAGATAACATTGATTTGCCTATTAGATTAGCAAGGATTAAAAAACTGGTGAAGTCACTGTGGCAAGGATATGAGACTTAGGTAGTATAAACTGTTACATCCTTTCTGGAGGCTAATTTCAAAATATCTAATAGAAATTTAAATGTTCATTTATATCTAACTAATTTTTAGGAATTGTAAACAAAAGTTTACAGAGTTCTGTGGATAGGAATGTTCACTACAGCACTATTTAACAGTAAGACAGAAAATAGCATAAATAAGTTAGGACCCATCCATGCTATGGCACGTCACACAAGAATTAGAGAATGAGGTAGATCCCAGTGTGCCCATACAGCAAGGCTGCAGGATGTGGTGTTAAGTGAAGAAAGCTAGTCACAAAACTGTATGTATCGTGGAATTCTGCTTTGGAAAAGAACAAAAGCTCACACTAAACATTCTTTAATACATAAGCATGGATAAAAAGAAACCTGGAGCAATGTGTACCAATCTGCTCACAGGAATTCTTAGAAAGAGGAGATATTAGAGGAGACCTTAATTTTCTGTAAAAGTTTATCTGTAACATTTAAACAAATATTTTAAAATGAGTATGTATGTCTTTCATAATCAGGAAAAAAAAGTGTGTGTGAGTGAGTATGTGTCTATAGGTACATCACTTTAAAAGTCCAAGTCAGTTACATCTCTTAGAAGAAACACTATTCTCAAGCACAAAGTCAGTTTTCTGGGGCTTGGACTTGTTAGGTGGGATCCTACCGTGGCCAGACGTTTCAGCAGCTGGATAGCAAGACGAGGCAGAGCTGGGTCGTGTTTGTGGTAGATGTATTTGGCAAGAACAGCAATAAGGTTGTTCCCATGGGCACCTGAAGAAGTACAGGAAACAGTTCAGACAGCAAAGTATGCCTAGTTCAAGCTCTTAGGAGAGGTTTCTGTTCAGAAAGCTCACATACATGAAGGAATTTACTCTCGAGTACTTGGAGGGCCCAAGCGGATGCAGGTGGCCCTGTCATTCTCTTTCTTCAGTAGCCAAGGGGACAGGCAGGATTGGGGGTAAATAGCTCAGTCCAACTGGAGAAGGCAATGGCACCCCACTCCAGTACTCTTGCCTGGAAAATCCCATGGACAGAGGAGCCTGGTAGGCTGCAGTCCATGGGGTCGCTAAGAGTCGGACACAACTGAGCGACTTCACTTTCACTTTTCACTTTCATGCACTGCAGAAGAAAATGGCAACCCACTCCAGTGATCTTGCCTGGAGAATCCCAGGGAAGGGGGAGCCTGGTGGGCTGCCCGCTATGGGGTCGCACAGAGTTGGACACGACTGAAGTGAGTTAGCAGCAGCAGCTCAGTCCAATACATTAAGAGCAGAATTAGATACACTTTTTAGAAAATAGTCTTTTAACAAACAGGGTAGGAAAAAAGACATCACATTATATACAACATGGCACTAAATGCAAAAAATCATTAAAATCCCAAAATGATACAGCTAGAAAAAGGTCGTAGATGACGTCCAAATGCCTACTTGAAAATAAGGAAACTGGGTCCCAAAGAGATTAAATGAGTAGTTTAAAGCCAAAGAGTAATAACAGTCAACACTAACTAGGTACCAGGTTTTACAGGCAGCAACTGAATGTTCATTATGATCTTACAAGGTAGATACTGTGACTATCCCCATTTTATAGACGAGAAATCTGAGGCATAGTTGTTAAAATAAGGTGCCCAAGGTCAAAGCTGGCTGGAGCCAGAATTTTAACCGAGATACTCTGAACGTGTATTCTTTACTATTATTCTATCACCACTGGGAAGCAGACGTAAAGTATGACACAGTCTTATTTCTAAGTCCAACTGGTGATCATTACCGAATTTCAAAAATACTGTTGACCTCTAAAACACAGCCTTCAGTATGTACTTACGGGCAGAAATGCTGCTAATTAGAAGAAAAATACATACCATGCTGTGTGAGAGCCTGTTCCAGAGGGGACACCACATTAGAAGGCGGTTTCAGCCGAATGACATTGTTGGTGACAGAGAACGCCAACTTCACTGTCTTGATCAGCAGCTGGCCCTGGCCCTGGCCCTCTGCCCCATCGCTAGGGTGCCAAATGGAAACCAAAGTTGATTCAGACAACATGACTTCATTCGCAACACATGTGCTCTCATGAATGAGATTCCAACAACAGTCCCAGAGTTCAACAGCTCTAGAGGCCCCAGTCCAAACTAGGAGAGAGGAGGCGCACTCAGCTCCCTTTGCTGTGTGCCAGTCTATACAGCAGCCAGTAGGTTATACAGAGGCTACATCCTAGGAAGAACAGGTTGTCTTTCTTACGCTCCAGTTCTTACAACATGCGGGCACGATAAAGACACATGGGGAAGGTGGAGAGGAAGGCCTACCTGCGGGGCTGAGCAGCCATGACCATGTCGATGGTGTCCACACCGATGCCCATGATATTGATTACTGTCTGTCCTGCTTCCGTGTAGGCCAGGCTGCAGATGCAGAGAGACTGCAGGCTGGGGGTGTGACTGGAAGACAGACACGTTCTGAGTTACCAGGGAGCCACCAAATTTATTACTGGAAGTAAAGGGTATTGTCCTAATCTAACCAACTGGACATCAGTGATACAAATCAGCTCTTTGCCAGAGGAAGCCACTCTGATTTCTTTCCTTAAACAGACCCTGAGAAACCATCTAAATATCCGTCAATTAATGAAAATGCTTAATCCATAGAGTGGAATGCATGGAACCATTAAAACAAAACAGATCTGCATGTAGTGGCATGGAAATAAAGTTACAGAAGATTAAGTACAGGCAGAGGGAAAAAAACCTAGAAGACACATGTTAACTTGTTAACAGCCATCTCTGGGAAATAGGGTTATGAAGGGCATCTTGCCCTATTTCTCTATGACATATACACCTTTTGTAAAGATCATAATACGTGTGTGTATAATTTCACTGGGGACAACCTTGTTACCACTTCATTTGCTCTTCTCTCTTCAGAGGGATAAAGGAGAAACAGGCTGGTGGAAGGCAAATCTGAACCCCAAGAGCACTGAGCTCTGGGCCCAACCAAGCTGAGTTCTCTGGAAGAACGAGCCAGCTGTGCAGAGCAGAAGCCCGAGTCTTCCCTTGCAGAGTGGCAGCATCTCAAAGTACCAAGCGCTAGCAATCTCCCCCCTCCTACCTGCTATGCAGGTCTGTCTCATGGCACAGGTTCAGTATTGAATGAATCAGCTCCAGGATCAGGCAACCTGGACTCCAGAAAAGACATAGGAGTGATGTAACCTCGGGTGATGACCCTTATCCCAAGAAAGAAAGGTGGCCAGGGAGCCTCCCATCTTCGCTGCCCATGTTCTCCTTACCAATCTGTTCTCTCACACCATGGGAGTTGTATCGCCACTTGTGGTAACTTGGCAGCATCTCCTTCAGCACAAACATGACACAAGGCACCAGCCCTTGGCTCTGGGTACTACCAAGCTGCCCCTACAAGAAATCTTGCCGTGAGGGCATATGCCACTTAAGAATAAGTCACTTTATCACTAGAGATTTGACTCCAAGACCACATATCCAAAAGAAACCTGGGCAAACCTTGGCTATCAGTGGGGGGGAAAAAAACAACAACAACAAACATCAGAATACTCTAGTTCAACTGAATCCAAGTCATAGGTTTCCCCAGAATAGAGAAAGGGACTAAAAAGACAATGTGACAATATCACAAAAGGCACCTACAAGAAAGAGAAGGATGAAGGCTAAACCTGAGCAGGAGAGAGGTCCATCTGAAACACAGAGGATACAAGACTGTTGACGATGGAAAAACCCAGGTTCACTGTCATGATCACCAACCACCCTCTAAATTCTATCCCATCACTCAAGTATCAGAAAGGAGATCTGATACTCAAAATCCTTTGTCCTAGTATTACTTGTTACCATCAGCTTCCTTATCGTAAAAGTAAGGTTTCTTTATATAAACATATCTACTTCCCTATCTCTACACAGAACCATTTCTATTTAAACGTTCATTGACTGATTCTTGCAAGCAGCACACGTGCTTAGCGTTCTTCATGTGGAGCCCTCTCAACTCCAAGAGGTAGAGATCATTTATCATACCAGTTCAGAGACGTGCTAAGAAATTTAATACCTGTCCAAGGTCATACAGCCAGTAAGTGGTCAACCTGAAAGGTAAACCTAATTTTGACCCCCAAATCCATGCCACACAAGTATTTTTCAACCAGAGCTGTGATTCATTACCGGATTGTGAGATCAGCTTGTTAGAAAACATCAGAACGCACCTTGCATAGTACAAGCTGTGTCACACTTTGCAACTCCACTTTGTGTGCGCTTAGTCGCTCAGTCGTTTTCGACTCTTGCGACCCCATAGACTAGCCTGCCAGGCTCCTCTGTCCAAGGGATTCTCCAGGCAAGAATACTAGAGTGGGTTGCCGTTCACTTCTCCTGGGGATCTTCCCAACCCAGGAATCGAAGCTCGGTCTTCTGCATCACAGATTCTTTACTGACTGAGCTATGAGGGAAGCCCCAACTCCATTTTAGAAGTAAACATATGATGTACATACTGGGACATGATGAAATGTGTACATATTATCCTGGGCTTTGTCAGAAATAACTTTATGAAGTCACTGCATTACGCTGTACGGACTCTGAGTATTAAATAAGTTAACAAAGATGAAGCATTTACTATAAAGTCAGGCACACAATAATCAGGACACAGAGACTGCTATCACTGTAACTTCAGGACAACTGTTAGGCCTGCAAACAAATGACTACAGTAACGGGATATAGGAAAATTATTTCAGATGCTTCTATCTGATGAGATTTTACCTTCACAAGAGTGGTGATCAAGCGCAGAAAGGCAACAGTGACCCCATACTCGCCCTGGGGCTGTTCACTATTCATCAAGAGGTTTCCATACCCACCAGCATTCATCCCCTCAGCACTGGAAAAAAACAGAGGGACAAAGGGGAAAAAAATAATGGGATGCTTTCAATAAACTGTAAATTCAATTTCAATAAACTGTAATAATTCCTGTTATTGTCTCGATGACTTGGGCATAAAATGAAAAAGCCCTGCAAAGGAATTAATCAAATCTAGGGTACTTATTAACCAGGGGAAGCATTAAGGACTTTACTGATATACAACCTCAAAAGTGAAAAATCAAATAAACATGAAGCAAGCATGTTTGTCTCATTAGCAAGAGAGAGCAAGAAGAGAACGCTCAGGTAGTGAGATGGAGCCTGTGTGTTAATAAATGGTGCATCAGCAAGCTTGCGTGGCCATGAAACACAGAGAAGTACAGAGTGACCTCGGCTTAAAAAGGGGAAGTTGAGCCTCTGGATCCAGACACCCCTGGATTCTCTAGACTAGAAAGTTAACTTCCACATACCTAAGGTGGTTGCTGCTGGATGAGAACTACCTCTCTCCCTCAGCTTTAAAGACTGACCCACATCAGTGCTCGCCTAAGGAAAGAGCCTCTGTGCCCCAAGTCCCATCACCTTCTTCGCCTCATCCTGACTCATTTCTGGTGAGAGGACTGAAAAGGCAAGCAGCAGAATACAAAGGCTCTGAGAAGCACCTTTAAAACTAATGAAGCTAGCTGAGATCTGAAATGTAAGGGATACTCCCCGGGAATACACTCTACCCCCAAGACCTGGCTCACCTGATCATCTGACTCATGCTGGAGACCTGGTGGGCCACGAAAGGCAAGAAGCCTGTGTGAAGAAGATCAGTCCAGACCTGGAGAGGGAAAAGAAGAGTCGAGTGTCTGTGGTGTGTCTTCAGGTATATGCCATGCGTGACATTTTTGGGCTGTTAGGAAGACTGTGTCTCACCTTTGCTGGGTTCCGGGCAGCCAAAACAGTCAAGCAATTGACGCAAGAAGCGATGACATCCACAGGCGGGGAGATCACTGTTGTTAACCTGGTTGGAGAACAGTACATTGCACTCAGTAAAATGAATAAAGTGACTTGTTCCATCACAAGTATTTTCCAGTCCTCTCTCCCCAGGTCCCTCCTGGCAGCAGGAAATGAAAATAGGAAATCCCTCTGCTGTGGACAGATATCACACCAGGGTTTCCCACCATGGGCTGCGTGCAGCCTCTGACCCAGTGGGAGGGACCAGATACTGACCGCTGCAGGAGCATGTAGATGCGGGACGTGATGGGCAGGAGACAGTCTGCTATCGACAGGTCTGTACTGATGACCTTATGGACCAGGTCGATGATGGGTTTGACCCGCTGGCAGTGCTGAATCACATCTGAGGGGGAAAAGTTGTGATCTCAATGAAAACAACTCCTTTAAGATCACTGAATAGTCTCTGAGACCCAGATAAATGATGCTAATCACAACCTGGAAAGTTCTGAATCTTATCTTGAAAGTTTCTGCCTTCCAAATCCTCTAACCATGACCATTTTTCTTCTCACAGCGATCGCTCTCTGAGCTGAGCTCACCTGCAGTGGAAACGACATGCAGCAGCATCTCAATCTCGCAGGTGAAGAGGGTCCAGCTGCTATACGAGTATTCCCAGCGCACCAGGTAGGCCCTATCGTCCAGCATCACTTGGCCCACGGTGCCTTGAGGTATGCGAAGGTTGGTCTGACCCCCTAAAGAAGAAAGAGAAATTAGTCTACTAGGAAGAGGAGATTCCTATGACAGACAGCAATATCTAATCCCACAGAGATGTACAGACTCTCTTCTTAGTACCCACTACTGTTACAGCTTTTTGCATTAAAAAGGGACAAAAACAAAAGCTCTCAACTGTCATAGGGGAAGTGAGTCTTTCCACGTGTCTGAAAAACAATCGAGTGCAGAGTGGTTCTCCACTCACATGATGACTATAGGAAGACCACCTTACAGGACAGCAGGTGCCCAGGTCACCAGGTAAGTCACTAGCGATGCAAAGATTAGAAGAGTAAGGCTGTGCCTCCCACATTTTATTCCTTGAGCATGTGGAATATACAAGTGCTTACAACTGTTAACAGGTTACTCTCACATGCTGCCAGCAGGAAAGGAAATTGCTGTTTTCCTACAACTTAATTCAACACAATCGAAAGCCTTTGACAAAATTCAACATCCATTTATGATAAAAACTCTCCAGAAAGCAGGAATAGAAGGAACATACCTCAACGTAATAAAAGCTATATATGACAAACCCACAGCAAACATTATCCTCAATGGTGAAAAATTGAAAGCATTTCCTCTAAAGTCAGGAACAAGACAAGGGTGCCCACTTTCACCATTACTATTCAACATAGTTTTGGAAGTTTTGGCCACAGCAATCAGAGCAGAAAAAGAAATAAAAGGAATCCAAATTGGAAAAGAAGAAGTAAAACTCTCACTATTTGCAGATGACATGATCCTCTACACAGAAAACCCTAAAGATTCCACCAGAAAATTACTAGAAATAATCAATGACTATAGTAAAGTTGCAGGATATAAAATCAACACACAGAAATCCCTTGCATTCCTATACACTAATAATGAGAAAACTGAAAGAGAAATTAAGGAAACAATTCCATTCACCATTGCAATGGAAAGAATAAAATACTTAGGAATATTAAAAAAAAAATTTTTTTTCTACCATTTTTCTCAAATTGTGGTAAAAAAAATAGATAAAATTTACCATTTTAACCATTTCTAAGTTGCCAGGCCAGTGGCATTACGTACATTCACATGGTTATGCAACCCTCACTACCATCAACCCAAAGATCTGTTTTCATCATGCAAATCTGAAATTCTGTACCCATTAACCTGTAATCTCCATTATCCCAGCCCCCAGCCCCTGTCAGTCAGCTACCATTCTATTTTTTGTCACTATAAATTGAACTACTCTAAGTACCTCATATGCATGGAATCCTACAGTATTTAACCTTTCCGGACTGTTCTACTTCATTTAGTACCGTGTTTTCAAGGTTCACCCATGTTATACATAGCATGTGTCAGAATTCCTTTTCTCTTTAAGGCTGAATAATACTCTCCAAATTTTGGCTCCTAAGAAAACTTGGTGTCTTATCTATATATACTGCATTTTAGAAAATCCATTTCATCTGTCAGTGGACATGTATTTAAAAATTTTATTGCATACACCCTTTTACCCAGCAGTCCCACTTTAGGGATTCTATGTACTAAAAAGTAAAACCACCAGGACATAAAGGTATATGTCCCCAGAGAAGCACTGTTTGTAGTGGCAAAAACCTGACATAGCCTAAATGTCCTCTAGAAGGTGAAAGATAAAAAAATATGAAACTTCAAGAATAATTATATAGTTACTAAAAAGAATGAGTCAGATCTACATGTAATAAAATCGATTTGCAGAGAACCTGTGAGAGAACACAGAGATGTGTCAGAGGATATACACCACACGGAACAGTAACCATCTGATGAGGATGGGCCTGAAAAGATTCGAACATTTAAAAACATAGCTCTGCGCTGTCTCCTTTGTTATAATGAACAAGCACTATTTCTGAAGTAACACGATCAAATGATGTAAAACAGTAAGAAACCAATAATTTATCAGGAAATCAACAAGCACAGTGGAGGAGAGGATCCACTTTAAAGGTACCTGCCATGAAACATTAAAACAGCAGTCAGGTCAACACAGACGCCGTGGAAGAGGCTACTGAGTCAGGGTCATCTGTCTCTCTCACCTAGAGGGTAAAGGAGTTTGGGTGTTTGCCTCCGCCAAAGGGTTCCATCTTCGTGGGAGATCACATCATGGGGCTTGTGCTTATAGAGTTCATTGTAGAAAGACATCTTATCCAAGAAACTATACACCTGCCAACACACAGGAACAAAAAACAAAGAGCTATACATTTACTGAGGGACATTTAAGGGGCCTCCCATCTGCTTTTCTGCTCTTTTAGCCAGACTGTGTATGTGCTGACTCTCAAAATTCCTACAGAGCCATCCCTAGGACTCTTCTGAGACTTGCCTCAGCACTCCTTGTGAAGTCAAACCCTTCTTATTCTTTAACGCCCAACTCAAGGACCCTCTCACTCCACAGACCACTGTCTCTCCTGAACAGTATGGTCTTGACCACTCAGATGACATAAATTACATACCACTTGGCTTTATGGTTCTTATTTAGTCACTAGGCTATGTCCAGCTCTTGTGACCTCATGGACTATATAGTCCACCAGGCTCCTCTGTCCATGGGATTTCCCAGGCAAGAATATTAGAGAGGGTTGCCATTTCCTTCTCCAGGGAATCTTCATGACCCAGGGATCAAACCCAATCCCCTGCATTGGCAGGCAGATTCTTTACGGCTGAGCCACCAGGGAAGCCCACCTAGCTTTACTACTTAATTCTTATATCCATTATTCTCTTCTAACTAGATATTAAGGAACTTCACATTTTGTCTTACTCCCACAATATCTATAGGTAGATACTTAATAGGTACTCAAGAAAATTTAATTTTATAGAACTGAGGAACTATCATCAGCATTTTTCATTCAACTGCAGACTAATTCTTGCCATGGCAGTGGAACTGCAACGTGAAAAGCAAAAAGGATTTCTAAAAAACATCTCCCATTCTATTTAGGCATCTAACTGAATAACCTACCTTCTTAGCAGTAGACTTCCCTGATACAAGGGCTCGAAGCAACTGCAGGAGTGGAGACAGGAGATGGGGAAACATTCCACATACACTGTCCAGAATGATCCCGAGACCAGAGGTTGGTTCCTATGGCAGAAGGGGAGAAGTCACTGACCTTCATGTTATCCAGAAATTAACACATCTCTGAACTGCCCAGCAACCATAAGAAAATATAAAATAAATCCTTTTCTTTAGGTAGACGGCATTTCTCTAATAATTTAAAACTTCCATGTTAAACATCCAGTGAAAGAGGCTTCAACAACTGAGTGAGACCCTGAAGGGAGACTACTGCTGCCTGCAGTGACCTCTGCTAGGAATCCTCGCCACAGGAAAACACAATGTAGCTGTACATGATCTGCTTCCACTGATATGAAAAGCACCCACAGCCTGTCAGCAGTTAGCACCACACGTGAGCATCATATCCTAATCTGCATTTTGTTTCCCACCACCTCAGGAGAAAGAGGGTGCAATACACAGGCAAAGCATTCAGGCCATAGTTCCAAGAGAAACATTTATTCATCACCTGGGCCTTGAGGCTTGAGGCTGCTGTCAATGCTAAGACTAAATACCAGTGAGAAACTGTTCTCTCCAAAGCCGAATCCTCACCCTAACACATAACAGTACTCTGAGAATTTCTAAGACAGTTACAATCACCCAATGGTATGTTCAGGAATTAGAGCACTACTGGTGTCTGAGACTCTTGATGTGAAAAAAAGACTTGGTGGGTAGGAGAGAGGACACACTGGCTAATAATGTGGACTAGGGACTCAAGTCAGATAGAACTACATCTTGACCCTATCTAGCGGTGGTGACTAGCTCAGGCAAGTAACTTTCCATCTCTGAGCATCACATTTCCCCACATACAAAATTGGATGATATTATCTAATTTATCAACTTTTGTATAGATTACATGAGAAAACAGACCTAAAAGCTTAGTCTAAGAACTAAAACAAATTCTGCTACAGAGAACACCACAGCCTGACTCCCTCTGACATACTTACTGTTCCCCAGAACAGTTCTGGGAGAGAAGGGTCTGCCAGGACTTCACATGCTGTGTCAATTACATCCTGTTGAGGAGGGAAGAAAATGGCTTACTTTTCCTGGTTGAACCAGTCTTTTTTTTTTTTTAGCTGCATTCTATTAAAATAAAAACATGGGAGGAGAGTTCAGGATGGGGAACACATGTAAAAAAATAAAAATAAAAAAATAAAATTAAAATAAAATAAAAACATGAATAATACCTTCATATAGTATGTCAGAAAGAATTCTGGGGTTAAAAAGTAAGGAATTGTAAGATGGTAAGCAAATTAACCTTTCTGAACTTCAAACTCTAACAGGGTGAAAATATTACCTGCCTCACAATGTTGTCCTAAGGATTAAATGTTAAGATCATGTACATGGAAACAAACTGCAAATCTTACAATGCATGTAAATGAGAGGTATTACTAGGCCCAGCTTAGCTGAACCACACCCCCACCCACTCTGTCCGTGGAAAAATTATCTTCTACAAAAGCGGTCTCTGGTGCCATAAAAGTCTGGGATGCTGCTCTAGGGAACTAGTGGATGGAGACAATGATGTGGTTTGTGGATACCATAATTAACAGCACAGCTACAGACCAAACGAAATCTGACATACTTAGCCAATAATATATAGATCTATTTAGATCCTAATACAAACTTATGATAAACTTATGACATTTACAACGAGAAATTTGAGTCCTACCTTATTTGAAGATATGTTTTCCTAGATATGATAAAGGTTGTGAAGCTTCACTAAAATATGTGTATAAAGCAAATACTGTCCAGGATTTGCTTCAAAATAACCAAGGAGGTGGGAGGGAGGTTCAAGAGGGAAGCGATATATGTATACCTATAGCTGATTCATCTTGCTGTGTGGCAGAACCCACAGTAGTGTAAAGTAATTATCCTCCGAAAGAAAAGTAACCAAGGAGGGAAGGGGCAGAAATGAGTACAATCAGCTGTCCATCGATCATTTGGAAGCTGGTGATGGAGCATGAGGGTTCATTACACAAATCTGTCTCCTTCAGTATATCTTTAAAATATTTCATTTTTTAAAAATACTGCACAAGAATATTTATTAGCATCCATGGATGTTTGGGACAAATGCACTACAGAGTAAAAAATTAGGTTGTAGAACAGTATATAGATGGTGATTCCATTTCTAAAGAACTACTATATTTTTACATTTGGAAGGGAATATATCAAACTGTTAACACAGGTTATTCTGTGTGGTGGGCTTACAGTTTTTTCTTTTTATCAGCACTTCCTGACTTTTTAATCATTAATATGCACCTTTTTATAGTACAGTAAGTGGAAAAAACAGCAATAAACAGCAAATTGTACTTGAAGTATATGGGTCTGTGTTATATCAGCTCCAAAGGAGTATTTTAGGAAGAAGACTGCAAGCTGGGCAGTGTAGACAGTCTCATGAAAGCCAGACACTGACCTGCTGATTGCCCAGGGTGTGCAGCTCCAGGGAGGTCAGGACAAAAGAAAGGAGTCCGTAGACACACATGCAGGCAGTGCTGGTGGTACACTGTAACGACAAGGGGTCGGGGGAGCTCTGAGTAGCAGCACTCTCCTCTAGGCTCGGCGTGATCCCATCACATTAATGCAGTCTCTCTAAACAAATGGGACGAGTACCTGAGGCTTCACAATTTTCCTAACTTGGTCCCAAAATCAGGAAGACAAAGGAAGAAAAGAGAAAGCAGAAGCTATACACATTACAGTACAGACAAGAACATCATAAGGGAACCCTTTTCAAAATGATCAAAGTTTTCGTAGGGAGGAAAACCACCTCCAGCCTACAAAAAGGATAGAGTCTCTATGTGCTGGTAGGAATGAAGCAGCTGCCTCAACTGTCACTGAGATATATCAACCAGCGCCAACAAGTTGGCTAAGGTTTCATTCAGCATGTCAAAACAAGCTGATTAAACCATGCCACTCAAACTAAGCCCCAACACAAGACTCAAAAAGAATTTCTAATTCATCCCATTACAGTTGAATGAATAAGCCCTCTCCAAAGATTTATCCAGTCACTATGACCAAAGTTGTAAGAGATACTTAGTGGCACAGCATAACACGATGGCAAAGGGTCAGAGAAGGTTCAAGCGGGACCCACCAATTCACTGTTCCTGTGGGCAAACACCATCCCTTCTCAGTTTCAATTTCCTAACCCGTAAAACAGGGTAATAATTCCCAATACACAGAAGTGTTGTGAGGATGAAACAAGATACTGCGCAGAAAATGCTGAGAACAATGTCTATCACAATAAAGGCTCTATAAAGGTTACAAAGTTATCATTGTTATCCCCGTCACTGACAGTCATTATTACTACAATGATGATTCATCAACGAGCATCCACCCTGCTCTTTGCCCACTCGCATGCTCACGTCATTTCCCCCACTGGCCAGCGAGCGGAGCAGTCGGGTCAAGTACTGAAAGACGTTCAGTTGGATGGCTGTCCCCCCTATCTTCCGGACCACGCTGCTTGTCTCTTCTGGATTCAGGGTGTGACGGAGGAGGGCCCATGCCAAAAGCACTGGGGCATGATGCGGAATGTCCCCAAAGGTCAACATCAAACGGTCCATATCCTAATCAAAAGAGGATACATCCATGTCACTTAACACAAAGGGTCAAGACTCTCACAGAGGATCTTTCACCATGCTTAGTAAGTCGTCCATCTGTCTAGGGTGCCCCTCTCTCCCATTCTAACATTTCACTCTCCCCAAGCCCCCAGCCACTTCATTAATAAGAGCCCTCAATTACTCTTCCCTTTACCCACAATTCTCTCTAGATTTTAAGTTGTGTCAATTTAAGATGATAAAATATATGTTCAAATGGAAACTCCTAGAAAAATGTTCCTGATCCTTCCAGAACTTTCTCAGATCTCTCATTTTCTATCTTTCTGTCCATCCTGTCTGTTCTTTCCTATTCCTCTTTCACATGCTGCATAAACGCATACACCCAAGGTTCTGTCCTTGGGCCCCTTTTGTCCTTCTATCATCTCCCTGAGGGACTCTACTCATTCTCACAGATTGAACTATCACCTCTGTGCAAATATTAATAAATCTCAGATTTCTTCCAAATCCAATGAACTGCTTTTTAAAAACCACGTATTCATTACACAGCTGGCCACGCCGGGACTCAGCGGCCGCACACAGGACCTTGACTTTTCGCTGTGGCAGGTGCTAGCTTTAGTTGCAGCATGTGGGACCTTTAGTTGACTCAGGTGCAGTTCCCTGACCAGGGAGTGAAGCCGGGTCCCTTTGCCCTGGGTGCCTGGGAGATTTAGTCACTGGACCACCAGGGAAGTCCCTTAATTAACAGTGGAGAACCACAAACTCCACAATAAGGAAAATTTTATGTGGCAATATAGTTGAGTGATTAAAAGCTTACTACTAACTACATAAACAGTCTGAAAAAATAAGGCTGTTTCAAGTTCACCTGACAAATAAGTCCATCCTGGGCAAACTGGTGCAGTTCTCTTCTGTCATCCAAAGCACACTTATGCAAGGATTCAATGTCCATGCCTTCCACCAGAATAAGGGCACTGAAGTAGCTGGAAAAAAAACAGTGTCATGGTGTCATACATGCTACTCTGAACCTCAACGGAGAATAAGGTAAAATGTAAGACACTTCAGCGTCAAAAACACTGAGTTATTTTACCCTCTTTTTTCATATTCAAGACTTCTAAACTCAGTAGGTATTTTACACTTCCAGCACATCTCAATTTGACCAGATATATTTTACTTTTTGGCTATACCACATGGTTTGCAGAATTGTAGTTGGCCAGCCAGGGATTGCACCCGAGTCCTCAGCAGTTTGAGTGCGGAATCCTAACCTCTGGACCACCAGGGAATTTCTGTGACCAGCCTTATTTTATATTATTTTAGTTTTAACTTTTATCTTTAAATTTTATTTATTTTTGGCCGCATTGTGCAGCACGCAGGATCTTAGTTCCCTGACCAGGGATCAAACCTGTGCCCCCCTGCAGTGGAAGCATAAAGTCCTAACCACTGCTCCACCAGGGAGGTCTACCAGCCATGTTTTAAATGCTTGATAGTCTCATGTGGCTTCTGCCCACCAAAGCACAGATCCGGTACAAAATGTTTCTACAGCCAACAATTGTATCTAGCCCAGATCAACTCACTGGTCAAATGTGTATCTTTGTTCATAGAGGGAATAGGCTCAAAATGTGGATTTATCCATTTCCATAAAATCTAAAACTCTATATACACTATGACCTCAAAGAGGGCAGGGAACACACCTGTCCTATTTATCACTGTTTTCTTAGCACTTGCACAGTGCTTGGTCTATAAGTTGCTCAATGGATTTTTCACAGAACAAAACGATGAACCCTAGATGAAAAACAGTAAGTAATAGACTAGAAAGCGATACTTGTTTTGAGAAAAGATATCCCTCTCAATCCAAGTATTTATTCCCTGAATGACCTGCAAAGTGGTAGTACACTCATCTATTTCCCCAGCCATTAAGTGAAAAAGTATCTAGCCCCCCCCCCACCCACTCACAAGACCACTCTAATGTCAATGCTCTAAATACTGAATAAGTTCTAAGACTTCAATTCATTCACACTTACCCAATCCGATCCACAAAAGGATCCATGGTCTCATCTACCAGGTGCCTGTTAGTCTGCCTACTACCAAATCCTTGCTCTTTAAACATCTTGGTTAACACCAATAGGTCACTAGGTGCCATCTCAAAGTATGCATAATATAGGAAAATAATTTCTAGCAGCATGGACTGCTCCCGAAGGCACTGAACAAACCAGCGAGACACCTGGCGCTCAGTCTGCAAAACCAATGAAGAAAAGTGAGTGGGAGAGAGATGAAGTCAGATTTTAAACACATTTGAATCCTTAAAGTTATTTTTATTAGGTAATACATGTATAAAAATAAGATTAAAAAAAAGTCTTCTCCCTACAATTTCTGTTGCCCAGGTATCCAAATCTATCCCCAGAGGCAACCACTGTTGGAGGCATCTGTCTTTCCTTCCGGCAATATGCCATACACTTTCATTCATTCAGACTAGTGGCTGCTGGGGGCCAGGTGTCACAGACTAACAGCAAACTTCCTAGGTAGACAGAAATGTTCTGTATATTGATCACGAAGGTGGTTAGGGCATATAACCATATACAACTGCCAAAACTCAAAATGAGTGAATTTTACTGATGCGAATTATACCTGAATAAAGCTGGGAGATGCTACAGATTACTCACTTCAAAATGTAAGTGTGGATGCATTTATGAAATAAACTCCAAGTGAAACTACTAGGTCAAGCGATACGTGCTTTTCCATTTTTAGATATCATCATAGTGTTTTCCACTGAAAAATACACAAATTCAAACAGTAAAATATAAGTGCCCATTATCCCAACTGTTGGATGTGAGTGTTTTATATGTTCATATCATTTGCCTGTTTTTTCTTCAGTTTTGCTTACTGATTTATAGGCATCCTTTCTATTTTAAGAACCCTTTGTGCTATGAGTTTGTCTTTTGACTTTACTTATAGCACTATTTTTGGCGTTTTGCCTTGTAAAAGTTTTTGATTTGATGTTGCTGAGCTTATCTTTTAACAGCTTTTGAGTTTTACTTTTAAAAGTCTTCTCCACTCCCCATAAAAACAAAATCACCTCCCATGTTTCTTCTAGTACTTCTATGGTTGAATTTTTAAATTTTAAATCATTGATCCCTCTCTGGTTTTCCTCTGGTAGAAGGAATGAGAGAAAGAGAAATAATAGATTTTTCTCCAGATGGTTACCCAGTAGTTCCAACACTATTGATCTGAATAACTTATTAATTAATTCAAAATGTCACCTTTACCATACACTAATTTCCTATCAGCATTTGGTCCATACTAGACATTTTACTTACTATGTGCTAGTCTTCAGTCTATTTACTCATGTACCAATGCCATCTTTAAATTATTTTAGTCTTATTTATAATAAAATTAATCTTCCTTTCTCAAAAATTTCCTGGTTACTGTTACTTACTGTATTTTTCAAATAAATTCTAGAACCATATGTCTAGTTCCAAAATAAAAGGCAAAGCAAATACTTGTTAGTATTTCTTCTAGAATCACACTAAATTTATAGGTAAAAATAAGGCCTGACACTCAGTGCTGAGTTTTCATTTTCAAGAGTGTGCCATGTCTTTCCATTTGGTTGATATTCCTTTTAGCATTTTAAAGTTCTATTTGCTTAAATTCTGGATTGTCATAAGCTTATTCCTGAGAAATTTATGCTTTTGTTCTGTAAGTGAGCCCTTTTCTTCAATTAAATACTTTAAATAATTACTGTCTATATTTTGGCTGAATTGTTTTAATAAACATGTACTGTTTTCAAAACATAAAAGATTATATTCTAATTTATAAATCTATAAATGCAGATTGGTTTAAGACTTAGGATAAAGCAATTAGACTCAATGTCATACACTTAATAGATGAGGATAATGAAGATGAAATCTTGGGTTGAGAGTTTCATTAACCATTAAAAGAATATTTCAGGTAAGAAAAAAAAATTAATTGGATTGACAAAGTCAAAAGAAAAGTCCAAATTAAGTACCATAGTTAATGTTGTGATTCATATGACATCTTCAAACTTTTCTAAAGAGTGATAATCTATAAATGTTTTAAGTTAGTAAGTAAATAAATAATATAACCTAGAGCTGTATAAGCAAAGATACACAATTCTCCAGAGTTACAGGAGGGTCCAATAACCACATACCATGAGGTTTCCATGTGTCTCCCACGTTGGTGCTTCAGTTTTATAAAGCTCTTCAAACTGCTGTCTATATTTTGTAACTAGCTCCTTTTCCAATTTATCCACACAGTCGGCATATTCAACCTTAAAAAAATTCAAAACAGGGTAACTTGCATCTTTTGTAAAAGGTAAATATTCAAATGAACAGAAATATGAATAAATTATTAAAAAAAGGACTAAATTTTACAGGGTCAAGAGAACCAAGAGGACTAAATGGGCTTACCCTATAGGGGTGTCTTTCATCTTGGAAATAAGTGAGAAGGTGTAAGACACAACGAAGAATACAGGTTCTTTCTTCATAGTAATAATCTGCAATCTGGGAAGAACCCAAAGATTCAAAATCAGTTACTCACCTCTGCATAGAAGATATTCAATTTTAAATTTACTGACAAAGAAATCACTTAAAAATGTGAAAGAAGTTCCTAAAAAACTGCATATATAATTCCTTGAACTATATAAGAAATTACAGAAATGCAAACAGTGTTAAGCCAAAAAAGCAAAAGATCTTCTTGAACTAGGATACAAGTGAAGTCATACAAGATAAAAGGAATTATTTAATAATAAAAATAAGTTGTCTAGCATGATTTCTTAGTTCAGCATTCAAGTAACAAATAATGCTATAAACTGACAGGCCAAATACATGAAAGCATACATAAAAATATCACTAGTGTATGTCCTAATTGCTTGCAACTGATGTACTCAGTTCTCATTAAACAGGAAACTACTTCAGAATTCATGGTCAAATTCCATGTTAAAATGAGATTCTATGCCCACTCTCACCATTTCTAGTCAACACAGGATTGAAAGTCCTAGCCACAGCCATCAGAAAAGAAAAAGAAAAGGTATCCAAATTGGAAAAGAAGTAAAACTGTCATTATATGCATCTGACATGATCCTATATATAGAAAACCCTAAGGATTCCACACAAAAACTACTGGAACTGATAAACAAATTCAGCAAGGTAGCAAGATACAAGATTAACATAAGAAATCTACTGTGTTTCTTTACACTAACAATGAAATTATCAGGCAGGGAAAGTAAAAGAAAAAACCCTTTTAAAACCACAACAAGATAATCAACAAGGATCTACTATATAGCACAGGGAACTCTACTCAATATTCTATAATAACCTATGTGGGAAAAGAACATGAAAAAGAATGGATATATATGTATTCATATAACAGCAAGAAGAGATAAGAAAGCCTTCCTCAGGGATTAGTGCAAAGAAATAGAGGAAAACAATAGAATGGGAAAGACTAGAGATCTCTTCAAGAAAATCAGAGATACCAAGGGAACATTTCATGCAAAGATGGGCTCAATAAAGAACAGAAATGGTGTATGGACCTAACAGAGGCAGAAGGTTTTAAGAAGAGGTGGCAAGAATACACAGAAGAACTATACAAAAAAGATCTTCACAACCCAGATAATCACGATGGTGTGATCACTCACCTAGAACCAGACATCCTGGAATGAGAAGTCAAGTGGGCCTTAGGAAGCATCTCTACAAACAAAGCTAGTGGAATGATGGAACTCCAGTTGAGCTATTTCAAATCCTGAAAGATGTTGTGTCAAAGTGGTGTACTCAATATGTCAGCAAATTGGAAAACTCAGCAGTGGCCACAGGACTGGAAAAGCTCAGTTCTCATTCCAATCCCAAAGAAAGGCAATGCCAAAGAATGCTCAAACTACTGCACAATTGCACTCATCTCACACACTAGTAAAGTAATGCTCAAAATTCTCCAAGTCAGGCTTTAACAATACATGAACCTCCAGATGTTCAAGCTGGTTTTAGAAAAGGCAGAGGAACCAGAGATCAAATTGCCAACATCTGCTGGATCATCGAAAAAGCAAGAGAGTTCCAGAAAAACATCTATTTCTACTTTATTGACTACGCCAAAGCCTTTGACTGTGTGGATCACAATCGACTGTGGAAAATTCTGAAAGAGATGGGAATACCAGACCACTTGATCTGCCTCTTAAGAAATCTGTACACAGGTCAGGAAGCAAGTTAGAACTAGACATGGAACAACAGACTGGTTCCAAATAGGAAAAGGAGTACATCAAGGCTGTATACTGTTACCCTGCTTATTTAACTTATATGCAGAGTACATCATGAGAAACGTTAGGCTGGATGAAGCACAAGTTGGAATCAAGATCGCCAGGAAAAATATCAATAACCTCAGATATGCAGATGACACCACCCTTATGGCAGAAAGCGAAGAACAACTAAAGAGCCTCTTGATGAATGTGAAAGAGGAGAGTAAAAAAGTTGGCTTAAAGCTCAACATTCAGAAAACTAAGATCATGGCATCCAGTCCCATCACTTTATGGCAAATAGATGGGGATACAGTGGAAACAGTGGCAGACTTTATTTTTTGGGGCTCCAAAATCACTGCAGATTGTGACTGCAGCCATGAAATTAAAAGACACTTACTCCTTGGAAGAAAAGTTATGACCAACCTAGATAGCATATTGAAAAGCAGAGACATTACTTTGCCAACAAAGGTCCGTCTAGTCACGGCTATGGTTTTTCCAGTAGTCGTGTATGGATGTGAGAGTTGGACTATAAAGAAAGCTGAGCGCGGAAGAATTGATGCTTTTGAACTGTGGTGTTGGAGAAGCCTCTTGAGAGTCCCTTGGACTGCGAGGAGATACAACCAGTCCATTCTAAAGGAAATCAGTCCTGAATAGTCATTGGAAGGACTGATGCTAAAGCTGAAACTTCAATACTCTGACCACCTGATGCGAAGAACTGACTCATTGGAAAAGACCCTGATGCTGGGAAACATTGACAGCAGGAGGAGAAGGGGACAACAGAGGATGAGATGGTTGGATGGCATCAGCGACTTGATGGACATGAGTTTGAGTAAGCTCTGGGAGTTGGTGATGGACAGGGAGGCCTGGCGTGCTGCAGTCCAACGGGGTCACAAAGAGTCGGACACGACTGAGTGACCGAACTGAACTGATAACTGAATCACTGTGCTGTACACCTGAAACTAACACAATATTGTAATCTTCAATGTAAAATTTTCTAAAAAATTAATAAAAAATCACACCAAAAAAATAAAATACTCAGGAACATACCTTACCAAAGAGGTGAAAAACTTATAAGCTGAGAACTATAAAATATGAAACACTGATAAAGGAAATTGAAGATGATTCAAAGAAATAGAAAGATATTCCATGCTCTTGGACTGACAGAGTTAATATTGTTACAATGGATTCTTTACTGTCTCAGCAACCAAGGAAGCCCATTAAAATAGCAATACTATACCAAAACAGTCTACAGATTTAATGAAATCCCTATGAAATTACCCATGACATTTCTCAAAGAAGTAAAACAAATAATACTGAAATGTATATGGAACCATAAAAGACCCAGAATTGCCAAAGCAATTCTGAGGAAAAAGAACAAAACTGGAGGCATAACATTCCCAAGTTTCAGACAATACTGCAAAGCTACAGTAAGCAAACAGCGTGGCATTAGGACAAACACTGACATATGATCAATGGAACAGATTAGAGCCCAGAAATAAACCCACGCATCTACAGTCAATCTTCAAAAAAGGAGGCAAGAATATACGATGATGAAAAGATAGTCTCTTCAGCAAGTGGTGTTGGGAAAGCTGAACAGCCACGTAAATCAAGTTAGAAGTTACAATACTTCCTCATACCACACTCAAAATGACATAAAGACTTAAATATAAAATAAGATACCATAACAACTCCTAGAATAGAACAAAGGCAAAACATTCTCTGATGTAAATTGTAGCAATGTTTTCAACACTTAGATCAGTCTCCAAAGGCAACAGAAATAAATCAAAGCAAAAATAAACAAATAGGACCTAAGCAAAGTCACAAGCTTTTGCACAGCAAAGAAAATCATAAACAAAATGAAGACAACTTTGGAGGTTGGGGGAGATAAATTAAAATATTCAAATTAGTCCTACTGCATTTAGACCTAGAGTAAAAATATCCATGGACCAGTTCCCATTCCCAGTGGCTGATGAATCTGTTATGGAAAAAGGCTTCAGTCGGGTCCAGCGGAAAGCCTCGTTTCACAGATGAATTAATGAGCTTCTGCATTACGACATCAATGCTTACTCAACAAGAAGTCAAAGTGCTCAGGAGAACTCGGTCAAGCAGCTGTTGCCCAAGTTTACATCAAAGAATGGAAATGGTGACTAGCACTGACCTTCAGGATTAAGGCCTGGCTCTGCCTCTCATCTTGCAGCACCGTCTGAAGGAAGAAAGGGCAGTCAAAGAGCTATCTTATAAGAAAAATCAATTAACAAAGAAAAAGGTAAGCATCTTCACCTTATCCTTCAAGACTAAAACTGCTCATTCATGTCTGGATATGTTTTTTACCGAAGTATATCCAAGTCTGTGCTTAAATTCCTGCCGCTGTCCTCTGGCCTCAGTTTTCTCATATGAAAAATCAGGGGTTGGAAAGGCTAGACGTTGTCTCAGGTCCTTTTCAGCTCAGACACCCTGTGATTCTATGCTTAACACATTAATCTTTGGCCTTTCAACCCCTCCACATCTGAGGACGGACACCAACTTAAGCATATGTCTTTTCAAGTTTACAAGGTTTTTCCTGAGAATGGCTGTATCTAATCACCCATCTCTGCTGCAGAGAACTGGTACCAAAACTATATGAAGTGTCTAAAATCAACAAGGAAGAGGATAAATGCAGGAGAAGGCAGCTGGACATAACTACAAACCTTTAGTGAGTCCCGAGTACCTCTGTAATCCTCTTGAAGGTAACACTGGAGTAACTGCACACTCTGTTCTTCATCAAGACCCTACAAACAGAAGCCATAAGGGAGGAACAGTCACCTCGGGTCAGAAACCACAAGGAGTATGCAAAGCAACCTAAAGTTCTGTCCTCTGGAATGAACACAGAACTTGAATAAACAAAAATTCTTTTAAAAGATTTCATAAACGTAACGATTTTAACTCAATAGGAGAAAAAAGGAGCAGCCACTGATGTGCAATTTACATGCCAATTAAATTTACATGTCAGAAACAACCGTGCTTATTCACCAAGCACATTAACATAGCAGGAGGCATGATCTGGGTTTCCAAAATTAAAAGGAAGCAGCTATGTATTTAAATACAATCTAGTCAACTTGAAGAACACCACAAGCATGCTGAAGGCGACTCTATGATGTGCAGTAAACAGGGTCAGGCAACTTGACTTGTGGCTTTTAGCAAGAAGAGTTGCTACCTGAGCATTTTTGAAATATAATATGCTCTAGTTAACTCTAAAACTGAATTAAACTGAATTTTCACCAACAATCACTAACAGTAAAACCATGCATATCCACCTTTCAGGTAATAAACTGAAGCCAGTGCTAATTTTTACTCACCAAAAACTTGCTGATTCTTAAACCCAGTTCCTTCAGTGGTGAAGCTACATCTTTACTAGCTTTCACTTTTTCAGCTGAACTTGGACTATGAAAAGAACAGTGAATCATTTTTTCATTCTCAATGACTCTCTAGGGGTTTTAAATAAAAATACCTAACCTTTCTCTGCTCTTTAGGTGCCTATAAAACACACACACACACAAGTTCATCTCTACAGACTTTATAACACAAAACTATGTCTGAGTAATAAATACAGCATATGTCTGTTACAAACTATAGTTGTAATTATATTATTTGTAGTCATACTTAGTGACATTAATTATTTTGATCCTTAGAACTATCCTGGAAGGCAAACATTACTATCCCCATTTTGCAAATGGAATTACCAACACTTAGGAAGATTAAATAACTTACCAAAAATCTCACAGCTAATAAAGTCGACGTGAAATTTACAACCAGGTCTGTTAGCATACGTACATATATTACCTAGCTATGTCCACTGGGAAGGCCTAGATGCTACAACATCCCAGCAGCAGCGAACACATCCAGATCTTTATTTCTAACATCATTCTCTAATGAAAGGTATTAGGACTCCTTGGAGAAATGACTGAGTCTAGAGCTGGGGTGGGGAAAATACTAGATGAGCCTGGAGCATCTTGTAATGCCAAAGAGTAAGAAAACACTCAGAAAACAAAAGGATGGGGACATATAAAAAATCTGAAAGGATGCCCCATGGCCAAAGTTGGAACAGGTATAAAAAAAGTATGAAATAAATGAGTCCATGATCTAAATAAATGAAAGAGTGAGTAAATATATACATAAAACAAATGGGGAAAAAGGGAACAATCTTCCTTACAGAAGTTCAGTAATACACATATATGCTACCCCTTTTAGGAGGTAGTTTAATTCCACTACACCCCCCACTCTGAACGTAGACTACACCAAGTGACTCATTTCTGATAAATAGAGGAGGGGAACAGAAAAGTGACTTTACAGAGTAGACATCTGGCAAACGCTACCTTACCCAAGTGAGCAAGGTTAACATCACTAGTGACTTCATGTGGGTAACATGTATCCTCTGCCATGATATGATAAGAATGAGACTTCACTGCTGTGTATTCTTTCCGAAAACCCACCACCTCAATAATAGTAATAATAATAAATCATACAGTTCTAAATTGAAGGCATTATACCAGTCCTCCTCAAAACTATTTGAAGTCATGAAAATCAAGGCAAGATTGATACACTGTCACAGCTAACAGCTAAGGGGACATGACAACTAAATATAATCTGATTCCCTGGTCTGAATCCTGGAATAGAAAGAGGACATTTAAAAAAATGTCTTTAATGGCTGATAATGTGTTAAATCCAAATTAAGCCTGCAGTTAAAAAAGAAAAAAAAAAGTCTGTCAGACTTTAAATTTCATGTTATTACAAAGGGAACTTTTATCTTTAAAAAAAGAAACTCATACCACAAATGCTCATTCTGTGAACTGAAGCATATTGTTGTCGGATTTTTTTTTTTAAGAGAGACTCTCACATTTCACAGAAAATCCACAACACAAAGGCTACTATAAAGTTAAACAACAAGTTCTGAAAGAGGCGACACAGAATGATGATTAAGAACACAGACACTGGAGTGAGACTGCCAGGTTTGAATCCTGGTTCTACCACTTACTAGCTGTGTGACCTTGGGCAAGTTACTTAACCTCTTTGTGTCTCAGTTGCCCCATCTGTAAAATGGAAACAATAATAATAAAAATACCTAAACGTGATAATATAGTGCTTATCTTCTTTAAGTTCATCTATCCTAGATACATAGTAAAGTATTTACAGATAAAAACACATGATATCTAGGAGTTACTTAATGTAACTATGGCGGAAGGGAAAAAAGAAAGTTCTTCACTAACATAAGGGAATGAAGGTGGAAGGTGAAGATGTAATAAAATCAACAGGTGTTCAAAAATAGAGGGAAGTGAGGGCAGCTTGGGAACTATGAGGCATAACAGAATGAGATCTGGACTAGGAATTAAGAGAGTATGGTCCCATAAGGTTTATTCTCTTTTTAACTACTTTATATTTTATTATTCTTTTCCACTGCCCAGCAAAAAAAAAAAAACAACTATATATTCAAACAAAGAATAAAAATAGTACGTATCTCAAAGGGCTGTTGTAGGGATTAAATAACTTACCATAGGTCTAGGCTTAGAGCAGTAATTGGTACACAATAAACACCACCTAAGTGTCCCCTGCTATTCTCACTGCTCACTGCTATATCCGAGCATTTGGTGCTGACAGTTTCTCACACAAACAAGATGGACTGAAATAAATACTAGGAGTATTAATTGAGTATTTAATAAAGCCTCATTCCCAATACTAGGGTTATACAACAGATTCGACAATACTGTATTTCTAGAAGGATTTTCCTTTTCTTCGACAGAAAAAAATGTGCCATACTCCTTTTCCCTGGTTAAGCAAATTATGTTCTCTCTGGTCTAACTAACCCAGTAATATCATAAAATCCTACATGAGGTATATTATCATATGTGAAACAGATCACCAGTCCAGGTTCGATGCATGAGATAGGGTGCTCAGGGCTGGTGCACTGGGATGACCCTGAGGGATGGGATGGGGAGGTAGGGGGGTTCAGAATGGGGAACATATGTACACCCGTGGCTGATTCATGGCAAAAACCACTACAATACTGTAAAGTAATTAGCCTCCAGTTAAAATAAAAAATAAAATAAAATCCTACATGAGGATGGTTTCATCTATCCCAGGTTCCTCAGGGAAATTACTCAAATGAGACCCACAGAATAGCCATACCTGGGAGGTTTATAGTAAGAAAGTCCTTCTAACAGCCGCTGCCAATGTTTATTCAGCTCTGCCTCAATCTGATTCTGGGAAAAAAAAGAAGGAAGTTATACCAATGCGATTTTAATCAGATTCTACAGTCACACTGAGGATAACATATTCCTTTGAGTCTTTTTAACATGCATCTTTCCCCACAGCTGAAATAATTTTGAATATAGAATTCTGTAGCCTGCTTTTCTTTGCTTAACATTCTAACATAATGATTTAACCTTATTATGAAAATCTTGATAAACATCCTTTCTAGTAGTTGCATAATATTTTACCAAGTGATTAGATCATAATTCATTTACCATTCTTCTAATATTAGATATACTTAAGCTGGCTGTAATTCTTTATTCATATGAATATTACTATGGTAAAGAGCTTGTGCCCAAAGTTTCTTCAGTACTTCTTTCTTTTAGATATATTCTCAGAAGTGGAATTATCAGAAGAGGGCATACAAAAAAATGTTAAAACTCTAAAAAAGATGTAACATTTACTATGTTAATTATAATCACAACACTAGAAATACTCGAATGTTATCTTAATACTTTAGGGCTTCCCATGTAGCTCAGCTGGTAAAGAATCCACCTGCAATGCAGGAGACATCAGTTCAATTCCTCGGTAGGAAAATCCGCTGGAGAACGGATAGGCTACCCACTCCAGTATTCTTGGGCTTCCCTGATGGCTCAGCTGGTAAACAATCTGCCTGCAACATGGGAGACCTGGGTTTGATCCCTGGGTTGGGAAGATCCCCTAGAGAAGGGAATGGCTACCCATTCCAGTAGTCTGGCCTGGAGAATTCCAGGGACATCTATAGTCCACGGGATCACAAAGAGTCGGACCAGACTGAGCAACTTTCACTTTCATTTTAACACTTTATCCTTACAGAGTCAGAAATGGGGGATGAACATGAAGAATTGTTCTTTACTGATTATACACTTGAAAATGCCCTAAAAACCTCAGCCTCTGTGACCTAAGCAGCTAGCTAAGTGGAAAAGGACAAAAAGGCAAGTCAGTATGAGATGAAGGAAAGATCTGAGATTCTTTCCTAGCCTGCAGTGGTAAAATGGTTTTTTTACCCTACCCTCAGCAGCCAATCAAGTAGCACTGGTATCTTTTTAGAAAAGGAATCACTAAGATACAAAGAAAAGTAGAGACTTGGAAAACTTCAGCAGCTAGGCTGTAAGACAACACTGCATTTCAGTAGAGAGAATTGGGGAATGCATAATGCTTCTTTTAGAAATACAATGGGAATTAATTTTAGGAATAAAAAAAGGTGTTTACTTCCTATTTCAAAGAGAAGGAGGAAAATATTTTTTGGTAATAAAAGCTACACAAAGAACCACAGAATCCATCCAAGAACATACCACTTACCAGTTCTCTCAGAGCTGACCTTCCTAGCAGAATTGTCCACAGTTCTCTACTGCTCCTGAAAAATGATAGAAAGCAGAGGTAAGTTTTCTCTTTTGGGAAAAAAAAAGTATATTTTAGAATTAATGAAACATAGTAATTAATGAAATACAGTACATCTTCTATGCCAAGAAGATGCTTCAATTTAGTATTTCTGTCTCCTCCCTTTTCATTAAAATGTGGTGACTAATAAGGAACAAGAATCTAGAAAATGACTAATCTATTTCAGGACTCCCATCACCTCCAGAAATACATGACATAATGTACTTTCTCAATCAAGCAAAGTCTAACAGTCATTACAAATGGCACTACCTTCACTCACTCCTTAATGGATTCCCACTAGGTGGTATCTGCAGTGCTAAATACAGAAGTCAAATAAAAACACAGGAGAGGTGGGGCCAGGTCTTGGTGTCAAATGGTGGTCTCCAGCACAGCTCACCCCAATGAGTGCTCCCCAGTACCTGTGCCACCAGTGTCCTTGACCCCAGAGGGAGTCACAGTTGCCCCCCCACCCTGCCCGCCTCCCCAGAAAGACCCTCCAAGACCATCAGCTCATCACTCAACAACAGGCATATGAAGACTTCTGGAGAAATGTGTCATCTCTGGGGAATATGGAGACTGAGATGAAAAAAAAAGTGAGTCCTTCAATAAAAGTACATCACAGCAAGAGGAAACAAACAGAATGAAGGAACACAGTGACCCGGTGCATGTATCTCCCAGAGCAGCCTCTGTCTTCTCTTTAGCATGGAGCCAGAGAAGCAAATTCTGCTCCCTACATCATATTTTCATATATGCTTTGCACAGATTCACCAACTATTATTTATTATTTTCTTTCTCCCTCTTTGTGTCTGTATAATTATATATAATACAAACATGCATACATTTGTATATATGTACACATGCACACATTTTCCCAAAACTATACAAAATTGTATTAGAGACATATTCTTATATCTGTAAACATTTCAGTGTGTTTTTCCTAAAAGCAAGGACAACATCTTACACAGTACAACTATCAAAACCAAGAAATTAGAACTTTCCTGGTAGTATAGTGGATAAGAGTCCACCTACCACAGAGGAAGGAGCTTGGCAAGCTACATTCCATGGGGTCGCAAAGAGTCGGACACAACCGAGCGACAAAACACAGCACAGCCCAGCCAACGCAAGGGGCACGGGTTCAATCCCTGGTCTAGGAAGACTGCACATGCTGTGGAACAGCTAAGACTGTATACCACAACTACTGAAGCCTGCATGCCTAGAGCCTCTGCTCTGCAACAAGAGAAGCCACCGAAGCCCACACACCGCAATGAGCTGCCCCCAGTTGCCGCAAGCAGAGGAAGCCCAAGTGCACCAAAGAAGCCTCAGCGCAGCCAATAAATAAATAAACGGGAAAAAAACCCAAACTGATACCAGAAAAGAAAGCATACATATAGTCCCTGCTTCCATCCAGTGAGCTCTTCAAATATACTCCCAACTATGTGCTAACCCCATTTCCTTCCCTCAGCCATGCCTTCGGAATTTCAGGAAAACTTGCTTTGTGTTTTGTTTTTTTTTTTAATCTACAATTAAATTTCAAAATGCAGCCATTAAGAAATTATCTCAAGAAAGGACCATAAAAAGCATAAGGATTATATTTGGGGAGATTCTAAATAAGCCCTAGAATAGCTACCTGAAACAATTAACACTGCTTGGAAAGCCTATCTTCAGAGAGAAGATGAAAAGGTCCTAATAAAATATATCAGACAGTTAACAAGAAGAATGCAAGTTATATTAACTATGAGGATAAACTGAAAAATCTTTTCCTCATCAAAGCAAAACACAAAGCACTAGCCCTATCTATTTAAAAATGGTCTTTCAGGATTTTCCCATCAGAAGAGGATTAAATTAGACATCTAAAAATCATAAATCTCTCTTCTAAGGGTTAATGCTACTAAGAAAACAACTTCGAGTCTGCTGAATCAATAATCACCAACTCCCACAGTTGCACTGTGGAATCACTATAAATCATTTTTCTGATAACAAGCAAGCATTCACTATTTTAAAATTAGGAGATTAGATCCAGTTGATGAAACAAGTATGTCCTTTTGCACTGATGCTGCTGCTAAGTCGCTTCAGTCGTGTCCCAGAGACGGCAGCCCACCAGGCTCCCCCATCCCTGGGATTCTCCAGGCAAGAACACTGGAGTGGGTTGCCATTTCCTTTTCCAATGCATGCAAGTGAAAAGTGAAAGCGAAGTCCCTCAGTTGTGTCCGACTCTTAGCGACCCCATGGACTGCAGCTTACCAGGCTCCTCCATCCATTTGTACTGATAAACTATATTAAAAGGTCTGACTAAATCAAGCCCTAAGAAATTAAAGACAGAAGCAAGCTCACTGTTTAAAGAAATGTATAGTAAATTTGTAAAGACGATAAGTATCTAACGTATTTGTTTGGTAAATCTGACGTAGCAAAAAATAAAGGGAGGGCTTTATTTAAAATGTCATATACTGAGCAACTTCACTCCACTCACTTCTTACTTTATCACTGGAAAAGGAAAGGGAACCCACACCGGTATTCCTGCCTGGAGAGCCCCGTGCCCAGAGGAGCCTGGTGGACGCGCCTGAAGTGACTAAGCAGCAGCAGCGCACTACTTCCACTTTACCAAAGGCAGCTTCTGGTTTGCACCAAAAATATCAGCTATCTATTATATAAGAATAGCTAATAATGGGGCTAACAGTGTCCCACAATTAATGGAAAGAAATTTATTATTAACTGAAGGCTCTGGTATGCCTGAGCTAAATTACTCTTTCTGGATCGTACATCTTCCAATTTCAGAAGCGTGGGCACCAGTGAGCTCTAATTTATCGGCATTTGCTTTCAGAACTTTGATCTCTAGCTAACTAGGTAGCAGTGATTCCCAAGAGACTCAGAATACCACTTCCTATACTCAAGGACCACCTGCCAGGATCCAGAATTCTTTGTTTACTCAAATTCAAGCTGTGGGTTATTTGTTACACTAAAATCCATACAGTTCAAACAAACAATTTCCCAAAAGAGTGTTTCTCAGAATGAAGTTGGTCCTCAGGCCAAACAGCCAAATCAGCTGAAAACAATACAGTAACACTGCAGAACCCTGGTCATTCCTAGAACCACACTTACTCAGAGGTTAGGCTTGGGAAATCTACATAGTAAAATCAATTCCTAAATTACCACTGCTGGAGGGCATCAGCTTGTCTCAGAGGACCAGGTCAAAGACCTGGTCAGTATAGATTTTTTTGCCTTTTATGTCTGACATATTGGCTTTTTTGGGGAGTGGAGAGGGGAGAAAAAGATTCTGCTACAAAAAAAGACTGAAGTAATGCAGTAACTTTTATACTTACTAATTAAAAGAAGAAAATAGCTATTTCTTTAGAAATAAAGATTCTCATTTGCAAAACCAGTCTTTTGTTATAAGGTGTCAAAAATAATGTTTATTGAAAACAAGTTGGCTAACAAGATTAGCCAACGTTTACTGAGCAGTTACGTGGGGGACTGTGCTAAGTCTTTAATGCTTTGTCTTACTGAATATTTCAACTGACCTGTGAGGCAAATACTATTACTATCCGTATCATCTCATCAGGAAACTAAGGTTTCAGAGTGGTTAAGTAACTTCTGTAAGGCTACAAAGCTAATATTTAATGGAACCAGGGCTTGAACCTAGGCCTGCAAGACTCCAAAGTTTAATCATTATAAGACAGGGCCTCAAGTTGCATCCAGGAATTCACTCTGCAAGCAGGTAAAGACTGAGGTGAAGTTTTCTGTCCTATGGTGGTATATCATACTCTAATATCGAGGCTGGCACACAGCAGAAGTCACCACAACGAGAAGCCTGAGCACCACAACAAAGAGTAGCCCCTGCTCACCACAACTAAAAAAAAAAAAGCCCACACAAAAGCAATGAAGACCAGCAGAGCAAAAACTAACAAATCAATTAAAAAGAAAAAAAAAACAAACTCCGAATCCCTTTCAGACCTGCAAACTAACTGGAACAGAAAAACTAGAAAAAAATATTACATGCAGAAGTGCCAAGACATGGCAGAACAAAAGAGAACACAGTAGCTTATCAGGAAGGGAATCATCCTGGAAATGAGTGTTACTGGCTCTTCAATTCCTACACATTTATGATCTAGGAATAACGGAAGCCAAATAAATAAGACCTTAACGACACTCATAAACTTAGTGTTGGGAATGATAAAGGATGTTAAACATAACACAATCAGCAAAAAAGTAGAAAGTACCAAAGGGCAGGACCCTAACAATTAGACACTACAAGGAATAAAACCACATGGGACAGAAGAGTCAGAGAAGACAGTGACCACTAGGAACTAATCCAGGGATTGAAGAAAGACTTCACCTCAAACTCAGACCTGGAGGTTGAGCAGGTGATTCTCAAGACTCAACAGACAAGACTGGAATTGTGATGTCCAATTCAAGCCTCAGGGTAACATCTTCTGCATATACTTTCAAAAAATGAAATAAGTGCTACAGTATCTGTCATTTATTTGCACAATAAGTAAATAAATTTGAGGTAAGTACAAACTAAGGCACAGAAATTAAATAATTTGCCTCAAAAGTGAGATTCAAAAAATTTACTGACTTGCAGCCCAATGTTCTAGCAGACAACATGGAACTCCACTTCTACAAAAGCTGGAGTTAGTAGAAATAGGAAATAATCAGTAGAGATATTCACGTGGTTGGAAACCTTTGGATGAAAGCAACTAAGAGATTGGAAATACCACGGAAGTAAAAATCCCTTTCATTAAAGAAGCCGCCTTGCCCTGCAGGAGCTAAATTTTACCCAAGATCCACAAGGACTGTAAGATAAGCCTGAGAAAAGGAGAGCACGGTGACCACAATGCTGCCCGACATAAGAGCTGACATGATACAACGGCAGGAGGAAGAAACAAACCGGTTCTCACAAAGTTCAGAAGCAGTTCAATGGAAATTCCAAAGATGAAAATCTCACTCGAATAGAGAGGTGAAAGAAGTGACAAGTGGAATAAACATTTACTGAGAGTTTATTACTGCTCTTCTGGGTGTTGAGGCTACAGCAGTGAAGTGAAGAGGACAAAAAAGTGGGGAAACGTTGCTGGAACGAGAGGGAAAAAAAAGTGGCAGGGGCGGTTGGGCGGGACGGGTGGAAGGGAGAACGGAGAACACTTTGAAGCTGCAAGTGAGAGATGGAAGTGCGGCGATTCGGCTAAAGCTTGAGTGGGACACTCCAGTTGGGAGTTCGGTTTGTGAGTCATCTGTAAATTACAAGGTGCCTCCCCAAGAGTTGTGGGAGTTCAAGGAGATAACGCGGAGAACCAGAAAGCGCGTCGCCAGGGTTCGGCGCTAGTACGCTAGTAAGAACTGTCTTTTTAATATTTTCTCTTCCTGTCCTTTTAAAACCCAGTAACAGCGCCAGGGATGCCGACTGAAGGAATCAATGCAAGAGAAAACGACTAGCTGGATGAATGAAAGAGCGGCGAAAAGAGGGCGGAAACCGCAAGGAGGTGGTTCCGCGACTCCCCGAAACAGACCTCCCGGCGAGAGCACTTGAGGGCACCGGGGGAGAGCCCGCCGGGCACACGAGGCTGCGGCGGGGACCGGGTGGGGGCTCCCCCGGGCAACCGCGAAGCGCCCCGTCGCGCCTCGAGGGAGCGTCACACCGGACAGGAAGCGCGGGGAGAGGGGGAGGGGGCGCCGAGGGACGCACCGCCGGGAGAGGGAAGGGGAGAAGGGCCGGGTGAGGAGACGGGAGGCCGGAGCCTAGAGAAGGGGGAGGCACCGGCCCCCCTTTTACAGAAGTCGCCTCATATCCCCGCGCGCGGGGACCGTTTGGCCGTAACCGCCTCCCGTCCCGGCGCCCGTACACCTAGCCGGCCTTCGCCCTGCCACTGCCGCCACATCTCGCCCTCAACTCCCGCCCCGGCTTGCGCTTGGCTTGGACCCCGCGCCTCAGTCATCCCCGCCGACTCGGCCCGCTCCGCACCTCACACACTGACCGCCGGCGGCAGCCGCCATCTTCGCGCGCGCGCGCGCCCCCAGCCCCGCCCCCAGACGCCACGCCCACGTGACCGCGCGCTTCCAGGGCGTGAACCGGGTTTTCGTCACGTGGATGTGGGGGCGGGGCCAACATGGCGTTGCCGGGAGAGGTGAGGAACCCCGGGCAAGCGTGGCCGAGGCTGTGAGGGAGGTGGCGGAAGGGAGACGTCTACGCCGTGAGTGGGAGGTGGTGGAGGATAGCCTGACGCCAACTCCCAGGCGGCATAGAGTGACCTACAGGGGAGCTTCCCTTCCGGAGGGAGCTGGAGAACGGAGAAAGAAGGTGCTGGCAAGGCGAAGCTACCGCTGTCTGCCGGGCGGGGATTAAAGGGCCAGAGTCCAAGGCATCCCTAGTCACCCCGGTTTTCCGTGGGTCCGGAGTCTAGAGACATGACCCGAGAGTGCGCTCCCCCGACCCCTGGGTCCGGGGCGCCGCTGAGTGGGTCCGTGCTGGCAGAGGCGGCGGTGGTGTTCGTAGTGGTGCTGAGCATCCACGCAGCCGTGTGGGATCGATACTCGTGGTGCGCCGTGGCCCTCGCGGTGCAGGCCTTCTACGTTCAGTACAAATGGGACCGGCTCCTACAGCAGGGAAGCGCGGTCTTCCAGTTCCGAATGTCCGCGAACAGCGGCCTACTGCCCGCTTCGGTGGTCATGCCTTTGCTAGGACTTGTTATGAAGGAGCGCTGCCAGGCTGCGGGGAACCCATATTTCGAGCGGTTTGGAATTGTGGTGGCGGCCACGGGCATGGCAGTGGCCCTCTTCTCCTCAGTATTGGCCCTGGGCATCACTCGCCCGGTGCCCACCAACACCTGTGTCATCTCGGGCTTGGCTGGAGGCGTCATCATTTACATCATGAAGCACTCGCTGAGTGTCGGCGAGGTGATCGAGGTCCTGGAGGCCCTGCTGATCTTCGTGTACCTCAACATGATCCTGCTGTACCTGCTGCCTCGCTGCTTCACCCCCGGAGAGGCGCTGCTGGTCCTGGGTGGCATCAGCTTCATGCTCAACCAGCTCATCAAGCGCTCTCTCACTGTGGTGGAAAGCCAGGGGGACCCCTTGGACTTCTTCCTGCTCGTGGTGGTGGTAGGCATGGTGCTCATGGGCATCTTCTTCAGCACCCTCTTTGTATTCATGGACTCGGGCACCTGGGCCTCTTCCATCTTCTTCCACCTCATGACCTGCGTCCTGGGCCTTGGCGTCGTCCTGCCCTGGCTGCACCGCCTCATCCGCAGGAACCCCCTGCTGTGGCTTTTTCAATTCCTCTTCCAGACAGAGACCCGAGTCTACCTCCTAGCTTATTGGTGTCTGCTGGCCACCGTGGCCTGCCTGGTGGTTCTGTACCAGAATGCCAAGCGGTCATCTTCTGAGTCCAAGAAGCACCAGGCCCCCACCATCACTCGAAAGTATTTCCACTTCATTGTGGTAGCCACCTACATCCCAGGTATCATTTTGGACCGGCCCCTGCTCTACGTGGCCGCCACCGTATGTCTGGCTGTCTTCATCTTCCTGGAGTATGTGCGCTACTTCCGCATCAAGCCCCTGGGCCATACCCTGCGAAGCCTTCTGTCCCTCTTCCTGGATGAACGAGACAGTGGGCCGCTCATCCTGACCCACATCTACCTGCTCCTAGGCATGTCTCTTCCCATCTGGTTAGTCCCCAGGCCCTGCACACAGAAGGGTAGCTTAGGAGGAGCCAGGGCCCTAGTGCCCTATGCAGGCGTCCTGGCCGTTGGTGTGGGTGACACTGTGGCCTCCATATTCGGCAGCACCATGGGGGAGATTCGCTGGCCTGGAACCAAAAAGACTTTTGAGGGAACCATGACATCTATATTTGCTCAGATCATTTCTGTAGCTCTGATCTTAATCTTTGACAGTGGAGTGGACCTGAACTACAGTTATGCTTGGATTTTGGGATCCATCAGCACCGTATCCCTCCTGGAAGCCTACACTACGCAGATAGACAATCTCCTTTTGCCTCTGTACCTCTTGATATTGCTGATGGCCTAGCTGCTGTGCATTAGCGATGGAAGAAGCAGGGACATGGGGAGGACCAACGGTCCCCAGAGCAGCCAGCCACCTGGGCTTGAAGAGCCAAGATGAGAAGAAGCAGATTTAATTTTTCAACTGATTCAGATTTAAAATAAAAATCAAAGCACTCCTGGTTTTAGTTTTGCTGACATTTAAAAATGCAAAAAGGCTTAAAGTCTAGTGCAACAGCTCATAGAGCTTGAGTGTGCTACGGGGCCCCTGCCTTGCAATCCTTGAGGGGCCAGAGTAGACTCTGGAGGCAGTAGGGCAGAGGGGTTAACATTTCAGGTTCTGGTGTCAACTCGTGGTCAGAATACTTGGCTGAATCACTTCTTAACTGTGTGAGTCGCTTAATCCCTCTGGGTCTCAGTTCTCTTGTCTGCAAGATGGGAATAATAAGATCCCATATTCACCTTCACTCTGGTGAAGTGACATGAATGAGGTGTCCAGCCCAGGGCCTGCACATAGGTGCCAAAGGGCCACATCAGTGAGGGACAGTGTCTTTGTTACCCAAGACGAGTCATTAGCTCAGCAAAAAGCCAAGCAGACCAAAGGTTATATGGGTTGTACTTGGAGAGTAGAATGACCCTACTCCTCTGGCTTCATTCGGAGGACAGTCCAAGAGGAAAACAGCCAAGTGCATGTGGTTTCTCCCATTTGGCTGAGGAAGAGCTGAGGGGGAGAGAGGGCATCTGTTCCTTGCACCCCTGGAAGGGCTGGAGGAAGAGGATCGGGTCCTGGACTGACTCCCTGTTTCAGCCAACCCCACCCTGCCTCAAGGCCTCTGCTGCCCGGCCGAGCGGTGCTGATGACGGACAAGCTGGACAGCACAGGGTCCTTGTCCAAGTTCCTCCTGAGACCTCTTTGCCCTCCTGTCATGTCCACACCTGTGTGGGTCTCTTCTCTGAGCGAGGAATTAGAGCCAAGGGGGCTGGTGAAGCTTACTGAGTGCTCAGACTCGCTCTGCTGGGGAAGCCAGGGATAGGCATGCTCCAGCCTCGCTCTCTTGAGGGCAGAGTCCAAGCTCTGTGGTTCCCCACTGTATCCCCCAGTGCCAACACAGCCTGGCAGGTGGCCAGAACTCAGCAGACCTTCGTTGAGTGGATGAACATTTCCCATCAGTGAGAAGATAGCACAGCAGGTTTCTCAAAGGTTCTGCCCACTTCTCCCCAGCCTAACAGGGAGAGACCTAGCAGGAAGAGGTGAGAACTCTGCCCCACCAAGGCTGGAAGCAAGCAGCCCAGCGCTGGGAGCTTGTGCTTCTGCCTGGGCTTCACCAGCAGGCCCTTTCTCTCAGAGGAGGGTATTGAGACATTCCTTCTGGCCTCAAAGAAACGTTAACAAACCCTTCCCTTTGCTCAGACTGCCGCTACTGCTTGGCTGAAGGAGGCAGCACCACGTTAGGGTGCAGAGTATATGAGTGCTGGCTTTCCCCCTGACTCCCCAGGTGGCCTTGGTTTGTACACATATACAGCAGGGGTCAGAAGTCAAGGTCATAGAATCTTAAGGCCTCTTGAGGCTGGAGCATGCCTACCCCTGGCTTCCCCAGCAGAGCGAGTCTGAGCACTCAGTAAGCTTCACCAGCCCCCTTGGCTCTAATTCCTCGCTCAGAGAAGAGACCCACACAGGTTACACAATGAGAGAGGGCGGGAAAGGGAAGGGAAGAGCACACGGGCCTGTAAGGACCAGCTCCAGCCAGCGGTCACCTAGGCTGGACCACAGGCCCAGACTCTTGACGCAGGCTATTGACCTGCTCATTCAAGGCAGCTTAGAGACATGGATCGTTATGTGAAATCTCTCAGCTTTAAAAAGTTGTGGGTTGGTTTGTTTGCTTTAATGCTGAGGCCCAGACAGAACACTTCTGCGTTGTGAAATCGGCTAATGGTCCCTAGTTTGCAACCACTGGACCAGACCCCAGCCAAGCAGGTTTGGGATTTGGTCATTGTTCCTGTAGATCTGGGTGCCTGTCAAGCATGCCCAAAAAGAGGGACCTGTGGAGGCCCTAGTCCAGCCCCTTGGTGGGCCCAGAGAGCAGGGCCTGGACTGAGCTGGAAAGCGACCAGAATCTAAGACTAGATTCCAGGCTCCAGTCCTCTTTCCCCCCAGAAGGAGAACTGGGAGCATAGAGGTCAGAGCACAGGCCCTGCATCCAGCTAACCTCGCCAAACACCTGAACAGCTGTGAGACTTAGATCACTTAACCTTCCCACATGTCAGCTCCTGTACACAGCGCCTGCCTGAAAGGGGTGAGGATCCAGTCAGTAAGCACAGCAAGCTCCTGGCACCACGAATGCCCACTGAATGTCACTTACTGACATCACATGTACCTCACCAGGCAGGGCTGGACCACATGGGATGCCTCTTACCAGGGCTCTCATCTTGACAGCAAGGTGGCCTGGGAAAGGAGGATCAAGATGCTGCATTTGGAAGTCATGTTTATTCAGTGTCTCCCACCATACTGACCAAGACTTCCATCGAGAGGGGAGAAGACTGAGAAGCCGGCAAAGAAGCAGCGAGAACCCTTTTCATGGCTGTGAGGCTGCGTCTCGGGGCAGGTTGTGTTAGGGTAGGGAAAAGCAGAGAGAGATGTCAGGAAGGGCACCCAGCCCGGGCTCCTGCTACCAGGCTACCACCTCGTGCCCGCCTGTCTGCAGAGACACCAGCATGAGAAAATCCCTGGAGGAGAGACGTGGCTTCCCTGTTGAGGCCAGGCAGTTGAGCAAGGCGCTGGTGTTGGTGGCCCGCAGCTTCACCCAAGAGTGGACGTGTCCCCGCCCTGAGAGGGCCTTTAGGTGTACAGTGGGGGAAAGGGCAGCTCAGGGGTCGGCTGGAGCCTGCAGAGGACGGAGGGGGGAAGACCTTGGGCCAGAAGCACTGTCCAGGGCCTCCAGGGCAGGCCTGTTCAGGAGCCGTCTGGGGCACAGAACAGCCCTGCCACCTACCAGTTATCTGGGCTCCAGATGGTGCCAGCAGCCTCCATGAGGTGGAAAGTGTAGGCCTGGCGCGAGCGGTCAGAAAGGTTCTGCTCACTCTTGTGAACCACTTCTCCGTGGATCAGGACGAGGGCCCCTGGCAGGGCCACAGCAGGTCAGGAGAGCACTCGGGGCAGGAAGGGACATGATGGGCAGTCCCCTCCCTCAAGCGGTGGTATGGCCTCTTTGTCCCCACCCTCATCCTGGCAACCTCAGGGGCCTGGAGTCTGCCCCAGGTTGGAGGCTGTGTGGTTGGACGTGGGTTGCCCCGGGATCAAGTCCTTCCACCGTGGCCCATGCCCTCGCAAGCCTCGGCAGTGGCATTGCCTTCTGCGGCATTTCCAGAACCAGGCAGAAGCCAGCTGGGGCCTCACCCAGGAACACAGCGTTGGAACTCAGTTTCCCTTTTCTAAAAGAAAGGGTGTGGGACTGCCCTGGTGGTCCCGTGGTTAAGAAACCGCCTTCCCATGCAGGGGATGCAAGTTCAATCCCTGGCTGGGGAACTAAGACTTCCACGTGCCACGAGGCAGCTGCCTGCATGGCTCAACTCCTGAGCACACTCGTCACAACTAACACCCAATGCAACCAGATAAATACTAATACAAAAATCGAAAGGAAGGGTGTGCTGACAGCCAGGGTTTCTGAGCACTTGTGCACCATCTCACACATGACATCTCACTGGCTTCCCCACTTGATGTTTGGGGAAACTGAGGCTCAGAGGGTTTCAGTCATTTGCTCTTAGAGACAGTCTGGAAGGAGCAGTATCTGGATTCCAGGCCAGCCTGGGGGACCCTGGTGTCGGTCACGCAGCTTTCAGTCCTCGAAGCGCCCGCCCGACGTTCCCTCCTGCTGTGACTCCCCGGCCCTCAGGTCAGAGCAGGCACAGACCCCCTGGGCATGGCCTCCAGGCCCTGCTCCCTGCCCTCTGCACCCCCCCTACCTCTCAGCACTGGTGTGGGCACAAAGAGGCTGTTATCCCGGATTGGCTCCGACCCGAGGAAGCTGGTGCCAGGCACTGAGCCAGCAGGGGTCCGGACCATCCTTCTTGACACTCCACCTGCAGGCCAAAGTGGGGCCTTCAGCCTCTCTTTTTTCCAGGTCCTTCTTCCATGGGGGCGGGGGGCTTCCCAGATGGCTCAGTGGTAAAGAACCCGCCTGCTAATGCAGGAGATGCAGGAGACACGGGTTCAATCCCTGGGTTAGGAAGATCTCCTGGAGTAGGAAGTGGCAACCTGCTCCAGTATTCTTGCCTAAAAAATCCCATAGACAGAGGAGCCTGGTGGGCTACAGTCCATGGGGTGGCAAAGAGTCCAACGCTATCGAGCACGCATGTGTACACTCGTGGAGGGTGAGGACAAGTGACCAGGGAGAGGCAGGTGGCCTCACCTGTGTGGGACCCAGGGATGAACCAGAGGCAGCCGTTCTCCAGCATGGCGTCTTCCAGGGCAATCCACAGGCCCAGCACCCGGCCCAGGGGCTCCGTGTACAGGAAGGAGGCGTCCTGGTGAGGGGCGACTGCAGCAGGCCCACCTGGGCGTGAGAAGCCCCACCCCGCCTCACCTGGGCCCCAATTCAACTCAGTCCTTGGTCCTCCCAGGAGCAGTTAGAATCTCCCCACTTCCTGGGCTGGAGACTCTGGGCAAGAGAGATCACCTCTCAAAACTTCAATTTCCTAAACCATAGAGCAGTCCCTATGATAACCTAACTGCGAGGTTGCTGAAGAAGCCCATGAGCCAATATGTGCTCAACGTTGTAACTGCAGCCTAGAAAGCAGCGGCTGTTGTTTCATTGCAGCAGGTAATCAAGCCACTGTCCTTAGGCAGGGAGGGCACTTGGCCACCAGATAGCCCAGTGTAAGCCCCCAGGGGCTGAAGACTGAGAAATTGGGTGCAAAGCAAGGGACGGACACAGAATCCCCCTTGTAAACACCCCCTGCATGATGCTGGGGCCCAGGCCACCAGGGAGGACCACTCAACAGAGGAACTGAATCTATAAGAACAAAAGTGGGTGCTAGTCCTTTCCCGAGGAACTGTGTGCTTTCTGAACACCAGACTTTAAGAGAGACTTTGACAATCCAGTGTCCAAACAAAGGTGTCCTAATGGTTGGGGCCCCAAAACACTGGGAGGAGGAAAGGCTGAAGGAGCTGGGGGTGCCAGGTTAAGCAGCGATGGCTCAGAGAGAGGATGGTCACCCCCTTCGGGAGACTGTCCTTGGGCTTGGTGGGGAGGAGGGGGCCTTACAGAGGAAGGACTCGGGCTTGTGCAGGAAGGAAAGAGCTGCCTGCAGGAGTGAGCCCTCTGTCACTGGAGGTATGTGAGAGAAGGGGATCATCGCCCATGAGGGAGGCAGGAAAGGGTAACTGTGATTCCAGCAGGTGTGTAATCAGATCAGCGATTTCTAGGCTGAATCAGCCCTCCAGGGAACTTGATAAAATACAGATTCCCAGGCCCTTGGTTACCTCAAGATCTCAGAGAATGGGGCCCAGGCATGTGTATTTCTAATCCGCAAGGGGTTGCTACCAGTTTTGGGAACCACTGTGTCAAGGACTCCTGGACACCACCCCCTCCCGCCCCACCAGTTCACTCTGGAAGCAGCAGAGGAGGCTGGTCCCTCTGGGGCCCTGACAATGATTGATGTCCCAGATCTCCCGCCAGGACCTTTGCCAGGGACCCCAGCCTGCTCTTGGCTCACCTTCACCTCCGAAGTGAGGTTGCTGCAAGAGAGAGGAGGGGCCAGGTGAGACCAGGGTGGGGGCGGGGTGGGTGCTGCTCTGAGTCATCTCAGTGGGATGCTCCTGCCCCTGCCACAGGTGTTTATCTCCCAGGCTTCCCCACTGGCACCCAGCACCTACTGTGCCAGCCCAGGAGGGCTGCAGAGAGAAAAACGACCCTGCCTAGCAGGGAGCTCCCAGTCTGAACACGCCTTCAGACACCTTCAAACTTCTCTGGGAAGAGAAGACTCACGTGCCTAACAAGAACACAAGGCAGGGCACTTCCCCGGTGGTCAGGTGGTTAAGAATCCACCTTTCAATGCAGAGGATGTGGGTTTGATCCCTGGTCAGGGAACTAAAACTCCACATGCCACGGAGCAGCTAAGCCCACGCGCTGCAACTACTGAGCCCGTGTGCCACAATAAAGACTTGACGCGACCAAAATAAAATTAGTTTGTTTAAAAAAAAAAAGAGAGACACAAGGCAGAAGTGAGGGGCAGTGGGAGGAACTGGGGCCCAGACCAGCAGTTGAGCCTCTAGGCTTCAGGGTCAGAGATGGGTCCTCTCTTCCCAAGGGAGTTTGAAGGCTTCTTGGAGGAGGTGGCACTGAGCTGGGCCTTGAAAGCTGACAGCAAGGCATTTCAATAGCCAACAAAAGGAGGAGGCAGCCCTTCGGACCCCTTCCCTTCTGCTGCTAAATTGTAACTGAGAGCCAAGGGAATGCCAGGCATCCTAACCAGGGGAGACCAATTTTCATGTTCTCTTACCCACTGAGTAGTAATTCTTCAGGGAGATAGCTTGTGGCCCTAGTATGGAGGGGCTGGTTTAAGCACTGTGCCCATTTTACAGAGGATAAACTGAGGCCTGGGGAGGACAGGGAACTCACCTTAAAGATATACATGCTCTGCACCACCACAGGCATCTGGAGGCCCAGACTTCTGGCCAAAGCCTGGAAGGGGGCAGAGGTCACACAGCCAGCCTGCCCACACTCACATCTGGCCTACCTGCCCGCCCTCACCGACACCTCTGCTCACCTGCACCTTGTGGGAGTGTGTGACACACCTGAAGATGGGGTCAAGGGCATGCAGGGCTGCAGGACAAAGGCGAGATGAAGAGCCAGTCCCCAGTCCCCAGTGCCCTCCCGGGCCTAGGCCTGCGCACCCAGGATCAGGCTTCACTTTGATGTTTGCTATTTTCTGTGCATGAGCTTTCCGCTTGTTTATAACTGAGGAGTGGAGAGCAGGGTCCAAGGGGGAGCCTGCACCCAGAAATGCCATCTGTTGGGCTACTCACTGACTGTGTGCTTTGGAGGAAGGCCCCCCCAACTCTTCAGACTTTAGGTTCCCCCAAGCCCCTGCTTACCATGGCCAATTTTGTTGATGGATTTCTCCGGTGGGACCAGGAAATTTCCTGTGGCACAAAGAATAGATCAAGGCAGAAGAACTGGAGTCCAGCTACCCGCAGACAGCTGGTCTCAGTGCACCAACCCCCCAGCCCCGGGGGGCAAACACCCAAGTCCAGCCAGTCTAGGACCCCAGTTCCAAACCTTGTTTGTCAAAGACGCCTTTCTCAAAGAAGAATCGAATCTTGTCACCGCTGCTTAAGAAATAGTCTGTGCTGCCCTGTGGAGAGGGGACATCAGAGGGACTGAGAGAGCATCCCGGGGTCACAGTTGGGCCTGACAGAGAGGGAAGAGGATTCAGAGGGCCCCCCATCCTGCACCCAGCACAGAGCTGCAGACTCCACTGATGCTTCTCAGACTTGTTCAATGCAACACAGATGGTAAACTGGAAACCCAAGGGCCCGACAGCACAGTCCGAAGCTACAAGCACAGAAGTTTTTGGAAACCTCTTTTTTTTTTAATTAATTAATTAATTTATTTGTCTGCACCAGGTCTTAATTGTGACACGCGGGATCTTTTTTCTAGTCGCAGTATGCGGGCTCTTAGTTGCAGAATGTGGGATCCTAGTTCCTTGACCAGGGATCGAACCTGGGCCCCCTGCATTGGGAGCATGGAATCTTACCACTGGACCGTCAGGAAGTCCCCCTGGAAACCTCTTAATAAATCACATGACTCATACCCGATAATGGCATGATCAAAGAGGCCTGGTTCCCAGGGAGCTCTGGGCCACTTGGGAAACCCTGGAGCTAGAATACTGGGGTTCAAATCCCAGCTCTGCCACTGATGGGCTGTGACCACAATCACATTACTGAACCTCTCCGGGTTTGGTTTCCTCATAAAATACACAGGCTACTAAAGGCACCTATCTCATAGGGTGTTGTAGGGATTATGCTGTTTACTTGGTGACTGAACAACAACATATATAAAGCACAAGAACAGTTGCTGGGAATGTGGTGTCATGTGAATATCTGCCCCTTATTATTCTTGGGCTTCCAGGGGCTCAGTGGTAAGGAATTCACCTGCCAATGCAGGAGATGTGGGTTCAATGCCTGAGTGGGGAAATATCTCCTGGAGAAGGAAATGGCAACCCACTCCAGTATTCTTGCCTGGGAAATCCCATGGACAGAGAAGCCTGGTGGGCTACAGTTCATGGGGTCACAAAGAGTTGGACATGACAGCACGTACATGCACACACACACATGTACACACACACACACATAAGACTCTAGAACAGTCCTTGGAATAAATGGTGTCATGTGAATATCTGCGTTTATTATTATAGAAAACACTCAGTGAGGGCATGACTAAATGCTCTCTAAATATAAGCTATTACTAATCTTTTTCTTAATAACTCCTCCTTGTTAATTTTAATATCATATTTCAAATTTCTTAGCATCATCTGAAAATGATGCTCCAGGAAGATGTCCCTTGTTTTCCTTGTGGCTTTGGTCACACATGATCACCATGCCGAGGAGCCTACCAGGCTCCTCTGTTCATGGGATTTTCCAGGTGAGAGTACTGGAGTGAGTTGCCATTGCCTTCTCCAATATATATGAACAGACTCAATGAAAAGTAAAAGTGAAAGTGTAAGTTGCTCAGTCGTGTCCAACTCCTTGCAACCCCATGGACTGTAACCCGCCAGGCTCCTCTGTCCATGGAATTTCCCAAGCAAGAATACTGGAGTGGGTTGCCATTCCCTTCTCCAGGGGATCTTCCTGACCCAGGGATTGAACCCCAGTCTCCCGAATCGCAGGCAGATTCTTTGATGTCTGAGCCATCAGGTAAGCCCATACACGAAGCACACATACACATCATCTTCCTTCCAAGTAGGGGCATTGGTGTCACTCAACTGAGCCTATGTCACCATGGAAGGAAGATTGTATATACACGACACACATGTATAATCTTCCTCCCAGGGTGGTGACTTAAGGACAGTTGAGTGATGCCCCTGCCTGGGTTCCCAGGAGGCAGAGCCTCACCTCTTACTCACCTGAACACATCTGCTATCACAGGTGCCTGCCTGGCTCAAATCAGTGACTCATAGTGGTTCTTTGAAAACTTTCAGCTTCCCACTGAAAACTGAAAGGTTTTTTCCAACATTCTCAGTTCCTCTGTACTAGGATCAGGGTGAGGGAAACAAGTCTCAGAAGCATCAGTTTAGTTCAGTTCAGTCTCTCAGTCGTGTCCGACTCTTTGTGACCCTATGAACCACAGCACACCAGCCCTCCCTGTCCATCACCAACTCCCAGAGTCCACCCAAACCCATGTCCATTGAGTTGGTGACGCCATCCAACCATCTCCTCTGTCGTCCCCTTCTCCTCCTGCCCTCAACCTTATAATGGATAATAATATTAAAGACAATGATGCTACATGCATGTCAAAGATGTTACTAAACTCAGTAATTCACAAAGGAACCAGCAACATGTTCAAAGGAGAATTTTAAGAACCACACAAATATAGGCACCAAGAAACGCTGAAATGAATTTACAGATCAGTGCAAAACTGATACAGCCACAGGGGCGATCAATAATTGCATCCTGCCAGACCCAGTTCATGCCCATTTCTATGGACAAGTATCACTGAGTTATCACAAAACTTGCAGGATTGTCAACTTAAAAAACAATGAAAAGTGCAGGTAAGCTGGAAAGAAGAGCTGAACAGGACACCTGCCGATCTTTTTTAAACATCCATTTCAAAGTCTTTCACAGTATCAGTAGTGAATATTGAGGATATACTGGATACCAGTACAGCCAAATGAAACCTACTGTTGGGAGCAAAGCTGTCATCCTATAAACCCCCTTTCCTTCTCAACTCCCCATTCTCTGCGTAGTAAGCCTTCCAGTCACTGTAATTCCCTTTATGCCCACCAGATGGCAGAAGTTCATTGCCATGAGTAAGCATGAGCCCCCATTACTGAGCCTGGACCACAGCTTGTTTTGTGGTTGTTAGTGTATTTATCGTATGCAGAGTACATCATGAGAAACGCTGGGCTGGACGAAACACAAACTGGAATCAAGATTGCCAGGAGAAATATCAATAACCTCAGATATGCAGATGACACCACCCTTATGGCAGAAAGTGAAGAACTAAAGAGCCTCTTGATGAAAGTGAAAGAGGAGAGTGAAAAAGTTGGCTTAAAGCTCAACATTCAGAAAACAAAGATCATGGCATCTGGTCCCATCACTTCATGGCAAATAGATGGGGAAACAGTGGAAACAGTGGCTGACTTTATTTTTCTAGGCTCCAAAATCACTGCAGATGGTGACTGCAGCCATGAAATTAAAAAACGCTTACTCCTTGGAAGGAAAGTTATGACCAACCTGGACAGCATATTAAAAAGTAGAGACATTACTTTGCCAACAAAGGTTCATCTAGTCAAGGCTATGTTTTTTCCGGTGGTAACGTATGGATGTGAGAGTTGGACTATAAAGAAAGCTGAGTGCTGAAGAATTGATGCTTTTGCACTGTGGGGTTGGAGAACACTCTTGAGAGTCCCTTGGACTTCGAGGAGATCCAACCAGTCCATCCTTAAGGAGATCAGTCCTGGGTGTTCATTGGAAGGACTGATGTTGAAGCTGAAACTCCAATACTTTGGCCACCTGATGCAAAGAGCTGACTCACTTGAAAAGACCTTGATGCTGGGAAAGATTGAGTGCAGGAGAAGGGGACAACAGAGGATGAGATGGTTGGATGGCATCACCGAGTCAATGGACATGGGTTTGGGTGAACTCCGGGAGTTGGTGATGGACAGGGAGGGCTGGCATGCTGCGGTTCATGGAGTCGCAAAGAGTCGGACACGACTGAGCGACTGCACTGAACTGAATGTATTTACTTGGCTGTGCCGGGTGTTTAGTTGTGGCATGCAGGATCTTCCATGTTTATTGCAGCATGCAATTCTTTAGTTGCAGCATGTGGGATCTAGATCCCTGACCAGGGATGGAACCTGGGCCCCCTGCACTGAGAGTGTAAAGTCTTAGCCGCTGGACCCACCAGGGAAGTCCCTGGACTGCAGCTTTGGCTTGAGGGCCCAGCAGCAGGCAGGCTCATAAAATCAGGCTATGAAAGGTTACAAGAACTGTGTGGGAGAACCCCTGGGTCTCAACTTATCCATCTCAAACTGTACTGAGTCCCATTAGGTCACCGGGGTGGAGTCAGGTGGAGGGGCGGGACAAGCAGAGCTCCTAGTCTCACTGGGGGATGACTTACCCAGGTAGGCCCATCAAAATCATTTGTTTTGGATTGTGGCCACAAAGTGGTGCTTTGTGGCAGGAAAACTTCTAAGGAAGTACAGCAGAGCAGTGACAACATGAACTTGGTATCCGGCAAATCTGGGTTTAAGTTCTGGCTCTATTAGTGATTAACTGTGTAGTTTGGGGCATGTGAACTGAACTTCAATTATCCTTAATTTATCTGTCAAATGGGGGCAATAACGTTGACTTTATAAATTCATAGTAGGGAGTGAAGGAAATCGGCAAATAAGACACAGTCTGGTGCCTTGAGAAAGTTCAAGGCCTGACTCAGTATCAGAATGAGCTGATGGGGGGACTCCCCTGGCGGCTCGTGGTTAAGGGTCTGAGCTTCCACTTCAGGGGGTACAGGTTCTATCCCTGGTTGGGGAACTAAGAGCTGAACAGTGCTGCAAGGCCAGAAAAATGAACCCATGGGCCTTGGGACCTGATGTTTCCAGGCTTCACCGCCCATCAGAGACCAGGTCCCATCTCTGCCTGCTCCAGGCACCTACCTGGGCTCGCAGCTGCTCCTCCTCCTGGGTAGAAAATTCCGTGCGACAGTGGAGAGGGACATCCATCTTGGCCACGATCTCATCAATCCTCCGTTGCATGGCCTCACACTCGTCTGCAGATAAGAACCCTTCCAGCACCAGGAATCCATCCTCCTGAAACTGCAGGCAGACAGGCAGGAGACTCAGGCTTCCCCCCAGCCTCAAACGCTCTTTGAGAGGACTGATTTGACCCCTCCCCAAACCAGAAGCTGTCTGAAGGCAGGACCTAGCGTCCTGTTCGTTGCTCCGCCCGCCTCCCTGGCCATGGTGCCTATGTCCAGTGAAGGGCAGTGAGTGCTGGCTGCTTGAATGAAGGGGAGTAGAAGCAGAGATGTCCCCACTGTAACCCTCCAGTGGGCTTGAGTCACATGGGGATACAACCTCATTCATTTATCCAGCCAACATTGACTGTACATCTACCGTGCACCAGATGTGGCTTTAGGAGCTAGAGATTCAGTCGTGAACAAGCCATCCATGATGCCTGCCTCCCAGACCTGGTCTAAGAAAGGAGACAGACATCCAACAGACCAGTATACACGGGATTCTATTACACGAAGTATGCTTTATCTCCCTGGAGTGTAACACAGGTGATAGAAAAATATTTACTGGCATGGGGATGTGTTCTAGATATATTGTGAGATTAGAAAAAGAAGCCATGGGAGTTCCCTGGTGGTTCAGTAGCTAAGATTCCCCGCTGCTCCCAGTGCCTGGGGAATTAGATCCCACATGCCAGAACTAAGTGTTCACATGCTACAACTAACCATCCCATATGCCGAAAGGAAGATAAAAGATCCCAAGTGCTTCGACTAAAACCCAGCCCAGCTAAATAAATAAATGTACTGAAGAGCCGGCTCATTGGAAAAGACCTTGATGCTGGGAAAGACTGAGGGCAGGAGGAGAAGTGGGTGACAGAGGATGAGGTGGTTGGATGGCATCACAGACTCAACAGACTTGAGTTTGAGCAAACTCCGGGAGAGAGTGAAGAACAGGCCAGCATGGTATGCTGTGATCCATGAGGCTGCAAAGAGTTGGACATGACTAAGTGACTGAACAAGAACAACAAAAAAAGCCAAATACAAATAAGTATTCTAATTTGCGAGAACTTGGGCAAATGCTGTCCAGTGGGGTCACACCTGTCCCTCCACAGAGGGCTGCGTGAAGGCCCAAGGGACAGCAGGAGTTCTAGGTCCCAGTACTGTGCCTGGCACATAGGAGAAACTTGGGGAAACATGTTGAATGGGCATTTCTACCATCTGTAAGAATACACGGAAGAACTATACAAAAAAGTTCTTAATGGCCCAGATAATCACGATGCTGTGGTCATGTACCTAGAGCCAGACATTCTGGAATGCAAAGTCGAGTGGGCCTCAGCAAGCATTACATGAACAAAGCTAGTGGAGGTGACAGAATTTCAGATGAGCTACTTCAAATTCTAAAAGATGATGCTGTGAAAGTGCTGCACTCAAAATGCCAGCAAATTTGGAAAACTCAGCAATAGCCACAGGACTGAAAAAGGTCAGTTTTCATTCCAATCCCAAAGAAAGGCAATGCCTAGGAATATTCAAACTACCATACAGTTGTGCTCATTTCACATGCTAGAAAGGTAATGCTCAGAATTCTTCAAGCTAGACTTCAATAGTCTGTGAACCGAGAACTTCCAGATGTATAAACTGGATTTAGAAAAGGCAGAGGAACCAGAAATCAAATGGCCAACATCTGTTGGATCATAGAAAAAGCAAAGGAATTCCAGAAAAACATCTACTTCTGCTTTGTCGACCACACTAAAGCCTTTGACTGTGTTGATCACAACAAACTGTGGAAAACTCTTAAAGAGATGGGGATACCAGACCACCTTACCTGCCTCCTGAGAAATCTGTATGCAGGTCAAGAAGCAACGGTTAGAACTGGACATGGAACAACAGACTGGTTCCAAATTGGGAAAGGAGCACGTCAAGGCTGTATATTGTCACCCTGCTTATTTAACTTATATAAAGAATCAGTTCAGTTCAGTTCAGTCACTCAGATCAGATCAGATCAGTTGCTCAGTCGTGTCCGACTCTTCTCGACCTCATGAATTGCAGCATGCCAGGCCTCCCTGTCCATCACCAACTCCCAGAGTTCACTCAGACTCACGTCCATCGAGTCAGTGATGCCATCCAGCCATCTCATCCTCTGTCGTCCCCTTCTCCTCTTGCCCCCAATCCCTCCCAGCATCGGAGTCTTTTCCAATGAGTCAACTCTTTGCATGAGGTGGCCAAAGTACTGGAGTTTCAGCTTTAGCATCAGTCCTTCCAAAGAAATCCCAGGGCTGATCTCCTTCAGAATGGACTGGTTGGATCTCCTTGCAGTCCAAGGGACTCTCCAAAGTCCTATCCAACACCACAGTTCAAAAGCATCAATTCTTCGGCATTCAGCCTTCTTCACAGTCCAACTCTCACATCCATACATGAGCACAGGAAAAACCATAGCCTTGACTAGATGAACCTTTGTTGGCAAAGTAATGTCTCTGCTTTTGAATATGCTATCTACGTTGGTCATAACTTTCCTTCCAAGGAGTAAGCGTCTTTTAATTTCATGGCTGCAGTCACCATCTGCAGTGATTTTGGAGCCTAGAAAAATAAAGTCTGATACTGTTTCCACTGTTTCCCCATCTATTTGCCATGAAGCGATGGGACCGGATGCCATGATCTTCATTTTCTGAATGTTGAGCTTTAAGCCAACTTTTTCACTCTCCACTTTCACCTTCATCAAGAGGCTTTTGAGTTCTTCTTCACTTTCTGCCATAAGGGTGGTGTCATCTGCATATCTGAGGTTATTGATATTCCTCCCGGCAATCTTGATTCCAGCTTGTGTTTCTTCCAGCCCAGCATTTCTCATGATGTACTCCGCATATAAGTTAAATAAGCAGGGTGACAATATACAGCCTTGACGTACTCCTTTTCCTATTTGGAACCAGTCTGTTGTTCCATGTCCAGTTCTAACTGTTGCTTCCTGACCTGCATACAGATTTCTCAAGAGGCAGGTCAGGTGGTCTGGTATTCCCATCTCTTTCAGAATTTTCCACAGTCTATTGTGATCCACACAGTCAAAGGCTTTGGCATAGTCAATAAAGCAGAAATAGATGTTTTCTGGAACTCTCTTGCTTTTTCCATGATCCAGCGGATGTTGGCAATTTGATCTCTGGTTCCTCTGTCTTTTCTAAAACCAGCTTAAAGATCAGGAGGTTCATGGTTCACATATTGCTGAAGCCTGGCTTGGAGAATTTTGAGCATTACTTTACTAGCATGTGAGATGAGTGCAATTGTGCGGTAGTTTAAGCATTCTTTGGCATTGCCTTTCTTTGGGATTGGAATGAAAACTGACCTTTTCCAGTCCTGTGGCCACTGCTGAGTTTTCCAAATTTGCTGGCATATTGAGTGCAGCACTTTCACAGCATCATCTTTCAGGATTTGAAATAGCTCAACTGGAATTCTATCACCTCCACTAGCTTTGTTCGTAGTGATGCTTGCTAAGGCCCACTTCACTTCACATTCCAGGATGTCTGGCTCTAGGTCAGTGATCACACCATTGTGATTAGCTGGGTCGTGAAGATCTTTTTTGTACAGTTCTTCTGTGTATTCTTGCCATTTCTTCTTAATATCTTCTGCTTCTGTTAGGTCCATACCATTTCTGTCCTTTATAAAGCCCATCTTTGCATGAAATGTTCCTTTGGTATCTCTGATTTTCTTGACGAGATCTCTAGTCTTTCCCATTCTGTTGTTTTCCTCTATTTCTTTGCATTGATCGCTGAGGAAGGCTTTCTTATCTCTTCTTGCTATTCTTTGGAACTCTGCATTCAGATGTTTATATCTTTCCTTTTCTCCTTTGCTTTTCACTTCTCTTCTTTTCACAGCTATTTGTAAGGCCTCCCCAGACAGCCATTTTGCATTTCTTTTCCATGGGGATGGTCTTGATCCCTGTCTCCTGTACAATGTCATGAACCTCAGTCCATAGTTCATCAGGCACTCTATCTATCAGATCTAGGCCCTTAAATCTATTTCTCACTTCCACTGTATAATCATAAGGGATTTGATTTAGGTCATACCTGAATGGTCTAGTGGTTTTCCCTACTTTCTTCAATTTAAGTCTGAATTTGGCAATAAGAAGTTCATGGTCTGAGCCACAGTCAGCTCCCAGTCTTGTTTTTGCTGACTGTATAGAGCTTCTCCGTCTTTGGCTGCAAAGAATATAATCAATCTGATTTCGGTGTTGACCATCTGGTGATGTCCATGTATAGAGTCCTCTCTTGTGTTGTTGGAAGAGGGTGTTTGTTATGACCAGTGCATTTTCTTGGCAAAACTCTATTAGTCTTTGCCCTGTTTCATTCTGTATTCCAAGGCCAAATTTGCCTGTTACTCCAGGTGTTTCTTGACTTCCTACTTTTGCATTCCAGTCCCCTATAATGAAAAGGACATCTTTTTGGGGTGTTAGTCACTCAGTCATATCCAACTCTTTGCAACCCCATGAACGGCAGCACACCAGGCCTCCCTGTCCATCACCAACTCCCAGAGTTCACCCAAACCCATGTCCATTGAGTCGGTGATGCCATCCAGCCATCTCATCCTCTGTCGTCGCCTTCTCCTCCTGCCCTCAATCTTTCCCAGCATCAGGGTCTTTTCCAATGAGTCAGCTCTTCTCATCAGGTGGCCAAAGTATTGGAGTTTCAGCTTCAACATCAGTTCTTCCAATGAACACCCAGGACTGATCTCCTTTAGGATGGACTGGTTGGATCTCCTCACAGTCCAAGGGACTCTCAAGAGTCTTCTCCAACACCACAGTTCAAAAGCATCAATTCTTTGGTGCTCAGCTTTGTTCACAGTCCAACTCTCACATCCATACATGACCACAGGAAAAACCATAGCCTTGACTAGATGAACCTTTGTTGGCAAAGTAATGTCTCTGCTTTTGAATATGCTATCTAGGTTGGTCATAACTTTCCTTCCAAGGAGTAAACGTCTTTTAATTTCATGGCTGCAGTCACCATCTGCAGTGATTTTGGAGCCTAGAAAAATAAAGTCAGCCACTGTTTCCACTGTTTCCCCATCTATTTGCCATGAAGTGATGGGACCGGATGCCATGATCTTCATTTTCTGAATGTTGAGCTTTAAGCCAACTTTTTCACTCTCCTCTTTCACTTTCATCAAGAGGCTCTTTAGTTCTTCTTTACTTTCTGCCATAAGGGTGGTGTCATCTGCATATCTGAGGTTATTGATATTTCTGCTAGCAATTTTGATTCCAGCTTGTGCTTCGTCCAGCCTGGCGTTTCTCGTGATGTTCTCTGCATATAAGTTAAATAAACAAGGTGACAATATACAGCCTTGACGTACTCCTTTTCCTATTTGGAACCAGTCTGCTGTTCCATGTCCAGTTCTAACTGTTGCTTCATCATGTGAAATGCCAAGCTGGATGAATCACAAGCTGGAATCAAGATTTGCTATTCAGTTCCTCAGTCGTGTCAGACTCTTTGTGATCCCATGGACTGCAGCACACCAAGCTTCCCTGTCCTTCACCATCTCCTGGAGCTTGCTCAGATTCATGTCCATTGAGTCAGTGATGCCATGTAACTGTCTCCTCTTCTGTCATCCCCTTCTCCTTAACCCTCAACATTCAAAAAACTAAGATCAATGGCATCCAGTCAGTCCTATGACTTCTTTGCAAATAGAAGGGGAAAAAGTGGAAACCATGACATATTTTATTTTCTTGGGCTCCAAAATCACTGTGGATGGTGACTGCAACCATGAAATTAAAAGATGATTGCTCCTTGGAAGAAAAGCAATGACAAACCTAGACAGTATGTTAAAAAGCAGAGACATCACTTTGCGGACAAAGGTCCATCTAGTCAAATCTATGGTTTTTCCAGTAGTCACGTTTGGATGTAAGAGTTGGACCATAAAGAAGGCTGAACACCCAAGAACTGATGGTTTCGAACTGTGCTGGAGAAGACTCTTGAGAGTCCCTTGGACAGCAAGGAGATCAAACAATCCTAAAGGAAGCCAACCCTGAATGTTCATCGGAAGGACTGATGCTGAAGCTGAAGCTCCAATACTTTGGCCACCTAATACAAACAGCTGACTCATTAGAAAAGACCCTGATGCTGGGAAAGATCGAAGGCAGGAGGAGAAGGGAATGACAGAGGATGAGATGGTTGGATGGCATCACCAACTCAATGGACCTAAGTTTGAGCAAACTCCAAGATATAGTGAAGAACAGGGAAGCCTGGTGTGCTGCAGTCCATGGGATCACAAAGAGTCGGACACAACCTAGTCAGACACAACAACTGTGATGGGCCTTTTATTTTATTCGGCCCCACAGTGCGGCTTCCGGGATCTTAATTCCAAGTCCTGGCATCAAACCTGTGCCCTCCGCAGTGGAAAGGCCAAGTCTTAACGGCGGGACCACCCGGGAATTCCCCGGACCTTTCAGCGATTCAAGGGCTGTATACAAAAATATTGTCTCAGCGTAGGGAATGTATGCGTGCGTGCCCGTGCGTGCGTGCTCAGTCGCTTCAGTCGTGTCCGACTCTTTGCGACCCTATGGACTGTGCGGCTCACCAGGCTCCTCTGTCCATGGGATTCTTCAGGCAAGAATACTGGAGTGGGTTGCCATTTCCTTCTTCAAGGAAATGTATGGAATGTTTTAATTTTCTTTTTTGAGATTTTCTGTAATTTTTTTTTTTTTTTTTTTTTTGCATTTTCCTCTTGCCACCAGGATCAAACCACAAGGGTCAGGTTTTTTCAAAGATCTCCCTCGCTCTAATTCCCAAGGCTTAGCTCTTTCCAGGTGGCGCTAGCGGTGAAGAACCCGCCTGGCAATGCAGGAGACTTAAGAAACGCAGGTCGGATCCCTGGTCCTCCTCTGGAGGAGGGCATGTCAACCCGCTCCAGTAGTTTTGCCTGGAGAATCCCGTGGACAGAGGAACCTGGCGGGAGACAGTCCGTAGGGTGGCAAAGAGTGGGACAAGACTGAAGTGACTTAGCATACAGGCACGCTGGAACGCCCGCGGCTGGTTCCGCAGCCAAGCGCCTTGGGTTAGGGGTGGGATCAGCGGGCCCGCCCCCTCGTTGGGCCCGCCCCTTCCCAGACCTTCGCCCCCGCCCCCACCCCCAGCTCTCAAGACCCTGTGTTTTAGTCTGGTATTGTCACCTACATGTTCCCCCACCACCGCGGGTGCGGTGGCCTGGACGGCCCCTGGCTGTGTGTGCAGAAGTTAGGGGTCGTGCCTGTGAACCGACCACTCTGGGCTTCAGTTTCCTGTTCAGAAATACAACGGGGCGGGGTCGAGTTTCCTGGACTAGCTCAAGTTTTGAGGGGCCCCTTATATTTATCTGACCCTCGGGGTCTCCCAACCGGCAGGCCCCTACCTTCTGAAGCTGTGAGGGAATCAGGCAGGCCATGATGACCCGGGGCAGGGCACAAGGGCGGCTGGTAGCTCTGGGTACCAAGGCCAAGGCTGGAGAGGAAGTTCAGGAGGGGAGGGGCGAGAGCCTGGGAAGCCCAAGAACGTTTAACCCTTCCCTGCCCAGAGAAAACCCGAATCCTGGCTTCCCATCCTTCCCTGGCCTCACCCAGAGAAAACCCAACGTAACCCCCAGCCCTTCTCCACACCACCCCCGTCTCACTTCTGTCCTTGGATGGGGCCGCCCTTGTCTCTGCCGCACACCCTGGGGCCATCCCTCGCCCCACCCCGCAGCTAATCCAGGATTAGCCAGTCCTGATCTCTAAAGGCTTCTACCAGAACTGTCCCCTTTCTATTTCTTTCCAGAAACCACTCCTGCTGGCTGTTTAAAAGGTGCCTACAAGTTGTGTCCCAGCAGGGTCCCGGCAGGCAGGAAGACACCTGAGTCCCAGTCCAGGGGCCACCACTGACTGGACCATCCGACCCACGCCTGCCCCTCTCCTGGGCAAGGATCAGACAGTGCCCAGGCCACCAGCTTAGACGGTGCAACAGTCCATGGGGTCACAAAGAGTTGGACGTGACTGAGCGACTGAACTGAACTGAGGCCACCAGTGGCAAGTTGGAGGAGCTGGAATGTGGGGTGGGTCTCTGTAGGCCAGCAGACAGGTTCTGAGCGACTTTGCATTCCAAAGGTGGAAGAGGGCCTGGGGGAGGAGTGTCCACCCCCACCCTTGATCCCCTGAGACTCTCTAGGTCCTGAGAGGATTATAGATCTGTCTGCAGCTCTGAGCAAAGTAGAAGATAAGGGAGATCTAATGGCATGGAGTGGGGGCTGGGCCTTCAGAATGAGGGCGAAGGAAGCCAGGCTCCCTGTTCCCCACCCCCAGGCCCGAGGTGTTGGTGTCTGAGGCTGGCGGTCAGCACACCCACCCTTCCAGCCAGCCCTGCTCAGCAGCTGACAGGGCCATTCTGAAAACTGGCTGCTGCTTCTGAAAACCAGCCACTGGCCTTCCCCGAAGTGACGCTTTCTGAATGGCCAAGGGACAGAGTGTCTCAGGAGTGAGCATGGGGACACAGCTCAGACCCTGGGGGCCTTGGCCCTGAGTCAAGTACTGCTTTCTGGGCCACCACACTGGGACTAGCTGCATGGGCCCTGCTTTCCCAGAGCAGAGAGCTGGAGGAGGGGTGCCCCCCCCTCCGCCACCCCCGCAGGCATCTGAGGCTAGAGGGTATGAGGGACTCCGGGGACAGGCTGGTGAGGAAGACACGTGAGAGAACCCTTTGGGGAAACATAGCCAAGACTCAGCTCCCTCACAGGTCGTGATCCCAGCTGTTGCAGCCCCTTCCCAATTGGCTGCCCCACAGATCCCGAGAGAGGCCCGCCTGTGTGCCAGGAACACAGCGAGGGTCTTCCTGCAGTGCTGGGTTAGCAACTCTTGGGGAACCCCCCCCACACACACCAGCAGCCTGACCAGGTTGCTACTCATGCCCCTGGCCTTACTTTCCCATCCGCAGTTTTGGGGACAGCAGGAGTACCTCCTGGACACTTGGCAAGTGCCACAAACTGTTCGTTAGCAGGAGCTGTTCTGGGTGGAATGTGAAGGTATTTTTTATTTTTTGAATGTCAAGTGTTCAAAAAAAAAAAAGTTTTCAAAATTGCTGTTATAATCAGGGAAAAGGCCACCAGTGTGGTTTTAAGTTGGAGCAAAGAGCCCGGGTTGGGGTAAGGGGTGGGGCTGGGCCTCCCCATGATTTGTCCATTCAATTCAGCTCAGGCTTTGGGAAGTGGGTGGGTGGTGTTTCCACAGGGCTGTTTTTTTCCAAAAGCTAACCAGCTCCAGATGGGGGGCTGGGCCACCCCAGGGCTGAGGTGGGGGCACTGTGGGAGAGGTACCAGACCAGACAGGCGAGGGAGACCTCCATTCCTGAAATACAGGAGGGTGTGGCAGGGAGGGCACAGCCCACCAAAAATCCCACGACAGAGGCAGAAAGGAAAACTCCTGACTCACTCCCGAGGTCACCTGGGCGGGGGTCAAAGTCCATGTAAGGAGGAAAGACTGGCATATTCCTGAGGAGCTGCCCAAGCAACAGCTAAGTCCTCATTGTTAAGGCCAAGATCAGACACAATGGCTCTTTTTCTTAACCAAAGACCCCCGCCCCAGGGCCCACTTTGGGCCGCAGGAGCCTCACTGGTCCAAGAGGAAGCAGACGATTGACTGATTACCAGGAAGCAGGCCCACTGCTGGAGCGGAGCACCTACCAGCAAAAGCTAAGGAAGCCCCAGAACCATCCTGTGAGGTTTCCAACCCCATCCAAACTGTATAAATGAGGGGACCGAGGATCACATCAAGTACAGGGCAGAGCTAGGATCTGAGAGCAACTCTGCCCATCCCCCAAGCTTCTGCCCTTGACCCCAGCGCGTGCCTTCAGCACATCCAGCCCAAAGGGGCTGTGAGCTGGGTCAGGACTGCCTCTGCAGAGCCCTGGAGACTGGCTGCTGTTATTATAAGGACCCAAAGAGAACAGCATACATGTGCCCAATGCACAGATGGGGACATGGAGGGCTCGGGAGGGAAGGGCCTGCCCAGCTTCATGCGGGGAATGACTGAGCTGGGACAAGGACCCGAGACTCCTGGCTCCCGCTCTGGTCCTCCTATCCCTCCCACCAAAGCTCACGAGGGCCGGAACCCTAGGCTCTGGCCGGCAGAGGACACCTGGCTGCAGGATCCACTCCTGACAGGCAACGGGACTGTGTCAGTGAGTGTCTGCTGGTAGCTGCCTCTGAGGGGCTTCTGGCTTCATGGGGCAGGTAGGGAAGCAGAGTTCCTTATCTTCTCAGAGACCATGGGGCTGAGGGGACCTCAGAGACCCGAGAGACATGGAGACCTCCAAAGGCCACTTTGTTATAGGTTTATTTGCTATTTGAACCGAGTCCACAAGTTCAGACCCATGTGTAACGGATTGCTTCATGGTTGTCAGAGGCTAGTGTGCATTATTTCTGAGGATTACATCTGATGACACGGCGCGGAAAACACAAATGGACAAATGGACATAATCGTGAAGACGAGAGACGCGAGAACGTGCCTTAGTGTCCAAGTGATCGATCGAAGGTGGCGGGGACCCTGGAGACTGATCTCAATGAAGTGAGCTGGCTTTCCCACCACCAGGCGCTGCGTGGGCTGGGCGCCTGGGACAGAAACCTATCCAGAACCTGGAGGGCCTGTCTACCCCGGTGGCGACCCTGCCTCCAGGTGTCCCGTGCTGAAGGACGGGGTGGCACGTCACCAGGTGGGGACAGGGCTGACGTCAGCCGCTGAGGCTAGTGGTGGCACTGGGCTAACTCATGACACACAAGGTGCGAAAGCAGAGTCCGGGTGAGGCGGCTCCTCTGGGCTCCTAACACTGCCACAAAGTCAGGGCAGGGAGGACGGAGGGTGCAGCGGGGAGGGGGCGGGGGCGGAGCACCGTTCATCTGGGGATGAGCCAACCCGAGTCCCCTCCCTTCTTGGCAGCTCCGGAACATTCCCTTTGGCCAACAGCCACAGAAACGAGAGCCTGCCAAGATACATGGAGGAGAAAGAAAACAAGACACCAAAAAAACAGAACAAAATAGTCCCCGCTCTAGGAGGGGAGAGGAACAGACAGACTCCTGGACCGAGGTCACCGCGGACTGGAGGCATCCTGCAGCCTGCTCCCCGGGGGAAGGAAGCTAATTCAGTGTCCTGCTGCTCTGCTCAGGGAGGACACTTGTCCTGCCCCGAGACTCCGACTCACTGGCCTTTAGTGTCCTTTTTTTTTTTAAGTTATTTTTTTCTTTTTGATACCCAAACCATCAATTTCAAAAAATTTCTTTCTCCTTAAAAAAATCTCAACTGTGGCAGCAAACCCCAGGCCTGGCTTCTCTGCTGGCGGCCTGCTTTCCCATGGGCCATACCCCCAGAGCCCAGCCTGGCACCTCCGGGGTGACCGTCCCACAGCTGGTTCACCCTGGACCGCTCTGCTCACGTCTGGGTGGGCGCTAGATGCTGGCGGCACCACCAAGAAAAGGAAAACGGAAACATGGCTACCCTTCCTCTAACACCCCCCCACATCTGAGCTGACCTTTCTTGGGAATGTATAAGTTATCTGGAGGGAGAGGGCGGGAGGTGGAGAAAATAAATACCAAGAACTAAGAAGGTGTCCCTGGACCTCTGGCGTCAGCTTGGCCTCTGGGGCAGCGATGGCCTCCAGGGAGCAGGCCCTGATTGTCCAAATACTGCGCTCACTGGGAGACGGACTGCAGGTCTCTGATCTCCCCCTCAGGCGCCCGCCCTGGGGGGCATGAGTCTCGAGGAGAAAAGGGGCCAGCCCCTCAGGTGCGGTCCTGTCGCCCGGCCCAGCTCCAGCGCCCCTGCTGACAGGCTGGGCTGGTGGTCCGTCGGGCTCCTGGGTTCCTGGGCCCGAGGCCTGCCTGGAGGTCCGGCTGCAGGCCGCCCACTCAGGGCCACCCGTGCTCCATGCCATGGGAGCTCAGGCCTGCTCCTTGTCAGCCCTCCAGAGCCGCTCCTTCACCTCAGGGGGCAGGGTGTTGAACAGGTCCTCCTCCACCACCAGGCCACTGCGCTTGAGCAGCGGGCACTCGCCCAGCTCCACAGGCAGGCACTCCAGTCGGTTGCCACGCAGCTCGATCTGGGTCAGGCTGGTCAGCTCGCCCACCCGCGAGGGCAGCGACTGCAGCACGTTGTTGCCCAGGTGCAGGGCCCGCAGCTTCCGGCACTGGAAGAGCTCGGGTGGCAGCGCCTCGATCTAGAGGTAAGGAGAAGAGGGCACAGTGAGGCGGGCGCAGCCGGGACCCGGGCCTCGGGGCCCCGGCTTCCCTGCCCCAGGCGTTGGCACCTTCTCTGATGCCCATTTCAGCTACCCCAGACCTCAGGGACCAGCACAAGCTGGCCTGAGTCTGGCTAACTCCCCCGTGTTCTGCAGGTCTTGGCTTTGTTGTCACTTCCTCCAGGAAGCCTTCCCTGACCTCCTGGTAACCTAAGGTGCCCATGTTCCCCCAACAGCACTGATCCCTCCGCGTGGTAAAACTGCTTGATCTCCTGTCACTGGCAGACCAGGGACTCTGAGAGGGCAGGGCTGGGTGTGCCATGCTCCCTGCTGTCTCCCAGCAGCTGTCACCCCCCACCCCCCCCCCGCCAAAGCAAATCACAGGAGCCAGCTGCTACCAGCTCCATCCCCTCCTCCACCACCCAGGACTCACCAGGAGCCAGGCCTGGGGGCCTGCCAGGTTTAAGAACAGTTTATGAAAGCACAGCAGCCTGCTGAGAAAACTCTATACCCTCAGCTGTTGCTGAGAACGAGGGAGAGCTCACCAACACGGTCAGAATCCCAGCTGTGTCACTTCCCCTTCCTGGGCCTCAGTTTCCTTATCTGTCAAGTCACAGGCTGAGGGTGGGTGTGGGGAGCCCAGTCTTGGCCATTCGGGGCCCTCTCCTGATTCTGCAAAGTTTGAATTAGAGACAACACCCACTTGCCGCTTACTACAGGACAGGTTCACTCTGAGCACTGATGCTACTAACAGGTGAACTCTCACAACTACCTCTAAGTACTGTGGAAACACTTGTTCCACTTTACAGATGGAAAAACTGAGGCCCTGAAGGATCCAGCCTCCTGAGAAGTTCACAGCTGGAAAGCGGTAGAGCCAAGACATGAATCTGGCTCAAGAGTCCGTGCTCTAACTGTCCACTCTGTTGGTGGAGCAAGGAGCAAACGGTGCAGTTGGGTGGGGACACACGGGAAGAGCCCCATAAAGGCTGGCTTCCTCCCTGCCCTCCTGTGAGCAATCAGCTACAGACATGAGCACTTCCTCAGCCTGTTCTCCTACAACCAGCTCCTTCAGATACGGCGGACAGGAGGGACCCCTCCAGCAGAGCAGGAGCCAGGGGATGGGCCCCGAGCCTACAGAAGGGTGACGGGCAGCTTGCTCTGTCACCATCCGCATGTTTCTGCCGAGGATGCTGAGGCCAGGCAGAGGCCATGCCAAGAGGGGCACTGTAGATGTTTTAAAAAGGACTCCTGACCTGGGTCTGCAAACCCGCCACTGCTGTGCCCAATGGTCAGGAATCGGGCAGGCGTGGCTTCCAGGTGGGCAGGGACTCCAGGAAGGCCAGAGGACAGAGAAGTGGGTTCCTGCAGGACCAGACCCTCCCAGAGACCCCACTGTGCCCAAAACTGGCCTCCTCTGGTGACACAGACAGTGGCCGGGGAGCAGGAAGGACTGGAACAGTGGGTGGCAGAACTGGGGTTCACGTCGGGGCTCTCCCCCGACACACCCCCTCCCTGGGGCACCCACGGCTCCGCGGCCAGCTCTCTGCAGGCCCCATGGAAGGAGGGGAAGGTGGCTCTGATGGCTCGGTCCCCCACCCTGGCCGCTCCTGTCCTTCATCCTGAGGTGTGCTGGTGCACTGAAGGCATGAAGTCGACTCCCATCATCCCAATCCCACCCTCGCCCACCTCCTCAGGGACCTCAGGCCACCCCATCAGCACTGGCTACCCCTCGAGTCCACCTGGTCCTTGGAAAAAACAAGACAACCCTCCCAGGGGCCTCTGCGACCTTCCCAACAAACCGCCTGGAAAGATGCCGTCTCTCTTGGCCTGGCAGGAGCCGGCTTCTACCCCTGCCCGCCCTGAGCCACCTGCGGCCACTCCTCATCCACTGGACCTGCCCGTGTTCTCCTGTCATCACCCGACTCCCGCACAGGCTGTGCACCCACCTGCCTGGCCCTGCTCTCCACTGCCCCTCCCAAAGGCTCGAGCCACACTCCCCTGGCCCCTACCCTCTAGCCCACCCCCCACCCCTCCCAGACTCAGGAAGGACAGATCTTCACCCAGGAGCCTGGGGGATGACTCCCTGAGCTTCAGGTTCAGGCTGACTTAACCTGGTCCCCTGGACGTCCCAACATGGGACCTACCCCCTCCTCTCTGAAAACCTGTGCCTCGTCCTGCCTCAAGGACCCTCCAGCCACCCAGGCAGCCACGTGAGAACAGGCCTCACCCACTCCTGACAGCTGCATGCAGGGTTTTTTTTAAGATATTTTTTGGATCTGGACCCTTTGTAAAGTCTTTGCTGAGTTCATTACAACATTGTTTCTGTTTTAAGTTTGGGTTCTTTTGGCTCTAGGGCATGTGGGACCTTAGCTCTCCAACCAGGGATGGAACCTGTACCCTCTGCACTGGAAGGTGAAGTCTTAGCACTGGACTGCCGGGGAAGGCCCTGCACACGGGTTTCTACAGCTCTGGACCTCTGTCCTGCCCCGCCCCCACCTCCCTGGAGCTTCAGGGAGAGCCAGCTCTCTGCATTCCAAGGCAGACCTTCCTCCCTCAATCAGTCAGCGGGAATTTGGTGGACAGTTTGCCCCAAGTCAGGCACTGGACTGAAGAGCCAAGATCCAGGTCGTCAGAGCGAAGAGGGAAGGAAAGGACGCAAGGCAGGTAATCTGCAACCAAGTGGGAAAAACAAGATGCCTTCAGCCCTGGCCTCGACGACGACGGGGGCAGGGGCGGTGGGGGGGGCGGGGAGGGGCGGGCGGGGTAGTCCAAATTCCAGAGGTTCAGTTCACAGCTCCACCCCTAGCTTTCAGTTCCCTGTGGACAAAACCTTTGAGAAGTTCCTTCATTGCCTGGCTAACTCCTCCTCATCCCTCAGGGCCAGGTGAGACATCCCCTCCTCCAGGAGACCTGCCTGCCCAGGGCTAAGCCCAGCCCCCGGCACAGTCAAGGGTGCTAACTTGAGTTACCCATCTGTCCCTGCAAGCAGTGAGGTCAGGAAGGACCGGGGTCGGGGTGGGGGGTCCTAGCTCCCCACTAGGAGTGCACAGAGAACATCTGCCAAATCCATGAATGAATATTTGAATAACCATACAAAGAATATGTCCCCTTAACAAGGTATTGGTCAGCAAGACTTGAAACCTGAGAAAACCCGCGGTGAGGGCCTGAGTTGACCCACATTCAGTTGCCCTGTCCACTTCACAGGTAGTAGCCCAGGGGTGGGGGGTGGGGGTGACTCGCGAGGAACCAAGGAACCGCAAGCCCAGAGGGAGGCAGGAAGGTGGGGGGGGCTCCCGCTGGGAAGGAGGAGGAGCCGGACCAAGTCTGGCTGGAAGAACTTGCTTTCCCTACAAAGGCCTCTGGGATTCCAGGGGGTGGGGACAGGACGTGATGAAGCATCGTGCTGAACTGGGGGCCAAAGGGTCTCCTTCCTGAGGGACTGCGTGCCTTGCCGCCAGCGCTTCCTGAAGGGTGACCTCAGTCAACGCGTGACCCCGACAGCTGTGCCTGGAGCAAAGAGCTGGAGAGGGCAGGACCGGGCACCCAGCGGGGGCCTGGCCACACCCTCCTCCACCCTCCTCCACTGGGTATCTGGCGAGGAGCCGCCTGGTCCCCCTCCACGTGCTGAAGGAAGGGTTGTGCTTGTCCCCTCCTCCCCAAATGGGGCTGCTCCCAGGAGTCCAATTTTCCTGACTGGTGGGCCGTGGGCCTGTCCTGGTTCCCCGGGGGCGGATTCTCTAGAGTGAAGCAGCCTGGGATCCGACCTTCACTCCTGTATGCTCTCATATGTGCACACGCGTATCATATGGCGGGGGAAAGGAAGGATTTGTCACAATCTCTGGTTTCCAGGGAGAGAGGCTTGGGGAAGAGCGGAGGGGTTCTAGCGGTCAGAGGTCTGGGGTGCCTGATCCTCCTACGTGAGTGATGCTGGACAGGGCGTGTCCTTCCCTGGAATGGGGTCATTTCAGGGGCTGCTGCCTCCCAACTGCTGGAGCAAGCCCCTGCTGTCCTTCCTGAAACCATCCGCCTCCCTTTGAGAGGGTTTCCACCCACAGTAGGAACTAGGAAGACTTCCTTCCAGCATCAGGTCCCCACCAGGAGAGGGCAGGGCAAAAGGAAGGCACCCCAGCAGCTGCGGCAGAGGCCAGGCCACAAAGCCACAGGACCACCTGCCCTCAACCTCTACCCGCCTGCTTCCACAGAGGGTCCCTTGGGTGGGGGGGTTTCCCCGGACAGGCAAGGGGTGGGTGCAGAGGAACCGAAAAAGGTCTCGATCGCTACCAGGGTGTGGCCTTCGGCTCTGCAGGCCCACGACAGTTTGCACAATTTCCTCTCCAGAAAGACAGGTGGTGACAAGCCAGCCCCAGCGGAGCCCAACTCTGCCCTTCGCCACCCTCGACAGGCAGAGAGGGGAGAGGGTGTGAGTGGCTCTGGGAGGTGCACCAGCCACCCACGCAGTTTCCGTCCTGGGTGGGCCCATCCTGGGCTCCAAGTCTGGTCTAGGACAAGTCCTAGGCCGAGTCCCGCGTCCCATGACCGAGCCCTGACAGAGAAGACTCCTGCCTGTGGACATCCCCATCTCCAAGGAACCCGCCCAAAGCCACCTTGGGGACCAGCACACCATCCCTCCTAGCAGAACCTGGCCGCGTCCTGCAGTCGAGACAGGCTCCCCAGCCCACAGATCCTGATTCGGCGGGTCTGGGCTAAGTTGTGGGGGGGTGCAGGGGAAGCCGCCTGGGAATCTGGGTTTTCATCCAGCTCCTCCCCCAGGGGCTTCTGGGAACCACAGCTGCAGACCCCAGACCAGGGGTGCCAGACGTCCAGAGACACCCCCCACCCTGCCTCGGGCCACTCACCCGGTTGGCCGTGACGGCCAAGTTCTGGAGGCTCTGCAGGAGGCCGATGTCAGCGGGGAGGAAGGTCAGGTTGTTGTGGCTGAGGTCCAGGTAGCGCAGCTTGCGGCAGTAGAAGAGCTGGGTGGGGATCTTCTCGATCTTGTTGCGGTTCAGGTAGAGGCGCTCGAGGTTGGTGAGGTTGCCGATCTGGATGGGGATGTAGGCGATATGGTTGTACCACAGCTTAAGGCAGGTGAGGCGGTGCAGGTGCTGGAAGCTGATGATCTCCTCAATGGTCTTGAGGTTGTTGTCCTTGAGGTCGATCTCCTGCAGGTTGTGGAGGCTGAAGATGGAGTGGGGGATGCGCTCCAGGTCGCAGCGGATGAGCTCCAGCTCTGTCAGGTTGGCCATCTTCTTGAGGCTGTTGAGCACAATGAGCTTCGTGCCCTCATTGTTGATGGACAGTTTCTGCAGGTGCACGCCCACGTCCGTGACCACCTGCGGCAGCTTGCTCAGATTGCTCTTCAGCCTCAGCACCTTGAGCCGCTTGAGCTCACGGAGCCCGTCGATGACGATGAAGCGGTTGTTCTCGGCGCTCAGGTTGCCCGTCAGGTGCAGCTCCTCCAGCGTCTTCAGGCTGTAGATCCACAGCGGGATCTCCTTGATGTCCGTGAACTTGATGTGCAGCGCCCGCAGGTTCTCGCGCAGGAAGGCCAGGGCGGGCGCCTCGATCTTGGCGGCCGTGTGGTACAGCCACAGCTCCTTGAGGCCCGTGAGCTGTGCGATGCTGGGCGGGATGGTCACGTCGGGGATCAGCTCCAGCTTCAGCACCTCCAGCTCCACCAGGTCGAACACCGTGTCAGGGATGCCGCTGAGCATGAACAGGTGCAGCTCCAGCTTGTCCTGCGCATTCTTGGTGAGCCGCTGGCGCAGCTTGTCCAACGTCCACTCGTTGTTGAGGTTTAGCTGCCGCAGCTTGTTCTCACTCACCTCCGACAGGAAGACAGCGAAGCGTTTTGAGTACAGCGGGTCGTACTGGTCGATGAGGTGCAGCATGAAGGCGAAGTCGTTCTTGACGTCGGGGATGTCGCTGTAGCTGCTCTCCTCGCGGATGGACTCGAACGAGTACTTCTTCAGGGAGCGCCGCAGCATCCACCAGAGCGTGTACATGCAGATGAGGCCGTAGAAGATGACCAGGCTGATGTAGAAGGATGCCAGGATCTTGAAGAGCGTGGCCAGCGGGTGGGCGCACCGGTATGTGCGGTAGCCCGTCAGGCTCTCGATGTCCACCGTGCAGTCCACGTCGAACTTGATGTTGTGCACGTAGTAGACGGTGTAGCAGATGATGAGGATGAACTTGATCACCTTGATGATGGTCTGCCGCATGTACAGCCGGTACACGATGTCCCCCTCCTCCACGTGGGTCCGGAACTTCTTCACCTTCTCGAACAGCGCCTTGGCCTGCTCGCCCTCCTTCTTGTCCAGCACGCCCGTCTCCGAGCGGTCCACGATGCCCTGCTCGATCCGAGACTTGGTCCGCTGCAGCATGGGCACGGTGGCCTCCACGTCCTCGCTGACCGTCGATGACTTCTTGTCCATGGAGCCGTTCATCTTGCTGAAGGCCGGCTTGGGGTCGCTCTCCTCCACCACCGTCTCCGACAGGGCCCGCGTGGTCCAGGGCGAGTCGAAGCACTTGAGCAGGATGGACACGAAGTGCTCCAGCTTGGAGCTGGTGCGCGGGAACTTGAACCAGAAGTTGCTGCAGGCCAGGAAGATGAGCGTGTGCAGAAGCACCAGGTAGGGGAAGTACTTGGCAAACCAGTGCAGGCGGTTCTCATAGCACACGGCGTCCACATAGTTGTACTGGTGCCGGTCCAGGTCGTACTTGATGCCGGTGGGGCCGGAGTCGGGGGTCGGCCCGATGGTGGAGTTGGGGTAGGGGGGCTCTGGGCCAGGGGCCGCCCAGCCCCGGAACGAGTCGTTGCAGGAGTCCTTGGTGACCCACTTACAGGGCAGGCAGATCATCTTGTCCTGGGTAACCTGCAGCGTGCCCCCGAAGACAGCAATCATCAGCATGACGATGGAGATGTAGTCGGTGAACACGTCCCACCACGGCTTCAGGATCCGGTACGCTGGCTGCGTGTCCGCAAAGTAGCGGAGCTCTGTCACCGGAATCATGGTTCAATCTGAAAGGGACCATGGGAAGGGGTTACTGAGGGGTAGCTGGGCTTTCTGAGACCGGGGTGGGGGGGGGCGGCAGGGGCAGGAGACTATGGACCCATTGTCCAAAATTCCACCTCGAGGCTAGCTGTGAGTCACAATAGCTGGGCAACACTCACAGGGCAGCCCACGGAGTGGCCTTGGTCCAGAAACCAGACGGCACTGGGTGGCTGGAGGGAAACCACCGCAGGGGAGGTGGCAGCCTCCCCATTCCACAGAAGGGAAGGCTGAGGCGTGAAGTCCGGGCCATGCTGACAGATCACTAAAGAGCCTCACAGGGACCCCCGCCTTCCAGCAGGAACAGTCCAGAAGTCCTGTCTAGACCCCATCCTGTTAATCGTAAGACCAACCAGAGGGGCCAGCTGGAAACTTACAGTTCCTTCAGAACCATGTGCCATGAAGCCACGCCAGTGATCTTAAGAGTGGTCATGCAGCTTGTGGGATCTTAATTCCCCCACCAGGGATTGAACCCAGGCCGTCTGCAGTAGAGGTCAGAGTTGTCCTAACTGCTGGACCACCAGGAGATTAATTCAAAGTCCCTGAAGAGATTTATTCAAAGTGTGAGAAAAGCCAACTGTAGAAGAGGGAGTGGACTATGAACTAGCTTCTATAGAACAAATAAGGAAGCTTAAAACATTCCACGTGTGTGTGTGTAAATATATGGCCACACAGGACTCTGGGTGTGTGGAGAGACTGGCAGGAAGGACAAACAGACAGCAGGTTGTAATGACGGGTGCCTGGAGGAGGGGCTGGGCAGCGAGGACTAGAAAGCAGGATGACAGGGTCACGCGCTTAGGGCATTTACATCAGATTGTTTCCGGCTATGTGCATCCACGTGTGTTTGTAAAGAAATTTAGAACAGCAGCAGATTCTCCCCCTGCAGAGTCCCACTTGGCAGGTCCTGGGTAGAGCCTGGGAGTCTGGTTTTTTTTAACGCTTGACTTCGAGGCCACATTCAGGAAGTGCAGCCGGGGGCGGGGAAGGTGTGCAACAAAATGAACCTGCGAAGAAACCCTGAATGCCTGGGCCAGCAGGGAGCACCCTGCCGGGACACGTCACTCTTACAATGCTGCTCGGGCCATGAGGCTGTACCAGACCAGAAAGGGACTAGGTGTTCACTGGGGAACAGTTAGGAAAATGTATAAAGCATTATGGACAGAAAAAAAAAAACAACCCTGTAAGAACACCGCCCAGAGTCGCCCACCCCTGTTAACTTTTCACTGAGTGATAACCTTCCAGTCCTTTCGCAAATAAAATTATGATTTTAGGGACTTCCCTGATGGTCCAGTGGCTAAGACTGTACTCCCAACACAGGGGGCCCGGGTTCAATCCCTGGTCAGGGAAAATAGATCCCACAGGCCACAACTGATACCTGGTGCAGCCAAATGAATAAATAAAAATTTTAAAAAAGAACATTCCCTGAAAAAAAAATTGTGATTTTTACATTTTACTGTTTTCTAATCCAGAGTCTAGATTTTTAAACCAAGATTTAAATACCCGTGTTTAGACAAATGGGTCTGTGGGGAGAGGCACAAAGGTCCCAGGTTATGGGACTGGGGCCCTTATTTTGATTACTGATAGTATTAATAGTGACAAACACTTCATAGGACAGGGCCTCCCTGCAAACACCAGATGCTCATATCATCTTGGGCATGCCAGGATGGGTAAGGATAGGAGGAAGCAAACCTAGACCCCTTGAGGGAATCGGGGTGCTCAACAGATGGACATGTGCCAGGCACCAGGCTAAGCCCTTACCGTGGGGTCCACCTCGTGGAGTCGCGTTGACACCCAGGTGCAGGGCCCTATCTTTGGCCCTATTTCACAGATGGGGACAACTGAGGCTCAGCGGCATCACCTGCCCAATGTCACTCTACAATCAGGGCAGAGCTGAGACCAAACTGAAGCCTCCCGACTCAAGTCTTCACCAGGGCTCAGGCTCGCTGTCCTGCCACTGCTCAAGGCCCCACACAGGGCAGTGCCAAGAGGTGGAGCCCAGGAGTCGAGCTTCCTGCCCCCCTCCTGCCAGGATTCCCAGAGCTCAGGTCACCGTGGGGCCAGCAGACACCACTACCCGCCCTGGGCTGGCGGCTCCAGCCCAGGGGGTCGGCCCTCCTGGTAAGTGCCCACCCTACAGGAAGGCCCTCTAATGACCAGCTGGCTCCTCGCACCACCCACACTGCTGGGCGAGTGGGCATCCAGGGAAGGGCCTGCTGAATCACGCAGCCGGGCCCCCCACCCCAGCTGAATGACACCCTGACAACTCCTTCCTCCCTTCCTGGCTCGCCAAGTCCACGTCCAGGCAGGCGCCCAAAGACTGGGAACCGGAAGGGAGGAGGGGACAGGACCGAGGGCCCGAGGGCGTGCGAGAGCCTGCCCCTGGAAAGTCCGGGGCTGGGACCGCCGAGGCAGGATGCCAGGCGCTGGGGGCGGGGGCAGTCTGTGACCAGGCAGGATGTGGTTGCAGCCTCGCAGCTTCGGGGGAGTGGGTGTGTCACGCAACGGAGAACAGCCTGCCTCTCGCACCAGGAGGACTGGGCCCTGCTGTCCTGGGGCTTGGCTTACGTTGTTTTGGGTCTGAGGTGGGAGGTCCACTCTCCATCACAGGTGAGGGACCCGGAGGCTCGGAGGGGGTGACTGTCCCGTCCACCAGTGTGTCTGGCTCCTCCTGCCCCCCCAACACTTCTGTTCTGAACTCTCTGTAAACCATCCTGCTGAGAAGGGCTTCGTGGAGGGGACAGTCCTGTGATGGTCCTGGGGGGCTCCTGGCACCTCCTCAGCCCAGGGAGAAGACACAGGGGTTGAGAGGGGTCAGGCCAGGGGCCCAGGCCACACAGCTGAGAAAAGCAGGCCTGGCCTCATTGTGGGGGGACCTGGGGAGGTGGGGGGTTGCCCTTTAGCTGCACCACGTTTCGGACTCGGCCAACTCACTGTGGGATTCTGGACAAGTCCCCGCCCCTCTCTGATGGCGTTTCAGGGGAAATCTGCAAAGTCACAGGTGCCAAAGCCCAGGCTTTTGTCCCCAGGGGGCCAGGGATGCGGCGCCTTCCCCCATGGGTCCCCAAGAAGAGACGGCCGGGTGATCAGGGCAGGTTGCTTGCAGGGCTTTGGGAAGGGCCCAGAGAATCCCAAGCTTCTAAAGCACTTTGTGCAGAGAGGGAAGCAGGCAGCCTGGGCTGGTGTCATCCATCCTCAACCTCCGCCCAGATGCTGCTGGAGGGCAAGGGTCTGCCGCACACAGCAGGCGCTCAATAAAGGTATCAAGAGAGGGCCTGAGAAGGCAAGGGGAAGAAGTGGGGTGGGGAAGGGCATGGCCTGGGGGTGATGGGCTGGCCTGGCAGAGCAGGGGAGGGGGCCAGGGAGGAAGCTAAGGCGACTGTGGGCACCCCTCCCTCCCGGTTCCTGCCCAGCCCTCCCCAGGGGAAGGAGCGGAGCCCCCTCAGGCAGGGAGGGCCAGCACAGGGACCTGCCCCAGGAGCTGGTGACTCAAGGTGAAGAGACACCCACAGCTGGAGCCACTCCCTGTTCTGAGAATGAGGGCCCAGCCCAGAACCCTCGGAGCCCAGGAGTGCGCTCTGCTGGCGCCCTCCCTTATTTTCTCAAAATTGTTTTATTGCTGTAAAATACACGTAACATATTTGAATGAAGGACATTCGTTCTGCTGCGCGGCCATCACCGACCACCCATCTCCAGGACTCTTCTCGTCTTGTAAAACTGAAACTGTCTCCACCAAGCACTGACTCCCCCCTCCCCCCACCCCAGCCAGAGCACCTCTATTCTTTCTGGCAGTATGACTCTGACTACTCCAGGGACCTCACATAAGTAGATCGTATGCTATTTGTCCTTCTGGGACTGGTTTCATCCACCTAACATAACGTCCTCCAGGTGCATCCATGTTGTAAAAGTGGAAATCACTGTCTTGTCCGACTCCTTGAGACCCCATGGACTGTAGCCTGCCAGGCTCCTCTGTCTATGGGGTTTCTCCAGGCAAGAATAATGGAGTGGGTTGCTATGCCCTCCTCTAGGGGATCTTCCTGACCCAGGGATCGAAACTGGGTCTCTCGCATTATAGGCAGATTCTTTACCATCTGAGTAGCAGGTGCCAGGAAAAGGAAGCAATTTCCTTCCTTTTCCAGGCTGACTAATATTCCACACACCCATTTTACAGATAGGGAAACTGAGACTCGGGGAGAGAGGTCATGTGCCCAGCATCACACTGCCTGTCACCTTCAACCCAGATCTGGGGTGGAGCCCCGACAAGCAGCACTTCCAGGGAGCAGCTCCCACCCAACAGCTACCCCGGGCCTACCTGGGGATGGTCAGGAAAGCACTAAAAGGTGAAGGGGGCAGATTCAAGGGAGTGGGGACCTTTTCTCCCAGTTACAGAAAACGTCCTTTTCAGGAAGTTTCCTGCAGGCAGTGCGTTCATCCCCTTCCTGCGCTGAGGCCTCTGCAGCCAGGACTGCCCCCAGCAGAGGTGTGCAACAGCTTCTCTCTGGGGCCTGTTTCCCCATCAGGAGAGGAATACGGAATCTGTCATGGGGGTGCCCACATTTTGCATAAGGCAGTCAAGGATCACGGGGCGTGTGATCCAGGCTTTGGCTCACTGCAACACCTCCCTGCCCACTGGCATCACCCAGACACTCACTCACTGTCCTGGCCACCCCTGCCTAAAGCCAACAGGGAGGGGGAGGCGCCTCCAGCAGCCCGGACTTGGTCTCTCTGTAATAAAATGCCCGTGGTAGCAGATGCTATGCCAAACTCTCAGGACTATCAGGGAGTCACAGGAGTGAGGTTTCCCAGACAACCTGTGTGCGGGGACCTCAGGCAGGTGGAGAGCAAGGAGTACAGTGATGGGGGCTTAGAGGGAGGGGCAGGTGGGCTCTGCCACTCAGCAGTGGAGTGACACTGGGCAGGCGACTTCACCCCTCTGAGCCTTGGTCCCCCCCATCTGTGGAATGAGGCTGAGACAGGCACAGACCTGGCTCCCGACGGCAATCTGACTTTAGCAGACAGCTGATGGGCGGATGAAAAGAGCACAGACCCGGAGCATGATGGAAGAAAACAGAAGGAAAAGCGCCCCCGACGCTGGCCCTGACACCTGGCACGGGGACACAGTTAGATGAGGCTGGGCACACAAGAGGCGGGCGGTGAGCAGATCCTGGTCCCTTCAAGAGGCCGCCAGAATGCAACCGGGCCTTTTCAGCAGAATAAAGGAGCTCTGTATGTAATGCCATTTTGAAAATAAAGTGAGATTCAGAACAATAAATAAATACATTGCCATGTTGATAAAGCCTGACCCAGCTGGGGAATGGCTCCCTGTTAAGAGTGGGAACAGGAGGCAGGATGAAAGGAGACTGTAATGTTTTTACCAGCAGGCATTACCTTTGTGACTGAAAAGTAGCATAGAATTTAAAATAAATAGAGCCTAGAAGAAAAGAAATAAAAACTGAGCCCTCAGGTGGAGAGTTCAGGTGTTCTTTTGTGGCTCTCAGAGAGCAATCTCGGGAGGGTGATGGGAGTCTGGCTGGGTCAGGTCTCAGCCCCAAGAGATGGAGAATTTGGAGAGGATCCTGAATAGAAGACAAAGATTAAAGGGCTGAAATCCAGGCAGCTGAGAAAGACAAAAAGGCCGTGTGCCCTGCTGTCCTCTGCTCTAACCCTTCTTCCAGAACAGAGGCATCTCTTAAAGCTACTGACCGTGCCCTCCTGGAGGTCAGCGAGCTGGGATTCACCCCAGCTGCACCACGTAAAGCTCATTGGCAAGAGATTGCCCATAGAGAGGTCAGCAAGGTAGGCTGGGAGCCCCGCAGGACACGGACCCCTCCAGATTCATCCCAGGCCCCATGCAGAGTCCGGAACACAGAAAGCGGAGTAAAGGTTTGCTCAACTGGGCTGAGCTGGGAGGGGGAGGCGACAGGAAGGAGGTGGGCAATCGTCAGGCAAGATTCTAGGACAAAGGTTTAGTTACAGGAACATTCATGGTGGTTGTCTTTATACCCCAGGAGAATTGGAAACCATCCAGATGCCTGTTACTGGGTGATCAATTAAATACCTATTTAATGACCTGATGATGGAATACTATAAAACAATGAAAACACGTGAGAGCAAAGCACTTGATGACCTGATGACATGACTAAATACCTTCAATGCAAAAAGGAGGTAACGAGACTATGACAGAGGAATAAGCAAGCCTTCTGCAATAACTTAGACGTATATTTTAAAAATACTGACAGTGACATTAGGCTGATGTTTACAATCTTTTTTTAACCCCAAACTTCCCTCTGTTTTCTGTTATAAGAATACGTTACTCAGGGAATTAAGAAAAAAAGATTTTTAAAAATCAAGATTCCCAAGGACCAAGAGTAGCTACGACACTGGGGAAGAATAATGTGGGAGGAGACCCAGTATAAAGGTCTTGGAATTCCACCAATTCGGCGGGGATGTGGGGATGGATGGCTGGACCAAGGAACTAGAAGAGCAAGCCTAAAAGAGACCCTGAAATTTCTGGAAACGTAGACGTGACAGCGTCGACTCTGCAGGCTGGGGAGAAAGAATGGGTGTCCACAAACGGAGCTGGCCTAGTTACCCACAGAAGAAAAGCACAGCCCCATCTATCGACTTGCAGGAAAATAAATTCCAATGAATTCAAGACCTAAGGCAAAACTTGCAAATATTTAAAGAAAAATCTAACTGACCACCTTAATGTCTTTAAGACAGGGAAAGATCTCTTATCCCAAATGAGCACAAATCCTCAGAGGAAGAGGCGCATCTACCGATCACATTACAGTTAAAATGGACGCACATCAAAGGACCTAGTAAGTGAAATGCACCCACAGGCCTGGAGAGACACTTGCAGTGGGTTTACCTGCCAAAGGATTAATGCCCAGAACAAAGACAGAACTCCAGATACACAGAAAAGACAAACCAATAGGGAAGAAAAACGGCAAAACGTGAATAGACAATTCACAGGGAAAAAAAACACAAATGGAAATTCACGAATGAAATAATTCTTAATCTCATTGTTAACCAAGGAATGCAAATTAAGACAATCACCAGCCATTTCACTCCCCTGCGATTGGCCAGAAATGTTGAATTCTTAGATGAGAAGATAGAGTGCATTCATCCTCCGACCCAGCAATTTCGCTCCTAAGGCTCTGAGGGTTGCTTCACACGTCTGTGTGAAGCCACAGACAAAAATGATCACTCCAGAGTTGTTCCTGATAGCAAAAGGTCAAAAACCTAGATATCCAACAACAGGAGAAAGGATGAATTACTCTGAGAATACAGTGAAATGCTGAAGCAATGAAAGTACCAACCTGTATCAACATGAAAAAAAAATTAAAGTGAAGTGCTTAGTCGAGGCCAATTCTCTGTGACTCTATGGACTGTGTAGCTCACAAGTCTCCTCCGTTCATGGGATTTTCCAGGCAAGAATACTGGAGTGGGTTGTCATTTCCTTCCCAAAATAATGCTGAACCCCAAAACAAGCTATAGAACACACACATCATCTGAGGTTTTCTGCAGTGTGTATACCCAGGTGTGGCAAAGGTATTAGAAACACGCGTGTCGTTGTTTAGTCAGTAAGTCATGCCCAATTCTTTGCAACCCCATGGACTGCAGCCCTCTAAGGCTCCTCTGGCCGTGGGATTTCCCAGGCAAGACTCCTGGAGTGAGTTGCCATTTCCTCCTCCAGAGGATCTTCCTGACCCAGGGGTCAAACCTGAAGCTCCTGCATTGCAGACAGATTCTTTCCCAAGCGCAAGGAGAGCCCCAAAATCAAGCTGATAATTTCATCTAAAGAGGGAAGAAAATGGGATTGGGGAAGAGGCTTCAACTGCACCTGAAATGATTTGAGAGAGAGAGCGTGTGTGTGTGTGTGTGTGTGTATCTCTATGTGTTTATGTGTGTGTATGTGTATCTATATCTCTATGTGTATGTGTGTGCATCTGTGTGTCTGTGTGTGTATCTGAAGCAATTACAAAACATTAAGATCTGGCAAAGCTAAGTCCTGGGTACAAAGATATCTGTTCTAGTTTCATAACTTTTGCAGGTGCTTAAACTGTCTCATACAGAATTTACCACGATAACCATCTGTTTCTCCCACTCCGGACTGGTCTGCTCTCTGGTCTTTGCACCTGCAGGGCTCAGCCGGAGGCAGCAGCTACTAGGCCATCGCCAGGGCAGCAGACTCCACTCTTTCCACCTGGCCTGCCCCTGGCTGGCGCAGCGGCAGCTGTGGCCTCTGAAGATACTGCAGAACACAGCCTCACCCCCGCCTGGTCCTCCCCGCCCCAGGGAGACGGGGAAGGATGCAGCCAGACCCTTTCCACTGGGCAGCACCCACAGGTGGACAGAAGTGAGACCGGGTTCCTGAGGTAGGGCTGGAGCACCCCTGTCCCCAGGCACTCAGAAAGGCAACCCAGAGGGCCCCTCTCCTCCCCATGGCGGCAGACAGATCCCAGGGAGTGTGAAGAGCAATAGCTCTGGAGTTGGGGAGACGCGGGTTCAAATCCAGCTGTAGCATGAAACAATTCATGACTCCAGGCGAATCAGTGAATCTCTGGAGGGTCAGTGGTAAAGAATCTGCTGCCAATACAGAAGATGTGGGTTCCATCCCCAGGTGGGGAAGAGCCCCTGGAGAAGGGACATGGCAGTCCAACATTCTTGCCTGGGAAATCCCACGGACAGAGGAGCCTGGGGGCTCCAGTCCATGGGGCTGCACAAGAGTTGGACACAGCTCAGCAACTAAACGACAACACACCAGGCAAATTATTTAGCCCAAGGCTTGGTTTTTGCAACTTTAAAATAAAAACAATGCTACCTACCTCATATCTGTGTAGAGTGACCCAAAAGATGTCCAAGAGATATTAAGTAAAATAAAAGATGCTGGGTGTTCCCTGGTGGCCTAGTGGTTAGGATTCCAAGCTTTCACTGTGGTGACCCGGGTTCAATCCCTGGTCGGGGAAACAGTCTTTAAGATATATGATGTATCATGTATTATTAAGTGATATAAAATGTCACAAAATGGACAAATACTTTATGATTTACATGTTTGGTACTCAAATCTGGTATTTTTGTGAGTAGAAAAAAAAAAATTGGGAAAAGAAACTAAAGACCTTCCTCATTGTGTGGTTTCTGAAGAGTGTAAAAGAGTTTAGGAGAAATAGTACCGGCCATCCGTCAAGTATGAAAAAGGTTTGCCTACCTGCCTGCCCTACCCAGGTGTGCCCTAACACGCGCACGTAGGGCGCAGGGAAGCCAGGCCTCAGCGTGGGTGGGCTCAGAGCCCGGGGCCAATGAGTGCTCTTCTCTGAGCCTCAGTTTCCTCAACTATAAAATGGGAATGTTATAGTACCAGTCTCAGAGACTTAGTGTGAGAATTAAAAAGAGCACAATGCACGTCTTATGGGACAACCCAAGGCTGGTACACAGGGAGGCGCACTGTGCTGATCTCATCCACCTGCCTTTGCAGAGACCCTCCCAGAATTTACTGGGGGACAGACACCCGAGAGAGGGCTGAGCCCCAAGCACAAACCCCTCCAAGCATAGACCAGGCATCCCCGAGCCCCCAGGACCTCCCAGGACTCAAGACGCCACACTCCAGGGCCTTGTACTCCCGCAGCCCCAGCTCAGAACTCCAGGACCGGACAGAGAGCTGGTGAGCCACCCGCAAGACCACCCTGAGGGGTCAAGCCCGCTCCACGTTGTTGATGTCCTCGCAGGGCCTCTCGCAGATGGGGAAGGAAGTCGAAGAAATGACATGCCGCCCCACTGTCCAGAGGGTGGCCAAGCAGGCAGGCTCCAATCACCCCCACGCTAGCCCGCAGCACTTGGCTTTTACACCTGAGCCGTGGCAGGCCGGCCAGGCTGTGGGTAAACAGGGCACAGAGAGCCCTTTGTTAAAACCCAAATTGAGAGGCTGGGAATACTTCCCAGGCGGGAGGGAGGGGAGGCCGAGGCTGGCCCCCCTCGCCCCTTCTTGTACCACGCTTGGGGAGGCTGACCCTCCAAGGTGCTCCCAGGGAAGGGGGAAGGGCCTTTCCCAAGAGTTCCGAGGAAGACACTGGGTCACTGGCCCTGCCCTGGGAGCATTCTGGGCTTATGAATCTGCTCCTCGGTCAGCACCCTGGGGCCTCCTCTGCTCCAGAGCAGGGGCTGGAGGTTGGGGGGATGGCGGGGGGTGGGGGGAGGAGAGGGCCGACCCATCATCTGGGACACCCAGCCCCCACCCACCCCAGAGCCAGCACTGCCCTTGAGGCCCCCACACCCGCCGGGGTGAGTCAGCAGCTGTGGGCTGGGGGTGCTGCCTGGCTCCATGCATCCTGCGTTGAAGGGCACACCCTCACTTTCGGGGAAAGAAGAGGGGAGGCAGTCCGGAGCAGGGAGGGAACAAGTTTCAGTTCCAAACTGCTCTCCATGTGGGCCGGGCCTCCCAAACAGGTTGGTCCTCAAGCACTCTTGCAAGGGTGCGGTGGCCTCCTGGGGGAAGGGTGATCAGTGAAGGACACCCACCTTGGTTCCCCGAGCCAAGCACACAGAGGCCACAGGCCGGGTCTGAGGCTCAGGACGGCCCCCTCGCCCCATCAGGCGGGCGTGTTACTGCCACGGGCTCCGGGTCACTGATGCGGCCCGCACGTCAGCACCAGGCCTGGCATGTCCGGAACCTCGGCTCCCAATCTCCAGGAGCCTGGTACAGCTCCCCGCCTCACCAGCGCGTGACCCTGGGAGTCACTTCCCTCCCGGGTCCCTGGTTTCCTCATCTAGGAAATGGTATTCCTGGTCAGGGCGGCGGTGAGGACTGACGAGGCGGTCCATAGAAAGCTTTTGGCTCAGAGCCTGCCTCATAGAAAGACTGTAATGTTAGCTGCTGTTTTTTTTTTACGGGAGGTTTCATCAGTCCATTTAGGGGTGTGAAGTCAGGCCCAGAAAGGTTAACTGACCTGCCCAAGGCCACACAGCTAGAAGATGGCGGAAAGACCGCCACCCATCTGGTCTGCCTTTCCCTTGCATGCCTGCCTGTCTTGAAGGCCAGCAGGTCTCCTGGACCTACCTGGGCACCCAGAACCCTGCAAATGCTTCCTGGGACAAGATCCCTGTTTCCAGAGGGGTACCTGGAATTAAGGTCTCTGCAGGGAACTCCAAAAGGCCATCCTCAGATATCTCTGGTCTCTTAGGTACAGCTTTAAGGAAACTCTGGGAGGGAGCCCAGCTCTGGGCCTGGCTCCACGCGGGGCAGAAGGGCCTTGAAGACAGGTCTTGATCTGCTTTGAACACCAGCACTGCCTTCCCAGACGGGGTACGAAAAGTGGGCAGGAGCCCCAAAGAGAGGTCACAGACCCATCTGCCGAGGTCCCAGGGGACTGCGAATGAGGGGGGGCCTGGCCAAGGGTAAGCCGCCTGTTGCCCAGCTCTCCAGACTGGAAAGGTCTGCCCCCAGGTATCCAGCCAGGAGACATGACAGCAGGACTTCTGCGCGGCCCTACCTGGGTGGCACGTCCGTCCACAGGCCAACTCTGCCAGGGGTATGAAGTTAGCGGAGGTGACTCTGGGGTGCCCAGGTGGCATGTGAGAGCCGTGGAATTTTACAGCTGCTTCTCTGGTGGAACATGGCTCCAGACCTGAGGCTGTATCTCAGTGTCCATTTAATTTGGATGTTTTAAGTCCTCAAGAGACGGTTAAACATAGAACTTCCTACGAGATGTGAAATGCAATAGAAACGCATCGGGGAAGAGAGCAGGGAGAGGTTTGTGGCTGGGAGGAAAAGTCATTCTAGAAACCTCAGCCTTCCCACCCTACACACGCTAGGAAGTCACTAAGATCCGGGACCCAAGGGAGCCCAGCCCTGATTCCACGCCAAGGGCACCTGGCAGCAGATAGAGGTTGAGACCAGGGCCGATGGAGAAGCCCTGGTCAGTGTTCACCAGCATGGTCAGCAGGTCCTCAGCCCCACAACGGCCTGGGGAGCTTCTTCAAAATGCAGATTCCTGGGCTCACCCCCTACTCAGTCGCTGCAGGCCTGTGGTGATGGGTCCAGAGGAATCAGCATTTTGAACAAGCTCCCAAACAACTCTGAAGTACCCGTAAGCCTGAGAACCTAGAGAAAAAGACAAATGAGAGGTGGGCTAGAAAGAGCACAGGCTGGACTGCCCTGGTGGTTCAGTAGCTGAGACTCTGTGCTCCCAGAGCAGGGGACCCGGGTTCGATCCCTGGTCAGGGAACTAGATCTTACATGCTGCAATTAAAGACCCCACATACTGCAACTAAGACCTGGTGCAGCCAAATAAAAAAATAATGGAAAGGAAAAGAAAAAAAACAGGTATCGATCAGAAAAAAAAAGCACAGCTGCCCAGACACACAGACCCAGGTCCACATCCTGGCTCTACCACCGGAACTGTACAACTTCCAGCAAGAACCTTCACGCCTCCAGCCCTGGTCTGCTCACCTGGAGACTGTGGCGCGTCAGATGGTAAACTTCATGGTGACCAGCCCACCACCTGGGCTCGGACCACAGCCACCGTGGACATGAAGGCTCTGCTGCTGGAAGGAAGGCGAGCAGAGCGTTGTCCACCGAGAGGCCAGGCCTGGGGCCCCCGCCAGAGGTGGCCCAAAGAGGCCCGTGCCAGAAGGAAAAAGACTCCAGGAAAGACTGGGAGGAAGAATCGGGAGAGGCAGATGGTCTGGATGGAAAGCTGAGCTCCGCCAGCGGAGGGACGCATCTCTGCACAGACCTGACTCCCAGGGTGGTCCTGCCCACCAGGCTACGCAGGGGTCCCTCCTGCCGGGGAAAAAAAAAAAAAACCCAGCCAGAGGTATCTACGCCCCAGCAGGGCATCCTGAGATCCTGACCCCAGGGCAGTGCCCGACCTTCGCTTAGCCTGTCCACTCTCAAGGCTAAAACCTAAGAGGAGTGCTCGGGGGACCGAAACCGAACCATCCACCAGGACGGCCTGGCGAACCGAGTCGGGGCCAGGCTCAGGCCAACGCCACACTGTGGCCCTGCCTCAGGCAGACAGAGGAGGGCCAAGACCTGGAGGCCAAAACCTCTCGGGCTGGCCCAGGCCATTCCTTGCTGGCACGGAGGAGGAGTTCTGATCTCAGATAAGTAGGATGTGCTGCTTCCTGCTCGTCGCTGGCCAGAGACCTCAGCTCAGGCCTCCGATACTGGGGAAGGGGGGCTGGCAGAGTTCCTCAAAACCAACAGGAAACTCCTACGGGGCAGGCCTGGGGTTTGCTGACCTTGTCCCAATAAACAGGACGGTCAACAGAATCACACGCCAGGCATTTCCCACCGCCCTCTGCTGCTGTAAATGTCCCGACAAACAGCTCAGAAACCCTGGATGGGGAGGCGGGGGAGCACTGCGGGTGGGAGGAACGGGAGTGGGTAGGGACCTTCTGACGGGACTCACCCACAGCTCGACCTCATCAAGAAAGAGGTCCAGGGAGGACTGTGAAATGAGACAAGAACAAGCGGCAAACCAGCGGCTCTATCAGGACTGACTTGATTTTAGGAAAAAAAGGCAAATGCTAACAATGCATGTGGGCAAATCCAGCCCTCCTCACTCACGTCTCTGGAGACGGGGATCACAGGAGACTCTAGCTTCCACAAGGCATTAAAATCAAAACAAAACAAACAAAAAAACACGTAACGGGCATGCAACTTGGCTGGTAGTTACAAAAACAAAACAAAGCAAAACAAACAAACAAAAAACATCGGAGATACCATTTCCTCTAAAATCCAGGCTGGGAAAGGCAAGGCCTACCTTAACAAAAGCCACGGTGGGAGGTGAAGGCACGGAGAATAAAGGACCCCAGCCTGGGATTCCAGGACCTGGCTCCAGCCCCACACCCCTGCCTTCCGACCCGATGAGTTGCTTCCTTCCTCTGAGCCCCAGTTTCCATGTCTATAAACAGCAAGGGTGGGGAGGTGGGTGGGGGTGGATCAAGGCCACTGCCTGAGCTTCCACAAATGACCAAAGAAATCATTGATTAGGTTTGTTTTACAAATTATTAAGCAGCTTATACCCACACCCACTATGCTTAGAGAACACGTTTGAGGACACCCTGAGCCACCTTCCCTGTATCGACATATTTAATCTTCAAGATACTCTCAAGGGAGGCAAGGAGCTAATATTACCCTCTTTTCACAGATGAGGAAACTGAGGCTCTGAGAGGCACAGCAACTGGCCCACAGTCACTTATCGAGCATGTGGCAGCTGGGACTCACACCCAGGTCTGACCACAACATCTGGGATCTAACCGGTGCATGCTCCTGCCTTTGAGAACTGTTCTCCAAAGCAGAGGCCAAGACACCTCCCATCTTCAAAGATGTCCATGTGATAGTGTGGGGGAAAAACAGCTCGCTGGCTCCTTCTCAGAGACTCATGTTCTCAGTCAGCTCTGAGACACCCGTCAAGGCTCCGAGAGGTCCTGCAGCCCGGACCATGACAGGTTACTGTTCCTGGAGTCACCTGACCACTGTGCCCAGAGAAACTGGTGTCCCACCGAACACACCTTGGGAAATATGGTCACGAGACAGCATGAACCACCTCCCAAGACTGACAAAAACCAGGGGTTCATCGTGCAGGTTCACACCTGCTGGGTATGGCGTGCATATATGTGCTAAGTCGTTTCAGTTGTGTCTGACTCTTTGTGACTCTGTGGACGGTAGCCTGCCAGATGCCTCTGTTCATGGGATTCTCCAGGCAAGAATACTGGAGTGGGTTGATATGCCCTCCTCCAGGGGACCTTCCTAACCCAGGGATCAAACCCACATCTCCTGCACTGGCAGGCAGGTTCTTTACCACTAGCGCCACCTGGGAAGCCCCAGTGCTACTCAGCTGACCACTGAGTTGGGAGAAGGAAGAAGAGTTTTGTCTTCTGCACCCTTGTCCTAGAAGCCCTGGCCTTACAGCAAGAAGAGCAAAGGGCTGTGGGGACAGGGACACTGCCCTCTGCCCCCTGTCTAGGGGCCGAGGGTGGCCTGGAGGGAGGGGGCCCAGTCCTTACCCTGAGGACGGCTCTGCTATCTGAGAGCTGGCTGATGGTGCTGAGGCTGGCCCACGTCTGTCTGGGCAGGGTCTTGGCATTCCTTTCGCTCCATGGAAGCCGCCTGCCTACGAGGAAGCAAGAGCTACTGTGAGCAGGGAGGTGTGTGGGAATCAGCATTACCTGCTGGGCTGCCGACAGTTTCGGAGCCCCTACTCACTGCCCGGCCTGGACCAGGGTGACGCCAGAGAATCGGACAGTCTACCGGGGAGATGCCAAGGCAAAAGTTATCACCGGCTCTTGAGTGCCTGGGGCTCTGCTGGGGGAACCCAGGCCCTCTGGGAACGGGGGAAGAAGCACTAGACCCAGACAAGTTGGGTCAGGGAAGGCTCCCTGAAGAGGGTGTTGCCTAAGCTGACTTCCTGGGAAAGAGTGGGAGTTGGAAAGAGCATTCCAGGCAGAAGAGACAGCACATGTTTGCCTGGAAGGAAGACAACATGACTTCTAGAGCACGCTGAGCGGTTCAGCCTGGCTGGATCCAGGGCTGGAGGCGGAAAGTGGCAAGAGGTGAGCTGCAGCAGGGTGAGCTGGATCCAGGCAGAGACACGCCCTCAGCCCAGACACAATTTCAAGGAGCGTTTAGTGAGCATCTACTCCATGCCAGGCACTCTGCTCAGAACTGTTCACAGGTCAGGAGGGTGGGGAGAGTAGTGTGATCAGACCACGATAGGGTTGTTGTTGCTGTTCAGTCGCTCAGTTGTGTCCGACTCTTTGCGACCCCCGTGGACTGCAGCACGCAGGGCTTCCCTGTCCTTGGCTATCTCCCAGAGTCCATTTAGATCCATGTTCATTGAGTCAGTGATGCCCTCCAACCATCTCATTCTCTGCCAGGTAGGGGGGAGTGTTTAAACCAGCCAGGCACTGGGAGTGTGGCCCAGCCATTAGTGAAGGGGGAAACGACAAGCAATCAGCAGGAAGGGGAAAGGGGTGGGGGTGGGGGGGAGATGGTTACACAGACAAAGGGATCGTGGCGCCTTTTAGCTGCTTATGCCATGGAACATTTCTCACAGCCGCTCAATGCCCAGGCGCTGTGCTGAGAGGAAAGAAGCAAGAAATGGTTTCCAGCCTCTCAGAGAACCCCACGCAGAGTGATGGAGGCTGGGCAGAGAAGCACCTGGGTCCATGAAGGCACGGAAGCCACGGAAGCCAGGCTCTACCCTCACCCCTGTCCTCCTTGGCAAGGAGAGGGATTTACTGAGGCTGGGAAAGCCAGTCACTTGCCCGTGGCAGAGGCCGGCCCAGAACTCAGGCCACAGGACTCACTGGCACTGATTGTCCTTACCCTTCCTCTTCCAGGAAACACACACAGACCACCCCCTGCACACTCAGCCACAGCTAATGCCTCTTTCCTCTGGGCTGCCTCTGAGACATTTCTAGCATTATGCTGGCCTCTGTGTCAATGTTGTCCTGTCTGCCTCTCTTCCCAGACTATTAGCCAGGGACCGTGTTCTCCTAGTACCATTCCTGGCCCAGGCCAGGCACTTACCAAAGGATGGTTGAATGAATGAATGAGTCAAGGCAGGGAGAGGAGGTGTGCTGGGCTCTAGAGCCCCACATCTAACCCACCTGACTCCCCATGAGGTCTTACACCATCATCGTGTGAAAACCCAAAATCATCTCCACTCTCAGGAGAGTAAGGAAAACAGGATGATCCCTTCCCTTCAATACTACAAGTGAGGTCCAGGCCAAGCCAGCTCCCTGAGTTCTGACCCACTGGGACAATCCTCACGAGCGCCCACTGTCCAGAAGGACCACTTGAAGTCTGCAGAGGAAACAGCTTCCTAGTGGGTGTGCCCAAGAGATGGAGGATCTGGGTGAGTTACAGGGAGAAGTCACAAGCGTTCCTCAGGCCCTTGCTGTGTGCCCCACAGCCCCTGGAAGGCCTGGGGGGCATGGGAGGTAACCCCAAAAAATCTCTAAAACTGGGAAGACAGGGCAACAGGGGCCAGTCATTCACACCACAGCACCTCTCCAAAACCCAGTCCTCCAGCACAAGTCATCTGTCCTTGCCTCCCCCTCCCCCCCAGAGCCAAACTTGACCTTCACAAAGGCATTGCCCAGTTCCTCTGAACAAACTCTCACTCCCCCATCCCCTCCACCAGAAGAGTAACCAACATCAGACCTCCTCCTCCTGCCTCTAGTCTGTCTGTCTGCCCGTCTGTCTATGCAGCCGGCAGGATACACGGTTAGTCAGGGGAATAAGGTAACTCCTAATGGAAAAGGTAGGAGAGGCCCCTGGGAGCTTTTAAGCTCCACCAAATCCTTCCTCTACAATTTAGGCCCAAATTCCCTTTCCCTCACACCTCATTCCAGAAAGGCTTCAGGGGGGTAAGGCAGAGAAAGAGCCCTTAGGGGAAGAGACGGCCCCACCCTTCCAGCCAAGTCCCCATCAGGAGGAGACTGCTGCCAGAAACACCCCCAACCATCTCTCTTCCTTCCCAAAAAAGGCAGCACTGGCACCGGCAGAGAACCAGCCCAATCCCGGTTTCACTCCAGTCCAGACCAGGGGAAAGAAGCGGTCGACGCAAGGAGCAGAATCATCAGGGAGCCTCAAGAACCCACGGCTATGCTGCTTCAGCTCGGCAGCCAACTTTGCGAGGTCTCCAGCCCGCACCTCATCAGACCTGGCTCTCAGGCCCATCTGGATGCACAAGACACCGGCAGGGTTCAGAACCTCAGACCCCTGGACTGGGCTTCCCAGGAACCCCAGCCCAGACAGGCCCCCAAGAGCCTCGCCAGGGAATCTGCCCTCCCCCCACCCAAGTCAGGGCACAGTTCCCGCCCGATCCAAAGGAGGGAGGGTTCCAAGGGAAGAGGAACGGGCAAGGAGCCCAGGAGAACCTTTGAAAAAGGGGGGAAAAAAAGGTCCCAAGGAGAGGGCCCAGAGGTGGAACCTCCAGTAAGTGGGGGAGTGTGTGTGTGTGTGTGGAGGGTGGGGATCTGGGGGAACCCACGGGATGACAAGGGGACCTCGGGGAGCCGAGGCGGAAACTCCCGGTATGTAGAGCGCAGGGAGGCACTAGGGTGCCTGGGAGGGGGCTCGCGCGCCGCGGCGCCGGGGAGAGGAGGGGAGGGACCTCTGTGACCCGGGGCGCGGGGAACCCGGAGGCAGGCAGAACCGAGCTGCCGCGGGAGGCCCCCTGTGAGCCAGCCCCGGCGGGCAGAGCCCGATCTGCCCAAGGCGCCTGGGGCCGGGCAGCTGGCCGGGGACGTCCAGGAGTTGATTTCAAGAGATGACAGCTCGCGCCCCCTTCCCCTCCCCACCCGCTCACCTGGGCCCGCCGCACCCGGCCGCCCAGCCGGCAGCCCCGAGCCCCTGCCGCTCTGTCCCACTGCCGGCCACTGCGCCCCTCCGGCGCCTCCTTTTGTTTGTCCCTCACTGCACCACTCAGCCTCCTCCGCCCCGGAAGTGACGTCACCGTCGGGCGCGAACGCGGCGCCCCGGGCGTAGCCATCTTTTTGAGGGGCGCTCTTCTCCTCGCCTTCACCCGCTCTGCTCCCGGTTGGCGCCATGTTGCTTTGGGGCGGAAGTAGCGGAGCCCGGGCTCCGCCCCCTTAAAGGGACAGGGACACCTGTAACCTTCCAGGCGTGGGGACGAAGGGTGAAGCGGCGGAGGCGGGGGTGAGTAGCCGGTGCCGGAGCGTTGTTGCCCCGAGCTCAGGTGCCGAGGCGGGAGGGCCTGACAGCCCGTTCCGAGCTTGATTGTGCCAGACTACTCGCTGCTTTTGGTGCTGCTGGTATAGCGTAGTGGCTACGCTCGAAAGGTTGACTTCAGTCCCTAGCTGTTGCGCGCGCTTCTCGCTGATCCGCACTCGGACACTGGGATCCTCCAGGCTGGTCCTCTCTACATCCCCATCCCCCGCCCCACCCCGACTCGCGCGATCGTACCGTACGGGTGGGGAAGAGGGAGCCCAGGGAGACTGGGTGAATTCTGGGCGGAGCCGGGGCTGGAACCGGGTGCTGGACTCCAACTCGACAGCTCTAAGTATCCCAAGTCCTCGGAGATCCCAGATTGATAATAGTAACGGCAACCGCGTTAAAAGAGAATCCGTACAATGGAATACTGTGCCACCGCTAAAAAAGAAAAATGTTCACCATGCACTAATAGGGGACCGCTTCCAGGATACCATAGATGGAAAACTGAAGGGACGAAAAGAACAGCGTTGATCGCTGCTACCGTTTGTGTGAAAGAACGTGAGTGGGGGAGTGGGTGTCTGCTGGTGTGTGTTCATTCAGTTCAGTTCAGTGGCTCAGTCGTGTCCGACTCTTTGCGACCCCATGGACTGCAGCACGCCAAGCTTCCCTGTCCATCACCAACTCCCGGAGCTTACTCCAAATCATGTCCATTGAGTCGGTGATGCCGTCCAACCATCTCGTCTTCTGCCGTCCCCTACTCCTCCCGCCTTCAATCTTTCCCAGCATCAGGGTCTTTTCCAGTGAGTCAACTCTTCGCATGAGGTGGCCAAAGAATTGGAGTTTCAGCTTCAGCATCAGTCCTTCCAATGAATATTCAGGACTGATTTCCTTTAGGATGGACTGGTTGGATCTCCTTGCTGTCCAAGGGACTCTCAAGAGTCTTCTCCAACACCACAGTTCAAAAGTATCAATTCTTCGGTGCTCAGTTTTCTTTATAGCCCAACTCTCACATCCATACATGACTACTGGAAAAACCATAGCTTTGACTAGATGGACCTTTGCTTTTCATATGCTGTCTAGGTTGGTCATAACTTTTTTCCAAGGAGCAAGTGTCTTTTAATATTGGCTGCAGTCACCATCTGCAGTGATTTTGGAGCCCCAAAAATAAAGTCTGTCACTGTTTCTACTGTTTCCCCATCTATTTGCCATGAAGTTATGGGATCAGATGCCATGATCTGTTTTCTGAATGTTGAGTTTTAAGCCAACTTTTTCACTATCCTCTTTCCCTTTCTTCAAGAGGCTCTTTAGTTCTTTGCTTTCTGCCATAAGGGTGGTGTCATCGGCATATCTGAGGTTATTGACATTTCCCCCGTCATCTTGATTCCAGCTTGTGCTTCATCCAGTCCAATGTTTCTCATGATGTACTCTGCATATAAGTTAAATAAGCAGGGTGACAATACACAACCTTGACATATTCCTTTCCTGATTTGGAACCAGTCTGTTGTTCCACGTCCAGTTGTATGCAGGTCAGGTGGTCTGGTATTCCCATCTCTTTAAGAATTTTCCACAGTTTGTTGTGATCCACACAGTCAAAGGCTTTGGCATAGTCAATAAAGCAGAAGTAGATGCTTTTCTGAAACTCTTTTGCATCTTCAATGATCCAACGGACGTTGGCAATTTGATTTCTGGTTCCTCTGGTGTGTGAATCAGCCGGCTAGTGAGATGCACGAGTAATTAACTGTGGTGGCCTGGGACAGAGAACCAGGTCCTGGGTGCCCGGACAAGGGGGAAGAATTAACTACGACGCGCACAGGTTGGTTAAAAATAAAATGGGATGATGAGGGTATTAATAATAACTGGCTTCCATTTATATCCAGTGCTGCCCAGTGCCAGGTTGCAGCTCTCCTGCTGGGAAGTCTTGTATTTCCCCATTATTAAAGGAAAAAACAGGCTCAGAGATCAGGGACCTTCGTAATATCTTATAGCCAGGATGTGGAAAAGCTGGAATTTGAGCCCGGGAGCATTTTACACTAATACCATTCTTGCTCATCCCACTGCCTCCTGAAAAACATCTTTTGTTGTCAGCCTTGCAGCTCTCAGCTTGGGACCTGGCACCCAGCAGGCATCCAGTAGCTGTTTATTGGCTGTCTATTGACTGAGGAAGTGAAACAGACAGGCAACAACCAGCAGTGTAGAATGAAGAGAGGCACAGATTGGAGGCCAGAACCCAGACCAGAGTCCAAGGCTTGCCTTTTCTAGCCTAGAGTCTGGACCTGGCACATACCTCCCTGAGCTTCCATGTCCACTCCTGCAGAACTATGATTGCTGACACTGAATGCTCCCTCATTTCCTACTTTATGCCTTACACACAGATCAGTAAGTGAAATACATTTTACAGATTAGTAAGTGAAATACAGAGAAGTTAAGAAAGTTGCCCATTGCAGCGTTGTAAATCAAGTATACTTAAAAAAAAAAAAAAGTTGCCCAAAGAGGGTCCTCACTTCTCGACTTCTAGAAAGGTTGTTGAGCTTCTCAGTCTCTCCTCAGCCTCCTGGGACCATCAGCACTAATTCTTTGAGACACCTCAGGTCAGTTAGTTGAGCTGCCAGAGGCTGAGGAGCTGATGGAGAACAGGACAGACACAGTTCCTGTCCTTAGAGTCTGGTGAGGGCAACAGACAACCCAGCTGTTGGCATCTATGATGACTGCTGTGGTGGGTGGGCAAGCTCAGGCCTTGGGAGCACAGAGAAGGTGGCATCTGGTTCAGCCCCAGGGGAGTCACAGAAGGCTTCTCAAAGGAGGTGACATTTAACGGGACTGAAAGATGCATAAGCGACTTCCCTGGTGGTACAGTGGTTGGGAATCCACTTTCTAATGCAGAGGACACGAGTTGCATCCCTGGCCAGAGAACTAAGATCCCATATACCTAACGGCAACTAAGCCCATGCTCCGCAACTAGAGAAAAAAAAAACCCATGCCTTGCGTCACAGACCCAGCATAGCCAAAAAAAGAGAGAGAGCGAAAGGTGCATAAGGTATCTAGGAGGAGAAATGATGAAGCTGGGGCCTGGAGCAGAGACACATTCATACGTGAAAATACTTGACATGATCAGAGACAGTGCAGGTTAGAAATGATCTGTCTGGTTTCTGCCTGAATCGGCTTTTTCCTCCCACATAGTGCCTCCTCATGGCAGCGTGAGGGCCTCCAACATGGCATCCCGCTCTCCACGCCGCACTTGACCTTCCACATCTCTAAAGCGGAGGACTCCCTAATGTCATGATACAGACAAAGGGGCAACAAAGGAATACAGGAAGGTTAGCAGTGAGATCTGGAGGAGGGCATGGCAACCCACTCCAGTATTCTTGTCTGGAGAATCCCCATAGATAGAGGAGCCTGGTGGGCTACAGTCCATGGTATCGCAAAGAGTCGGACATGACTGAGCAATTAAGCACAGCAATGAGAAAGTCCTTCATACTGATGCCCACCCCCCCCATTCATTCAGTCCCCGGGGTGGCAGCCAACTTGCTGACGTAGAAACTCTGCCCATGTGAACAAAGCTGTCAGCACAGAAATGTTCCTCCTGTCTTCCTAGCCATTAGTGCTCACCTGGGTTGTCAGGTCTCCTACATGCTGGGACATTTAGCTGGGCACACCTCGCTCCCAGCCTTCTGTAGCTAGCAAGCTAAAGTTACTCCAGCTTTAGCAAGAGATGAATCACCGTTACTCCTGCCCTAATAGACGTGGGGCCACTTCCCACTCTCAGATGGCTCTGCCCGCTCCCTGAAATATTTTCCGAACACTCATCTCACTTCCTCATTCTTGTACAGAGATACAAGCTTTGGATTCATAGCTGAGGTCCTTCTGTGCTTTCCCAGGACTTTCACTTTGGGTAAGTCATTTCCCCACTCTGACAGTTTCTCCGTCTGTACCACTGATATGACTCTCTTTAGTCTTTCTGCCAGCACTAAATATATACACATATATTGTTTTCTCCTCCATGTGTAAAACTGCCCCAAAGAGTGAGATTTCAATTTTTGGATCTGGATCCTGTGCCAGGAGGGAAAAGGAGTGGCCTTCCTACTGTGTAACTCACTCAGGCTCCCCACCCACCAGCCCCTCTGGCCTGGGAGCCTACAGTCTCCGAAACCATTTCTGTCTCTTTTGCCAATTCCAAAGCCAAGGGGCGAGCGTGCGTGCTAAGTTGCTTCAGTCATGTCCAACTCTTTGCAGCCCTATGGACTGTAGCCCACCAGGCTCCTCTGTCCATGGGATTCTCTAGGCAAAAATACTAGAGTGGGTTGCTATGCCTTCCTCCAGGGTATCTTCCCAACCCAGGAATCAATCCTGCATCTCTTATGTCTCCTACTTTGGCGGGCAGATTATTTACCACTGGCGCCACCTGGGAAACCCAAAGCTAAGGGGGAACTGTGTCTGAGTCAGTGTACTTAGAGCTCCCCAGACACATGTAACCTCCCTTGGGGCAGAACCGTTGACTCAACAAGTTTTCATCAGACAGTTGTCTTGGAGGGACTCTGTACATCCAAGACAAACAAGAAGATAAATAATTTAGTATCTGCAAGAGATTTTATTGTCCTACTTGGTTAACTAATTTTTACGGAAAGTCTTAGAGGTTTAAATGTTAACAGTTTATTGTCATTGACAGGTTAAGTGGACCAGGAACCTGTGCTAAATGCTTTCTGGGGTGATTGCATTAATATTTATTATTGTCCCCATTGCACAGATGAGGAAGCTGAGTCTGGTTGTGGTAGGACTAAGGTCCTATAGCTTGTTCAGAGTGGAGCCGGGACCATTTTATCCAAGTTCAAGTTCTAAATCCAAGCTTTCATCTTCTGTGGTAGTTGGTATAGCAGGCTGGTCTTGCCTGGGCATGGTACCCAGGCCTCTCCTCCAGAGGTGCCATGGTTTGTGTTTTCTCAGTAACTGGACAGGGGAGGGGAGGAGGGGGATCTTCTGACATATTTAGGCCAAGGATGGTAAACATCCTTCTAGCCACCGTGGGAAGATGTAGATCTTCCTGGTAAAGAACTGACTCAGCCCAAACACCAAGTGTGCCACTATTGAGAAACACTAAAACCTGACATCCTTACTACACACAGTTGCCGTAGGTGATGTACAGCCAGGCTGTAAAGCCGAAGCCACCTTGCCTGTCCTTGCAAGCTGCCATGCAGGGTGGAAGCTGGATAAGGCATGGCTCGTGTCCCCAGGGGCTGATGGTCTCCTAGATGCAGGGGAGCTGATAGAGGCGGCAGCACCTACCTCCCAAAAGGATTTTGGGGGGGGACAGGTTTTGACTTTGGAAACAGGTAAACCAGGGGTTGAATCCCACCCAGCTCAGGCTGTCTCAGCTCACTGAGCTTTGTTCATTCTCCTCTTCAGCAAAACAGGGACAATGACGCCTTTCTGAAGGCTGTTGTGAGGATGAGCATTTAGCACAGGAGTCAGGCACATCATAGGTGATCTGAGTTCTGGGGAGGGCCCAGACTGACCCAGGAGACTTCAGAGCTGGGATTCAGCCCTGCTAGGGGGTCAGATTAAAAGGCCTGTCAGACAGGATATAGCTTGAGCAAAAGTGGGCAACATCTATTCCGAAGCAAAGGATTTATGTATTTGGGAGTGGAGAGAATACAGAAGCTGCAGAGTCTGGACTTAGGCCTGCTCCAGAGGCCAAGTTAGGAGGCTTTGGACTTTATCCGGTCTCCCTCCAGGCTGCATCCAGCAGGAGGTGTAGCTGACATCAGCAGCCAGAGGATTGGTCACTGAGGCCTGTCCCGAGGGGTCATCCACCCGCTGTTCACAAGTCCTGGTGACTTCTGGCCGAGAAGGTGGCCAATAGCTGCTTAGACTGATGGAGGCGTGTATTGGGGGAGGCACTGACTGCTGGGCACCAGCCCCTTGCCTGGCAGCCAGGAAGTCTGAGATCTTAGATGCCTTGGAAGCTGCCCAGAAAGGTGCTCTGAAGGTCACCTGGCGCATTTAAGCTCCCTTCTCCAGGCAGGGTTGGCCTCCCTAGAGCTGCCTGCACTGCAGCACTTCTCAGACTAAATTTTAATAATAACAATGATACATTTTTGAAACACTGACTCCTTGCCTGACACCAGACTTATGTGGTTTTCATGTGTTAACTCATTGACTTCTCACTACCACCCATGGACCAGGAGCTATCATTATTTTCATTTCAGAAATGATACTCAGAAAGGTTTAGTAATTTGCCAGAAGTCACACAGCTAGTAAATGGCTTCAGTCCAAGGTGTGATTCCAGAATTTCATTGCCTCAAAAATAAATAAATTAATTAATTAAAAACACTGCCTAAAAAAAAAAAAACAAAACAGTTTTTTCCCCAGGTAGTGCCATGGTAAGGAGAAGGCAATGGCACCCCACTCCAGTACTCTTGCCTGGAAAATCCCATGGACGGAGGAGCCTGGTAGGCTGCAGTCCATGGGGTTGCGAAGAGTCGGACACGACTGAGCGAGTTCACTTTCCCTTTTCACTTTCCTGCATTGGAGAAGGAAATGGCAACCCACTCCGGTGTTCTTGCCTGGAGAATCCCAGGGACGGGGGAGCCTGGTGGGCTGCCGTCTATGGGGTTGCACAGAGTCCGACACGACTGAGGTGACTTAGCACTGCCATGGTAAAGAAATCTGCCTGCCAATGCAGGAGACACAGCTTCAATCCCTGGGTCAGGAAGATCCCATGCAGTTGGAAATGGCTATCCACTTCAGTATTCTACCTGGAAAATTCCATGGACAAAGGATCCTGACGGGCTACAGTCCATGGAGTCACAAACAGTTGGACTGAGGACGCCTGCCTGCACACACACGTGTACACAGGGAAGTTTATAAGACCCTCCCCAATCAATCCCAGGGAAATAATCACTGTTAATAATTTACACACAAGCCAATACAGTACATAATGCGGCAGTCCTTGCTTTCCAGTATAGTTAAATAACACCAGTCCCTCAATGAAAGTATTAGTCACTCAGTCGTGTCCAACTCTTTGCGACCCCATGGACTGTAGCCTTCTTGGCTTTCCAGGCAAGAATACTAGAGTGGGTTGCCATTTCCTTCTCCAGGGGATCTTCAGGACCTAGGGATCAAACCGAGGTCTCCCGCACTGCAGGCAGACTGTTTACCGTCTGAGCCACCAGGGAAGTCCTCAATAACACAGTTCAAATTTCATGTGCCATATTATGTTACCTATGAATAATTGCACCACACAGGAACTTTGCTACTACTTCTTCCATCCACAAATAACTGCGGAAATGACAGATGCACAACGGTGAGTGACCAATCACATCACTTCTTTCAAAGCCTGTTGTTGATTGGTCAGTTCAGTTCGGTTCAGCCCTTCAGTCGGGTACGACTCTTTACGACCCCATGGACTGCAGCACAGCCAGGCCTCCCTGTCCATCACCAGCTCCCAAAGTGTACTCAAATTCATGTCCATCGAGTCGCTGATGCCATCCAACCATCTCATCCTCTGTCGTCCCCTTCTCCTCCCGCCATCAATCTTTCCCAGCCTCAGGGTCTTTTCCAATGAGTCAGCTCTTCGCATCAGGTGGCCAAAGTACTGGAGTTTCAGCTTCAGCATCAGTCCTTGCAGTGAATATTCAGGAGTGATTTCCTTCAGGATTGGTCACCATGCGTGTTATTCAGTTCCTACACAGACAGCAAAGCATGTGGTTTGTGTTGCCTCCTGTCTCCTAGTGATAAACCCATGTGACATTTTACAAAAATGTGTGAGCAAAAGAATAGGAAGTAGCTACCCAAAAGAGGGACTTTGGCAACTCACATGAAAGCGCAGCACAGAAATGCGGAGTGGTAAGACTGAACATATATGTGAAGTCAGGTGGGCCTTAGAAAGCATCACTACGAACAAAGCTAGTGGAGGTGATAGAATTCCAGTTGAGCTATTTCAAATCCTGAAAGATGATGCTGTGAAAGTGCTGCACTCAATATGCCACCAAATTTGGAAAACTCAGCAGTGACCACAGGACTGGAAAGTTCAGTTTTCATTCCAATCCCAAAGAAAGGCAATGCCAAAGAATGTTCAAACTACCGCACAATTGCATTCATTCATCTCACATGCTAGTAAAGTAATGCTCAAAATTCTCCAAGCCAGGCTTCAGCAATATGTGAACCGTGAACTTCCTTATGTTCAAACTGGTTTTAGAAAAGGCAGAGGAACCAGAGAGCAAATTGCCAACATCCGCTGGATCACTGAAAAAGCAAGAGAGTTCCAGAAAAACATCTATTTCTGCTTTATTGACTATGCCAAAGCCTTTGAACTCACCTGTCCACGTGCTCAACTCACACACCTAGGCCACGCCCACGCGCCCTCGAGTCTCCGAATTGGCCGGCTCGAAGTAGGGGTGTTGCCGAAGGGTGAGTCGATTGGCCGGGGCGGGGCCAGTGGAACGGCGTTGGCGAAACATGGCGGAGCGCCGAGGAACGGCCCTTGGTTCGTAGGTGAGGGATATGTAGCCGAGACCATGCGCATGAGGCAGCTGTGTAAAGAATTAGCTGCTTGTAGCACGATGGCGGGCCCGAGTCGCTCTACTCACACTCCAGGCTCGTTCGCCTGCTTCCGCGGCCCCGGAGTCCCTGAGCTTGTTGCCTGCCCTTTAGTCTTAGCCACTCCAGACAACCCCCTCGTAGCCTTACCCAGGCAGCGGAGGTGGTGAAGCCGGGGCTAAGTAGGAATCGCGATGCGCGTGACGTACTCGTTGATTTCATAACTCTTCACGCGGAAGTGAAAGGGAAGTCGCTCAGTCGTGTCCGACTCTTCGCACCCCATGGACTGCAGCCTACAGGCTCCTCCGTCCATGGATTTTCCAGGCAAGAGTACTGGATTGGTTTGCCTCGTTCCTTATGGCAATGGCAACCTTGCGGCAGTCTTATAGTGGCAACTCTGCCTCGGGGTTCCGTTCGGAAGGCGGAGACGCCGACTCCTATCCCCAGGCCTCAGGCGATATCTCTTCTGATAACCAGTGTCGATGTGGCAAGTCCTGTCCCCCTGAAACCTCTTTCTCTGCTTTCTCTCCGTAGGAACTCTGACTATTAACACAATTTACTGGAAATGCTACTAAGTGCCAGCTATGGTCTCAGCGCACTGGAAGGAGTACATGTCCATGCCCCCCTGACATGCTCTCTACTTGGGCCAGTATGCGTGGTGTGTAGATTGCTGGGGGGGCGCTGCCCCTCGCTTTCCTCAACTACCCTCATTAAAGGGTTCCTAGTGGCTCAGCAGTAAGGAACTGCTGCCATGCATGGATCCCTGGTAGAAAGGCAGAATGGCAGGAATTCTTGAAGGAAGTAACAGAGAAAAGAAGAATATACTACAGGTTATCTTTGCCTGGAAGAATCCACAACAAGACGAGAGCTGGTGTGGGCTGCAGATCCATGGGGCCGCAAAACAGTGGACAAAACGACTGAAGACTAACCAACAAAGCTCATTTAAACAGAGGAGACAAGCTGAATGGAGACAGCAAGTGGACACCTCCCCCGCCCCAGCTCAGGTTGTGACCAATTATCGCCCTCCAAACTCCTGTATCTCCACACCAAACTCCGCGTTCTCCAGGTAACGTGCAAAGTAGCAGTGCGAAGGAGAAACAATTAAGAGGCGGCAGTGAGGATCAGTAAGTAAAAGATCGGGATACTTGGTGGACGCCCAGTAGCGACGGGAGTGTCCCTGGCCCACATGGTGAGCAATCTCAAATGGAGTCTGGATATCTCTTCACCCGCCCACTGTACCACACAGTGCACAAGTAATACTATGTGGGAAAACCACACAGGTTTGTTCCCCTCCAGGTCTACTAGTTATCCCAAGAATGGAGGACTGTGAGGGGCCAAGGAAGCCCTGGAAGCTTCTCTGGCTGCTCTAGCTAGGCTAGATTTGTGTCCCACAGGCTGACCTACGTAGAGAGGACACCACCTCCGTGGCTGTTCCAAGTACTTTCGCCACGTCCAAGACTCTTCCCGTCCACCAATTGTACCTCTTATCCCAGAAAAAGAGAGAGAAAAAAATGGAAGGATCTCAAGTGAACAAAGAAAACCTGACGACTGTGCACGCGAGCGCAGGAGAACAGGCAAAGCGCCAAACAGAGGAAGGGCAGGCTGGCGCCAGAGCGAGGAATCGGGCTGTGAGCGAGCGCGGGTCCCTGGACAGGCAGAAAGGGCGAAGGCCGCTTAGGGCTACTGGACCCTCAGCATCTGTCGAGAGACTGGAGTGCTTGAAAAATGGGAGGACCCAAAAGCTGTAGTCCTAACCTGCCTACTTAGCGTGATTTCCAGTCCTGTTGGGTATAGTGTCATATATACATATACTCTGTAGAACCTCATCATTGAATGGCTGAATATCTTTTTTTTGAAGCCCCTTTACCCAGACATTGCATGGTTTGCAATTCTAACTGCTATCATACAAATTTTTAACTTTCTTTACAAACACTGTATAGTTCCAATATTCTCTAGCGACTTCACTCTCCACTTTTTATGCCAGGTTTCCATGCCAATCTATTCCCATCCCACATCTGTGCGCTGTTGGTTGCTTCGTCATTTAGTTGCTGAGCTGTCGTGTCTGACTCTTGCGACCCCATGGCTGTAGCTAACCAGGGCTCCTCTGTCCATGGGATTCTCCAGCAAGAATACTGGAGTGGGTTGCCATTTCCTTCTCCGAGATCCAGTGAACCCTGGGTCTCTTGCATTACAGCAGATTCTTTACCACCTGAGCCCACCCAGAGAGAAGCCCCAGCTGTTTAACCCACCCACTCAGTCCAGGGAAAAGAAATATGATACCATCATTTACGAGAAGTAGTGCTGCTTACAACTCCTGGACCTGGTTTTCTAATCCACATTGTGTCCTTCTGCATCTGGCATCTACCTAACAATGTACTTCCCCTGGCAGCCGCAGATATTCTGCGGAGTATTCAGCTCAAGTGCTCGTCGTGTCAACTCTTTGCACCCCTGCACGCAGCACGCCAGGCTCCCTGTCATCACCAACTCCTCTTGATCACCAGTGTCCATTCAGTTGGTGTCCATCCAGCCATCTCATCCCTGTCGTCCCTTCCCTGCCGCCAATTACTTCTGGTGTGAATAGCATGTGCGGTAGTTGAGCATTCTTGGCATGCCTTTCTTGGGGATTGGAATGAATAATATAAGTCACTAATATTAAGTTCCCTCCGAAGATATACCAGTGACTTTTAGGCATCATAGTATTGACTTGGTGTATCTCAATCTTATTATTCTCTGCCTGAGACACAGAAATCGGTTTCATTGTAGTTTGCACTTTGTCAGTTATGACAAGGTTCAGCATCTCTCCAGTTTACATGCTGTTTTCTTTTTGTGTGTGAATGTATATCTTTTGCCACTTTTTTTTTCTATTGACATATTGGTCTTTTGTAATGATTGATAAGAATTCTTTGCATATAAGGCTCACATGTATTAGAATGGTCTGATTACTCATTTGTCCCCTTCATTCTGTGTCACACCTAAGGAAAGGAAGGTATCCTGTCTCTGTGTGCCTGGTGACTAGGCTAGGGCATAAGCATAATGGGGTTCAATAAATACTTCCTGAAGTAATACACTCCACTCTGTCCCTTTCCAAACAATGATTTTGCACTACTATCACTGTTCCAAAGTCAAGATTGTGAAACAATACAATTCACAGGCGCAGGCTTGGAGCCCCTTTGCCGTAGTACACATAGACTGGTGCTAAGAAGGTCCTCCAGAGCCAGAGGAGAAATTATGCTAATAGTTTTCAGTACTAAGGTGTTTTTTTTTTTTTTCATAAACTTCTCTCTCTAGTCATGATCCAGCTAATCATCATTATAGATGAATAAAGATGCACATTTAAAAGAAAGAAAGGAAGCCAGACAGGCAGGAAGAAAGAAAGACAGAAAAAAAGGATTTCTTGGATGGAACTGAGGCAGAAGGCAGATGGGTCCCAGCCTAGGTATTTGCAATAAGGCTCCTGTTTACATTTCTTGGGGCAGGAAAAAAGTGGACTTCAAGCTGGACATATACACGTATACCCCTTGTTTGCATTTTCAGAAACAGGAGACAGATGGGCTCCAGGTTAGATGCTTACAACCAGTCCTTCTGCTTGCTCTCCAAAATGGGAGTAACAACTGAACAGGGTATATAGCCAGGCTTTCTCTCCTGAGGACACCTTAAGATAACAGTCATGGCAGGAACAGAGAGCACTAAACCTTGTTTGAGTAACGAATCAAGAGGCCAGGTATTTCCCATCCTTGGGGCAAGGGAGACATTGCACACGGGCAGAAAGGCTCCCAGGGGGTCAAAAGTCAGGGGATGCCAGGCCATAATAAGTAATGCTTCTTTACTCCCAAAAGCCTCTGCATTGAAATCCATCTTGGAAAAAAGTCGTGCACACATGTTGCCTAGGGCAGGTCAGGTGTGGACAAATAAATCAGATTGCTGGCCAAAGGTAAACAAAGACCCAGAAGAGCTGTCCTATATAAGTTTTTTAACCACCTTTTTTCTGGTTCCTCCTCATTAGGGGAGATTCCCACACGCTTTCTCTCCAGGTGCCCCTGTCTTGCTTCTTTCTTAACTAAGCAAACGGTTTCTCTGTGTGTTCTCCCGCTTGTTGTGCTGTGTCTCTAATAATAAACTTTGTACCCATTTTTACAGTTTTTGCCTCCAGTGAAATATTTCAGCAATCAGACGTCCAGCTGTTTATCCAAATGAGCTGAAAAGGCAGGTCCACACAAAAACCTGCACATGAATATTTATAGCAGCTTTATTTATAATTGCCAAATACTGGAAACAACCAAATGTCCTTTGAAAGGTGAATGGATAGACATGCTGGCATATCCATACAATGACTAGTATCCAGCACTAAAAAGAAATGAGGTATCAGGCCAATGAGTAGTATCCAGCAGTAAAAAGAAATGAGATATCGAGCCACTAGAAGCTAGGGAGGAACTTTAAATATGTATTACTTAATAAAAGAAGGGAGTCTGAAAAGGCTGCATATTGTTTGATTCCAACTATATGACATTCTGGAAAAGGCTAAACTATAAGAACAGTTAGAAAAAAAAGATCAGTGGTTATCAGGGGCTTGAGGAGTGGGGAAAATAGGTGGAGCACAGATTTTTAGGGCAGTGAATCAATTTTGCATGATACTGTAATGACGGGGGCTTCCTTGGTGGCTCAGACACTAAAGAATCTGCCTGCAATGCAGGAGACCCAGGTTTGATCCCTGGGTCAAGAAGATGCCCTGGAGAAGGAAACAGCAACCCACTCCAGTATTCTTGCCTGGAGAATTCCATGGCAGGGATAGATATATGCCATTAGGTATTTTACCAAAACCCACAGTATGTACAACACAAAGAGAGAACCCTATCCTATACTATGAACAAAGCATCAATACTGGTTCATGGACTATAACAAATGTACACCTTAAGGCAACATGTTAATTCCAAAAACTGAGGGGAAAGTCTGTGGGAACTATCTGTTCAATTTTTGGTAAACCCAAGTCTTCTCTTTGGCCACCTGATGCAAAGAACTGAGTCATCTGAAAAGACCCTGATGCTGGGAAAGATTGAAGGCGGGAGGAGAAAGGGACGACAGAGGATGAGATGGCTGGATGGCATCACCGACTCGATGGACCTGAGTTTGAGTAAACTCCGGGAGTTGGTGATGGACAGGGAGGCCTGGCGTGCTGCATGCAGTCCATGGGGTTGCAAAGAGTCGGATACGACTGAGCGACTGAACTGAACTGTTCTCTAATAAAGTGTAATAATTAAAAGAGAGAGTAAATGAGCGAATCTATAACTGGATTTAATTATTGCCAGCTCTGAATCACACTCCAGCTTCGGGCCCCAAGACTCCATGTACAAAACCAAGCTGATGTTTGACTTCCGTGCTCGACCCGAGCCGGAGGGCAGCGCTCTGGTAGTCCAAAGTTTCTGCGCACTGGGACACTCAGGCCTGAGATGAGCTAAACATCACCCCCCCCCCCCCGCCCCCCGGTCCCTACACCAGCGCCAGGTCCAGCTCACCGGATGCCGACACCCCATCAGCCCCTAGGCAGCCCATCCAGCACCTCCAGCCCTCCCCTGTCCACGTGCTCTAACCTCACAGCACCTAGGCCACGCCCACGCGCGCCTCTGGGTCTCCGATTGGACGGCTCGAAGTAGGTGTTGCCGGAAGGGGTGAGTCTGATTGGCCGGGCGGGGCCTACGGCGTTCGGCGAACATGGCGGAGCGCGCGAGGAAGCGGCCCTGTGGTTCGGTAGGTGGAGGGATGTGCGAGCCCTGCGGCAGGGCACGGGGCTGGTGTTAAGAAATAGAGCCGCGTGGGGCCCCGTGGCGGGGCCGAGTCGCCTCTCCAGCTCCAGGCTCGTCGCTGCTCCGCGGCCGGAGTCCCCGAGCTTGTTGCCTGCTTGTGGCCTCAGCAACCCCTGTGCCGATGAGCAGCGGAGGTGGGAACCGGGGTTTGAATCGGAGCCGGGACAGCGTTGGTAACTCATTACCTTACCGGAGTGAAAGTGAAGTCGCTCAGTCGTGTCCGACTCTTCGCGACCCCATGGACTGTACACCACCAGGCTCCTCCGCCCATGAGATTTTCCAGGCAAGAGTACTGGATTGGGTTGCCGTTGCCTTATGGCCAATGGCAACCTTGCCGGAGTCCTTAGTGGCAACTCTGCCCGGGGTTCGGATTCGGAAGGCGGGACCCGGCTCCTTCCCGAGCCCTTTCATGGCGTATCTCTTCTGATAACCAGGGCGGCAGTGGGCAAGTCCTGTCCCCCTGAACCTCTTTCCTCTTCTCTCCAGTAGGAACTCATTTAACAATTTACTGAATGCTTACTATGTTCCAGCTATGGTCTCAGGCACTGGGGGTACATGTCCCTGCCCTCCTGACGCTCTCTCTTGGGCAGTATTGTGTGTGTGTGTGGGGGGGGGTGCCCCTCGTTTCCTCACTACCCTCATTTAAAGGGGCTTCCCTAGTGGCTCAGACAGTAAGGAATCTGCCTGCCAATGCAGGATCCCCTGGAGAAGGAAATGGCAGGAATTCTTGAAGGAAGAAAGGAAAGAAGGAAATACTCAGGTATTCTTGCCTGGAGAATCCCACAAACAGAGGAGCCTGGTGGGCTGCAGTCCATGGGGCCGCAAAACAGTTGGACACGACTGAGCACTAACCAACAAGAGCTCATTTAAACAGAGGAGACAGCTGGGGAGCAGCAAGTGGGAACACCTCCCCCGCCCCAGCTCAGGTGTGACCATTCAGCCTCACTCCTGTATCTCCCCCAACTCCTTCTCCAGGGTGAACATGGCCAAAGAGTAGAGTGGCGGAAGTGGAAGCAACAGAGTAAGTCAGGGACTAGGGGGTGGAGGTGGGCCCTGGCGGGGGTGGGCCCAATGGAGAGCTAAGTGTCTGTGCTTACCTCCCCACTGCCCATCAGTGCACAGCTGAATCTTGGGGAAAAGCCACCAGGTTTGTCCCCTCTAGGTCTTACTAGTACCCAAAATGGGGACGAGGAGGCCAGAAGCCCTGGAAGGCTTCTCTGGCTGCTCTCTAGGCAGCATTGGAGTCCCCAGGCTGACCTACTGAGAGGACACCACCTCCTGGGCTGTTCCAAGTCTTTCCCACCTCCAAGTCACTCTTCCCTCCACCAATTGTCCTCTTATCCAGAAAAAGAGGAGAAAAAGAAGTGGAAGGATCTCAAGATGACAAAGAAACTGGAGCGGCAGCGAGCGCAGGAGGAACAGGCAAAGCGCCAACAGGAGGAAGAGGCAGCTGCCCAGAGCGAGGATCGGGGTGAGCGAGCCGGGTCCTGGGCAGGGCAGAGAAGGGCGGAAGGGCCCTTAGGGGCCACTGGGCCCAGACATCTTGTCCTGATGGAGAAACTGAGGCTTGGAAAATGGGAGGGACCCAAAAAGCTGAGCCCTAACCTCCTACTTAGGTGGATTTCAGTTCTCTGGAGGGTAAGTGTCATATATCATAACTTGTAGAACCTCATCATTGTAATGGCTGATTATACTTTTTTTTAAGCTCCTTTAGCCAGACTTTATTGTTTGAATATTTGCAACTGCTATTCTATACACAAATTTTAATTTCTTACAAAACTGTATATTCCATATTGCTAGGTCACTTCACTCTCCATTTTTATGCCACGTTTCCATCCAGATCTATTTCCCCAAATCACAATCTGCCTGTTGGTGTGTTGTCTTATTTAGTTGCTGAGTTGTGTCTGACTCTTTGCGACCCCATGGCCTGTAGTCTACCAGGCTCCTCTGTCCATGGGATTCTCCAGACAAGAATACTGGAGTGGGTTGCCATTTCCTTCTCCAGGGGATCCAGGTTTTGAACCTGGGTCTCTTGCATTACAGGCAGATTCTTTACCACCTGAGCCACGAGGGAAGCCCCCAGCTGTTAACACCCACTTCTATCCAGGGAAAGAAGTATATAGATACAGTTTTACAGAAGTGAGGCTGCTTAATCCATGCACTTCTGGACCTGGTTTTTCTAATCCCACATTGTGTCCTTCTGTACATCTGCATCTACCCTAACAAATTGTATCTTTCCTCCTTGGTCAGCCCCAGAATTCTGGAGTATTCAGTTCAGTTGCTCAGTCGTGTCCAACTCTTTGCAACCCCATCAACCGCAGCACGCCAGGCCTCCCTATCCATCACCAACTCTTGGAGTCTACCCAAACCCGTGTCCATCAAGTTGGTGGTGCCATCCAGCCATCTCATCCTCTGTCGTCCCCTTCTCCTCCTGCCCTCAATCTTTCCCAGCATTGTGCGGTAGTTTGAGCATTCTTTGGCATTGCCTTTCTTTGGGATTGGAAGGAATAATATAAGTCACTAATATTAAGTTTCCCTCCAGAAGATATACCAGTGACTTTTAGGGCATCATAGTATTGACTTGGTGTATCTCAATCTTATTATTCTCTGCCTGAGACACAGAAAATTGTGTTTCATTGTAGTTTGCACTTTGTCAGTTATGACAAGGTTCAGCATCTCTTCCAGTTTACATGCTGTTTTCTTTTTGTGTGTGAATGTATATCTTTTGCACACTTTTTTTTTTCTATTGACATATTGGTCTTTTGTAACTGATTGATAAGAATTCTTTGCATATTAAGGCTCACACTGTATTAGAATGGTCTGATTACTCATTTGTCCCCTTCATTCTGTGTACACACCTTAAGGGAAAGGAAGGTATCCTGTTCTCTGTGTGCCTGGTGGCTAGGCTAGGGCATAATGCATAATGGGAGTTCAATAAATACTTGCTGAAGTAATAAATATGCCAGCAAATTTGGAAAACTCAGCAGTGGCCACAGGACTGGAAAAGGTCAGTTTTCATTCCAATCCCAAAGAAAGGCAATGCCAAAGAATGCTCAAACTACCGCACAATTGCACTCATCTCACACGCTAGTAAAGTAATGCTGAAAATTCTCCAAGCCAGGCTTCAGCAATATGTGAACCGTGAACTTCCTGATGTGCAAGCTGGTTTTAGAAAAGGCAGAGGAACCAGAGATGAAATTGCCAACATCCGCTGGATCACCGCAAAAGCAAGAGAATTCCAGAAAAACATCTATTTCTGCTTTATTGACTATGCCAAAGCCTTTGACTCTGTGGATCACAATCAACTGTGGAAAATTCTGAAAGAGATGGGAATACCAGACCACCTGACCTGCCTCTTGAGAAATTTGTATGCAGGTCAGGAAGCAACAGTTATAAATGGACATGAAACAACAGACTGGTTCCAAATAAGAAAAGGAGTACGTCAAGGCTGTATATTGTCACCCTGCTTATTTAACTTATATGCAGAGTACATCATGAGAAACGCTGGACTGGAAGAAACACAAGCTGGAATCAAGATTGCCGGGAGAAATGTCAATAACCTCAGATATGCAGATGACACCACCCTTATGGCAGAAAGTGAAGAAGAACTCAAAAGCCTCTTGATGAAGGTGAAAGTGGAGAGTGAAAAAGTTGGCTTAAAGCTCAGCAATCAGAAAATGAAGATCATGGCATCCGGTCCCATCACTTCATGGCAAATAGATGGGGAAACAGTGGAAACAGTGTCAGACTTTATTTTTCTGGGCTCCAAAATCACTGCAGATGGTGACTGCAGCCATGAAATTAAAAGATGCTTACTCCTTGGAAGGAAAGTTATGACCAACCTAGATAGCATATTCAAAAGCAGAGACATTCCTTTGCTAACAAAGGTCCATCTAGTCAAGGCTATGGTTTTTCTTCTGGTCATGTATGGATGTAAGAGTTGGACTGTGAAGAAGGCTGAGCGCCGAAGAATTGATGCTTTTGAACTGTGGTGTTGGAGAAGACTCTTGAGAGTCCCTTGGACTGCAAGGAGACCCAACCAGTCCATTCTGAAGGAGATCAGCCCTGGGATTTCTTTGGAGGGAATGATGCTAAAGCTGAAACTCCAGTACTTTGGCCACCTCATGCGAAGAGTTGACTCATTGGAAAAGACTCTAATGCTGGGAGGGATTGGGGGCAAGAGGAGAAGGGGACGACAGAGGATGAGATGGCTGGATGGCATCACTGACTCGATGGACATGAGTCTGAGTGAACTCCGGGAGTTGGTGACGGACAGGGAGGCCTGGCGTGCTGCGATTCATGGGGTGGCAAAGAGACACGACTGAGCGACTGATCTGATCTGATCTGAAGTAATAAAAGGTGTGTATCTAAGTTCCTGCACCAGTTGTTGATAGTAAAAAGATGAACAAAGAAGAGTCCTAGTTCTAACGGAGCTCACAGTCTGGTTGGAGAGATAACATTCATTCTCTCACTCAGTGAAAGTTTATTGAGCATCTTCCTCTGAGACACAGCCATAATGATGTCCCAGGCAGCTGCTAGGATGAGAAAAATGCCAGGATTATGCCCCAGGTGATCTGGTCCCCCTGGAATCTGGGCTGGTCGGTGCCCCTCCCTGCTCATCACTATCCCCATCCATAAAATGTAAGCAACTAGATCAAATTCTCTCCTTTCCCATTGAGCATCTCTCAGTCTGTGCTTCATCGATTCTTTCTGGAAATAGTGAGTCAATAGCCCAAGGGGCCGTGGTGTCACTGCTCAGCCTTCCCTTGCTCCACAGTGGCAGTGAGTACAGGCTTTGAAGTCTGTGTCCTGAGTTCAAATTCCAGCTCTGCTACCTGCTAGCTGTGGCCTTGGGTCTGTTACTTGGCCTCTTGATGGCACCTCTCTCATGGGATTCAAAGTGATGGGCCGTGGAAAGTGCTGGGCGGGCAGCCTGGCACAGAGAAAGTGTGCAGTAAATAAAAGGCTATGGTCATTACCCTTAAGCTCGTCATCAGGGCTGTAGAGGAGTTATCCAGGGAAGTTATCTTGCTTTCTGGAAGATGAGAGATGAGGCACATGGGGAGTTGGAGGTGGGTGTGGCTTGGGAAAGGCTGCCCCAGAGCCTTCCTGGTGTCTCTGAATGAGGCAATGGTGAGAGCTCCCAGGTGTCTGTGAATGAGCCCCTGTAGAGATACCTAGGTCAGCCCAGTCAGTGCAAGAACCCTGGTCTGGGAGGCCAGCAGTCACACCTCGGGGTGGGCCTGGACCAGCACACTCCCCACCGACGGTCTCGTCTATGAAGTGAGGCCACACTCCCCTCTGAGACACAAAGTTGTCCTCTGTCCTAATGTATCGTATGGCTTAATGTCTAGGGCCAGCTAGCCAGAAGTCTAGACAGGACTGGCTCTGCGTGTCCCCTTTTGGTGGCCTCAGGGACAACAAGCACCCATTTCCCCACAGGGCAGTGGCTTGCAGGGATTCCCAGGTGGCTCAGTGGTCAAGAATCCGCCTACCAGTGCAGGAGATGCAAGAGACCTGGGTTCCATCCCTGGGTCGGGAAGATCCCCTGCAGGAGGAAATGGCAACCGACTCCAGTATTCTCACCGGGAAAATTCCATGGACAGAGGAGCCTTGCAGGCTTCAGTTCAGGGGTTGCAAAGAGCTGGACATGCAACATGCAAGCAGCATGCAACGCCTTGACACCTGGCAGTGTTGCTGGTGAGGGCAGCCCAAGTGGCCACCTGTGCCCTTCCCACCCTCGGCTCAGACGCCCAGTGGCTTTCCCTCCCCTTCAAGTTCCTGGAAACTGTCCCCATGACACCCACGGGCTCAAAGGAAAGAGACATGTGCAAGTACTCAAGGGCAAACACTCTTATTTGCACAAGTAGTCACAACCGCACACAGATTTACCCACGTTCAAGGTCACATTAAAACTTTCAAGGACCCTATTCACTTCTACTTCATGGGCCCCTTTCTCCATTAAAAAAATATATATATATCAAAGGAGAATTCCCTGGTGGTCCAGTGGTTCAGACTTCATGCTCTCACTGCCAAGAGCCCTGGTTCAGTCCCTGGTCAGGGAACTAAGATCCCGCAAGCCACACAGCTTGGCCAAAAATATATATATATATACTTTATAACTATGTTGGTATAAAGAACAAATATCGTCCAGGCTAGATTCATTATTATATTACATTCCCTTGTGCATGCATGCTAAGTCGCCTCAGTCGTGTCTGACTCTTTTCCACCCCATGGACTGTAGCCCCTCGGGGCTCCTCTGTCTGTGGGATTCTCCAGGCAAGAATACTGGAGTGGGTTGCCATGCCCTCCTCCAGGGGATCTTCCGACCCAGGGATTGAATGCATGTCTCATGTCTCCTGCATTGGCAGGCAGGCTCTTTAACACTAGCCCCACTTGTGTTCTTATTTTAAAATAAATTAAAATGAAAACATTTTCATAGGCCCTTCAAACTATCGCAGGCCCTCAGCACTAAGCCTCCTGAGATCTGATGAAGTCAGTCCCGCTGAAATGGGTCATATTGTACGAATGTCATGGGTATTCATAAAGTGCCCACTCTATTGTTAACATTTGCCATTTACAGTCACCTTTTATGTGCCAGGAATTCACTTAACGGCTTTCACAGACAGGGAAACTGACATTGAGAGAGGTAAAGTGACTTGCCCTGAGTCACACAGCCAAGGTGTGCATGACCCCAAAGCCTGTGTCCTAACCTTCTCCGCTGGTGTCTGCTTGGTGCCCAATCCCAGGTGGGCATCAAAGGTTTGGCAGGACAGACCTGCTCCACAAAGGGTGCAGTATGATACTCACTCCTGTGCCCACAGACTCACCCGGACACACACACCAGTCGCTGCCCTGGCAGTCCCCTGCAGTGGAAGCCGGATCCTGGTTTCCAGCCCCAGGTAGCATGAGTGGTTAAGCGTGGCCTCATCCTGCACAGGCTCTCCCCCGCTCCACGGAGCCAGACGGCCCAGGCCACCCCCAGCCCCAAGGTACCACCTTTCCTGAGAGCTGGCAGTGAGAGTGAAGGGCCAAGACTGGCAGAGGAGAGGAAAGGGCCACACGCTGGGCTCTTAAACTGTGGGCATCCCGTGATTTGAACCCTCCCCTGACCTGCCGGAGCCCCATTTGAGTGTTTGTTGTTGTTCAGTCGCTCAGTTGTGTCCCACTCTTTGCAACCCCACGGACTGCAGCACACCAGGCTCCCCTGTCCTTCAGTATCTCCCGAGTCTGCTCAAATTCACGTCCATCGAGTCGGTGATGCCATCCAACCATCTTGTCCTCTGTTGCCCCCTTCTCCTCCTGCCTTCAGTCTTTCCCAGCATCAGGGTCTTTTCTAACGAGTCAGTTCTTCGCATCAGGTGGCCAAAGGATTGGAGCTTCAGCTTCAGCATCAGTCCTTCCAGAGAATATTCAGGGTTGATTTCCTTTAGGATGGACTGGTTTTTATTGTTATGTTATCGTTGTTGCAAACTTCCTTGCCTTTTTTCGTTTTGCTTTTAGATTTTATTTATTTTTGGCTGCACCAGGTCTTTGCTGCTGTACTCAGGCTTTCTCTAGCTGCAGCAACTGGGGGTTACTCACTGTGGTGTGAGGGCTTCTCACCGTGGTGGCGTCTCATTGCGGAGCACTGGCTTTAGGCACAGGCTTCAGTAGTTGTGGTACATGAGTTGTTTTACCCCGAGGCATGTGAAATCTTCCCAGATCAGGGATCGAACCCCTGTGCTCTGTATTGGCACCCAGATTCTTATCTGCTGGGCCACCCGGGAAGTTCCTTCCCTGCCTATTAAGGTTGGGGGGAGTTTGAGGGTAGCGCCTGCTTCCCAGGGCTGTTGAAAGGGTCTGATGACATCAGTATAGTCCTTACTGCAGCGCCTGGTGCTGAGTGAGCAAATCAGAACTGATCGCATTAGTGTTATTCCTACCTCTGTGATCCGGTGAGATGGTGGCAGGTGTGATGTGGGGCGGAGGAGGCGTAGCCACCTTAGGAGAAAGGCCAGAATTGATAGACATCAAGGGCTGTGAGCTACCACGTCAGAGAGAGGATCAGCCTACCAGGCACCCGCAGATTTTGAACCGAGTGGTCAGGAGGTGGTCGAGGAGGGGGGTTCCCCTGAGATTAAGTCCATCTGGGGAGTCAGCAGGGTTTCAGGCACAGGACGGGAGCAGGCACCCCTGCACTCGGCCCGTCTAAGGGGACCACCCATCCCCGTTCTCTCAGGATGGTGCTACTTTTAGCTCTGGAAGTCCGGTGTCCTGAGAAATCCCTCAATGCCTGTCAAGCGGGATGGTGGGTCCCCCCAGAACAGGCACGGCTGTGCCCTCCAAGGCCAGCACTGGGCTCACACCAGGCCCTGTGCCTCCCATCCTCTGCTGAGGGGACTTGAAGCAGGCGGGCACTTTCCCCCAGACACAGGGTGGAATGCCCCTCCTCAGATAATAATCGCACTGCCCTTTTTCGGTTCTTAGCCACAGGGAGTAAATCGGAGGGTGAACTCTGACTGACTGCCCAGCCCCTGGATTCTCCCAGCTCGCCCCCATGGGCCTTTGCACAGCCTGGCATCCTTTCCCTTCCTCTGGGACTGGGCTTGAAGGCCGCGCCCTCCACGGAGCCCGCCAGAACTCCTGCCCTCAGGGGCCGTGCCCCCAGCGCCCTCTAGTGTCCGGTTGGGTTAGTCTCCTGGCCGTCTGTATCGAAGTACCACACAGCGGGTGGTTCTGAAGGCTGCAAGTCCAAAATCAAGGTGTTATTGGGGCCATGCTTTCTCTTAGCTTAGAGGAGGAGAATCTGGTCCATGCTTTTCTCTTAGCTTCTGTGCTGTCAGGAGTCCTCGGTGTTCCTTGGCTCGTAGACACATTAGTCTCTGCCTCACCCACTCCAGTGTTCTTGCCTGGAGACTCCCAGGGACAGCGGAGCCCGGTGGGCTGCCGGCTGTGGGGTCACACGGAGTCGGACACGACTGAAGCGACTTAGCAGCAGCAGCAGCAGCTGTCTTCACATGAACTTTCTCCCGTGTGTCTGTGTTCTTTTCTCTTCTTACAAGGAAACAAACTGGACTGGCAATGGTCCACGCTGATCCAGTGAGACCTCGTCTTCAATTTTTCGAATATTTACTTATTTACTATTATTACTATTTTTTGGAGAAAGGAATGGCAACCCATTCCAGTATTCTTGCCTGGAGAATCCCATGGACAGAGGAGCCTGGTGGGCTACAGTCCGTGGGGTCACAAAGAGTCAGACGTGACTGAAGTGACTTAGCACGCATGCATTGCTATTTTTGTCTGGGCCAGTGTTAGTTGCAGCACGCGGGACCTTTAGTTGCCGCATGTGGGATCTAGTTCCCTCACCAGGGATCAAACCTGGGCCGCCTGCAGCCCAGAATCTTAGCCACTGGACCACCAGGGGAAGTCCATCGTCTTAAATGGGTCACACCTTCGAAGATCCTGTTTCCAAATAAGGCCACATTCACAGATTGTTGTTTAGTCGCTCAGCCACGTCCAACTCTGCGACCCCATGGACCAACCCCAAGATCCCCAGCGGATCTTCCCGACCCAGGGATTGAACTTGCATCTCCAGCGTGTCTCTTGCATTGCAGGCAGGTTCTTTACCCCCGAGCCACTGGGGAAATATTCACAGGTTATCAGAGGTTAGGACTTGGACATATGCTTTTGGAGGACACGATTCGAGCCATAACACACACCTTTGCGTTGGTCAGGAAATACACGTGCTGGATAGTAATGGAGACAGTGTTTGTGGGCATCTCTTGACAGGCCTGGTCTGCCGGGGTCCAGCCCCGGCTGATCCAGGGTATTCGAAGCGGGGACGGCGTCGGCGACCTATTTATTTAAATATTTTATCAAAGATATAAAGAGTAATAGGATGAGGATAGCTCAGTAGGAAAATTCAGTGGAGAAAAGAGGCTGAGTAGCTTGGTTTACGCGGGAGACCAATAAATCTTCAAGACAAGAAGCTTGCACCACTTACGTAGGCCGCAGGCGTCCTTCCGTTCTCCCGAAGGAGAGGAGACACTGAGGCTTCCCCGGTCGGATTTTAGAAGCCCAGGCATAATTAGTAAGCATGGTGGGTTCTGCGCTCCAGATGGAGACTCAGCCAGAGTGGGGGAGAGAGCGACATGGGGAGACCAGTATTTCGAGAAACTGATCCCAATTCTTTATTTTCCATGGTCTACTTTTATACACTGAGATGTCATGCAAAAGTCACGCGGGGTCAGCAGTCCAGACTTTTATCAAAGTCAGGTGCTTCATACAAATGTATACAGAGGTCTTAGGGGTGTTACATCATCTTCTGGCCAGGGAGGGCCTGCTGACAATTTATGACCCTCTCTCTCCTTGTGACAGGGGTCAGTCAACCAGGACACTTATTTCTCCAGGGGTGATTATTCTTAAAACAGACACCACCCAAATAAAGTTACATTCCTATAGGGTGAGGGTATAGTGGGTTTTAGTTAAGGAAAGAATTTACTTAGCCTAAGGTCTAACGTGATTAGTATCAAAGGTTAATACTTATTTCTTCTATATACTCATTAACGTGTGTAAGGGCAGGGGATGTGGAGACTTAGCAACAAACATTGGCTCAACAAATGAAAAACCCTTCACCAATACAATTTCTAATCAGCCCATTATACTTATACTAATAGTTTTCTAACTTTTCTAAGGAACCTGTTTTTAGAAGGTTTAAAGCATCTCGTGCCTCTCACGGTTGGGAGGCTGTGAGCGATCGCATGTGGCCGGACAAGCCTGTCAGGCAGGCCAGAGAACCTTCAGAGGAGTTTGTAGGTTAAAACACTCTTGTCACACCCAGGAGTTTTTATTAACTGGAGCTCTAAGTTAACTCCTTCTCCGAAAGAGGTGGTGGGGGACAGCCCCCCGTAAAGTCAGAGGTGTAGGGGAGAGCACAGAGTAGTAAAGTAGGCAGGCTCTGGTTATGGGGGTAGATGCTCGAGGAGTTCCAGGGGGAGTCCTGAGGCTCGATCCCGCCTTTGCGTATGTCGAGCCTCCTTCCTCATGACCTTTGCCACGGGCGGAGTACCTCACTCTGGATCCCAACATCGGTCCACACTGTGGTCTCAGCGCTTTGCCAGCACCTGGTCAGAGAACATGCTCCAGAGAAGCTGATGACTGAGTGAGGACCAGAGGAGGAAGTGCCCCGCCTTGGGACAGATGACTAGTTTTCTGGGCTCTGAAATGCTTTGAAAGACCTTGGAGGAACAGGCTGGGTGGGAGTGGAGTTTGGAAGGGACTAGGCTAGGGAGCGGCCTAGTTTAGGCCAGACTTATTTCTTTTCTTTCTTTCCCTCTTTCTCTTTTTCGGCTGCACTGGATCTTAGGTGTGGCACACGGGAAAAGATCTGTGTGGCTTGTGGGATCTAGGTCCCTGAGCAGGGATCAAACCCAGGCCCCCTGCATTGGGAGCGGGGAGTCTTAGCCACTGGACCACCAGGAACGTCCCACAGGACAGATTTATTTCTTATAAGCAAGGGCCAATAACTATCCACTTCCTAGATTCTCCTAGTGTGGGCAAGCCTGAGCCTTTGCATCCATGACCGGGTTATAAACTACTCTCCTTTTATTTCTCCTCTATAGTAAAGTTAGAGGGTCGCACTGATAGTTATGAAATGTTGTGAACAGGTAGATTACATTGGACTTACAGTTTCCAGTCCTGTGTGCAAGGAGCTTGAAGTCATCACACTGTCCTTGTGAATAAAAAGCTGAGCCAAGGAAAAAATTAACAGCTTTTCTTAGATTCATCAGAGAAGTGAGGCTGCATTGCAAATCGCCGCCTCGGGTACGTGTATGTGTCATCTAAGGCTGCTTTCCCAAAGCAGCAGCAGATTGAGAAGCTGCGACAAAGACTGTCTGCCCTGCAAAGCCTAAAATATTTGCTCTGACCCAAGGCAGAAAAATGTTTGCTGGTGCTGATAAAAGATGAGGAGAGTTAACAGACAGGAATGGTGAGTGTGGCTGGGAGAGAGCAAGCAAGAGAAACGGTGGTAGGAACAACCTGGGCCCTCATCTCTGAGCTAATATGGCCTCGTAGTATATGGTCATAGGATACGGTAGAAACTTTGGGTTTTATTCTTACTATGAGTATTTTTAAAAGAAAGAAAGGAAAGTGAAGCCGCTCAGTCAGGTCTGACTCTTTGTGACCCCATGGACTGTTGCCTACAAGGTTCCTCCATCCATGGGATTCTCCAGGCAAGAATACCGGAGTGGGTTGCCATTTCCTTCTCCAGAAGATCTTCTTGACCCAGGGGTTGAACCTGGGTCTTCCACATTGTAGGCAAATGCTTTACCGTCTGAGCCACCGGGGAAGTCCAGGTCTAAGGGGTCTAGTTCCCTGACCAGGGATGGAACCCTGGTCCCCTGCATCGGGAGTGTGACGTCTTAGCCACTGGACCACCAGAGAAATCCCAATGTACAAGTTTCTGTATGGACATATTTTCGTTTTCATTTCTCTTGGGTATATACCTAGGAGCGAAATTGCTAGGTCATATGATAACTCTATGTTTAACATTTTGAGAAACTTCTAGGCTGTTTGCCACATCTGCTGCAGCGTTTTACATTCCCAGAAGCAATATACAAGGCTTCCAATTTCCCACCATCCTTGAAACACTTGTAATTATCTGTCTTGTTCTAGCCATTCTAGTGCGTGGGAAGTTGTGTCTTAGTGTACCATTTACCTAATGGCTAATGATCGTGAGGATCTTTTCATGTGCTTGCTAACAATTTATACCTGTTTGGAGAGATTCAGATTTATAATTTGCAAATACTTTCTCCTATGTGGGGTTTTTCATTTTCTTGATGGTATCTTTTGAGACACAAAAGTTTTTAATTTTGGTGAAGTCTAAATCCATTTTTTCTTTCATTGCTTGTGTTGTTATATATAAAAGCTGCTATATATGGTGTTATATATATAAAAAAAAACACACTTCTTCTAATGCAAGGTCAACGGAGAAGGCAATGGCACCCCACTCCAGTACTCTTGCCTGGAAAATCCCATGGACAGAGGAGCCTGGTAGGCTGCAGTCCATGAGGTCGCTAAGAGTCGGACACGACTGAGCGACTTCACTTTGACTTTTCACTTTCATGCACTGGAGAAGGAAATGGCAACCCACTCCAGTATTCTTGCCTGGAGAATCCCAGGGATGGGGGAGCCTGGTGGGCTGCCGTCTATGGGGTCGCACAGAGTCGGACATGACTGAAGCGACTTAGCAGCAGCAGCAGCAATGCAAGGTCAAAAACTTTACTCCTGTTTTCTTCAAGGAGTATTATAGTTTTAACCCTTTTATTGAGTTAATTTTTTTTATAAAGTAGGAGTCCAGTTTCATTCTTCTGCATGGGGATATCCAGATGTTTCAGCACCAATTTGTTGAAAAGATTGTTATGTCTTCACTGAATTTTCTTTTCTTTTTTTGCTCGGGGGTCACATAACTAGTTAGCATGCCAGAGTCTCCTTCATTATCAGAATTAACCAGACAAATCACTTTACCAACTAAGAACGGCCATGCACCACCACCCACAGAATCGAGAAAGAGCTATCAGTGTGCCAGTCCTGTCCCTCATTGAATTTTCTTGGCACCCTTGTCAAACAGCAATGGATCAAATAGCAGTTTACTTTTGGGCTCTCAATTCTACTCCCTTGATTTATATGTCTATCCTTATGCCATTACCTTATTATGGCATTACCTTATGCCAATGCCTTATGCCATTACTGTTTTTTGGTTCCCTTAGCTTTTTAGTAAGTTTTGAAATTGTGCAGTGTGTCCTTCAAAGATTTTCTTCTTTTTTAAGCATTCACTTTTTAATTTATGTTTGTTGAATCTTTTTTTTTTTTCTTAGCAGCACTGCAAGGCTGTGGGTTCTTAGTTCCCTGACCAGGGATGGAACCCGGGCCCTGGCAGTGAAAGCACTGAGTCCTAACCACTGGATCGCCAGGGAATTTCGGAATCTCTTTTAAGGCCTGATCAGCTTTAGATTTGGTTTTAGCACAGAAATAATCTACAGGTGGTATGTGTGTTTCCAGAGTCAGGACGTAATGTAGGCTTGGCTCTGCCTGTGATATTAGAAGCCATCCATAATCTTCATTTTTAATTAGATCATTTTTAATTAGAGGTGATTTACATTTTGAGGGCTTCCTGCATTGCGGGAGACCTGTGTTCAATTCCTGGGCTGGGAAGATCCCCTGGAGAAGGAAATGGCAACCCAATCCAGTATTCTTGCCTGGAGAATCCCATGGACAGAGGAGCCTGGTGGGCTGCAGTTTGTGGAATCGAAAGAGTTGGACACAACTTAGCACTATCTTTTTCTTTCTTTTTCTTAACATTTTGAAAGGGTTACTGTGGTTGCTGGGGCGGGGGGTGGTCCCAGGGTTTCAAGGACTGAAGGATAGTCATGCGACAAAACACTTGTTTCCATGCCTGGTACAGAGGGACCACTTGATAAATACCAGCCCTTATTGTTCTTGTTATTAGAGCTGATGGGCGGGGGGGGCGGGCACCAAGTCCTGGGCCCAGAGCCATTTTTCTGGCCAGGGTGTTCTCCCTTCTCTGCCCTTGGAGGGGACCTCACCCCACGGCTCTGGGAGGCATGTTCAGGAACACGACGGCCATCTGTTTGCACCTGGTGGGGCCCCTCCGGGGAAAGAAGTCTGGAGCTTCACTCACCCGGTGTTTGCACCAGACTGTAAGTGCTCTCGCCCATTGAGCCCTGCTGCTCGCATGACCTGGGGTCCTGGGATCTGGCTTGGCCCTGGCTTCAAAGCTGTGCATGAGCCTCCTCTTGCAGGAAGCCTTCTCTGACTGCAGCCTGGGTGTGGGCCCCTCCCTTGCCCCTGCTTCTGATCTAGCTTGTAGCTCTGCATCCTTGGTGCTGCAGCCTCCCCATCGGCCCCTAGCCCAGCCCAGTGTTTGGTACACAGTAGGTGCTTCATAAATGTTGGCTGAATAAATACATTATGCATAAACTCAAGAACAGGCACTGGTTCCTCCCTTATCCAAGCAATGTGTGATGTACGCAAAGGTCACTCCACTGAGCACCTCAGTTTCCCCCCTTTTTCATCTCCTCCCTGAACTCATTCAGCTCGGTGCCTCTTTGTTCTCTCTCTGTGCCCCTGTACCCCTCTACTCCTTCACTCATCTCAGCCCTCCTCAAACTCCCTCACTCCAACCTCTACTCACCTCTCCACCACTGCCCCAACTCATCTTTACTGTATTTCCTTAACGTGATGCATACCCAATTCAAAAGCAAGTCCTTATATCATTGAACCCATAATGACATCAATATTAAGATACATTGTTATTTTATGGACTAGTAAGGGAGGAGGAAATTGCCTATTAAATTCATTCTATAGGTTCTAAGATACATCTGAAAATGCAGTGTGCAAAAATACACATTTCAGAATCAAATATGATATGATCTCCATACAAAAAGACTTGGAAACATAGAAAAGCACACCCATGATTCAATCACCTACAATTCCACCACTCAGAGGGAACCTTTGTTAACATGTTACTACATTTCCTTCTAAACTTTTTTTCCATTCACATATGACTATAAACAATGTATACATAGAAGCATACACAAGGGTATTTTTTTAAACATAAGCATATCATACATGCTATTTTGTCCCCTGTTTTATTGATGTCAGTACAGCACATTTATAAACATTCCGCTAAAATGTAATTTTCTCCCATATTTTTAATCATAAAAATAAAACATTTATTTTAGAAAATGTGAAAAAAAGAAAATTATTAAGGAAGAGAAGGAAAAGTATCTGTTTACTAACCAAAGATAATCACTGCCGTCTAACATTTTGGGGATCACACAATTTCCCTGGCAAAGATCATGCTATCATTTTTACTATTTCCATACATGCTGAGTGCCAGGCCTGGCGAGAGGTATTAGGGCCTGGTGAAAGCACAGGGCCGCCAATGTTAGCAAAGTACCCAGTAGGTGCCAGGCTCCACGCTGGGCTCTCTCTGAACCATTCACATCACCAGGACCCCCAGGCGATGGAAAAACCTGGCCGGTGTACAGACCGTCCCCACACCTTTCTCCAGGCCCAGGGCCAGGGGCTGGGAGCCCTGCTGTTGCTGTCGTCCTGCCCCAGAGCCCTGTGCAGCTCCTCTTCTGACCTTGGGCAAGGCCCCAAGTCTCTCTGAGCCACAATGTCCTCATCTTTAGATGAGGATTATCCTGACCCCTCTGGTAAGCATGCTGTGAGGACTCGGACTGTGAAGAACAGTGAGAGTTGACCGTGAGCTACAGCTGGTGGCTTCACCACCTGCAGCCCCTCTGAGACTCCAACCCACAGGGACCAAGAGGCTCTGAGGGACCACGAAGCCCATGCCCCTATTACACTGATGGGGAGACTGAGGCCAGGAGGAGCTAACGCACTTGTGCAATATCACCCAGCCACGACAGACTGAGGGCCTGAGCCTGATGGTCCCCAGGCCAGGCCAGTCTCTGCACACCTGTGGGTGAGGGGGAAGCTGGCCTGGAAAGAACCCAGGGAAGGGGAGGGGTGGTCCCCTGAGCCCCTGAAAGACTGAGCAAGTGGCCCCTGTGCCCGAGTCCGAACATGGCCTCATCTCAAACAGGCCTGAGTCTGTCTGTCGTGTGACCTTGAACGTAGCCGTCTCCCCCTCCTCCCTGCATTTTCGCATCTGTAAAATGGGTCAAGTCGGGGGGTTCCGGGAAGTTCATGGAAGCGTTTAGAAAGAAGCCGCTGCCGTCACTGTCACCGTACTCCGCTCTCCTGCTTCCTGCTGCTCCTCCTCCCCAGCCCCTCCAAATTTTAACCTGGGTCAAATTTTAACCTGATGGAATCCAGTCTATGTCCCAAGATGTGCGGAGTCCGGGCTGGCAGGTGGGCAACTCCAGGCTGGTGGCGCGGGGAGGAGCCCTGCTCTTCGCCTCCTCCCGGCAGGGCGGACACGGAGGCTGTGGTCACAGAGCAGTTGCCTCCCCAGAGCGAGCCCAGGCTGACTCTCCACTTGCTCTGTCTCCAGCTGACTCTCTGCTTGCTCTGTTGTCTCCAGCTCACCATGGCTAAACGGCTGCAGGCTCGAAGGCTGGACGGGATCGACCACAACCCATGGTGAGCCAGGCAGGACTGGGTAGGATGGTGGTGGGGGTCCCCTGGCTCGAGGATAGCAGGGCTGGCGGTCCCCGGGTTGGCCGGGACTCAGTGGTACCTAAGACGGCTGCATACTCGGACCGAGAGGTTTGCAGCCTCAGCCCTTGAGAGGTGAGGACCCCCAGCCACCGGCTCGGGTTTGGGTTTCAGCCTCACCCTGCTTGGCTGTGGCATTTGGGGCCGGTGACTCACCTGCCCTGAGCCTCCAGGTCCAGCTAGGAAATGGAGATGCTTCTGTCTCCCCTGAAGGGCCTTGGGAGGATGAGATGAAATACAGTGTGAGCCATGGCTAC